>NW_005871152.1:1361643-2034892 GCF_000147115.1 Myotis lucifugus
TGCTGCGTGGTAGCCGGGAGTTGGCATGGAGAGTTAGTCAAGTTCGGACTGAGGACTTGCTAGGGAGGAGCGAGAGGGGCTTGCGGATAGGGGCACTTCTCCCGGCCCCTCCCAGTCCCGGCCGCCGGTGCAGGTGGATGAGGGGGTCCAGGCGGCGTGCCTGTCTGGTAGCCCGTGCCCATCAGGCGGCAGGAGGGATGTTCAGAGGCGGATGAATGCACTGGAGGGGCCGGGAGGCACAAGTTGGGTCGTAGCTTGGCGAGGCGCCGGACGGAGCAGGGAGCCCAGATGCATTTTGACCCGGGAGGGGAAGGAGTGACCGGTCTGTGGGTCGGCTCCACGCTCGATGCCGGCTTGCGGGTTCATGTGATTTACTGATTTGCAGCGGGTCTCGGACTGGAGCGACAGCCCTTTAAGGACTGGCTGGAGGAGGGACTTTTCCCGCTATCTTGACAGGGAATGGGAAACCGAGTGCCCCGGAAGAGTGCAGGATTTTTGGCGGGCGAGAGTGAAGGTTGCTTCTCTTTGACAAGGAAGCTGAGCGGGGCCTGACTGTCCTAGGGGTGCATTGCAGCCATCTTTGGGTCGGGGGCTGGGAACGAGAGGGCGTGCCAGTGCCGCACCAGGAGCCCCTTCACCGGAGGTCCTGGATGGACCCCTTCGCCCCGACCAGTGTGAGTGCGGGGCCGAGGTGGGGGTCTGAGGGGCGCGGGCGAGGAGGCAGCCGTCGTGGCCCGGACTGTGCGCGCTGCACGCGGTGCGCGCCAGGATTCCGCCAGTGGGGGTCGCTGAGCTAAAGTGCATCTGGCCCCCGGGCCGGCGCGAGGTGGCGAGCACGGGTATTTTTAGCAGCACTGTAGGCTGTGTTCCTTCCTCCCGTATCCCGCCGACTTTTGTCGCGTGTGCTTTCGGCGATGGTTAAACATGGGCCAACATTGGGCTTGGTGGAAAACAACTTTTATTGTTCGCTTTCCCCTTCCCCACTTTCGTGGGTTGGCGTGCGCTTGGAGCAAGGAGGTGGCGGGAGTTTGGCTGGGAGCTAAGGGAGCCTCTTGAGTAGCCTACGAGGAAAGGGTGGCGCTCCCGGGATGTGTGCGCGTGTGGGGTGGCGGTGGTGGCAGCATCCTGCAGCTGCAGCTCCGTGTAGGCAAACTAGGCAGTGGAAGCGGTCCCTGGAAGAATGTGAGGCTGGAGGGAGGATGCAGAGGTAGCCATGGGGAGTGGGGGGCGAAGGGGGGGGTGTAAGAGAGGATCCTGGCGGCGGGGGGAGGGGGGGGCCGCCTGTGTCCAGGAGCGTGGGCGCCAGTGGCAGAGCTGGCGACTTCTGGCTGACTCCTAGGTCTCAGCCAGAGCTCTCTCTCGCCACCGCCGCGCGCGCCCTCTGAGTCTCCGCTGCTGGTTTCGGCGAACCTGCTGCAGCCTAGGCGGCAGGGAGGGAGGGAAGACCAGGCTACTGTTGGAAGGGTCTTTTCTCCTCCTCTCCTCTCCTCCCCTCCCCTCCTCTTTCTCCCCGCCCCAGACTCCAGCGCGTTTGTTTTCCAAGTTGGATCCCACTTCCATTTACAAGTGTCAGACAAACCCGCGCAAACCTCCCCCACTCGCGCGGGCCCCAGCCAGACGGGGGAGGGGGCGGGGGTTGAGTTGTCTGGTCGGCGCTGAGGGCTGTGCGACGCATCCTAGGGGGCTTGTCCAGCTTGGGTTCACGCTTGCGGGTCCTTGATGCTTAAAACATACACAAACAAAACAAGGAAACCCAAACCACCCTGGGCCACATGTATTCCGCCGCTTTTCTCCTCCTGGCCTCAGATGTATTAATTTTCTGGCCCCACTGCTTAGTTGGAGGCAGTGGGAGGAAGGGGGTGGGGGAGCAGGCTGGCCAGTTCATCTCGGTGGGTTTGTGCTCCTGGCTTTGTTGCTAGGATTAGATTCTCTGATTGTAACCCGGGTCGGTTAAAATAGATGCGGAGGGACTGGGAACCGACCAGAAAGACTGCAGATGACTTTGCCTCTGATTCAGAAGGCAGGTCCAGGTGGTGAAAAGGAGAAGCCTGCCATCTAGGAATTGAGGACTGAGGTGCCCACTTTTCATTATCGATCCCAGATTTCGCTTCCACCACAAGGCACGGAACTTCTCTTAACGTTTATCGAACGCTTGCTTGAACGATGTTTTGGACTGTGACTTGGAGATTTGAATCTGACAAGGAAACGAAGGAAGGGGGTAAAGAGAAAGAGGGAAAAGCCATCGGGAGATTGGGATTCTGCAGAATCCTGGAAATTGCACAAAGCCAACTGCTCCTGCTCTCTCTCTCTTTTTTTTTGAGTTTTTATTCCTAAATTGGAGCCTTTGAGCAGTGAGAGACTAAAGAACAGCCAAGAAAACCAGGGCGCCAAGAGACAAAGACAAAAAAAAATGCATAATAACTTTAGCGCTTTGATGTGCTTTTTTTTTCCTCTAGTAAGATTGGAGTGGGGGAAGGGTTTTTAACATTTTACAAGGAGAAAAGTTGTCTCTTAGAATGCAAACCAATGCCAGCATTTAACCAGGAATCCTAGTTGTTGCCTTTTTGGAACTTGGACAATAAAGGGTGCTGAGGCCAATTTCTATGCACTGTGCGCTGGAATGAAAAAGTTCCCAGAACTGTCCAGTTATAATGTCTTCATATCTGAGCCACACAGAGAACTCCACATGAAAGGCAGCTGGCTCAGAGATCAGAAATCGGTCAGCTGCTGGGCTGGCTCCGTCTCTTGTAGCTGCAGGATTTTCACAGCCAGTGTTTGTTGCCCAGTGACTGGCTATCAGGCTCCCACCCCACTCCACCCTTTTGCTTTTTTTTTTTTCCCTAAATTTTATTTATTCTGGTTCCTGGCACAGTCACTTTGGGGGATTTTTAAAAATAGTCAGGACCCAGTCTATCTCTTAACTAGCAATTACAGTTGTGCTGAGCTACTCAAAAATGAAATGAGTAGCAGTAAACAGTGTGCCCACTGACCTGTATGTGATATGGTTATTTTGCCAGCTCATAGCTTTTTGTAAAGCAGCAGCTCTTCAGGCAGCTCACATAAGAACATTTCGATGTGTCAGGTTATGTTATCCTTGCTTTCTTCCCTCGCTGCAGAATGACCTGCTCTAATCTGGCTGATGAATTATGTCAAATAGAAAGAAGTAGGCAATTACCAGAGAAGAGGATATTTAGTTATTACCAGCTGGTCTGAGGAGTGCTCCCGAAGGCTGTTGTGTGCTGTTTTAATAGCTCATAATGCAAATAGGACTAAGGGGGCTTCACCTTACCATTTGTGGAGATGGTGTGGGGCATTCCATGCGACCTACCCTACTGTCCAGTGGCTGGTGGGTTGGGTTTTTCCTCTGGGACAAGAGGCAAAGGATAATATTGGGGATGTTTTTTTGTTTGTTTGTTTTGTTTTGTTTCTTTGTTTCCCCCCCCAATATGGGCCATTCCTAGGTTTTTCCCTCCTGCAGGAGCATTGAGTGGGGATCATGTGATGGGATCAGGTGGGCAAGTTCATTCCCATTGATTGCTGAGGAAGGATTGTTGATGAACAGTTGTCTTTGCTGATGGTGACAAACACCAGGGAAGAATGAAAATTTAAAAGAAGGGGCTCTGACAGACCCAGAGGAAAGGACGCATCTCCTGCCCAATTTCTTCTGCAAATAAGGCAGCCCTGACTTCACAGATATTCATAGTCTTAAAAAATTGAAGGAAGAAACACAACTCCTCTGTATATTGCTTTGCTTATGGATAACATTTTCTGAAATACTTTTCAGTCTCTTAATTTTTGACTATGTCATCATGAACATTTCTCTACCCACTAGGGAGGGTTGGGTCTATGTTTTATAGTCCTTTTGAGGACAACCTTAGTGCCTAAGGCCTAATAGGCACAAAATAAATACTGGCTGTTTAGGTGACTTCCTCTGGGAAGACCCTGAGGATAAAGATATTTTCTGTGTTTTGGTCTATTTGATTCTATAGTCTTTCTCAGACTTAATGATTTTTCTGTCAATTGAAGAGTATCTTTTTTTTTAAATAAGCTCTTTTTTCTTTTTTTGTGCACAAGTTTCTAAAAATAATTCTAAGAAAGCTTGCCTTCCCTTAAAGAAAAAATAAAATGAAATAAAAAACAGCTTAATGCCACAGATTGAATTTATTGAGACCATATTTGGCACTTGTCTGGTCTACCGGAATAGGTTATCAGTTATGTGGAACACTGACAAATGACCCATTCTAGTAGTTCTGAGGTGGGATGGCACTCCCAGGTTAGTCTTAGTTTTAGCCTATCCTAGAATTGAGGTATTTTGTTTAAAGCAGGAGGGATGACAATTTGAGAATGAATTTGCTGGCATGGTGATGTTCAGAGAAAAATAGAGACCAGATTGTAAAACTTAATGATCAAGCTCTTCATATCATCAGAGGTGTTTCTTCCTTTACTGGGTAGATATGTATGAATGCGGAGGCCCAGGTGGAGTTACAGGGAGGGTTATGTGACAACTTCCTTAGACATTGCTTTGTGAGAGCATTCCCTGGCCTGGACAGAATGTTGTACAGGACTCCTTGAGCAGATTTTAGTATTTCATCTTTCTGATCTTTCAGGGTTCCAGGACTATGGGTAATAGCCTCTATTTAATAAAGGAAATTTGCTTAATTAACTCTTGCCCTTGTATGTCTTAAATTTATCCCTTTGTTTTTATTCTGTAAAGTCACACAGAGTTTAAAGGCACTTATTTTATTTTTCTTTCTTAAAAAAGCTTCACTTTCATATTTCCCTATTTTATTTTTCTTTGTTTCTTTTTATCTCTTTACAAAATTCATTTCTTTTAAACTTATTTTTAGTAATGTTTCCTGAACCTACCTTCCTATAAACCATTGGGCAAGATTCACATATATCCTTTGTGAAAGTAAAATCTATTCTTTGCTTCTGTGTGCTTCCGTTTTGTGGGGAAGACGGGAGATGCCAGTGTGTGCAAACTAGAAATCAGCACATGGCAATATTTGTTAATTGACAAAATTGAGTTTCACTGAACAGGGTCCTAGAGATAGAGGGAGAGATATTATGAGCTGAATCAAACTTTTAGGAGGAGTATAAAGTAAATGGAATCCATTGTCATAACTCTTAGTGAAACCCTAATGTGGGCAAAAACCATAAAACTAATTAATTCTTTCATTTCTGTAGGACAGGGCTCCTTTTGGAAGAACATACTCATGGAACAGGCCACATGGGTTGTTGGAATGTTAGTCCATATTTTGGAAAGACACCAGAATTTATTCAGGCGCTTTTCTCCATTACCCTTTGGTGGACTCCTCCAACTTCAAAGAGGACATTTAGGTGTTTTAAATGTGTCTGCATGACCCCACTTCCTCCCAAACATAGCACACACACTGTGGCTTCCTGGTGGTTACATCACGAATTCTGGGTTTTGCAGTTGACTGTTGGTAGTAACGAAAAAATATCCGTGGAAATAAGCTGCATTTGAGGGAGTCATCCATTTTTTCTGTTTTCATAGAATGTAATAGGCTGTTTGTTGGCACTACCTATTATTCCTCAATAGTTAACTCCATGGGGCTTCTCACACTACCCAAAGCTCTCAAAAGTGGTCCTAAAGCAGGAGTTCCCAACCTTGACTGCACTTTAGAATCACCCGAATGCTTTTAAAACAACTGATGCACAAGTGGTATTCAGACCATTCATATCAGAATCTCTGAGGGTGGGACCCAGGCATCAGCATTTTTAAAGCCTTGCAGATTTTATTGGTTTGAGGAATACTGCTACAAAGGTGGTGCGTCAGATCTTCATTCCTGTCTAAAGCTCCTAGACCTCAGGGAATCTGAGTGAAAATCAAGAGCGTGTGTACATCAAGCATGTCAAACTCAAAGGCTAACACGGGCCAAATAAACAAGGTTTAAGTTTATGTGGGCCGCAAAGAAACAAAAGCTTCAATTTTCATAGAAATGTAGGTAATAGAGACATGCTGAATACAAAGGGCAGAAGTACATGAGTAATCGTTAACATAGAATAATAAAACATTTTAATAAAAATTAATATTTTTCTTGAACATTAACTTACCAGACACTGAATAACTGCACAAATTAATAAGCGTGATGCAAATAAACCTATTTTTCTTGTTTTCCGAAAGTGAAATATTTCCTGTTGCACTCACCAAACAAGTCAGTCCAAGACAAATGACGTGGCCATCGGCTGCTAAAATATTCGCTGCTAGTATTAGTGGAGAGAAATGGTGCGCCTGCATAAGGTGCGTATGGGAAATGAATGCAACACAATTATAGTAATCAGTCATTAGTGAATGTTATTGTGCGTCATTAATAATTATGTATAACAGGATACTGTAAAAATTGAGTTAGGAAATTTTTATTAAAACGTTTCTTACATACCCTTATATTGGCTGGGCCGCAAAAATATTTGTGTGGGCCGCATGTGGCCTGTGGGCCGTGAGTTTGACATGCTTGGTCTACATGCTCTTCCATCTCCTGCTGGGAATGGAACTCCTGAGTCTCTGTACTGTGTTCAGGTTGTGCTGGACTGACCCTGAAGCGGGTGGCTAGGGTCAGTCCAGCACAACCTGGCCGGTGTGGGCCAATGGTTTACATTCCATCTGTTGCCTGATGTGGATCTATCCTCAATTTCACTCTAGTTTGCCTCAGTTCCTCTCCAGATCATAATCAGAGCATGGTCCAGGAGCTGCTCCATGAAATCTGGAAGGTTTCAGACATCTCCAGGAATGCCTCCTCTTTTCATATTGGACTCTGGAGTCTATGTGATATGAAATTCTGAATTCAGGGAGTCAATTCAAAGTAATTCATCAATATTTGCTCAATTCTCTTTTTATTGGAAGGGATTACAAGAGCTGCGTTGCCCAAAAAAAATGAATCATGTCCTCAGGGAGCTTACAGTTGAGTTGTGGCTAAGAATGTGTACACTGCAGGAAAAATTCACAGCACTGTTGAATGTTGGAGGTGGAAGGAACCTACTAAATTTGGCAGGCATGCTTCTGGCAGGTGCTAGGAAGAAACTTCATTCCTTCAGAATGAGGTACTTGGCGTATTCTGAGTTCCCTGTTTCCCTCTGTTGGAGGAGTAATTATGAGTCTGAGAGTTCGCTTTGGCACAGAGAACTCTGAGGTACTCTGGCCTTTAGGAATTCAGCATTCAGGTCTGTTGCTTGCATTTTAACATTTAAAAATGAACGTCAAATAAATGATATGCTTAGTAACACAAGCTCCCAGAATGTGGGTGGAAGGGCTAGAACCTGGACATTCTACCTTGGCCTGCTGACACTTGCACTGTGCAAAGAAGTTACAAACAATATTTCAGTTATTTTTATTTCTGTTTTGAATTGTCCGAGATAAGCCCAGCTGTTGAATGAGAAGCAGATATGAAAGATTAACTGGAGGTTTAGTTGTAACTTTAGGACTTCAGCTACATTACATCCCAAACAATCTGAAAAAAATTATACCCTTTTCAGTACCATGGAAGGTTAAAAAGTGAACATGCTGGAGCAGCTATCATATTTCACATTTTGAAGTAAACCCCCAATTATGAATGCTTCTAAATATCATTGAATGTTATTTAAACACTTGTAAACATCTGAAATAATGCCAGATAATATAGATTCAATATAGTGACAAATGTGCTTAATGACAGTATTAATGTCATCTTTCTTTTTTCTATTGGATAAACTGTGTGTGTGTGTGTGTGTGTTCATTCTTCAAAGGCAGAATGAGGCTATATCTTGGGAGGAGGGGTATCTGATCTTTTGTGAAACCTAGAGCATTTATTACAAATGGCATTTTGTCGATTTTTTAAAAAAGTCTAAGTATGTGATTAATATTAGCACATCTGAAGTCTGTTTTTAAGGCTTGGTTTGAAATCCTCTGTTCGGCTCTAAGTACTGGCTGAATGATGGCAGTTGGTGCTGTGATTGGTTGAGCAGTGTGTTGTGTGACTCATATGGCAAGGTCCCATTGCCAGGTTACAATTCCATCAGATTGGTCTGGCTGAAGAGAGCCTCACTATAAAGGACTGTACACATCGAGCCTGGCCGGTGTGGGCCAATGGTTGGAGCATTGGCCTGTGCACCAAAGGATTGCAGGTTCAATTCCTGGTCAGGGGCAGGTACCTGGGTTGCAGGTTCATCTCCACATGGTTGGGGCACATGTTGGAGGCAACCAATTGATGAGCCTTTCAATTTGATGTTTCTCACTCCCTCCCTCTCTTATTTTTTTCTCTCCCCCTCCCTCCCTTCCACTTGCTCTAAAAATCCCCGGAAAAAAGATCCTCTTGTGTGGATTAACAAAACAAAAATAAGAAATACACACATCAAAGTGGGCCAGATGCAGATGACTTTACATTGTTGTTTTTATGGAGAAAGCGGGGTGTGAATCTTTCCCACATTTCAAAAAAAAGTTTCATAAAAACAGTTTCAGTGACATGAGTCAAAATTCAGAAGTGTGTAGCAATATCCCTTGGGAATTTGGTACCTATCTGTAAAGGCATTTCAGAATGGAAAAATATGCCTGGGATTGCATATAATTAAGAAATGTGGAAGTCTAGTGTCTACATATTCAGATACTGTATTAAATGGTTAAATTAGTGAACCAGGATGTGGATTTATTGATGAAGGGTCTCTTTCTCATGGCATGTTTCACTTATTAAAAGCTTATAATGTCTTGGATCTTTATAGCTGTTGGGACTTGACCACTTGCCATTGTGATTTGTTTGTGTGTGTGTGTGTGTGTGTGTGTGTGTGTGTGTGTGTGTGTTTGTTTTGTTTGTTTTTTTTACTTTGCAACTCATTATGATGGTGGTACAGCTCCCAGTGGACTGAGCACGTGGTATTTTCTAACATCATGAAGTGTCACCAAAACGTCAGACAGGGCTTTGAATCCCTGAAAAACAAGGCTTGGGGAGTAACACTATTAATTGTGGAATTTTTGCTCTAGCATTTTGAAAGTAATTTGTGAGATTAATTACTTCTGTAAAACTTTCTATTATATTTATCTAACATCATAGTTTACATTTAAATCCACATTTCTCCTTGCCCTTTTCCATTTTAGTAGTTGATGTTTTAGTGGTATTAAATCCTTCTTCCTCCAGATTGTAGGTGTGGAAAAGTTTCCAATCATACAGGAGACTTGGAAATTCTCTTTAAAAATCCTTGATATGAGATATATGTCTTTTCTTTTTAAAAAATATATTTTTATTGACTTCAGAGAGGAAGGGAAAGAGAGAGAGAAACACCAAGGATGAGTATCATCAATTGGGTGCCTCCTGCACACCCCCTACTGGGAATCGAGCCCACAACCCGGGCATGTGCCCTGACCTGGAATCAAACTGTGACCTCCTGGTTCATAGGTCTGTGCTCAACCACTGAGCCACGCAGGTCAGGCTAGATAAGTGTCTTTTTGAACTGCATTTGATGATTACAAATGCTTTGAAGTACTGCCTTTAGTGTAAAGAAATAGCTTGGAAATGTTGACAACGAGTGAGGGAGAGAGAAACATGGTCCATGGGTCCTTGATCCTTGAGGATTTGTCACTACCTGTTTTACACTTTAAATATTAGCTCCTTCCTGTATTGGCATTAGTGTGAACAGCTACTTTTATTTCTCATCTTAATTCCTTATCTTCATAGGTATGTTGTCTCATTAGGAGCTGTTTAAAATCATCTAACATCCCATCTTTCCTATAGACAGAACAGATCATTCACAGCACAGTCTTGGTGAACTAAGTACACATTTTATTGTTTGTCTGATGGCCTGTGCTGGATTCTTCAAATCCATGTCCTTGTTGGAAGAAATCTATTGAGTGCTCTTATCACCTTGGCCTGATTTTGCATGGAACATAGTAAACATAGGTGGTGTCTGACCCTTCACAAGTTAGCTTTCTCCCTCAAATAATGCTTTCTTAGGTAGGCCTAAGGCACATGTGACCCCAAGTCAGAAAGATGGCACCAGCATCTTTTATTGGAGTTGAAGAGACATCAACTGCTTGGAAGTTCCTAGATTAACAATGGGACCATAATGCCTTTCATTTATATCCAGGAGATACTACTACAAGGAGGAAACGATGCAATCTACACAATTGATTAGGAAACGTAAGACAAAGACTCTATTGCCAAGTCAGTTTCCTAGATCTCTTTGAATTATCCAATAATTAGAAAATCTTCTTTTACTTGGGAAGTGTAGATTTTGTATGTGTAATTATTTGCGTTAATCACTTTATTCCCAAATTGTATTCAGCAATGCATACAGTCTGTTCAATCTATACTTTAGGTTTCTGTTAAATAGGTAGGATTAATAACATATTATACCTCCTCTCCAAAGAGAGGGAATTGTGTTTTATGAGGTTTGCCACTTTTATATAGCTCATCGGTGCTTGTTATAATAATCAAAGTAAATAAGCCTAGATTGCCTTTTTTACAATCGATATGTTTTTTAAACGTGAGTGTAAATTACTTTTTTCAAAGCAAATCCCATTTTAAATGCATTCAATTAGGGAAGAATCACTATGGAAGCAGATTCCATAGCACATTCTTTTGTAAAGTAAAGACTGTTTTGTTTCTCCTTAATTTATCTTTTTTAACTTTAAATTTTTGCATATCAAATTTCTTAGAGAGGCAAGAGTGTATACTTATGGGAAATGTACTGCTTTGAGAAGCATTAGAGGGGATGCTAAAGAGAAGACAGAATGGGGCTGCAGTTAGGATGAAAAATGCCCACCTTCTTTATGGAGACCTAGGGGAAATGTTAAAGCTTGAGAGTTTGGGGGCAGTAGGTTCAGGCCAGTCCCACTCAGTTACTCCTCTGAGGGCATCAGCTTTTTTGTGAATATACTGAATAAGCTCACCCTTGTTTCCTTTGGAACATCCAGAGAGGTTTCCCTTTATCTCTCAGGGTTTCTCACCTGCAGCAGTCCCCACTCCTGCCTTTTGCTCTTTGTTGCCAGTTGGCCCCTATAGCTCTCCCCCACTCTTCCCAACTCCTGCAGTCACTGCTTGGAGTCCTATGCCATCCTCAAGGTTTGCTTAGAGCTCACCTCCTATATTTCTTTACCACATTTCTGCTTTCAGGTCCCCACTACAGTTTGTATTACTATTATGCCACCTAATGAAACGGAATTTTTGGACTGGAACCGGATTCTTTGTCAGAGTCGAAGAATGAATCCATGGACAGAGAGTAGTATAGCAAAGGTGGAGATTTATTGAAGAACAAGTACAAACTCCCACATGGGGAGGGGAAAAGAGTCCCACAGAATGGACTCCCAAGTGGGAAGGGGGGTAAGGGTCCCATTGAATCCTTTTTCCCAATGGCTTATAAAGGCTGAAAATCCTGGTGCCTTGATATCCCCCCCCCCTCTGACTGGTCACTATTTTCTTGGAGTGGTTACTATAGTAACTCCTGGGCTCAAAGGTTGAACCTGACATGGGACATAGGAGGTTCTCCCCACTCCTTCCCCATTGTTTTCCTATTCCCTTTGGGCTTTCTTCTTCTCCTTCTGGATGAAGGGCTTCCTTCCCTTTATTTTGTAAATATAGACCTTTTGCTGTTCTCAGCTCCCTCATTCTATGGAAATGTACCTGTTGAAGCTTTTCAGCTCCCCTATTCTATGGAAATATACCTTCTGCTGCTCTGCAGCCCTGTGCTTCCTCCATGGTCCCCTTAATTTCTAAAATTTCCTAAACCTATCCTATTTTACCCCTAAAATTCCTGTTTCACTAATACCATCTGCCTTATAATGGAACTACCTGTGTTGTCTTCCCCCGTTATACACCATTATTCCCAGGCTTCAGCAGCGTAGCATTAATTTTTGATATCCCACTCTTATTACTGCTGGGTCTTGGCAGTGTTACATTTTAGAAATGAAAGACCATATTTGTTTGTGTTCAAACTGAATAGTGTGTCATTAGCTTTTGCAATGGGACATCCATGCCCATATATTGAAAAATATCCCTGAGGTATTAGGACTACATTGGGATTCTGGTACTCATGGGATATGGTACATTTGAAGCCCACATTTTCTACTTGAAGGGAAGATCCTCCAGACATATACATCCAGCTTCTTGATAGTTCTTTCAGTCCATGTTCTGATACCGAGGTTCTGTCAGAGCTACGGGTCCTTCCTGTAAGCTGCCAGTGAGTGTGATGAAGACACCAAGAAGGCATGTTGTATGCGTCCAGATGTGTGGTTACCTTCCAGTAGCACCGCTTTTTTTGAGGAGGTCCTGCCAGAGGAATTGTATGCCTCATGGTACATAGGCACGGAGGCTGATAGGCACGAGAGGTGGGAGTCATCGCAGGGCTGAGTCTTTTCTGTCTCAGGAAAGCTTAGAATGTGTACATAGAATGTTATTTGGAGGATCCCTAGAGCCTTTCTAATTTATATCTAAAATTAAATTTTTCATATACACCTTGTGCTGTCACCATTGCTACCCTAAGTCACAATCATTACACCATTCCAATGTATATTGCATCATGGAGGTGCAGAGAGGTACTGCTCACCATTGTGGGCAAGAGACTCTTGCTTTAAGGGTCAAATTTATAGTGTCTGGCACATAGTAAAGTTTCTTTGTGTACAAATGAATGAATGTAATTACCTGGCAGTTAGTAATAGACTAGGTTAAAATGCAAGAATTATAAAATTCCAAATATCATGTGCGTGGTTTTTCAATTGCACTGCACTAAAGCTTTAGTTGAGAGGCAGGCATGTAACATCAACATGTAAATGGGTGCGTGACTTGGGACTATTAAATTATAAAATTGTTCAATAACTATTTGTTGAATGAATGGAAGTTGGAAAAGGCTGTGTCTGTCTTTTAGACACTTTGTCATTCTGTGAGCTTAACAAACAAAATCTCATTAATAACAAATCCATGGGAGCATGAGAAATGTGTAATGCTCTTAATTTCTTATTAAATGATTTGTGTTTATTGAAAATTGGCTTGAAGGTACACTGAACATAACTCATAATACTGGATTTAGGTGAGTGTGGATACCTGAGTCTTTTCTGTACACAGAATGCACTCACAGTTCAGTGTTGGAATAGATGGTGGGGAAAGTGATGTCTTCATTTCTGGAAGGATTTGCTGAAAAGAGGAGATGATGCGTTGGACTTTGGAGATCTTTTTCTTATGCGCCTGTGCCTTTTAGGTTTGTGCGATTGTTCCAGGCCTTTATTTATCCAGGCACGCTCTGTGCGTGTCTACAAGCAGATGAGAGAGAGCAAGGGCACTGAGGGGCTGGTGGAGGCAAATGTGAATCCCGTTTCTTCCTTATTAACTCATGAGGCCTGCTGGGTAGCAGCAGGCATTACCAGACATTTAATTGTGTGCTAGGTAAGGCTGGCACAACTCCAGCACCATGGAGGAGCAAGAATTAACACTAATCAGCTGGGATATACTGCATATTATTGATTAGAGTTGGATTTTGTGATGCAAAAAAAAAAAAAAATCCTCCTAAATAGTGGGAAGTAATTTCAATTAAATGGGCAGAGAGTTCCTGCACAGTTTTATAGATGAAAGGGCCCCTTTGCTCCATGCATATTTCTGGCAATGCCGGGGAAGTCTGGGAGTGCTGGGTCTAAATGGTGTGATCTCTGTCACCACTGAACTAGAAAGAGGGAAAATGGGCAGGCTGTGTAGATGAGGCACTAATGATCAACTTCCAGCAGTTTCTTCCTGGTGGCTCTTTGCTGCTGGAAACCTTTTTCTTTGTTTGGTTCTGAGGGCTTTTCATTTCTTTCTTTTGGCCTCCCTTATAGCTTTTGGTTATTTTTAATATCCCTGATGAGAAGTGAATTGGGACCCCAGTATCTTCGTGAACACCGGTGAGAACATTACACTACACAGGAATTATCCGGAATTCCAGCATGTTTTGTCATTGCTTCCCTCTTCCCCCCAATTGAGAAAGCTTTGTAGTCATTGGATGTCACAGAAAATACTTCATCTGTAAAATGGTGACCTGGAATAGTATATTTACATATCCTTTCTTGCCTGCTGGGCCTTTTCACTCATAGGCAGTGTCTGCCACGAAATAGATGCTCAGTGAATATTTGCCAAGTGGATGAATGAATGAGCTGCTACATAGGAACTGGATGCTGGAGTGATTTCACATCTGTAGAAGTTATAGATGATATTTGATGGAGTTCCAAGCATCTTTATGATCTGAGATCCTGCATCATTATGATCTGAGATCCTGAATAACAAGTAGGAAAAGGGGAATGGGGTTAGGGAGAAGAAAATGGCTAAGATTTATTTAGCATATGTTGTATTAGGCTCTTTGCATATGTGGTCTTGTTCTGGTATCAACTGTGTTCTAAGAGGTAGATGTTAACATCATCATTTCTCAGGTAAAGATATGGGTAGGAATTGAACCAAGGTCATATACCTTAATTGGCAGGACTGGGATTTAGACTCACAGCTCTTGCCAACAACCAGGGCTTTTCAAATATAGCCACACCAATTCCCATGCAGGAGGAGGATGGTCTCATACTCTCAGAGCTTGGTGGTAGAGCCTAAATATGGGGTATGAGCATCATTTAGATTTCTTTGCTGGCTGACTATTTTGCTTCAAAAATTCATGTGAATTTTGCAATCTGTTCTATAATGTGTTTATGTAAACATGACATTTTAAATAAATTATTTGAGTACTTAATCCCTACCACCCAAGAATCTTTAATTAAAAATGGACCCATCTAAAAGTTGTTCCCAGTATATCCTCTGGGACATCTCTGGAATTTCCATATAAAGAGAATCAAAGATGGCGATTGGTGGGAAGAGAGATTGGGGAGTCTATCTTGAAATTTTGTTTCCATGGCTAGTGTAGTTTTACTTAGATTGCATGCTTATTTTCAGGGGCCTGGAGCTGTCAGAGATAGGGAAGGTGCTACAACTCACCATGATTTCATTCTTGTTTATCCAGGAGCTTTAAGCACCAATAATTAACTGATGTTAATCCAGTTTGAGGAGCAGACTCAGAATTATACCTCCCTGCATTATTTGAATAATAATAATAATAATGCTGGCAAGGACAAATACTAGGCATATAATTAATTTACAAGGGGCTGTTTTATTATCCTGGTTTTACTGTGTGGATGATAAAGTTAATGGAAGAAGGGAGAAAAGGAGGATATGGATTAAGAATCCTGAAAAACAGAACACTCCCAAACTTCCTTATGGTCAACAAGCATTGAATTGATAGGATACTGTTAAAAGGAATTCTTAATAAGATTAATAATACTTGGGAAACGTATAATGAACTTGTATTTGTTTAGAACTTTGCCATTTACAACTTTCTCATTCATTTTGGTATTTACTAACAACAAACTGGACAAGGGGTTTACATATATTATCTCAATGATCCCCCCAATCTTTGAAGCAGGTACTATTTATTATCTCTACTTCATGGATGAAGAAATTGAGGCCCAGAGCTGAGTAACTTGCCCAAGGTGACATGGTTCAGGAGGTGTCAGTTAGGATTCTAACTTGGCTTTATCTAACTTTACTACCTTTGTTCACTACCCCTCTTCTGGGCCAATAGGTGTTTCTCTCCTTAGTGGAGTTCTGAATTCTTGGCCTGTCCCAGGGGCCTTATTCATAGTTACAGTGACTCTCAAGTAATCCTGTGGAAGCATCCAGCATCCCTGAAAACACCTGCCAGTACAGTCCTGGCAAACCTGGCCCGATTCTCTAAAACTTGCATGTGCAACCAGGTCAGCAGGAAGCACATGGAGTGTCTCCAGAGAGTCCTGGCAGCAACGCACAGCTCCCTCTTGGAACTGACTTTTCCCTTCCAGACTAGTCTGATAAGCAAAGGTAATGGAAAAGTGAACCAATGCCCCCGAAATGTGGGTTATAGCCCCTGCCCGAGCCATTCACTGCTCGCTGGAACTGACTTCAGAATTGTTGGGATGTTCTGAGTTCCTGTCATGTTACTAGTACTTCTGGGAGTAAGAGTGACTGGCATGCATTTTCCATCACTGTGCATGCCCCCAACAGGCTGAATCCAGAAGCTGGAGCTCTGCTATTTTCTGATTTGGGCTTCACAGCTGAATGTAAATAAAAAGATGGAAGCTAGAATTTGGAAAATGGCATTAGTTTATTAGGGGTCTCATTTACTTAAACGAGTCTTTGAATTGCAATTACCCTCTGTCTTTGGAAGCACTTTTTTGCTTTTTCTATCCTCAGGTCTAAGGTCATTATTTAAAGGCTTTCTGTTTCATGGAAGAAGACTTACTGAAATATTAATTTCATTGCCTGAAGTACATTCATATGGTCTGGTGAAAACTTGAAGTTCTGTCAAAATCACAAAGTAATAGAGTTATTATTTTATGCTTTTGGAAAGGTGATTCAGGAATTTGAATAACAGGCAGCTAAAACGTTACTCTCCTTTTGCCTGTCTTTATGACAGAAATGAGTAAAAAATCTTTATGTTCTTTGGTAATCACTGTAGTGAACAACCATAACTGAAATATTCAAGGAATCATGGGAAAGGTTTTTTGGTTTGGTTTTGTTTTCCTTTAATTACACTGTGACTGGGTTTGAATTTGATGCCTAAGACTCTGGGAGAGAAATGAACTTGTGACATTTGAAGCTTGGAACTGTTCTTTTTTTAAAATATAGGTAGAGCTTGAGTATTCAGGATTTTGTTGAATGCCTTTTCAGTTTGTCACTGCTGGAACACAAAAGCTTGACTTCAGTGCTGCTTTTTTCCTTGTTCTTCTGCAGCCTTGGCTAGAAGTGTAATTTAATCCAGTGCATTAAAAAGAAGTTTCATTCCTCAAGGGTGGAGGAAAAGCCCTCCATCCCTCTTAGTAGTAGCTAATGATGATAATACTTGCAAGCACAATTTCTTACAACAAAATAAGACAGAACAAAAACAAGCCCCAAGCTTTAAAGGAGGGTTTTTGCATCATTAACAGGCAACAGCCTCAGGCAGAAACAGATATTTTGAGAGAATTGGGCTCATTTTATTGACATATTGTTTGGTCTGTTGTGAGTAGACATGAATTATTCTTGGACCAAGTAACATATCAGTTGACAAAAGCCAGTAATTTACCTGGTCTCACTTTGGAAATAGCCTTCCGAAGTTATTACTTGATTATGCTTTTCAGCTGGTTTTGCTCACAGAGTGACTCAGTAGCTCTTTGCCTGGCTGTTTTCCAGTCTGTTTTATAATCCATACTTGGTGCCCCTTCTTCACAACCTCCCAGCCCCACATTGCTGGAATCAATTCTGTTTTACTTTAAAAAGCAGTTTGCTTAATGTCACAACAAAATAAAGCATGGATTAGAAACAGCATTGTACTTTCAGACTTAATGCCTTTGTGACATCTCATTGCTATGCAAATGAGATGCAAGAAGGTCATCCCTTTAGCAGTTGCTCTAGCCCTGGTATCTACTTGATATTCCTTGGCCAAACTTGCTAAGCATTCATTACTGGGCTAGCCTACGTGTTTAACTCTTTGTGGGCTTTGAACTTGCTCTTGGAGGCTGCTGAGCTTAACCACCTTTTTTTAGTGGATGTTTTCATTTCAGGGACTTCTTTGTAGCTCTCCTGAGCTTCTCAGCACAGGCTATCTCAGGAAAGCCAGTACTCATATTTGCAAGGTGCACTTGTTTGTATGCCAAGGCAGTATTGGGGAAGCTCATGTGTGATGTGTTTCTTTTGGTGTCTCAAGTATTTTTATTATTACTAAATACTGCATTTTTAGATAGATGTTTTATTCACTTGCATCTGTGATGAGTTCTTGCAAGTATTTCATAGAAAAATGTGTGTCTATGCTGTTAAATGTTCATGTAATACTTATTTCAAAGTTGTCTGCAATTCAGATTTGATTTCATCTGATTTAGCAGATGTGTTAATAGTAAATAGTTACTGACGGTAGTGGAATCTGATTTTAATTCAGTAAGGACCAGCTACCTTTAATTTTGTATTTATTAATTGATTTTAGAAAGAGAGGGAATGGGAGGGCGAGAGAGAATGAGAAACATCAACTTGTTGTTCTACTCATTTATGCATTCATTGGCTGCTTCTTGTATGTGTCCTGACCCAGGATCAAACCTGTAACCTTGGCATATCGGGACCACACTTTAACCAACTGAGCTACCTGGCCAAGGATTAGAAGAAAACCTTATTTATTAGGTCTGTTCTAGGAGACAGAATGAGCAATCTTTGGAGGTATGTTTTGTTTTTTTTCTTTTTTAAATGGTGGTGAAATCTTTTCACTTGAAGAAGCCCCACACGTTATTCTTTTGTAAAGAAACACTTATAATTTATGAGCTACCTTTAATAAGTACCAGGTTTTTTACTGGTGTTTCATTTGCTTGGTTAAAGGGTGTGTTTAATTCACTAATAAGATAGTCTTGTTTTTTAAAATAATTATAAAAGTACTAGAGGCCTGGTGCAGGAATTTGTGAACGGGTGGGGTCCTTCGGCCTGACTAGCAACGGGTGGGGTCCTTCGGCCATGGAATGTTGGCTGGGGCAGAGGGGCTGGGGGAGGTTGGCCGGCTGACTGAGGGGAGGGGCTGAGGGAGGTTGGCTGCCCAAATCAGGGCCATTGGGCCACGGGGGTGGGGTGGTGGTGGGGTGTTGTGGGGGGACGGAATGTTGGCCAGATGGGGGAAGGGGCTGCGGGAGGTTGGCTGGCGGGGGACAGGGAGGGAACATGGGAGGTTGACTGTGGGAGTGCACTGACCACCAGAGGGCAGCTCCTGCATTGAGTGTCTGCACCCTGGTGGTCAGTGCACATCATAGCGACTGGTGGACCGGTCATTTGGTTGCTTAGGCATATATATATAATCTATATATCTATATATCTATCTATATCTATCTATCTATCTATCTATATTTCTTTTCCTTTTAATTCTAGTTTTGAATGAACCTTTTGCAGTTTGCGCAACTGGCCATATTTTAAATGGCTAACTTATTAAGTAATTATACCCTTAAGGATTATTTCAGTACAGTGGGTTTTCTTTACACACAGTCAGATACCGAGCTGCCTAAACACTGAGTTTGCTCTGAGATTTTGGCAAAAATAACTGCTAACTCAAAGAAAGTGTACTTTACACTTGGTATAAGACGGCTTGGGAACTGTGGAGAAAACATTCAGCTTTCACCACTGTCTCCTATACATTAAGAATTAGAATGATGACATTGATGGGAGGGGTGATTTGAACAACTTTGTGTTTAACTTGAGAATTCCAGAATGAGGATTTGACTCTTTTAAGGATTAAGAAGGCATCTCTGGATTAAGGTATTGAATGAAACACAAATTCTTTTAAAGATGGTACTTTGACCTCTTATAAACCAGTACTTTTCTAAAAGTGTCTTTTTTTTTTTTTTTTTTAAAAGTGTCTTTATCTGACTGCCTGCTGGCATGAAGAACTGCTCAGACTTTTGCTGATAATGACAGGTTATCTTTAAATGTGCCGAGAGAGGCATTATACCTTCATGATTTTTATCAAGGACAGTAGAAAACTACTAGTAGTTAAAATAGTGGAACAATATTTGAAGGGCCAGTTAAGTGCAACTTCAAAATGAAAGCTTAGAACCACCTTTGGTGTGGTTCCCCACTTCCTATCCTCCTCTCTACTGGTTCATAAATATTCATGGAGCTCTGTTATACTGTGGCATCTTGGTGGATGCTGGAAGGGTCAAGGAGATAAAAACTGTTCTTGACCTAAAGGAACTTAAGGTATGGGGATGAGATAAGGCTGCCAGGTCCTGTTCCAGGGAATAGAAAGTGGTATTGCCCCAGTGGTTGTGTCCTGCTGGTTCTGACATGACAGGGTCCTCTCTGAACTCACCAGGGATTTGGTTTCCCATCTGGACCCTGTGGTCACCTCTGAGCAGGACTCCCCTTTCCATGCTGCTCAGCCTGATACAGTAGCTCAAGGTGGCTTATGAGACCTAATAACTACCCCTGGAAGAGTCAGGTTTCTCAACTTGATGCTCCCGATCTGTTCTGGCATTTTAAAAGATTTATTCAAGGAAGGATTAGAAGAAAACCTTATTTATTAGGTCTGTTCTAAGAGACAGAAGGAGCAATCTTTGGAGGTATGTTTTGTTTTTTTTCTTTTTTAAATGGTGGTGAAATCTTTTCACTTGAAGAAGCCCCACACGTTATTCTTTTGTAAAGAAACACCTATAATTTATGAGTTGTGAATTTGGATTTACTAAAACAATGTTAGGCATTTAAAGTCAGGGGATAGTTGTATTAAATTTACAGACATATCCCGATGCCTGGCAGCTGCCTCTTCTCCATTGCCTTCCTATTTCCAGCTAAACCAGATGTCGAGTGCCAGACCTGTTGAATTGGAATCGACCAATATTGATTAAAATGAGAAGCGGCGAAAAAGGTAAAGACTATGTATTAGCTAAAATGAGATAAAGTCTGCATTGCATTGGTCTCTGCTGTCATTGTTTCCATTACCCCAGATGATTCAGTGCGGAGTGTTCAGGCGTGGGTGAATTATAGTAGCAATAAGTTTTCTTTGGGGACTTGTGGGCAAACTTTTAAAAATGAGTTTGTTCAGAGTTAGATGGAAATGTATTTTGCTGGAAGCCTTGATTTTTTTTCTGTTAAAAGGCCTTGGTCTATGTTTTTAGGAAATTGCCTATTTTTTTCCTAAATAGAAAACTGTCAGAAAATTTAAAAAAATGTATTTGTTCAGATATTTGTAATTTTACATATTGTTTTATTTTTATATATTTTTATTTTATTGGGGTGACATTAGTCTACATGAACATATAGGCTACATGTGTGGATTACTAATTTATATAATCTGTATATAGGACCATGTGCCCACGTCAAATTACCTATTTGTTTTAGAAATCCGCCTTCTTGTTACAAGGATGCTAGTTAATAAAATGCTGTACACTCACTGTTGTCATCATCAGTGTTTGCCAACACAATGTTAAAGAGTTCTACCTGGATCCCCAGCCTGCTCATAGGGTTAAATGCTACCAGATGAGCCACAGCACTTTGGCTTGTGGTCTGGAGTCTGAACCAGAAGCCAAGGATTTAATTTTAGATCCAGATTCCAAGCCATGAGCTTTTCACTGGATATCATTTTTAAACAATGGAAGCAATCTTTATTAAAATATCTTAAAATAGTAAGCTCCAACTATGTTACTGCTCATTATATGTAATGACTGATAAAGATCAAAGCTGAAAGAAGTGAACGTCCAAGTCTTTTTAATGTCTTTCTTATGAATTCATCATGATTCATAGCACAGCCCTTTTCTAATGCACACACTTGATTAAAATGCTCCTCTCTGCCTTACCACTTTTCCCTCAACTCCAGGGTCAGAAGCCCTTTTTTGGGTATTTAGAAGAGGCCTTTGAAGTAGCTTCACCCAATAAGACCTTGCAGTTAGCTAGTTATTCACTGACTAAGGAAGGAGGGAGGGAGGTTTTTCAAATGTGAGATTTTGAGGTTATCCTATTGTTTTGTACTATGTTTAGATCATTGGCTCCCTGATTGAACTCCATGCTACTTTGGGGTAAGAACCTTTTCATGTTCACTTTGTAGCTGTGCATAGGATTGCTAGATGGAGCAAAAAAAAAAAATACAGCTTTCCAGTTCAATTTGAATTTCAGATAAGCAACAAACAATTTGTTTAGTAAAGTATGTCACAAATGTTGCATGAAGTATATTTTTATTGGCAACCGGACTCCTGCACAGATCACAGCTTATCCTGTATAAGGTGTTGAGAGAGGGTTTGTTGAATGACTGAATGAGCCTGTAGAATCTATGGAAATATCTGATAGTTGAAAATTCTAACTTAGAGCACAATCGAACTTGATTCAAGAGTCACCGTCTCATGCATGGGGTGGGGGTGCTTAAGCCCTGGAGATTGGACAGGGTCATTGTGTAGACCAATCAATGGTTCTCAGACTGGAATGAGTCTCAGAATCATGTGGGAGGGTGTTGTAAAACATAGATATCTGTGCCCCATCCATAATGTCTGATTTGGTAGGTTTGGAGTGGGGCTCAAGGACTGCATTTCTTACAAGTTCCTAGGTAATGTCAGTTCTGCTGGTGTGAGACCAGACCTTGGGAGCCACTATGTAGTAGGTATTCTAGAGGGGATTGGCAAATGTTTTCTGTAAAGGGCCAGACATTAAATATTTTGGGCTTTGTAATGTCTCTGATATAGTTACTCAACTCTGCCTTTGTAGCTTGAGAGCAGCCATAGATGATAGATGATATGTAAACGAAAGAACGTGGCTATGTTTCAGTAAAACTTTATTTACTAGTGCAAAGGCAGGTGACTGGCCCTATTTGGCCCACGGAAGCTCCCATAGTTTGCAAGCCCTGCTCTAGAGTGGCAAATGAGCATTAAGGAGATCCAGGTTTAAGAACTGGGCAGAGAAAAAAGAACCAGAGAAAGAACAATCTGAGCGATGGTGGGAGATGCAAGCGACGAGGGTGCCCCCAAAGCCAAGGAATCAGAGACTTTCAAGAATGAAAGCAGGAGTCACTCTCATCCACTGTTGCAGGGCAATTAAGGATGCAGGAGTGGATGAATGCTGAAAGAAGCCCTTGCATTTGGCAGTTAGGATGTAATAACTAACTGTTGACTGAGCAGTTTGAATAGAGTGGTGGGGAGGGATGCCTGCCAGATGGCAATGGGCTGAAGCAAAGGAAGAGGTGGAGGCAGTGAATTTTGAATACTCTTTCAAGAAGTTTGGCAGGAAAGGAATGAAGGGGGTTGGGGCTGAAGCTTAAGGAGAAAGTTGGGTTCAGGAAGGTTTTTTTTTCTTTTTTTAAATGAGAATAAGAGGAAAACAAGTATGTTTATAGGCAGAAAGGAAAGGACCAATAGAAACAGGAGCCTGGGCTGCAAACACATTATTTCCTAAGAAAATTGTACCCCCAAGTTGTGCGGTATTGACTGAAAAGGGAGCAAATGAAAATACAGGAGAGGAGAGAGGATTATTGGAGAAAAGTTCTCAAAAGAACCAGGATGGAGAGGGATTAAGAGAGCCTGCAGGGTCTCCTGCAGGGACTTCCAAGGAAGGCAGGTCAGAGCATTCCCAACTGATTGTTTCCTTGGGAAAGTTGGAAGCTAGGCTAGAGTGGAGAGAGTGTGGGAAACACGGGATTTGAAGGAAATTGGTGAAGGTTTGGAGTGGACAGTGAGGCAGAGAATACACCAAAGGTAAGTAACCAAGTTTAGCAGGCAGCATTGAGGATTCTGCTGGAGTTGGAGCTCATGTATTAGTGCATCGGTATCACCCTGTTGTATGGGACTTTTCTGTTGTTCTTAGCAGCCTGGGGGCTGTGAAAAATAAAGCAGACGGAAGAGATACTCAGAATTGCAGCGTGTTAAGAGATTTGAGTCAGAAAGACATCAAGTCATAGATCTTCAGATGCCCGTGAGTGAGGATATTAAGGAAAACTAAATGGAGAAGAAAAGGTAACCAAGTGAAGTCTTGGTGAAGATGAAGAACAGGTTTAGAGGGAGACAGAAGGGAATTGGAGAGGATTGGAATTTCTTAGTGATTTCAGAGTTGTGGCAATTCCAAGGCATGGCTAAGGCCTGGGGTGTCACTGTGGAATTAGGCTCTGAAGTCCCGTTAGGAGGAGGGTTGTCAGAAATTGAGGTAAGTATGTTGTGAAGGTCAGCAGGGTAGACCTTGAAGTCACACAAGATGATAGCAGGAGAGGAGAAAGCTCTTGCCACAGCAGGGAGACCCGGTCCTCCACCTGCCTCACCCTCTGTGCCTGGCTGAGATTTGAAACCCTGTCTCTCCTTTTGGTTTGTATAGGATCCCCCCAGTCCTTGCTCATGTTTGCTTCTGCCCTTGCCAGGTATGTCTTACCTCTTCTCTGACCACTCAAGTAATTCACCAGACATTTTTACTCCCACTTTGCTCATTTTTCCTCCTAGCAGAAGCATGAAGAAAGATTACAGAAGCATAGGGTGCTTCTGTGCTGGTCACTTGCACTCTGTGACCATCCTTTCCAAAACAGACTGAAGTCATGTTCCAGTTTCCTCTATAGAAGAGAGATGAAGTCTTCCTCCCTACCAAGCATGACTAGGTTACTGGTTGTTAGGCGTTTCTGAACATTTGCTGGGGACTTCAAGTCTGTGTCGCAGCTGACTTCTTTGAGGAAGCCTGTCTGTTGTAAAATATTTGAGCTCATTTGTCTTTCATAGTCAAGCTTCTGCTTTAAGATCACCTAAAAATAAACTGAATCTCTTTCTATTAAAAAATACAAACTCATGCTCAGTTGGTTAGAACATCATCCCGATAGGCCAAGGTTGCGGGTTCATTCTCGGTCAGGGCCCATGCAGGAATCATCCAGTGAACCAATGAATGCATAAATAAGTGCAACAACAAATCCATCTCTCCCACCCTCCCACCTTACCTTCCTTCCTCCTTCCCTCCCTCCCCCTCCCCTTTCTTCTCTCTAAATTAAAAACAAACTTATGTACGTAACAAATCAAGAATAACATTTAAATGAAATTTTAAGAAGGGTTTAAAGCAGTTGGTTAAAACGGTTTCACTATAGAGGACCCATGCTTCAGTAGAAATATCTCCCCATTGTCTCAATCCTTCCTTTTTCTTTTTCTTTTTCTCTTAGGGATACAACAATGTTCTTTCATCTCCAGAAAAGAGGACTATGTTTTAAATTTATCTTTGTCTTTGAAACTTTTTTTTATAAATATGGGAATGGCTTGATTTGTATCTCATACTGTCATGTTATTAGTTGAAAAGTCAGAGAAAATGAATTGGAACTAGTATCATATTTTTAAGTTTTGGAATCAACATATCTCACTAGATTTCACATCTCATACTATGGCATTGCCCTCTGCACATTTCATTCCAGTTAAGAATCACCAAAGGAAAGAAATATGAAAGGTAATTAATGCACGTCAGAGGAAGATTGTTTAGAATAGCCATGTTGTGAATACCTTATCTGTTTTGCTGGAATGTGTAAAAGTTTACCCTTAGACTAAATCTGTGCTGAAAAGTTTACCCTGTACTTGACATTGATCAGTATATTGAGAACTAAAACATTAAAAACAAATTTAAAGCCCGGCTGGCCTGGCTCAGTGGTTGAGCATCGACCTATGAACCAGGAGGTCACCGGTTCGATTCCAGGTCAGGGCACATGCCCGGGTTGTGGGCTCCATTCCCAGTAGGGGGCGTGCAGGAGGCAGCTGATCAATGATTCTCTCTCATCATTGATGTTTCTATCTCTCTCTCCCTCTCCCTTCCTCTCTGAAATCAATAAAATTTTTAAAAAGAAAAAAAAAATTTCTTTAAAACTCTACCCCAGTGATTCCTAAAGTGGGCGGTAGCAGCGATCCAGGGGGGTGGTGATGGCCACAGGTGCATTTGGGGGCATATATCTTTCTGTTTAATTGCTATTAAAATTAAAAAAAATTAATTTCCAGGGGGCGCTGAGTAATATTTTTTCTGGAAAGGGGGCAGTAGGCCAAATAAGTTTGGGAACCACTGCTCTACCCCAACTTAGTTTATGTATATTGTTGTTGCGGAAAATAATAGGTATTGGACAAAGAGAAATAACTGATGGGAATAGAACTTGGGGGTCAAACATAGGATCTCAGAACTTACCACATAGCAATGATATTTCTTCGTACATTTTGGATAGGCATATAGTTTGGTATTTCCATAGCCTGTACATATAGATAATCCCCAAGGGCAGAATAAATTCCAACAACATAGCTGCATTAATGATCCTGAAAGGGTGTTAAGAGTCATGGACAGTTAGGACTGGAAGAAAATTTAGAGTGAATCTGATTTACTTTTTTTTTTAACGGATGAATTGAGATTCATAGAGGGCTACTGAATTGCCCAGGATCACATAACTAATTAGGGACCTGTTGAGGGCTTAGAATTTAATATTCTAAAATCCTGTGCGCCTTCACGAATTGCCCATCTACTTTTAAGCACTTGCATTTTCAGCACTTAAGGCTCAATTTTAAAGTTGTAGTGGGCATATTAAATACTTATTTGTGGTTTAAAAGTAAGTTAATGTACTACCTGCATTTTGCTCACAAAACACGGGACCATTTTGACAGCTACTTCACTCTGGAAACAAACATTATCACCTCAAAGTGAACTTGCAGGAAGCAATTGAGATGAAAATGCTGATCCTGAGGAGGCATGGGAGATTGTAAGAAGGCAGCCTGTGTGAGTACAGACCCACCACCTGTTGACTTAGGAGAAGTGAAAATGCAGGGGGACAAGCAATCTGAAATGTGTCTCTCTCTCATCAATCAGTGTTTATCAGAATTGGAGGTCTTAGTAAGTGAACTGAATGCTTTCAATCCAGGCAGGCCAGTAATTGCCATCGACCAGGCGTTCTGTCACACCTGCCTGCTTTTCTTTCTTTTTCTCTTTACTTCATTACATATTGATTGACTTCTTGGGTTTTACAAGTTCATAAATCACCTTCTTTTGAGAGGTTTCTTGCCTTTTGTGTGTGTAGAGTGAGAGAACTGGAAAAGATTGATACTCGAATCATAGCAACAAAGAACTTCATCTTCCTTCTTTCAGGTTCATATGCAAGAGTGAAGCATCAAAAGATCGTGTCATTATGATGAAACAAATTTAAAAGCAGTGCAAACACCTTATAAAAAGCTGTGGCACTAGCAGCCAGCCCTCCTCAGTTTGATGGAACCTCTCGCCTTGCACACATGGAAGTCATCAGAGAGAGTGGGAGAGACTTTAGAAATCAAGAAGAGAGTTTAATATTAATTACATGATGAGATGCCACCCTTGTAAATAATGACAGACATTATTACCCAATTGCAAATCTGTAATCTTGGTGCAGAATAGAATAGAGTTTCATCAGCCTTGGAGGGTTATATTTTATATTGCCTACATAGAGTGATAGATGAGTTGATACCTAAGTATCTTTTCTCCTAAAATATTCTGAATAAGTCTTAGCAATCGAAGTTTTGTTACATTTTTATGAAAAAAGTGTCCATTATTCTTTCTGCTGTGGACATTTTAAAATTCCTGTTTTATGGATGAATCCTAAAATATCCATTTTTATAGTTTCTAGATAGACACTGCTACATAAACAATTTTTTGCTCTTTCTAGCATCTCAGTGTTCTTGATTGTAAGATAAGCAGTTATCTGACATTTGAAATTCTTATTTTATAGATGAGTTTTATAACATTTTTTCCTGTTTACAAACCGGTATATAAACACTGAAGAGGATAGTTTTCTATATTTTAGTATCTGTGTTTTTAATATAATATAAACCACTTACATGGGACTTTTAATGGAAAGGCATGTGCAGTTGTACAGTATTAATGCCTATTGTTTTCTTAAATAGCAAGTCAGTCAACTCTGTAAGCCAGTATTGGCAACAACAAAAAATCATAGTCCAGGCAGTCTTTAACAACTGATTTAATTTGGAGATATTCAGTCAGTCCTGTCTGAATTAATTTAATTTCTGACAGCCAGTTTAATACATCAAAAGGGAAAAAGAAAGCCACAGTGAAGTTGAGGATGTTTGTAATTAATAGATCTGACTTCTGAAGAACTGCAGACTGCTAAACCCTTACATTGGAGAAGTGGCTTATTCTGAAGGGACTGTGCTTAGAGCAAAACAAATGAGGCTTGAGAAGAGGGTCTCTGTACCAATTTCCACTTTAGCAACTCAGAGCCATTGCTAATATTTTCTCCGTGAGGATGAGGCAGGAGGACAGGAAATGTTCTGGGAATAGCTGTCATTTCTTAACACAGTTTGCAAACAATTTATAAGCATGCGTGTGTCTTTTGCCTTAGTTTAGAGAAATGACATTAACTCTCACAGTGTTGCTTCAGAAAGGAAGTGATGTGATAAAGATCGCCATGTTTACTGTGGGTCAGTCCATTTCTACAGTACGTGTGGTGTTTTCCTGAGACACTTTTAGTAAACACACAGATTCACAGAAATTCCCTTTAAACCAAAATCCAAAAAACAACACCTCAATGGAATAAATTTCAAGTGCCTTAGTAATAAAAAGCATCACTATTGATTGAAAGCCAATACTGTGCCGCTTATAGATCATCTATGTAAGTTTCACTGCTTCTGAGGTAGGTACTGCCCTTCAGCTTTATATGAGGAACCTGAGCCTGAGGGAGGGTAATTTGTTGATGGTTCCACACATGATAAGTAATGGAACCCACGTATGTTGGAGATCATAGTTTTTCTTTAAAGGCTATGGCATATATCATATACTAATTGAATTCATCTAATTGTTTTTCTTAATTTCTTTAGAAATGTTTACAATATTACATTTGGGCAAAAAGGCAGGTACATAGCTTAAAACAATGGAAAATAACTGATGAAGTTATTGAGCAAAGTTACCTCATGATTATTGTAGATTTTCCACAACTAGGATATTTTTCCTATTCTAGTTTCCTTACCTCTCATTTCTTCAGAAATGTGCTTAAGGAGTTCATACATTTTTTACTATTCATTGAAATTGAAATCTAATTTAAAGAAGATAAGTCCGCTGAGTAAAGGCCCACAAATTACATTTCATAATTACAAATGATTTTTCCATTAGTTCATTGAAAAAAATCAGAAATTTGAGTGCTTACCTTGTGTCAGCTTTCTGAAGCCACTGGTGATACATACATAAAACGTATGGTGTTTTGAGGAGAGACAGATAATAAATGTGACTTGCTTTTACCCACTTTTCAATTGTCTGTGACCTAGAGAAAGACGCAGTGGACACGTGCATGTGTTGAAAGTGCTGTTAGTTTACTTGGCAAACTGTTTCTTCCCTTCTGTTTTGCGTTAACAGACCAGACGGTTCCACACACACATAACTCAGTGGCTACTTTTGAAAATGTGATGAGGTCACCTAGGGTGGTATATTACTCCATTTTCAACAGTTTATGAAATATCAAGGCTCTGAGGGCCTTGAGCTGGTCAGCAATGTGTGAAGGGAGCAGAAGCCACTTGGCTGGGGAACCTTCTGGAGAGGCTCCAGGGCATCAGGGACCACACATCTGAGGGGAGGCCTGAAGTGCCAGAGAGGAGAATGCAGCAAATAAATGTAGCGACTTTGCCGAAGACCAGCTTTTTACACAATCCTTGGATTGAGACTCTTTCTAGGAAGTTACGTATCTGGGTCAGTGAAATGGAATCAAATGAAGCCCGTTAGCCTCATCTGCCCTCTGTGATCATTGCAACCACACTAGCCCTCAGTATTGCCCCACAGTGACATGGTTAAACAGCTGCAGAGCTGGGACCGGAACTTTTGACCCTTTCTTAGGAATCCGGTGCTGATGGTTCTTTGAGGTGACATTAAGGAGAGAACAGCTTTCCTAACTAAATCATGTCAACTGAGAACCTCAAAGAATTTACTTGGCTGCAAACAGTGCATTGGAACCAGGCATCATTTCCTTTCCTTTCTACTGACGTTTGTTTCTCTAACAGTCAGATGCTAGTGTGAATGCTTTTTCCTAAGCTGTGGTTCCAAAACCTGGCGGAGCATCGTAATCAGAAAGGTTCTAAATCACAGATCCCCAGGATCCCCAGACTGTGGCTCATAATTGGCAAAGCATAAGCAAGTCAGAGCTGGTAACCCTTCCCTTAGGAGCAACATTATTTCTATGCTCTTCACCAGCGAAACTGCTGGCAAGGCATTTCTTCATCAGCCCCCCTCCACCCCTCCTGCCCGGTAGAACTTTGCAGTGAGTTGCAAATATCCCATGATGCTTTTCCCAGGGGGCTTGACTTTCACTTTGAGATCAGCAGTCAAGCCTAAGTTCCTCATGCTCCTAATGTTGTTGCCACACTTTACTACTACCTCTGCCTTTTTGCCTGAATCAAACTGTGTTTTGTAGGAGTTGGTGCGCATTAAGTAGACTCACTCGCCTCTTCCCTGTTGCCTGGGGAGCAGCCATGTGGCTTATCTTTTATTCCCTTTGAACAGTGGTGGGAGGAGGCCCTGGGCAGGAGCTATGCAAGTTTGGCCAAGTCTCCTGCTGTGATGCTGAAACCGGTTCGGTTCTCCCTGTCCCATGTCCTGAGTGGATCAGGGTGATGTGTCCACTCAGAGGGAGCAACGTTGGTCTATCACCCCGTAATAGGGCTGTCTACCCCTTTCTCAGGTCCCCATCTTCTGGAAGGCTTCAGTTTCCCTTCCTCTACCCAGTGCTTTCAGATTTGGTCCCACCTCTTTTGGGGGGACTCTCTCTTCAGTTGATCTGCTTTTCCTTGGTATAAAGGGTGGAGCAAAAGTTGGTTTACAGTTGTCAGTACACGAAACACAGTTTATTCTTGTATTATTTGTTAATTATTGTATTATTTTTCATATGAACAACTGTAAACCTCCTTTTGCCCCACCCTGTATTTTAACATGTCAACACTAACTTCACAGTTAATAATCGCCCTTCTTTGTTATTCATTCTTTCTGCTTATTTCCTTGGTTTCTGTTCTGAGTTTTCCCCTCCAAGGAATGGGACTTTGTGCTTTCCTTTGCCAGGAGCACCTAGGACATATTTATTGGCTCTTTGAAAAGGAAACCAACTGGAAATCAGCCTAAGGATGATTATTCAGTACTCGGGATTTATAGAGAGTATTTCTTCACAGCAACTCAGGTTTCTTTTAACGTGAAGTAATACCCTTCTTAGACAAAATTGTAACTATGATTTAGCCATTCTCTTTCTTCTCAATACATTTTTAATAGGCAGGCTTTAAGAAAGTCAGCCTCTGTAAGGAATTTGCTTACTTCAGAAACATTCAAAGCTAAGCAGTCTAGGCTGACAGTAGATTCGTTAAGTTATAGAATCTCAAATGGGAAGAGAATTAGAAAAGATTTCCAGTGTATCGTTGAATTCTGGAATGAAAAGATCACATTGCAAATTCCTAGGTTACTCTGAGATTTAATTCATTTAGGTTTGGAACTAATTCAAATCAGGTATCAGTAGTTCCCTGACCTTTTAAAGAAGTGGCATCTTTTCTTGCCATTGAAATCCTTCATGGGAGCTCCAGATTGAACTAGATAAAATTGAAGTTCCTCTGGTTTCAAGGGGAGAGAAGTCTGTACTTTGATGGGCTCTGGGTGAAGGGTTCTTACATTATCCCTTTCTTCTTTCTACTTGTGTGTGTGCTTCTTGCTGAGAGATGGAAGGTGGGGGCAAAGTAGAAACCCAGCAACTGGGCCGTTTCTCTGTGGTCTATGAAAACTATACCGCTTCTTGTACACCAAGGGCCCTGTTCTCCACATCCAAATATGGTCAGTGTGTCAAGACTTAAGAAATGTTGATATCTTGAGAAATCTTACAGAAGGATCCAAGATCCTGTCTAACTAGAGATCAGTTTTATTTTTTATTCACCAGAATGTTAACTAAGATGAAACCTTGCACTAATGCATTTTAGAAAGATTTTAAAGGACCAAGTATAAAAAAAGAAGTTTCACATAATTAAGATCTTGCTGGCTAGAACTATTGATTTTTTTCCCCCAATAAGAATTTGAGAAGAAAAAATGGCATTGCTGTATATTAAAACTTTTCTATATTAAAACTTTCAAATCATTAGGCAGGGGGGCAGCTTAGGTAAACTCCAAGGGAATGTTGGATGCCAGGCTAGAGGATTCAGAACAACTTGAGATTTTAGGTCTGGGGAAAGCATGTTATGACATGTTACCCTATTGAACCTGTAAACTGATCTAATTCCTAGGAGTAACATAGACAGCCAAGGAGGGACGGAAGGAAAGTTGGCATTTTGAAGCTTTATCGGCAGCTATCTTGTATCATTTTTGAAAATCAGTAATTGACTGAACAGTTCCAAATGGGCAAGAATCAGGAATCCAAATGTTAAAGACACACATTGAGTTGTCACTGCCTTTGTAGATGCTGTGGCTAAAGTTAACCCTAGCTATTGGCTCCATCAGCAGCATCAGAAATTTGGTTCCCTGCTTTTCCAGACCTGAATGGGCCCCCTGTTTCATCCTGTCACAGGGTCCTGTCTGTCTTATAGCAATGATCCTGACTTTATTTAATGAATCATTTGCATGATTTTTCATTGTAGGGTTTTTGTTGTTGTTGTTGTTGTTTTTGGTATTATTTAAGTATTTGGATAATTTTTAATGTTAAGATTTTAAAAATAAAATTGTCTTATTTGTTTATACTCTCCTTGTGGGCAGACACAGTGTTTGTCTTCTTCATTACTTGGTCCCCACTACCCAGGCTAGTCCCTGCGATGTCCTAGAGACTTGATAACAAAGCATATTTGAGGAATGGCTGAAAGACTCCGGAAACAGTCAGCTTCTACATTTTCCTCAGTGAAGAGGACCTGTGGTGGATGCTTTGGATATCAATGGAGTAGTTAGGAGCATGTTGCTTTGGACCAAGCCTGGTTCTGCTACTCTTCAGGCACTTAGGACATTGGGAATTTACTTAACCTTTCTGTGCTTTAATGTCCTTCTCTATAAATAGATGATAGTAATGGCACCTACCTTATAGAATTTTATTATTATGAATCTTGGATCTGGCACATAGTAAGTGCTCAACAACTGAGGAGTGGTGTAAGTATAGATGAACCTGCTCATTAAGATGAAGTAGAGGAGCAATTCCACTGCCATGTGCTTGTGAGACTGTCACTAATTAGAAACAGGGCCATTGCTATGACAAAGATGTCAGGAGTGGGTGAAACCAGAGAAGCCATTGCCCAAGTAATTGATACATGGAGGTGACATCTGCCCCATTACAACAGAGAAAAATCAGGTAAAACGAGATGCTGAGTCTGTTGCAAATATCCTTGAATTTTGTGAAAAACTAACCTACAAAATTAAAAAAAATCTCTCTTACCTGGATATTGCAGTGTGATAATGGATAATAGATTAGTGTTCTTGAGCCTAGATGACACTGGGTATTTTGGGCTGTTTTGTTTCACCTTTTCCCTCTTCCACTTTGAAAGGATTTGGCATCCATCTGTTGGCATAGAAGTAGATCGCCTATGGAGCAGGCATGTTGCTCCAGGAGGATGATGGGCATTGGGTGGAGACTACCCTAGGAAGAGGGCACACTTAGTTCATGTACACTGTTGAGTTGCTCATGGTCTCCCTCAGCGACAGAGTAATGCTTTAAGTGTTTGGAATTTATAGTCGGGGAGTGTCCAAGTGAGCAAGACTATGTCTGACTCACTTGTAAAGCTTATAAAATACTGTAAATCATAGAAGATGTCCTCCCAATTTAATATTGTTAATATTATAAACAAACAAGGTTATAAATAAATAAAAAGAAGGTAGAGAATTATAAAAACCAAAGTACAAAACCAGAAAAAAAACCAAACTCAGGCATCACTTGGCATGTGTGGATCAAGCTTTTCTAAATGAAAGGTGCTATGGTTCTATTAGGTTTAATAGGAAATGAAGTGCTTTTATTACATTACTAGAAGCCCGGTGCACAAAATTAGTGCACGAGGAGGGGGTGTCCCTCAGCCTCGCCTGCACCCTCTCTAATCCATGACCCCTCGAAGGATGTCCTGCTGGTGAGTATGTAAACCAGCAGTCGGATATGCGTCTCGCAATCTGGGACTGGCTCCTAACCGCTCGTCTGCCTGCCTGCCTGATTGCCCCTAACCACCTTTGCCTAGGCCCCACACCCAGGATCCAGGATTCCCTCCTCCAGCCGGCTGCAGGCACCTGGGACCCGGGCTTCCCTCCCTCTGGCCAGCCGCAAGCACCCGGGACCGGGGCCAGCTTCGCCCAGGCCGGCTGCAGCCGCAGGGGACTGTGGGTGGATGGCTTCACCCTGGCCACAGCTGCAGGCTCCTGGGACCGCAGGGCAGGCGGCTTTTCTACCTCTCCTGGGCCTCAGGCACAGGTGCTGGCACCTGGGACTGCGGGCGGGCGGCTTTGCCCAGGCCTGCCTGTGTCAGGAAGGAGGTCCAGATCATCCGGAAGACTTCTGATATAATTAGTATATTACACTTTTATTCGTATAGTTCATTTACTATGGATTTACTCTGGAATACAGGATGTTTTGTGCTAAGCATTTGATTATGTGTTGTGTCAAGATCATCTACCTCAGTTCTATGAGGTAGGCATTATATAATGCCCACTTTATTGTTGAAAAACAGAGGTTTAGAGATATCCCTTCATTTGTCTGAGATCATATAGCTAATAACTTGTGGAGTCAGGATTCAAACCCAGATCTGCCCTCATTCCCACACTGTTTTGTTGACCACAGTTAGGCTATAAATCATACTATCTCAGCCCTTAGGAAACTTGCATCCTGTAACACTAACAGCAGGTCCTAGGTTGGTGAGAAAACCTTGCTCCTCTCACTAATATTTGAAAGTTCTAAAAGTTGGTAGCCTGCTTTTGAGCATTCTGGCATCGAAAAAAAATCCAAAATAAAAACCTGTGACCTAGCTCAGAAGTTGTCATTTTTTCTGAGAATGACAACACCAAAAAAAATCCCCAGAGGAGTTGAGACTTGCTGGGGGGAACAGCTCTGGTAAGGTTAACTCAGAAATCAGAAGAGTTGAGACTTGCTGGGGGGAACAGCTCTGGTAAGGTTAACTCAGAAATGCTTAAAAGCATGATGTGTTCTTTTTCATTTGTGCCTAGAAATGTTTTTGCTTCTTTGCAAAAAAGCAGAGATCCTGGTTTTCGGCTGTTTGCAATTTCAGCTCAGGTCTTATTATAAAGTTTACATTTAAAGCTTTGCAGTGGTACCAGGTTCCGGCTGAATTTGAAAGTAACTGTGGGGAGACAACGTTAACATTTCCCTGGGGAAGTGGCCTGGAAAACTGCTGGAGAGTGAACTGTAGGGAACAATCTTGAAGTGGGCTCTTGGGTTGTACATAATTACCTAATGGATTTTCCATCTCAAAATTTTAGGAAAGAAAAAAAAACCAACACCTTTCAAAAGGTAACAAAAAAGTGAAACTGGTAACCCCTTCCATTTTTCTTCGGGACTGTGAACTCCTGTTCTCCTGACCAGCCTTTGAAGAATGGCTGGGTACTGGAATAGAGACAAGCAAGGGAGAGAAATCAGATTGATGTGGGACCGAAAACACAAATTACCTAGCCCCTTTCCCCTTCAAAAGCATTGCGAGTGCTGAGATTCAGCTCCATTGAAGATGGCTTTGGGTGCAGCTGGAACTATATTTTAATGAACAACATAAACTAATTATAATTAAGCATTTTATTTTTCCATAGACTCTAAAGGCTTAGCTGTTTGCATACCAAGGTTTCTTGGTCACAATGTCCCAGTATGTAATCAGTTTTCACCCAGAACACTTCTTACACTCCATCCCCATCTTGCTTGGAAATTGTATCTGGAATCAGGAACTTAAAGGGCGTTTTTCCCCCTCTGGATATATCCCAATACCTCCTTCTATTTTAATGTGTTTTATTATTATTCATGTTGTCCCTGAATGACACTGTATCTGCTCTTACTACCTTTCCTACTTCTCTAAATTTAATTATTGGCTGATGCATGTAAGACTATGCTTGGCTTTGGGAATAACTATGCTCCTATAGTGGGAGCCAGCCAAATATATTCATCAGAACAGTAAGTGAGAGTTCTTCCTGTGTGCTTACTATTGTGTTACTGCCAAGGTGGACCCCAAGGGAAACAAACACCAGCTCACTGCTTTCTGCATTGAGAGAAGTAAGTCATTTACGGAAGAAATGGAAGTACCTGGTTTATATGGAGCAAGCTATAAGGGATCAAAGTGCTATGAAGTTCAGACAGGGAGATTTCACCTTGGCTTGAGGGGTCATGGGAGAGATTATCTGATTTAGCTAGTGTTGACTGTGCCAAGAAGGGACATTCCAGCTAGGTACAGGAACATGAGGGGAGGCCCAGGATTGGGCAGTACAGAGTATTGTTTGTGTGGAGGGTGGTAGTGGGAGAGACAATTGGAGCCAGATTTCAAATAGTCCTGGGTGTCGGGGAGGAAGCTTGGACCTTATCAATGAGAACGTGGGGCTCCAATGAAAAAAAAAAATAAGAGCATTTTGGCATTATTCTGAGAACCAGGGCTATTGTAGAGTTATATGGAGGCTGTGTAGTGTGCATAGTGAATTGGAAGGACATGGGGCGGGGAGAGATAGAGATAGAGATAGAGAGAGAGAGAGAGAGAGAGAGAGAGAGAGAGAGAGAGGCTGAAAGACTGAAGAGGCAGGTGAGTTAGGATCAATGGTAATAAGGGGTAGATGTAGAGTGGATGGGATGGAGATGGGGACCAGAGACCAAGACTATGGTGGAAGGAGAACCAACAGTTGAACCACTGATTCAGCATGAGGAGGAAGCTGAAGGACTAGAGGTTGGATGACAAAGAGAAAGATGGTGACGGTAACAGAATTAGGTGAGGAAGGAGGAGATATCTTCCTTTCAGAGCTTGATCTGACATTTTCTTAGCCCTGTAATCTTGGGCAAGTACTTTACCCCTCTGAGCATGTTTCTGCACTTGGGAAATATATCTTCAATTCTTATGATTCAATATTTCAAATATTTTTTTTTAAAGAAAAATAGAGAATGAAATGTTCAAACAGTTCTCAGGAAGTGAGAAAAGGGAAGAAGAGGAAATAGAATATGGAAATTTTCTGAACTTCTTGCCACTGCATAAGATTTAGATTCTTGACATTTAAAGCAGAAAAATGCAATTTGAATGAATAACGGAAGGGTATGTTAATTAGTGAAGAGGAAGTTTTTCCCTTTGACACTTAAGATGGCAGTAATGTGGGGCAGCACCTACACTGGCCACATTTATAGTCAAGGCTAATTGTGTAATGTGTAATAAATAGGAAATAAGTTGAAATTTACTAAGAGACCACACTAGTGACGATGTAATGAATATTATAAGCTTAAAAAATGGCACCTTCAAGTTCCTGTCCTACTTTTATAGGTGGTTGATGATACAAGAATATTTCCACCTTGAAGTGGTGGTATCGGTGTATTTAGTGCTCAAACTCAATATTCAGAAAGAACTCAGCTGTTTTCCTACATCTGACAACTTGTAAATAAACTTAGGTCTTCTAAGTTACTTGACATTTGTTGAGTAGAAATGAATTGGAAAGGAACCAGACCTGTCATTGAAAACTAATGGATTGAGCTTTCCTCAATGCTGGAGGGAACCTAAATGACCTCCCCAGTTCTTAAAGGAGAAAGTTTTCAACCTGCTTTCATCTCCTCTTCCTTTGGGTATTTTTCACATAGGGGATGGAGAGCAGAAGATGTGGTTGGGGTGTTTTTAAGATGGGACTTAAGTCTTTTTTTCTCCCCTTAAGTCTTCCAAGGATAAGATAGTTTTACTTACCAGGAATAGGATCTATTACAGCCCAAACAGCTGCTATTTTTGAGGCAGGGAAGTGAAGTTGAAGAGCTTTGCACAGCTGTCATGCAGAATTCTAAGCACCCATTTGAAAAAACCTGTTGGTGTGACCCGGATTCTTGGGCAGATGCAACCTTTGACTGTGCCCTCTTTCGCCTCTAGCCCTCTTCTTTCATCAGGTTTGTTTTTGTTTCCTATTAGGAATGTTCCAGATTTAGCAGCTTAGAAGTGGTGTATGTGTATATGTGTGAATGTGTGTGTGTTTTAAGAGTATTCATTTGTGTGATTGAACTCTGACTCCTATTTGTCTTCTAGGCATCCAAAGGAAAAAAAAATGACTCAGGGCACTGGAAATGTTGCCCTGTAGGGAAAAAGAGGAGCAGAAATCCTTATCAGCTTTCTTATTTGGTTATAAAAGTGGTAAGGCATGAAATTGGAACAGATGGCCTAAAAATAGCTGGGCTTTTTGCCTCGAGTTGAATTTTGCTGACAATTTCTTTAAAATCTTTGTAAACTTACACGTTTAATAGTTCTCTAAGGGCTTTCAAGGCCTTGTGGGTAAATGTATCCGTGTAACATGGTCTCAGCCAGGTATATTCCAGGAAATAGGCTGTAAGAGAATTCAGGACCCAGGATCTAGACCAGGAAGGCTACAGGAAGTATCTGTAATAAATAGACTGTAAAGTCTCACCTGGTCCATTATCTATCCTAAAGGTGAGGCACTGCAGTTGCCATCTCACTGGGCGCGTGGAGTAGATGGCCTGTCTTTGATAAGTTGAAGTGGACGTTAGAACGTTCATAGAAGAGTTGAGCAGATTTTGAGAATTGCAAGCTGACTGAGTAGGCTGACTTGTAGGACAGCAGATAGACAGCAAAATAACTTAAGTAGTGGGTATCCGATTCGCTTTTTGTCTGCAGATATTAAGCAGTTTGAATAGCTGGGGGAAAATGTTATATCATTATCTGTGGGTAGCGTGGTGATAGTTTATTATAGGGCAGAGTTACTGAAGGAGAAGGAGATGTATCATTATTCATATTAAAAAATGCTGTGACAATGAACTCCTTCAGATGACTGTTGTTCCATAAATCATCCCAAATCCCTATACTCAGGGGATTTTTTTTTACAAGATAGTATTTTCAGAGGCAGAATTATTTTAATTTCTTCATGGGAGGAATTTTAGAATGTAGGAAAGAATTCATCCAAGCCAGAAAGCCATTTACTGAGTTCATATCTTTAAATAGGAAAGGTGAGGAGGACTATGCCCAGTGTAAAGATATCTTAAAGCAATATGCATATTTAATTTTTTCTTTTCTTTACATTTTATTGCTTAAATCCCTAGAAGAGTAAATGGACTCAGGCATTATTTTTTTTCCTCGTTACCTAGAAACAGTTGCACAAAGGCTACCATGTTAGATTAGCTTTTGCTTACCAGAGACATCTGCAAAGATGGAATAGTGATAAGAACCTCCAGGAAGGAACATTTACTTAGAAATTCTATTGAACAGCTAACAAAATAGGATCTACACCAGGAAGGCTATAGGAAATGCCCTTGACTGGTAATAAATGTTCATAGGTAGTTGTTATTTTTTTAATTCTAGTCTATTGTTTTTTATTTTTTAAAATTCTTTATTGTTTAAAGAATTACATATGTCTCCTTTTCCCCCATTGACCTCTCCCCAGCCATTCTCACCCCCTAGCACATACCCTCACCCCCCAAGTGTCTGTGTCCATGGGTTATGCATATATACATGCATACTTGTCCATTGGTTAATCTCCCCCTGCCCTGTCTTCCCTCTGATGTTGGACGGTCTGTTGGATGCTTCTATGTCTCTGGATCTATTTTTGTTCATCAGTTTATGTTGTTCATTATATTCCACAAATGAGTGAGACCATGTGATATTTATCTTTCTCTGACTGGCTTATTTATTTTGCTTAGCATAATGTTCTCCAGGTCCATCCATGCTATTGCAAATGGTAAGAGTTCCTTCTCTTTTACACCAGGGTAATATTCCATTGTGTAGATATACCACAGTTTTTTAACCCATTCATCTGCTGATGAGCACTTAGGCTGTTTCCAAATCTTAGCTATTGTAAATTGTGTTGCTATGAACATAGGGGTACATATATCCTTTCTGATTGGTGTTTCTGATTTCTTGGAATATATTCCTAGAAGTGGGATTACTGGGTCAAATGGAAGTTCCATTTTTAATTTTTTGAGGAAACTCCATACTGTTTTCCACAGTGGCTGCACCAGTCTGCATCCCCACCAGCAGTGCATGAGGATTCCTTTTTCTCCACATCCTCGCCAGCACTTGTCCTTTGTTGATTTGTTGATGATAGCCATTCTGAAAGGTGTGAGATGGTATTTCATTGTCATTTTGATTTGCATCTCTTGGATGATTAGTGACTTTGAGCATGTTTTCAATGCAATCCCCATTAAAATACCAATGGCATATTTCACAGAGCTAGAACAAACTTTCCAAAAATTCATATGGAATAAAAAAAGACCCCGAATAGCCACAGCAATCCTGAGAAAGAAGAACAAAGTAGGAGGGATCACAATACCAAGCTATATTATAAAGCCACTGTTCTCAAAACTGTCTGGTACTGGCACAAGAACAGACATATAGATTAATGGAATAGAATAGAGAACCCAGAAATCGACCCCAGCCTTTATGTTCAATTAATATTTTACAAAGGAAGCAAGAGCATACAATGCAGTCAAGACAGTCTCTTCAATAAATGGTGTTAGGAAATTGGACAGATACATGCAGAAAAATGAAACTAGACCACCAACTTATACCATACACAAATATAAACTCAAAATGGATAAAGGACTTAAAGAATCCATAGGCAGCAAAATATCAGACATAGGTCGTAGCAATATCTTTACTGATACAACTCCTAGGACAATGGAAACTAAGAAAATAAACAAATGGGACTACATCAAAATAAAAAACTTCTGCACATCAAAAGAAACCATCAACAAAACAACAAGAGAGCTCACTTATAGGTTACTCATACAACTTAACAAAAGGAAGATAAACAATCCAATAAAAAATGGGCAAAGGACCTAAATAGACATCTTTTGAAAGAGGACATACAGAAGGCCAAGAGACATATGAAAACATGTTCATAGTTAGTTTTTTAAAAACTTCAGAATTCCTAATCTTTCCTTTTCCTATATTTTCTTGTAAGTAGTTGTCTCTTTCCAAAGTAGTTTCAATGAATCATTTAAGGACTGTGTTGAGCCCTAGCTGGTTTGGTTCAGTGGATAGAGCGTCAGCCCTCGGAATGAAGGCTCTGGGGTTTGATTCTGGTCAAGGACACATACCTCAGATGCAGGCTCGATTCCCAGCCCTGGTCGGAGTGTGTGTGGGGAGCCATCAATGTATGTGTCTGTCTCTCACATCAGTGTTTCTCTCTGTTTCTCCCCTTCCCTTCCACTCTCTCTAAAAATCAATGGAAAAATATCTAAGCATATGCCAACTTTTACTGAATTCAGAGGAGTTACTTGATATATCAAGTTCTTTCCATCAACAGTGGAATCCTTAGCTCAGAATTTGGAGAATCTAAACCCTGAACTGTTAGGAGATACCTTTCAGGGATCCTTGGCCTGATGCTTCTTGTCAGAACTCAGAAGAGATCATCAGATCCTTTAATGATACACGGGAGTCTACGGGAATTAGACAAACCCCTTTCCCCATTCAGTGGAACTTCTGCTGACTAGGGCAGAGCATGATGTATTTTAAATAATTTAATGAAAGAATTGAAACAAGTTTTATGTTGATAATTATTTGGGAATCCAATCCATACCCTTCTGGAGAAAATGAGAAGATTTCCATATGGGATTATGATAAAACCAGGATTAGGAAATCTTCACAGGAAATGTGGGTGGGTGGCAATACCAGTATTCATGCTTCCAAATCTACAGCACGTGGCCAATATGCAAGTGATTGTCGCTGCTTCTGAAGGATGATTGCCAGTTCTGTCCCATAGAGAACAGAATAGAGAAGCACAGAGAAAGAGATACTTGCTCTGGTCAAGGAGGTACCAAAATTAACCTGGTTTCCTCAGGGATCCATGTCATATCACAGTCTAGAATTATGTATATATTATGTATATATTATAGTTTGCCATTTTATGTCACATTAGGCAGTGGTAAATAGGCAATTGATTTTTTGAAACAGAAACAGATTTTACATCATCAAAACTATGGGAATAATAACCATATCACTGGCTTTGTAAAGATTTTAAAGGTTTGTAAAAAAAACACCTGTTTATCCTTCCTGTAAAATTTCCTTCCTTGTGTCTGCAGAAGGTATGAAGATTAGCATTGGAACTTGTAGATACATTCCATTTGATAAGTGTGGTATTTGAATGTAAATGTAGATGCATGCTATAACGTTAATTTTAAATTCTAAATGCTTAAAAATGAACAAATGGTGAAGCATTTCCCCAGTGTTTCATCTGTCAGCATTGATCATATCTGACTTTGTATTGCTTCTCATCTTCTTTCTCCTTTTCTGTCCCGACTTTTTCAGTTACATTTCTAAGGCCCCAAGAGCAGGGTTCTGCATCTGATATTAGCTCTTAAGATGAAAGAAAGCTGACATGTACTGAGCAACCGCAGTGCTCTAGGCATTGAGCTAGACAGGCAGAGCTCGGAGAAGTGCTGCAAGGTAGGTGTCATTACCTCTGCCTTGAGAAACTGAGCTGCAGAGTCGTCAAGAACTGTAGGTACATAGTTACATTTGAGCTGCTGGCCAGTCACTGCAAAGCCACAAGTCCCATTATGACTCCATCATTATAACTCTTCTACCTTGTGCATTCGAGGCATCATTTTGTTCACCTTGTCTAATTCAATCATGGAAATGACAAATCGCATGAGTGACATGACATTTTCCTTTTCTCATGACACCAAGGGATGTGAACACTCATGCTTGTGTTTACTTCTGATCGGAATATGGAACACCTTGAGACTCAGATTTTGAGCCTTGTTTTGCTGTACTTGTTTCAGGATAGTGTGACTTAGTGCTTTGTTTCCCACATCTGAAGAACAGAACATGAAAATGGTTATATATAGTGTAAGGGAACTGCACATCGAAATGGTTAAATCACAGAAACCAAAGTTGTTTTAAGGACATTGAATTCATCTCTGCCCCTTGCCCTGTAGAACAAACTGTGCATTTAGAGGGAGCTTAACCAGTAATTCAGAATGACCACTATCACATAGCATACACTTACTGTGGGCGAAGTCAGGTTGCTATGACGATGGAAATATTTTCATTTTCTCCTTTTTAGAGTATAAACACATGAAGCTTGAATATTGCTGAAGTCTGCATTTCATATTTACCCTTTCTGACTGATGTTACAAGGAGAAAGAAGTGAGGAGGACACTCGCCATGCCCCTTCTGAGTTATGCAATCGTTTCTTCCCTTCAGTGACGGTCCAGGAACTCAGCATGGCTGTCATTAGACACATTGATAGTCTTTCCTTAGAGCGGTTATACCAAGAGATGTGACATCTTTCCTTACTATCATCATTCAAAGATAGGTATTTATTTCCACTGGGGTTTGAAATCTAAATCTCCTTGGGAATAGAGGATTCGGAGTCAGCGATATTCCATGCCCACCTTTCTAGATTGTAAGGACTTAATTCTGGGAAGATTCTCGGGGTGTTTTCTTGGCATTCAGCATAGAGCCGCGGTCGGCAAACTGCGGCTCGCGAGCCACATGCGGCTCTTTGGCCCCTTGAGTGTGGCTCTTCCTAAGCCTTAGGAGTACCCTAATTAAGTTAATAACAGTGTACCTACCTATATAGTTTAAGTTTAAAAAATTTGGCTCTCAAAAGAAATTTCAGTCATTGTACTGTTGATATTTGGCTCTGTTGACTAATGAGTTTGCCGACCACTGGCATAGAGGAGAGAAAAGTAGAAGAAAGGAGAAAAAAATAAAAACCACAACAATTGCTAAGCCAAGAGGTGGGTGGGTGAACTTTTTGACTCGAGGGCCACAATGGGTTCTTAAACTGGACCGGAGGGCCGGAACAAAAGCATGGATGGAGTGTTTGTGTGAACTAATATAAATTCAAAGTAAACATCATTACATAAAAGGGTAGGGTCTTTTTTTTTTTTTAGTTTTATTCATTTCAAACGGGCCGGATCTGGCCCGCGGGCCGTAGTTTGCCCACGGCTGGACTAGAACTTACCACTGACTTCTACCCTAGAGCTTTTTGTCTTGGGGGCCCTTCTTTTGGACCAACCTTGTGAGTTCAGAGGACCATGAAAGAGTCAGATAGCTGTAGGCGATGGTTCAGCAATGTTTGAGTTATCCAGAAGCTGAAGCCCTGCATTTATTGGAAAGGTCAAAAACATACTGCCTTTTGCTCACTAGGCTAAGGACAGAAACTGTTAAGGAGATTCAAAAGAAACAACCACTTCTCCACCTTGTCCTTTCATTCATCCTTTCCCTCCACTGTGCTCACTTCTCTTTCCTCGCCATCCTCCAATATTGAGTGAGTGCCAGGCACTGTGTTTGGAGCTGCAGATAAATGGCTACCGGGCAGATCTCTTTCAGTCTTCACAGAGGCCCACTCTCATGGCGAAGACAGACAGAGGAGTAAACAGGAAATTACAATAGGCAAGGGGAACCCCGAGGCCTCCGGTGCTGGGAAGACTTCCCAGAGAATGGCTAAGGCTGAGGCAGGGGCCGGAGGCTTCAGGCTGCTTTTTCTTTCCCCCCCTCCCTCTTTCTTCCTCTTTTCTGCCCATCTTTTGATATTAATTTTCACATTTGTCCCAACTCAGATTATGATTTTAATAACTACCCTTTATTATTAAACATAAGACACAATTGGTGATATTTTCCTCCAAGTCTTTAACGGGAGGAGATTTATCTCAGCTTCTAAGTGCCTCTTTTAAAGAAATGCCGGCTCATTTTTCATTAAGGGAAACGGGTAATAAATAGGCTACATTTCTTTTCAAAAATTCATCAAAGTAGCTCTCGGAGCAATTCATGCTGTTTATTTCCTTTTCTAGTTTGAGAACCTGGCCTCACAATGAAAAATTATGTCCAAATACCCTTGACACTGGATGTTCTGTTTAGTATGGGCAGGAGCGAAGGAAGTGTCTTCAGGACCAAAATGCTATTTATTCCCGGTTTGACACGTACAAATCCTCCTTAATGAAGTGTCATTAGGGAAGCATAGTGAGCTGTGTGGCCTCAGTTGATAGGTACTTTTCAGCTTTTATCACTCTCTGTGTCAGAAAATTAAGCGTAATCTAGAGTGCTTTCATTTCTTTATTAACTTGAGTGGGTACACTTTCCATTAGGGGATTTAGTACAACATTTTGCCTTGGACAAATGCATGTCCATTCCCACTCTTAACAGCCTCAGCCTGCTCTGTCTGGCTTGGTAGTGGCTGAGGAAGCCTTTTTGTCCAACCTCTGTTCAAAAGCCCTCTGCCCAGGGGCACCGGGAATTGCTCTGAGCCTCACCGCATTTGTAGTTCTATTGTGCAGAGTGTCTTCTCTTTGGAGGACGACCGTTTGCCAGAGTTTTATGGAAACACCATCTGAAAAGGTGGGCATGTTTTTCGGGTGCCTCTCCCCTAGCTTACCTAATGATTTTCCTTTTCTGTGATTCACTCTTTGTACCTCTCAGTTAACTCTGACATATCACTCACAGAGTTAAGTCAATGAGCAAGTGGCCCACGGGCGTGTGTGCGTGCTGCCCTGAGAGGATACCAATCTTCTAGGAGAAGTTTGGACTTTGCTGCTCCTCCACTGTGGTGTGGAAGGCCATTGAATGGCTGCCCGCCTGCCACGAGCCATTGCTCCCTACATTCCCACCAGCTCACTTATTGAAAACTTGTACTGGAAAAGAAAGCTACTTGGTATTCATGAGTTTATCCTATTACTTGTTATTCGGGACAGAAGAAATGGGACAGAAAACAAAATCTTTGTATTTGTATGCTCCTTCACTTCGCAAAGATGAAAACTGTGTACAGATTCCCCAGTGTAGGAACATTCTTCCGTGTTTGCAGAGAATTTCTAAGTAAATGCTGAAACCTCCTACCAGAAATCTAATTAGTTAATTAGAAGAAATTAAACCTTAAGTATAAGAATGGTGGATAGATTTTGACTGGGGACAGAGGAACAAGAAGCCAGAAGCCAGAGGTCCTCTCCACAGCCTGGAAGGTGCACAGAGTTCGAGGAGGGTCTTGGGCCAAGAGTGGCACCTTAGGAACAATTGCTTTTAGGAAGGAACAGCTAATGGGATTGGAGATATGGAAAAAAGCAGTAACGGTGATGGGAAATGATCCCCCCAAAATAGATCTACCAATTAGACCTCTCACCTTCTGTCGATTTTTTATATTTTCTGATTAAGAGGCTAAAATGTAGTTTTACCCAGAAGTGTATTAAAATAATATAAAAAAAGGGATGTTTAATTTTGACAGTTCTCAACAGAAGCCATTGGATGACTTATTTGGAGATATTCCATATGAAGGCTAACACTTTGAAAGTTTTCAGTAATCTGAATCGGTGAAAATCATTTATGTAACTGTAAGGAACACTTTGCAGAATGACATATATGACTACTTACTTTTTAGGATCTGGGAGGGGCTGGTTCTTCAGATCGAGTGAGGTGGCACTTCCTCATGCAAGTGCCTAGATTACTGAAAAATTAGGTTCTTCTTTCTGCAGTGTACAACACTAACATTAGAGGCTTTTAGAGTATAAAGAAAATTTAGTTATCTCTTGAAGTTCCTCAGGCAGGAGAACACATCCTGGTGCCGGCTCTGTGTTGATCACTTTCAGATCACTGTCTTATGTAATCTTAGCCCTGACTGATTGCTTTTATCACCATTTCACACATGAGGAATGTACTCAGAGAGGTTAAGGAGCTTGCCCAAGGACACACAGCAGAGGCAGAGATGAGTTTTTAAATTGAGATCTGTCTAGTCACAGAGCTCATGCTCTTTCTACTAACCAGTTAGGTCCTTTCTACTAGTTAGTGATAAAGAAATGGACTAGGAACTAAACCAGGGGTCCTCAAACTACGGCCCGCGGGCCACATGCAAATACAAATATTGTATTTGTTCCCGTTTTGTTTTTTTAACTTCAAAATAAGATATGTGCAGTGTGCATAGGAATTTGTTCATAGTTTTTTTTTAAACTATAGTCCAGCCCTCCAACGGTCTGAGGAACAGTGAACTGGCCCCCTGTTTAAAAAGTTTGAGGACCCCTGAACAGTAATGTTCCCAATATATCATACTACTTAACTTGGAAAAAATTTAAACATGTATGCCAACTCTAAAAGAGAATAGTATAGAATTCCTTTCCTTAATTTCTTAAAAAGTAAAAATAATTTTGCTTGAGACTGTAATTTCAAAATCCCCCCTCCCTTTTTTTGTTTTAAAGTTTGATTCTTTGCATAGAGTTCTCAGACGCATCACTAACTTAATTTTAATCTACAGTCACTCTTCTGTATGTATTTCTTTTCCATTTGGAGGATAGTTTGCAATTGCGGTTACCCTGATTAATGTTGTACATATTTCCCCAGGCATTCATAGAGAATTGACTAAAATATAAGTTACCCTTGGCTTCAGAAAACTCCTGGCATTTACAAACATGAACAAAATATACCCCTTGGTAAGCAGTGTTCCAACTTACAATTTTCTTCCTTTTAAGGGGGAGGGTAAGGGAGGCATTTTCAAGGGAGATTTTGGTTACAGTAAAGAGAGACTATGGTTTGAAACCATTATTTTTACCATTTCAGCTTTTTTTATTTTATTCTGCATAGGAAAAATTTAAAAAATGAAAGTATTCAGGTGTTTTTAACATGATGAGCTGGAATGAAATGCAGAATCAGCTCTTTTCTTAATCTCAGAGAAAAAATATCACCATATTTTAAATTGCCTTGGGTCAGAACACTGTTTGTTGAATTATTCAACAGTTTGAACTGGTAGAATTAGAGGATTCATTATACTGAAGGTCAGAAGTTAAGTTAAAAGCGTTTCCTTATAGTTACGATATGACTCACAATGTTGACAGATTCCAGAAAGGCCGCAGGAGTTGAGAGATGTGTGGTCTTAATGAGTTAGAAACACTCACTTTTGCCTGGCCATTTAGCCCCCCAACCACAAGTGCCCTGAATTCAAATCATTTAGGTCTGTTCTCAGACCTGGAAGCAAGTATGAACTAGGTAAGACTCCCACTGGTTCTTTTCACAAAATATTTTGATGAGAGTGAAAAATATCCTATTGACTTATATTTATTTTTCTGACTTTATCCACATCCCATGAAAAATATGAATCTGGTCATACTCGTTGAACAAACAGAACTTTTTGTGCTCTATAATTCATCTTTAAGTTATTTGTTGAAGGGCCTATGGTTTGAAGTCATAGGATGGATCTATATTAAGAATATTTCTCATTAGAAGTTATGGAAAAAGACAGGATAGAAGCAATAATGTACATGCGTCCAGAGTACCAAGTGCTCTTGGGCAATACAACAATGACCTTCTTCCTCACTTATCTGTATATAGAAGATACTTAGTGTTGAGTATTGCCATTTTAGAAATGGAGTAGATGAGTTTCAGAAGAAAATCCAAGTACTCGATTCACTTGACACTTGTCTACCCACTTGCTCCACTTCCCCTTCCTATTTGACAGCCCAGTAGAAAGCTGGGCTTTGGGAAGCCTTCCCCATACATTCTCTAGTGCCACTGAAAAGCCATTTCCCTGCTGTCTGTTGAAGCTCACTTCTTTGAACATGCATTAAGTTATTAGTTGGATACTTCAGAAATAATTGATGGTGAAGCCATCTGAGGAAGAAGTTGTGCACTTCCTACTTGGGCTGTGGCCACTCTCCTCTCCATTAAGGCACTTTCTTGCTTTGTGATTAATACCATCTTGTTGGTTTGTATTTTAGGATTCTAAGCTGTCAGAAGAGGTGATATTTCTCAGCAGCATTTGGCACAGATAATCACTCTCTTCATCTTGAAACATTTTCATTTCTGGTCTTCAGTTATATTGCCCTGCCCCCTGGTTCTCCATCCATATCACCTCACTGGCCATTCCTTCTTGGTATCCTTTATTGAACCTCCAGCCAACATCTGAATAGTGAGAGAGTCTCAGGGCTTGAACTTTTATCCTCCTTTCCCTTTATCTCTTCTCCTTCCTTACCTTGAGTGATATCATTTAGTCCATTGCTATTAATACCATCTCTAAGTTAATTGCTCTTAAATTTATGTATCCAATTGAACTTCCACTTGGATGTTTAAAAGATAGCATGAACATACATGGCTAAAGAGCATTAATGTTCTCTCCATCCCCATCCTGAAACTTGTGTTTATCCCAGTCTTTCCTATCTCGATACACGGCTCCACCATCACCCACTTTCTCAGACTAAAAACCTAGGAGTCATCATTGATTCTTTTTTTCTCTCTGTCATTTCCCACATCCAATCCATTAGCAAATCCAATCCTGTCTCTTTTACTTCCAAAATGTATCCCAAAGGCACCCACTTCTCACCATCTCCATTTTATAACACTTATTTAATCCATTAGTTCAGTGGTTCTCAACCTGTGGGTCGCGACCCCTTTGGCGGTCAAACGACCCTTTCACAGGGGTCGCCTAAGACCATCCTGCATATCAGATATTTACATTACGATTCATAACAGTAGCAACATTACAGTTATGAAGTAGCAACGAAAATAATTTTATGGTTGGGTCACAACATGAGGAACTGTATTAAAGGGCCAGAAGGTTAAGAACCACTGCATTAGTGTCTTTCCCCCAGACTATTGCAGTAAGTTCTTATCTCCATGCCTCCAGTCTTGTATTGTTAAAGTCCCTCATACACACTGAGCCAAACTCTTTATCAGGCCATATTACTATCTTGCTAAAGCCTTCCAGTGTGTATTCTTAGTGAGCATATAGTAGCTGCTCGATAAACATTGGTTGACTATATTTTTCTCTCTGTTTCTGTAGCTCTTTTGATTTATCTTGTAAGGAAAGAGGTAACAATTCCCTTTGATGTGCTGGACTGAGTAAATTGGATTTGCCACATTCATCTGAATAAACTATCTCCCCAGATCCCATTCATCTTTTTAATGTAGCTTTGCATTTTCTGTCTTTCTCTAGGTATCCAGGTTTGGAAGTGGATTTATTTTACGTTGCAAAGTTCCTGTCCCATTTTTTAACCTATGCATGACAACTCTTGGAAGGAAATTATACTGATTTCTTTCTCTTCTCTCTCCGGTTGGGAGTGGTTTACCCTGAGAATACGTCTTTGTTGTTATTGGCTGTACGAGAACTGAGATCAATTCTCCCGAGGAGTCCTTGCCCTTCACCTCACTTCTCCGGGGTTGCAGAAGGAAAAAGATCTGGGTTATTCATCAAAGAGAGCTCATTTATTGAGGTGGTTCTAAATTCCTACACACAATTTATATAGAGGTGGGTGAGAAGGTGATGATGGGAAGGAGCAATCCAGCCACTGAAAGGCAAAGGAAGGGAAATGAAGGAGTGGGTTCCCACTGTTCATTGTGCCCTGCTTCTATGGGAATCCCACCGGGTTGCAGATCACTAAGCTAGAAAGAAAGCCAGGGTGTAAGGCTGAATGGGCTACACCAACTTTCTGGTTAAGGATTTTCTATTCTGGCATAAACTTTGCATTCCTATGGTACAATAAAACTACTTTATGAGTTCCTAATAAATGTCTGACATTTTTTGAGTCACTGAATAGTGGTGGTAAGAGTGGATGGGAAGGTGAGTGAGGCATGGATCCTGTGTTCAAAAAGCTCTTCATTAATAAATATGAAAATTACCACCAGCATGATAGGCAGAATATGATTTGAGCCAGAAGAAAGATAGAAGCAAAAATGTGAGAGTGTTTAAAGGGGGAGAGTCACAGGTAGGTTGGGAGAAGGATTGGGGAGAAGGAAGAGGGAAAGGAGAGAATAAAGAGAGGGAGAGCTGCATGGAAGGGGTGCCATTTGGGGAGCACATGTGCTTTGGGGTGGAGCAATCTTCAGGCCTCCTTCATTCTGCTATTGTCAATGACCTTGGACTATCTTGTCAAGGAAAGGATTGCCAAGGAACGCTGCTAGACATTTTGCAGAAATAAGATCTTTTGAGCCAAGTAAACTATTTATCTGCAGACCTGCTGTCCAGCTGTCAGATCTGACCCTAAACTTTGTTCAGTATTGTGTCTGCCAGCAATGAACCTGGGGGAAGTCTATCCCACCTGCTGTAGAGGTCCAGGTTTCCCCGTAAATCAGGTTTTCGTACATCACCTTCTATAGACGTGCCACTGCTGGGTACCACTCCTTACCTCATAATTTTCTTTAAATCTATCCTCTATTTTACTTAAATAGATTGAATCGCATCCTAAATGATAGTGTCTGTGAAATCATGAGTCTGTTATAAGTTTTCCTAAATTGTATATCTCCTCTATACATCTCATGTATTTTATACAAGTGAAGCCGAGGCTGTTTATAGAAAACTTGCGTCTTCTGCCTTTAAAATCATTTCAGCTTTGGAGAAAAAGAAAATGACTTCTTCAACATCTTCCTAGCAGTCCTATTAAGTCCTTCTCTTTCATCTCCCTCTCCCCTCCTGTAACTCCCCTCACCCCCACCCCTTCCAGTTTCTGTCACATTCTGAGCCTGCAGGGGTTGTAGAGGACATAATAAAAAAGATCTTTGGTATTTTAGGATTTGAAGTGCAATGAAAGGAAATTACTGACACACTGAATCGCCATTTAATGGGCGATGGTGATATCGATCTGGTAATGTTTCCTGCGGTCCTAGTTGTAATAACTGTATAATATCATGCATTTTATCAAAATAATTTAAAAGCCGGCAAATGAAGTTGTTATGGTGCCTCTGTATAAAATGAAATGGAAGTCAGAGGGTCTAGAAGATGGTGACAGTGGAAAAACAGCAAGGCCCCTAGGACTAAATTAGGGGAAGATTATAAAGCTCTGTAGCCAGAATAGATTTCTGAGGATTAAGTTAATATCTGTGTGGGGCTCTGAGTCTCTTAGAGCCTGTTATTCTATAGAGAGTAAAAAATGAGGCCCTCATCCACCTATTTGCTTTAATTATTCTTCTTCTGAGCTGAGATGAGTTAGCACACAAGATTGCTTGATTTGTAGGATATGATTCTGTTCATTAGGACATTTCTGGTATAATAAACCAACTTTATGAGGGGTCTGCTATCTGCAGGTTGCAAGTTTAGTGCATAACTCAACACATTGGTTTTAATGGCCCATAATGAAATGTCTGCTGTTATCAAAAGTTTAATGAAAATTATGATGATATTTCTTAGCTTCCTTATTAAAAATCAGGTCTCAATATTTCTAAAACTTTCATTATTGCTTTAATCACTTTGTACTCTCATTATCTTTCTCAGGCACTGAAGTTATTGAAATTTCCTTCAGCATTCTTTCTTCACTGTTTCTTCCCATGCAGAATTTAGAACATGATTATAGAATAACTAGAGGCCCAGTGCACAAAATTCGTGCACTGGTAGGGTCTCTAGCGGCTGCCGGCTAGGCACTTCCTTCCTTCCTCTGGTCACCTGCTGCTGCTGCCACCGCTGGCCTGGGCCTCCCTCCCTTTCCCTGGCTGGCCCTGCTCCCTGTTCAAACTCACGGATGAACTCCAGCGGAGGGGACAATTTGCATACAACACTTTTATTATATAGGATGGTTGAGCATAATTAAGGGAGATGTGCCTTTTTTTTTTTTTGAAAATAAGTATAAGCTGGAAAACACACTTCTATGAGTTTTCTCCCAGGCTCACACTACTGTTGCCCACCACTTTGCTTCTGACACCAATCACCTGTGTGGGTTTTGCCCACATCATGCAATTCTGCGACACTGGCTGGGTGTCCTACAATTCATTTCAGTTCTGACATTCTGTCTGAAGTTAGCATCAGATGCCATTGGTTAAAGGTTCAGTCCCACATGACTTGCACTTCAGACACCAATCGCAAGTCTCAGGTTGTCACTTGTACTTCCAAAAGACTGGCACTGAATCAGGGTTCTCGTGACCCCCTCCTTGGGTTCAATAACGCCTCACAGAACTGAGGGAAACATTTGCAGGATGCAGATGTACATCAAGATGGAAGAGGTACACAAGGCAAAGCATGTGGGGAGGGGCAGGGAGCTCCCATGCCCTCTCCAGGTGAGCCACTGTACCAGCACCTCCAGGAGTTCACCAACCTGGAAGCTCTCTGAACCCTGTACTCCTGGGATTTCTATGGCAGTTTTATCAGGAAGGCATAATCACTCATTAACTCAGTCTCCAGTCCATCTCCCTTTCCCCTAGGATGGAGGCGTGGATGAAAAGTCCCAAGCTTCTAGCCTGGTTTGGTCTTTCTGGTGACCAGCCCTCATCCTGTAGCCATACAGAGGCCAACCAAGAGTCACCTCTAAAAGAAAAGACACCCTTATCACCCAGGAAATTCCAGTGGATTTAGGAGCTTTGTGTCAGGAACTAGGCTCAAAGACCAAATAGAATAAAAGATGTTCTTAGTGCTGTTATCACTTAGAAATCACAAGGGTTTTAGAAACTCTGACAGGGACCCAGGGCAGAGAAATAAATATATATATATATATGTATATAAATATTTTTTTTTTCCTATTCACAAAGCAACTGCTTTGTTATTACTGTAATCATTCTGCAAAGCCTTGATTTGGTGTTCAATTCAATATTTCTAATAGCTTGGAGGGTCACTAATGTTTGGTTTTGAATTATTGATAAAAAGGGTCTTTTCTAAGAAATTATGTAGTGTGATTCATTTAGTTAAATACATTTCAAATGTTAGGTTTAAATTGAGAGACCCAGATTTTTGAACACTTGAGAAGCACCAATTTACATGTGCATTAATTTACTCGACCACTCAGGTTTGTTTCCAGATCTCTTCTGTGAATGTGACATGTTAGTTACTAAGTTTTCTTAAATAATTAAAGAATATGGGACCTCTTCTTACAGAAGATATTTTGGCCAAGAGTATACATATATTTTAAACCTTTAAAAATACTTTACACTTAGCAAAACCTTTGTGTTATTTCACTATATTCCTGTGTTTGTTTTTACCAGTTTAGGGACAAAACTATAGCATAGGGATGTTAATATCATCTTAATAGTCTCATTTTACCCGTTTTTTGAACCCAGAAGAAAATAAGACACTGAATTCTTGACCTTTTTATGCATCTGTGCGGCACCCGCATCTGTCTATATGTTTCTTATATGTTTATTTTGCTGTGCTGTTTGCTTTTATGCGTGTTAGTATAAAGAGCTTTGCACAGCTGTTGGAAACCCTTAGATCTATATGAAAGAACAGTGACTTTGTAGATGGGGATCGTTAGGATATATTTTTCAAACAAGGACCCATTTACACATACACATAATGGTTACTTCCGTATTTTAGTTGTATATGTCAGGCATTTAGTGCAATGTGAGTACACATAGCAACAGTAATGGGGAACGGCTGCTGTAGGGTGAGCCATGAATTCTAAGACCTGGATCCTCCAGTCATCCCGGGCACCACACTGGAACCAGGAGCCTCTCTGTCTCTCCATAAGGAGGTGTTGTAATCCTAGCCAAGCCCTAGCAATCAATCCTTCCATATGCCTTTCCATTTTCAGCCACTTCCAACATTTAAATTCCTCACCATCTCAAATCCAAACTCCGGTGTCTTACTTTCAAATGCTGCCATAATTGACCTCAATCTCTATATTCAAATTTATTTTTCTCTAACTGTCAACAGCCTCCCCCCCCCTCCCATTCATCTCGGGTTCCATTCATTGGCAGACATAATGTGCTTCTTATTTTCATGACTTCAGTTATGACTCCCTCCCTCTTCTGAAATGTGTTTCCTCACGTGTTTTTTTTTTTTTTCATTTTCATCAAAACCTATCTATCCTCCAAAGTCCAGTTTGATTCTTAGCTTCATCATGTGCCCCAAGTCACTACTCTTTCTCACTTCCAAAGACAGCACTTAAGTCTCTACCAGCGATGTAACACTTAAGGACCAGTTGATTGGTTTACTTTTCAGGAGCACATATGCTTTGTAAAACAAGGAACACCTCTAAGTGTTCATTTTGATCATAATGATTCTCTCACTTGAGACCTGTATACATTGATGCTTTTTAAACACAACCTTTATATCTAATATTTCCAGTTTCCCAGCAACTTTCCTAACCTATAAAATGAATGAATTGGATTAGGTGTCTCATCTCAAGAATATTTTCACCATTAAAATTTGAATTAAATTTAAGAGTACATAGTTATGTTTATGATATCATGCATATGTGATACATACAAAGAGACAATATTTTTAAAAAGGACACTATACTCATTAAATAAAATAGTGGATGTGAAAAGGAGGGCGCTTTGCTGTCCTATGATGAAATATATTTTCGGATAAATTGCAGCTCTCTGTGTTCAACTTTGCATGGGCAACTAGCCCTAAACAAAAATGTTTCTTCATCCCAAATTGTTTGACAAAATAATGTCTAAAACCCTAATTCTTTCTATTTCCATTAACATTCAATTTTTTATAAAGTAGTTATAAAATTGTAACATAATAGAATGCTGAAAGTAACTTTGAAAATCAGTCTTAACCAGAAGTTTCATATATTCAAGACTCCAAGTAAGCATTTTACTTTGGTCTGTGTGGTGGGTTAGAGTAGACTATTGGTGAAAATATTCACTCCCTTCTCCCATCTCTGTAGAAGTGTATTTTCTCACTCTGGGATCTTGGGCTTGGCCACATGAGTCTTGGAGTTTGCTGCTTGAACCTTGATGACTGGTGTGGTCATGTGACTCGTATTGGACCAATAGAATACTAGCATTCATGACACAGGAGGAGGCTTGAAAGTTATTCTGTGCTTTGTCATTGTCATGAGCAGACAAAATTAAATGCTGGATAGCTGCTGCCCTTTCAGCCTGGGTACCTGGATGCTTGTGTATAGAGCAGACCCAGCCCAATGTACAATGAGGAACCAAGCTCATGTAACCCAAGCTTGAAGCAAAGGTGCTAACCTGCCCACACCATAGCTGACTCGGGGACCTATGAGCATGAGAACAAATTGCTTATTATTACTTGCCATTGCCTTGGGGCTACTTGGTTAGATAGCATTATTGCTGCAATTTCTTATTGATACAATCTCAGAGGACAACCGTATTTGTTATTAAAGAATTTTCATTTCTGGTAGAAACTTTCCTAACTAACCCACTTCCGTTCCTTTCTGGGTTCACAGCCTCTCCCTTCCCACTCTGACACAGTCTGCTCCTCCCTGTGCCTCATGGGTAGCTTGTAGCTTCCTCTTCAGTGTGCCCACATGCTTCTGCCCTCAGTGGCTGTTAGGTCCCCACAAGAGTCATAAGCTTTAGTGCTGCTCAAACTGATACCGGTTGTACTTACATATTTTAATTCAACGTAATGTAAAATCCTGAAACCTGTCTGTGTAAAGATAGTTGCTTCTGGGAAAAAGGTTAAATGCTGGGAGAAAGCTAGTTTCCAAAAAGTTTCTGTCAAATTAGGCAGGTCAGATAACTGTATGACAATGGAAAACTTGTAACGTCCAGAAGCTTCTTTGTAAATATCTCTAAGTGCCTGACGGGAAATCACAGGCAGTGATCTAGGTATGCCTTTTACAAGATGGTTCTGAAAGCGGCCTTGGTTCTTCCAGACGATTAGAGAATGAACTCGTATTTATGTATTTTATGTTAAAATTCATGTGTAAGGCATGATTTAACCACTTTAAGCACCTTTTTAGAGTAATTGACCAACCATTGGATTAGAGAACAACTTAGTAAAGGGTATTTCATTGGAGTTTATTCCTAGTTGGGATATTCATGAAGAATTTCAACTATGAAATGAACACTTCCTTATGTTTGTGCTTCACTGTAATGGTTCTTTGTATAGATAGGCATATATTTGGATGTTCTACATATTTAGAATTTCTTAGGCCTCTTTGGATTTTCCATGTGTAATTTTAAAGGTCATATTTTGGGGGGTTGTTAAATCTAGGAATATTCTTAACTAACATAACAATGGAAGCTGAAAGCTGTGGTGGTTGGAGTAATATATATATATCTGTGTGTGTGTATTTTACAAAGCACATAGTATATATACACAAATACATATATTTCATACATTTATATACATACTATTCCTATAGAAGCAAATCGTAAGCAAATGTCAAAATACCTGGAGGAATAAAAACAAGTTGTGATTGAGCTCTTTAGTTTTGAATTCTATTTGTACAAAGTTACTTTGCAACATGCAGTGATTCATGCCAGGTCCCCTTGCCCCAGGTGCCAATTAGAAAAGATTTGGTGATAGAGTGAGGGACGTTTTTTTCTGGAGACCAGCCCATCTCAGGAGACGGTCTATCTCGAGTATGATAAATACAGTGCTTGTTGATTAAGTGTGCCCTGTTTACTCCTTCCTGTCCTCTGTGGTGGGTACAGTTGGATTCTAAGGGCCACAGATATGCGCAGAGAAGAGGAAAGGAAAACAAAAGCTCTGAACTAGGAAATACCTGTGCCATAAGGATGAAATCCTCGCATGTGTAGTGTCAAGGTCGGTCCAAAGAAAAGTAACATCATTTAAAGTCACACTACTGTTCCTTTGGGTAAGACTTCATAAACCCTGTGTACTGTGTACAAGGTAACCTTACAGTATGCAGGTTTGTCTAAAAACCCATCAGGGCTCACCTATTTTCCATTCTTGGTGTGATCTGCCCATGTGTGACCCCCCTCTCCCTTCATTGACTGCTGCTGGGGTCATGGTCTCCTCCGTAGGTACAAAGTGGAGGTCACTTTGGAGACAAAACTCTAAGGTATTGAGTACACATCTGTCCAGAGTCAGCAGATGACCACCCCATCAGTACTTCATTGGGCCACCTTTCTCCTTCAATACCGCTGCGATTCTTCTTGGCATTGACTCCACGAGATGTTGAAAGGTGATGCGAGGAATCTGACACCAGGCCTGATGAATAGCACTGTCCAGTTCTGTGAGATTGGATGGTTGTGGAACCAGCTGCCTGATGGCTCTTTTAACTTTGTCCCACAAATGCTCAATTGGATTGAGATCTGGTGATTGTGGGGGCCACCGAAGCAAGGTAAAGTCTCCCTCATGTTCTTGAAACCACTCCTGCACAATATAAGCGCCATGGTATGGTGCATTGTCTTGTTGGAAGAAGCCATCTCCATTGGGATACACCATCAACATGATAGGATGAACTTGATCAGCAATGATACTTAGGTATGTTGTGCTATTCAGACGTTGTTCCACACGAATTAAAGGGCCCAAATCACGCCAGGAAAACATGCCCCAAACCTGCCCCCACCAGCTTGAAGGGTTGTACTCATGCATGTGGGGTGCATGCTTTCATGCTGTTTCCGTGAAATTCTCACTCTGCCATCTGCATGATGCAACTGGAAACGTGATTCATTGGACCACATGACTTTTTTCCAATGCTCGATTGTCCAATCCTTGTGTTCCTGTGTGAATTGGAGATGTTTTATCTTGGTAACTGCAGACAGCAAAGGTGTTCAAACATTCGGCTTCCATATACGATGCAGTGTACGGCTAATTTGCCTACAAACGTCAGGTGGTCATAATAATCTGGCCACTCAGTGTACCTTGACATGCGAAGGTTTTGGAGAGAACAGCATATTTGACATGAGGACCATGTAGATTACCTGTAGAATTCTCATCCATCCAAATCAGTTACCAAACTTTGTAGATTCCAGCAGCTTAGTATCCTTCCTTTGTATCCCTTTTTGTACATCATTGTTGCCTTGCTTCACACCATTCATGGTATTCTCCTGGATTATTACAGTAGCCCTCAAACGTGTCTTTTCTGCTTCAGTATTCCTCCCCATCTGTCATTGCCCAAGTGTGGCCTCTCTAAATCACAAATATCATCATGTTCCTCTTTTCCTGAAAATATTTCAGTTTTTCATGACTAACTCTGTGATGGAGTTAAATCCTTATAACTCAGCTCTCAAGACTATTTATGTTTATGGTTTGGTCCTTGTTCATCAGTCCAGTTTCATCTCCGTTCAGCCACTCCCTCACCCCAACATACACACCCCCTTGATACAGCCTTGCCAAATTACTTGAAGTTCCTGGAAGTTGTCAGGCTGTTTCATGACCATGTAGCTTCATAAATACTATTTCTTGTGCTAATACTGCCCTTGCATTTCTTATTACTTTGCTTCTATTGTTCTTCAAAACTCAAGCCTGTTTAAATTATGTATGTTCTCTATGACTTAATAATTCCACTTCTTTGTAACAAGCACTTAGGTGCAAATATGTTTATTGCACCATTTATAATAGCAAAAATACTGTATTTGAAGCAACTTAAACATCTAATATTAGAGAAATGGTTTAATAAATGGTATGCAGTATTACATAGCCATTAGATTTGTATTGTCATAAATTTTTGATAACATTAGAAAAGGTCTACAACATAAAAAGTATGAAACACAAATACATGTGTATGCATTCTCATGTATATGTTTGAGTGTCTGTTGCTATCTTTAGTGAGGAGGGGAAGAGAGAGGTTGCAAATATCACTGGAAGGAAATAGCTTAAAATTGGTAGAAGCTTTTTGGGTGGTAGAATTAAGGTGGTTTTTATTTTTTTATATTCTAATTTATTAGGTTTTCCAAGTTTCTGCAAGTATAAGTGTGTTCTATAATTAAGACAGCATTCTAATTAAACACATGCAAATGAGCTCAAGGATGCACCTGCCTGAGAAGCTTTCCACGAACTCCCCTGCTGATCAGGATGCCTCTCCTGCATTTCTGCTGGCCTCGTGCTTCACTTTATTTGTGCATTTGTGGCACTGAATGCCAATCACTGATTTATTCATGTCTCCCCAATCCTAGAGTATGATATTTTTAAGGGCAGCCTTGAGTCTTAAATGACTTTTCGTCAGATCCGGGCACAGTAACTGCCCTATCGTGAGTGCTCAATTGAAGGTTATGAATCAATAAACTAGAAATGAAGATTCTTCTAAGGCAGCCACCTAATCACTCCCTAGCCCATTGGTGGTAACAGTAGACCTGAGAGCGTTGAGACCTGGAAGAAATGATTGTATGTTTGGGTGACTCCTTCTCCTAGAACTTAAACCAGTCCTCATATCCAAGGGTCTTACTGCTCAAGTCCCCATCTGCACCATATGACCTGTACAAATTGTGCCCCTTCTTTCAGGTCAGTTTCAGATACTTCTAGCTTTTTGAAGCTTGTCCTGATGTCTCTAGTCGGATCAGTGATTTTTTCCCCATTTTATTGAATTTATTGGGGTGACACTGATTAACAAAATTACGGGTTTCAGGTGCACAATTCAACAACACATCCTCCACAGTAATGCTCATGTCTTTCAGTAAAATCCCAAACAATGTCCAACATCATTTATCGCCCCCTGTTCCCTCCTCCACCTACCCCCACCTCTTCCTTCCCCTGGAAGTCACTACACTGTTGTTCCTGATCAGAGATTTTTAAGTCTCTTTATTAGGACTTCTTGTCTTCTGTCTCATGTTAGCTATTTTTTGTCTGTGTCCTATTCTGTTATCATACTTTAAGGATCCTCAAGGGTCTGAGCGTGTCTGGTTTAGGTTGCAGTCTTTAATAGTGCAGTTTCTAAGAACATTTTTGTACATAGTCCGTACTCAGTAAATGATTTTTTCCATATATCATCAATTTTGCTTTATGATTTTTTTCTCATCTGTGTCTTCCCTGACTAGTCAATTTAAAACTGAAAACTTTTTGTTTGTTTGTTTGTTTTGCTCTGGAACTTTACATGTCTCTGATCTGGTTTTTGTTTTATTTCGCTCTATAGCAGCAGTTTTCAACCTGTGGGTCGCGACCCCTTTGGCGGTTGAACGACCCTTTCACAGGGGTCGCCTAAGACCATCCTGTATATCAGATATTTACATTACGATTCATAACAGTAGCAACGTTACAGTTATGAAGTAGCAACGAAAATAATTTTATGGTTGGGTCACAACATGAGGAACTGTATTTAAAGGGCCAGAAGGTTGAGAACCACTGCTCTATAGTAATCATCACCATCAAACATACTAAATGGTTTACTCATTTATCTATAACCTCAAATAGGTTAGTAGAGTTGAATGTTAGTTTTGTTCTCACCTGTATCCCCACAGCCTATAACTGTGCCTGGCGCATGGAAGGAGCTCAGTAAATATGTGTGGAATAAACAGTGAAGGCTGAATAAATTCAATTTCATTCACTTCAACAAGCTGGTACTAAATGCTTATTATTTGTAAAGCACTATGAAAAGAACTACAGATACATTAAAGATGATAAAATATGGCTGCTGGTCCTCAGAATGTTTTCTCAGCCTCAACTAAGAAACTCTACATTTAGACATGGTCCGGGGCAAGTGCAGTGAGAAAAATACTGGCAGTGTGCAGGGGGAGTGTGAAGATGGAAGACTTGATTTCCACTAGGTGTATATACATAGGCTTCTCAGGGGAGGCAAAATATGAGCTGAGTCTTGAAACATAACTAAGAGCTGGAGAGTAGTAGAGGAAATAGTAGACCGTGGGGTGGCCAGTGAGAAAAACAAAAGTGGGAGAAGACAAAATGAATTTTGAGGACAAAATCGGTCACAAGTGTTAGTTTAAAAGAGGGGTGGTGGTGTAGAGAATGGGAAAGAACATTGGAACTTTACTTAAAGCATGAGCAGCCCTGTGGTTGATAAGTAAGGTGATGCTGGAAAGTCTTGGGAAAGGAGAAGTGTAGTGAGAAAGAACTGGAGTCAGGGGCAGGAGGAGATATGGGAAGCAAAGAGATCAGTTGGGAATCTGTTGAAATCCACCTGATATGAACTGATAAAGGTTTGTGTTTGGGTGACAGTGGGTATTGTATCTATAGAGCCTGAAGTTTACAAAATAACATGATACAGAGTGACATTTTGGATGTAAAATTGGATGTGAAATCAGTAGACCCAGCCCTAACCGGTTTGGCTCAGTGGATAGAGTGTCGGCCTGTGGACTGAAAGGTCCCGGATTCGATTCTGGTCAAGGGCATCTATCTTGGTTGCAGGCACATCCCCAGTAGGGGGTGTGCGGGAGGTAGCTGATCGATGTTTCTCTCTCGTTGATGTTTCTAACTCTCTATCCCTCTCCCTTCCTCTCTGTAAAAAAGTCAATAAAATACTAAAAAAAATCAGTAGACCCAGCTTCCTCTATGTTTCTTCATTTGTAGAACAAGAAGATAATTCTGTTTGGCCCACTGTAATTAGGCTGTTTAGAAAACATAAATTAATATGTATTCCACATTAAGGTTTGCTATGAATGCAGATAAGCTCAGCATTGGATAGGCCTTCACTAATTATCACTTCTATTTTTTATCCATTGCATTTACCTGAAATGTATAATCTGATTTAACTTTAAAAATAAACCTTTGAAGTAAGCATGCTTATCCTTGTCTTATGGATGAGAAAAGTAAGGTATAGAGGTTGACTGATTTCTCCAGAGTCATATAACAATTAAGTTATGGGGCTGGTACTGGAACACGAGCTTCAGAATCCTACTCCTGTGCAAATCCTAGTTCAGTGCTCTTGTCTGCAACTCAGACCAGTTCTCTTTAAACTATTTTTCCATCATCTTGCTGTTGCCTCCCCAGAAACTGTTATACTGCTAACCATTTTATTTCCCTTAAAGCAAAATAAAATCTGAGACTCATTGGTGTCAAGCTTTGCCCCTGAGTTGAGAGGCATTCAGGTTTTTTTATTTGACATGGAGGTTGGAGTATTATAAAGTTCATCAGTCAAAAATGTTGACAGCAAACAGCTACCTTAAGAATGAAACCTTAAATCATTTTCTGAAGCGACCTCGGTGCTGTGACAGTCAGGTAAGCCTGGTTCTGTCAGGACACAGCTTCTGCAACACCTCCTAGGTTTTCTACTGATTAGTTCTAATAGTTTGGGTTTCAGGGACTTTTAAGCTCACAGTTTGGCGAATGCCCCAAAGAGCTAAATCCAGTTTTGCAGTTTTACAGTTAATGGTGGCCTATTCACTTGAATATGTTTCTGGTCTCCCTTCAATTCAGGAACAGCTAAGTGATATTATTCCCCTATCTTCTCAGTGAGATTGGAACCCTAGTGCTTTCTGGAAATATTGGTTAAAATGGCCTTGCATAGCATGAAAGCCACAGGGTGAGTTTGATATGTCATTCATTCATCCATGCATTTATTCCTTTCTTTTACTGACTGTTTATTGGGTTGGTGTACCTTGAGAGTTACAAACCTGAAATTGACTTTGCTCTAGAGTAGATTAAAGTCCAAAAGGGGTGATGAGACCTCTTCCTTGAAGCCTTCCTGACCTACCCAAGCAGGTGCTATTCTTTCTTTTGGGTCTGGGGACACAAACGTTTTCTTGGGGCTTGATTACATCTCTTATCCTATTATGTTGCATTTCTATATGCACGTGTCTCTGAATTTCCTGAGGGCTTGGAGCAACTTTTATTCATTCATCTCTGCCTCCCCGGTCCCAAACAAAGCACAGAAAAGTTTTTTAATAAATGTGTGGTGAATGACTAAACAAATGGGAAATTAGCACAGCATCAAGTAGACTTCCATTGGGAGGATGGTTGAGGATGTGGCATTTGAGCTGGCTTTGAGGGAAGGCTCTATAGCAAAGGGTGCAGCATGTCAGAGATATGAAAATGGGAAATCATGAAGTCTGTGATTCCAGAAGTGATTCTTTTTGGATGGAGTGTGGAATTCACAAAGGTACAGAATGGAAGCAATGTTGGAAAAGGAGCTAAGGGTTCTGTATGGATTTTGCAGAAGAGGCAAAGCCAATGATGTTGCTGCTCACTGGCCTTTGCACCAATTCTAAAGACTCCATCTCTTAGGTATTAAGGAAACGAAAGCAATTCAGAATGGGATCAGAATGGGAATATCGTGTTATGAGGATTAGAGCCTGGAAAATCCTTCCCGGGGCTCAGGACTGAGTAGGGCTGGGGTGGGAAGGCAGCCAGGGATCTTGGAATGGGCCCATCCAACCCTAGGGTGCTTTTTGTTTTCCTTTGTGGACCTTGGGGCATGCTGTGTTTGAACTGACCTGTGTTGGATTTTTTAAGAGGAACTTTGCAGAGGCTGAGTGCTAGGGGGACTTTATCGATCTGCCCCTAGCTCTTTGTACATACTCCCAACATAATACCTGAAATATTGCCCTGGAGTGCTTTCAGGTCAGTTCTCCACTGCTGGCTGCTGCTGGCTCATGCTTCTTTGTTTCTCCAGATCGAGTGCAGTGCTGGAACATGGCAGATCTTCTATAAATATCATCTGAGTGGAATTGAATTGCTGAATTATAGCCAAGGAAGGTATTACCTTGGGGACAGAAGAAACAGGGTTTTCATCTAGATTGAAGTTAGATGCTCATAGCTCATTGGTGATAGAATTTTTCTATTAGGAAAATGGCATTACAGGTATTATTTTCCTGGTTTCTTTATGGAATGGGAATGGGAGGGAGCCGCAACAGAGGAGGGCAGCAGACTGTCGTGAAATTAGTAGTTATCTCTGGGATATGAACTGGGGAGTGTTCAGGAAAGTTGGGGTTGCATGATGAAGTCAGAGACTGATGTGTTCCATTTTTAATAGGGGAGGAGTGAGAGAGCAGAGTATCTAGGATGACTTTGCGGGGGGTCTGCTTATGAGTTGTGTGTGCACAGCTAAGAATGCAACTTCTGAAAACCTATCCAGTCTATTTGTTTTTCCAATTAGACACACACTTGTATATACATCTAGTTTCTACTAAGGACAAGCTGTTATCTATTAACATGGTATCATTAGTATTTATTTTTTAAACATCAGACTGTGTTCATTGGTTATCAACTACAGTGCTACAATGCTCTTTTTTTCTAAAGGTTTTTATTGATTTTTAGAAAGACAGGAAGGGAGAAGGAGAGAGAGAAACATTTATGCCAGAGGGAATCATCCATTGCCTACCTTCTGCATGCCCCCCACTGGGGATTGAGTTTACAATCTGGGCATGTGCCCTGAATGGGAATCGAACCTACAACTCTTTGTTGTACAGAACACAGGATGACGCCCAACCAACTGAGCCACACTGGCAAGGGCTTGTTGATTTTTATTAATGCTGTTATCATTGTTTTGCCAAATAGTTAGGCTTTCCAGAACGTAGGTGAATTGACTGCTCTGCCCCAGTATTGATGTGTGTAGAGAGGTGAAGGAGTTAGGGTGCTGGCAGAGTAATACACGGTGCACATTGTGAAGTGCTGAGCCTGTTCTATTCAGAGCCTCATCCCATCTTACAGCTCATTTGAGCAGTCTCCTCAAGTGGACTTTCGATCATCTGTGTGACATCTGGGGACAGGCAGTTAGCGCTCCTCTGTTTTCATTGAAACAATCTTATCTCAGCCAAATTCGAAATTCTTTTCTCTATACTTAGGGAAAAGCAGTCATCTTGGCAGGAGCGTCTTATATCTGGTTCTGCTGTGCATGTCAGTGTTTTGTCTCCTAAGATGAAGCATTCATATATTTTTAATTCAGTGCCAAAATTAAGGAAAGTTCTCTTTCGTCACTTATGTACTTATGTTTTGTGTGTTTCATTGAGGTAGAGGTGGTGGTGGTGGGGGGGAGTATTGCCATGTCGCTCATTTGGGGGATATTGTTTTGTTTTCTAGAATGTCCCGCCTTGCTTCCCTGCCCCTCCCTGGAGGATAATGGGTGGGCAGGATGGCAGGCAGTGGGGAAGCGGCTTGGCAGCTCTCTTGAGTAGCCCCGCCGATGGATGCTCTTCCCCAAGATGAGAGTGTTGGCAGAAGCTGCTGCCCAACAACAGCGTGACTCCGCTCCTCTCCTTGGAGACGGCCTGCCTCCCTTTGCTGTTGGCCCCAGGCTTCAGATCTGAGAGGGATCCTAGGGGGGCACTCTCCCCAGTTCTGGCAGCGGGGATGCACAGTGCTGGTGACGCTCTGTCATTCCAGCAGCTGATGTATTGTGGGGAGTCGGCGAGCCATGTCTGGGCCTTGGAACGATTCAGGGTTCCAGTCTGCTTTCGGACTGCTAGGCAGGTAATCACGGCCAGTGACAGGTCCGTCCAGGGTTGTTGATTATTCAAAATTTGGAGTCGCAGAAGCCTGGATAATCCAGGGTGAGTAATGGATGTGAATGCCCAGATTCTGGAAATCGCTTTGAGAAACCTCCCCTCAGACCGTGAGGGGACGCACTCCATTGGTGCATCCAGTCCTTGACATAATCAGCATGTGGCCACTGGCGTGGGATGGGTCGTGTTATTCAAGTACAGAGCGTGGTTCTGATGTAGCTGTTTTTCTGAATGACCACACTTGAATTAGCAAGAAGTCTCTCATAACTAGTTCATTTTGGAAGGCCTCACACTCCCCTTGTTTTAATAATACATAAAACACTTAGGACCCGGTTAGGAGCATTTTATTACAGTGATCGCTTGAGAGAGAAAACTCTAGCTGTTGCTAGTCGTGTTTTGGTTATACACTAAGCGCTAATCTACCTTTGGCTATTAAGGCTGTGTGGCATCTGCTAGAGAAAAGGTGCTCCAGGCGATTTGGACTGAATTAGGGGTGTGGCCTGAAGTATTCCATGAATTGAACTATAACTGCAAGTTGGCTCGTTACTCCCTCTTGAGCAAAAGACAATATGTGAAGGATTCTGATTATAGCTCAGATGTTCGGTTCTAAGAAGTCGCCCTTTGAGCTTGCTCTGTAAATACTGATTAGTTGCAAACCTTCAATTTTGCTCCTTCGCCACCCAGAATGGTGCCTGGGACTGAAGAAAAGTGCTTTTCCCACTGCCACGGTGCTTTCAACAGCAGATTCTTCTGCAGGGAGACGAAAATAGGCTTCCCATTGTTCGAATGGGTGTTTTAAGTGCTTTGCAGGTGTATCTTAAAGAATGGAGTATTTATTTTTAATGAGAAGGACTGAAGAATAAAAACAATCCTAGCCTTGGAGAATTGCAGATCAAAGCTTTTTATTTTTATTTTTTTCATTATGAAACAAATGAAGGCCTCCATCCTAGGAGCTGGGAAATTCATTAATTTTTAATAGAGGAATAGGCTATACATGGTAATTTAATTCCTTGGGGAGAAGAGCGTTTAAGTGGTGTTTAAAAATCTACATACTTGGGTGGTTTGCAGTGAAAACCTGCTGTGATATCTGAGGGAATAAATGTACAGCGCAGTTGAGAAACTTGTTTAGAAGCACTGTGGGCCCTTTATCACCGGTCTGTTTCTACCCAGTGTACCCTAGCATGTTTTGTAGTAGAGCCCTATTTAGCTCTTATTTGGGGCCTGGCTCTCCCATCTTACTGTTTCAGTCAGAAATACCACTGTCAGGAGGTAGAATTGTGTGCAGAAATAATAAGCAAATCTCAGACCTTCCAGATCTTCTATTTCACATTTTTCCTCCTTGGTGAAGATCTCCCCTCACCCTTCCAAATACTTGTGTTCTTCTCTAAGTGATCTCATGGTGTCGTCCTTTTCATCCTCAACTACCAGCCAGGATATTTGGAAGCAGGTTCTGCTGTCCATGAGTTGCTGTGTCGAGCTGGAATTTTAAGCTGCTGGGTTTTGTGATCCTGGCCCTGCCCTCCCAGCCTCTTCCACACCGTGGTGCAGGCTTGGAAAGAGACAGGTTGATCAGAAGGGCCACCTGTGCCAGGGGTCAGCTCTGCTGTTTATTTTTTTTAATTTATTTTTTCAAAAAATATATTTTATTGATTTTTCAAAGAGAGGAAGGGAGAGGGATAGCGAGTTAGAAACATCGATGAGAGAGAAACATTGATCAGCCGCCTCCTGCACACCCCCCACTGGGGATGTGCCTGCAACCAAGGTACATGCCCTTGACCGGAATCGAACCCGGGACCCTTCAGTCCGCAGGCCGACGCTCTATCCCCTGAGCCAAACCGGTCAGGGCTCTGCTGTTTATTTTTATGTGTCTGCTGTGAACCGTGTTGGAATAGCCCGGGAACTGGGGGCTGTGGCATCAGTGAAAGTGGCCTGAGTTTGGAGCCACTTGGCAGGTACAGGAACATCGCCGAGTAAATGTGTTGTCTGTGATATGGTTGTAGGCATGGAGAATGCATTTATGAAACGGAAGTCACAGATGGGCTGAGCAATATCTTTTGGGAAGTATGACGAATTGGGTGGTCAAAAATGTGTTGAAGTAAAGGAGGCCCTGAGATCATGTGGTCTGTCCCCTGCTTTAGAGAGGAGGACACTGTGGCTGAGAGCAATTAAGGGATGTCCCTGATGCCTTGGAGTCTGTCAGTAACTGAGTTATCTTCCGGCATCTCCTGTCCTTCCGCCCTGATGCTTGCTGGCTTATTTATGCTCTTTTTTTTATTCATCTTAAATCTTTCCAAAAATAAGACAATACATAAATAAGTGAATGAATTTCTGCCTTCTGTGTTTTAACATGTTCATTCTTATCAATCTATTTGTTTATCTGTATTATAAATCTGCACATATTTGTCGATCTTGCTTACTTTCCCTCCCCCACCCCTCGAATTTGGAGTTGCATAAAGACAAGGACTGTGTTTACAATGAAACAAACCTACAGCATCTAACATTTCCTCATGTGCCTGTGAGTATCTGAGCAATGTTGCTAGGGAATGAGCAGCATAATTCAAATATTTGCATTTTTTTAATCTGCTAGGTTTGCCGGACGACACTTGGCTAACTAAGTTCTTTGGTGAAAGGTAGTTAAACCTGATCTAGAAAAATAGAGGTTTCCCATGGCATTGCCTCTCTTTCTATTCCTAGTGAATGTGCTGACAACTCTGCCTCCCAGCTGCTGGAGTCTGAATGCTAATAATCTGCTGTGAGCTCAGGCCCTACTTGCAGGCTCAGGAGTCAGAGGGCTAGGTCAGGCCTGAGGCAGAGAGGGGCAGGGCTGTGAAAACAATCATAGATAAGCCATTGAGATTCACCCAGGAGCCCTGTTCTCTAAATCACTCTGCACATGCTGGCTGGCAGTTTGGAAATGCCAGTGTTTGAAGGGTTAAGTCCAGGTCCCACTCCAATGCTTGTCTGTGCAGGGTCCCTCAGTTTTCCTTGCCTCTTACCTGTGTTTTCCTCTAGGTTCAGGGTTGGGTCCTTGATTCTGAATGGAAAGTCCTGTTGTACTGTTTTCCTGCATCTTCTCTGCTGCCTATTACTTCCCAATGGCACACATGTCTGTTGTAATCCCTCGCATCTCAAAAGAAAACTCCTTTATTTGATTTCACATGTCTGAAGGCCTAAGCTCCCCCTTTTAGTAACACTCCTTAAAGTGTTACTTATTCTTATTTCTTTCACTTGCTTTCCACCCGTACTCTCTTAGCTCCAACCCCGTCAGATTTTTGTCCTCATCGCTGCACTGAAACTATTCCTTTCAGCGTCACAGTGACCCATGTTGCTGTATCCAGTCGTCAGCACTCACCCTCTTATATTTTTAATCCTCACTTAAGGATATGCTTTTTTATTGATTTTTTTTTGAGAGAGAGAGAAGAAGGGAGAGGGAGAGAAAGAAACATCAATATGAGAGTGAAACATTGATCGGTTGCCTCCCGCAGGCACCCCAACCAGGGATCGAACCCACAACCTGCGTATGTGCTCTGGCTAGGAATCTAACCTGCCACCTTTCAGTGTACGGGACAACACTCCAACCAACTGAGCCACACCAGCACGGTGGCTCTCAGCCCTCTTATTTGACACACCAGCAGCATTGGACACAACCTATCATTCCGTCACTCTAGCTTGAGACAGGTTCTTCATCCAAGGAAACACTGGCTTTCCTCCCACCTCTCTGCCCGCTCCTTCTCAGCTCCTTTGCTGGTCAGTCCTGGTCTCCCTTATCCCCAAACACTGGAGTGCCCTGGGATCATCCTCAGACCTCTCCTCTTCTGAAATGAAATGCACTCCCTTAGTGATTTCCTCCACCCTCCTGGCTTTTAATGCCTTCTGTACACTCCAAATATAGAGCTCCAGCCTTACTCTCACTTCAAGTTCAGGTTCAAATGTGTTCTTTAAAGGGCTCTAGAACTTAACATGTCCAATCAGAATCTCCACGTCTTAATCCCACGTATTTGCTTCTTTGTGCCATCTGCCTTGTCTCACCTCCATAATGGCAGCTTCATCCTCCTCTGGCTTATTATGATAAACTAGAGGCCTGGTGCATGAAAATTCATGCACTGGAGGGGGGTCCTCAGCCTGGCCTGCCCCCTCTCACAGTCCAAGAGCCCTCAGGGGCGGGAGGCGACCCAGCGATCAGGGGAAGGCAATGCCCCTATCACACCTCTGCTGCTGCCTCAGCCGGCAGCACAAGCCTCGGGTGGCCCTGGGTGGCTGGGGGACTGGGGGACTCCAGAGGTAGATGTGTGGCAAGGCCTCCCCAGTGGGGCTCAGGGGACTGGGCGCCGCCATCTTGTGGCTCTGGGTGCCACCATCTTTGAGGGAGGGCAGAAATTAGCATATTCCCTCCTTATTGGCTGTGGGCACCACCATCTTTGCAATGGCGTGAGGGTCAATTAGCATATTCCCTCTTTATTAGATAGGATAATATATTATAAATTATAATATAAATTATATTTATATATTGCGTATTTATTATATATTTACAAAATTATGAATTATATAAGGTGTATTTATAGATATAAATATTTTCAGAGTCTCACCACTTTCCATTGCCACCACCGCAACACCTCAGCTCAATAATATGGCTAACATCAGTCAGATCATCTCTCTCTGCTCAAAACACTAAGGGCTTACTCTCTAACTCGGGGTGAACGTGACAAAGACTCTGTGGAATCTAATGCCTTGATTCTCTCAAAGGTCGACATCACCATTCTCTAGCTCACTGACTCGCCACACAGCTCTCATTCCTGTTCTGGAGCACAGCAGGCCTGCTCCCCTCCAGGCGCCTTTACTGTGCTGTGTCTGCAGCCTGGGGCGCCCCTGCCCACATGTCTACATGTTTATTCAAGTGTCATCCTACCTGAGGGCCCTGCTGAAACTCTAACCTGTGCACAGTGCTGTGGTCTCCTTTCCTGCTTCTTTCTCTTCACAGTCCTTATCATACATACTTTTATTCTTCATTTCTTTTCAGTCTCCCTCCACTAGAATGTAAAGCCCTCTGGGGCAAAGATTATCATCTTTTTCTTTTTTTTTCTGGGCCTGAATCACTAGCTCCTTAATGGGGCCTGACCCATAATAAGCCATTAGTACCTAGAATAACGGAATGAATGTTTTCTGGTGAAATCTGCCTTTTCCTGGCCCAAAGCTTCTGTTTTCTGTGATGTCAGTATGTTTTATTCCAAGCCCACCAGCAGAAGGAATGGGTTTAGTTTATATGGCTTCTGTCAGCTACACACCAGCCACCTTAGAACTCCATGTGATTCTCTTGTCTAACTAACCAGGGAATTTTCACATATTTATAATGGTGATATTATAAATACTAACTTGAAAGGCAAGGACTTGCAAAGGTACATGGGAAGCCAGAATATCTAAATACCTGACACTCTTTGAGCTTTTATCTGGGTAATACCCTGCTAAAATGCTTTGGAGTCTCTCTCTCTCCCTGTAAGGTAGGTGGGTATTTTTCCCATTCTTCAAATGAGGACCATAAGGTTTTAAAGAGCTTAAGTAACTTGTCAAGTTCAAAGGTTAGTAGGTGGTCATTTCAGGAGGTGTGTATCCACTCTGCTTTGTTGCTCTGTTGGAGGGATTGACTCCTCACTCCGCAGATGTTCACTAAGATCCTTCATTTTCTATCTTTGGTGGGAGTTGACCTTTGCACTCATAAAATCAGTCCCAGCAGGGGAACAGAGAGAACACAGAGTGAGAACAGTGCATGCCCCTTCCTCAAGGATCAGGACAGTATCCAGTCCCTAACCTCAGCCCTGTGCTTCCACTGGGGAAGAGAGGAGCTTTAGGAAATGAAAAACTCAGTTGGGAAGAGGAGCCCAGAGCATCTCACTTTGCTGGACACAACGTGGACCTCTTACCTCTCTCTGGACAAAGAGCTTTGGTGTAAATAGATGTCCAACTGTCTGTCTTTCTCTGTAAGTTTTTGCTTCTTCCCGATGCCTGAGCCACGGAGAATATCCCAATGTTCTCTGATGACCAACAGCAGAGCATTGATTTCAGAAGTGGATTTGGGAGCTTGTGCTGCAGGACTTGTCTGTCCTTGAGTGCCCACCAGTGGTTCTCTGTCTCACCCTGGACTTCGCATGCTCTGTTCCCACTCCTGTGAAACTTTCCTTCCATGCTACTCTGGTGAACTCTACTTGCACTTTAAGATTCAGCCTAAGAATGAAAATGCAATAGAAAATTTGCAGTTATTTTTCCAGAGAATAGTAAGGACGGTTAGCAAGTATCATGATTTGCTTTTCTGTTTGTGGTTTATTCATAGAAAAAAATATTAATTTGTGTAAGTAATGTTATATGTGGATGCTGGCATATGAAATTTTGGTCACTCTTTTAATCCCTCTTTTCTGTTACAAGGCAAATTACAGCAATGGATGTGAAACCCAAACAAGTGTAGTTACTAACAGATATTGATCCGTTAATCAAGACATAGCCTGATGGTTAAACATATTCTTAGGTTAATGATAAGCAGAAGAATTTTTGAAATATGCTAAATGTGTATCTTTAGCATAAGTGTGTGACTACATTAAGTATGGGTTTTATCATCATCATCCTTAGGGAGAGAAGAAGCTAGATTGTTTTTAATGATTCCAGATGTCCAGAACTGTATTTTTCCTTAAGTTTAAATGTACCTCCAGCAGCAGTTTGAAAGCTAGAGCTGTTGAACATGACCGTGGGGATGGTAAGTGAGGTGAGACAGCTGCTTTTGTCTATGAGGAAATTTAATTTGTGGGACACTCGCCTTCTGTCTTCCAGAAAATTAGCATGTGTAGTTTTAAAACACAGAACGGAGATGCTAGTGTTTATTAAGCACATTCCTTTTATGTCCCTGCATATCTGTGTGACTGTGTACAAAAGTTTGAGACAGTACTGCATATGGCTAATTCTGCCCACCTCAAGTGACACTTTTATTTAAAAGGGGGTTTAAGTGTAGGAAGGAAGTGAACTGACATTTATGGAGAGTCTTCTTGGTGCCTGGCAGTGGGTTAAATCTGTGCTTTGTGCACAAGCTGGCATTTCCTACTGAACTCAGAAATTAGAGGTATTTTATTTATTTATTTTTAAAGATTTTTTAAATTGATTTTTAGAGAGAGAGAGGAAGGAACAGGGAGAGAGACAGAGAGAAACATCAATGTGAGAGTGAAACATAGATTGGCTGCCTCCTGCTCGCCCCCTGCCAGGGATTGAGCCCGAAACCCAGGCATGTGCCCAACTGGCAACCTTTTGGTGCACTGGTCAATGCCCAACTGACTGTGCCACACCAGCCAGGGTATGAAATTAGGGGTATTTTAAGAAGGCAGAGTGGTGATGGGGTTGGATCATCCTGAACACTTTGGAATAAAATCAGTTCTCAGTGACCTGAACTGATGGAGTAGAAGAGCATTTTGGGAACTTCCAGGACATTTTTGGTTTTGTGTGAGGGAGCAGGAGTGGAAAGCAGAGATGCAGGTGAGGCCGTGGAGGAAGGGTGAGGTCTTGTTCTTGCAGAGAGCGGCGGTTATGAGGTTGCTGGGTAGGCTGTGAGTCTTTTCTTTAGCCTTTACTTTGTGTGTTTTTCTCTTGCTCTTCATTCAAAATTAACTCAATCATCTCTTGACAATTTAGACAATACACTTGAATATAAAGAAAAAAATTACAACCATGTTCATAACTACCTGAACCTGATATAAGCAGATATATTTTTGAAGTGGAGCCTCAAATAGCAGATAAGATTTTTCTTATCTAATTTGAATATACCAACTATGCCCTTATACTTAATACATTAACCATCGGGTTTCTTAATTGAGCAATTAGGAAATAATGGCCTGTGGGAAGAGAGAGGCCTCAAGAGGAGGACCTGAGGGCTTATAGCACGCAGGCCACCGAAGACTGATTGTGGAGTACATAGGGAAGGACCCAGCTTTGTTTATAATAATAATTATTTATTCAGAGCTTCTGTGATTCTTACAGTGTCACTAAGGCTAGATAAAGGAGGTTTTATCTTGTCCATATTAGAGATGGGGAAAGGGAATATTGGACTTATGTTGCTTTCTTATGAATACATATTGGAGAGTTTTCTAATGAAGTGGCTTTTCCACCACGTTATTAAGTTCATCAATTTCTTGTTGCCTTAGTCAGCTGGAGCTGCTATAACAGAATAACATGGACTGGGTGGTTTAAACAACAGTTGCTTATTTTTAAAGAAATTTATTTCTTACAATTCTGGAGACTAGACACCCAAGATAGTCTTCAGCTGATTCGGTTTCCAGTGCGGGCCATCTTCCTGGCTTGTAGATAGTTGACTTCTAGCTTTGTCCTCACAGGGCCTTTCCTTGGTGAATGATCTCCAGTGGGAGGGGAGAGAGAGGGAGACAGATAGAGACAGAGAAAGAGATAGCAATAGATAGGTAGAGGTAGAGGTAGAGGTAGATAGATAGATAGATAGATAGGTCTCCAGAGTTCTCTGGTGTCTCTTCTTAGAAGGGCACTAATTCTACCAGAGGATGGAGGATCAGGGCCTCGTCTTTAATTACTTTCTTGGAGGTCCCATCTACAAAGATAGCCACATACTGAGGGTTATGGCTTCAGAATATGAATTTGAGGGGGTACATATTTAGTTCATCACAGGTCCCATCTACAAAGATAGCCACATACTGAGGGTTATGGCTTCAGAATATGAATTTGAGGGGGTACAATATTTAGTTCATCACACTTGTCCAACGAACAGTATTAGGTGCCTATTGCTGTTGTACTGTTAAGGAGCCCTAGGTATGGAGACATTTCCATAAGCAATTGCTATATCACGCAAGAATGGAATTCAGCGTAAACACTCATAGGACTGTAAGTTAGGTCATCCATTGGGAAGTGACATCTGAGTTACACCTTTAGAGATAAGTAGGTGTCAGGTAGCAGAGGAGAAGGCAAACAGGGTTGACTCTATTGCTGTCTACCTCTGGCACAAAGAAATAGAACTTATTATTGTCTTTTCTTTTTCCTTTGTTCTATTTGACATCATCTTGCTGGATTATATGAAATCTTGTAAGCTATGCAAATCCTCTATCTTATCCACCCCTTTTTAAAAATCTGGAATATCTGTATATATGAAAGCTTAAGCGACTGAAGGACCTGTCGACTGGTCGCTATGACGCACATTGACCACCAGGGCAGACGCTCAACACCGGTGCTGCACTCTCACAGTGGGAACTCCACTCAGCTGACCAACGGGCACCAGATGCAGGGCTCCGCTGTCCGCCACAGCCGGGAGACTGCAGCGGAGCTGCAGCGAGCCTACCAAGCGGTGGCGGCAGGCACAGTGGGGCCGGGATGAGCAGGAGCATCAGGCGGCATTGGACTGTTTGTTTTGGCTGGATCACCACAGGCTATGCCAAGGGACCCCACCAGTGCACGAATCCATGCACCGGGCCTCTAGTGAATAAATAGAATAAAACATAGAGCCTGGAATCAGGCAGTTGTCTTGATATTAATTCCAGACATGTACTTCTCTCTGTTTCCCTCTAAGTCTTGTCTTTTTAAAGAGATAGTTGAAAGATTTAGTACAGCTGCGTAATCTCTATCAATCCCTATTGATCTCTCCTAGTGCAGTGTGCTCACTTTATTCAGTGGCCATAGGCATGGTTTCTTCTCTCAAGGTCTTTCTAATCACCTCATCAGGAACAAACCTGAAATCTCAGTTTGCTAAAAAAAGGAGGTCAGAGATCTGGAGGTTCCTTGTCAAATGCATTTTTCATCTTGCTGTCTTACTTATTCAACTCATATTTACAAAGTATTTACTACTTGCCTTAAACCCTGCTGGGTGAAACTAGTGGGTACAAAGCAGAATGAGAGAATTACCTGGAGATGCGAGTAGACTGGCACAGGGATAGAAAATACTGTTAAACTCATACACAAGCTGCATATTTGCCATCATGAGCTATGTGATGTCTAAATATAATTGTCTCACTGAATTGTGGATACAAGGTCAAAAATAAAAAGAATCTTCTCAGTTGGAAAAAATAGTCTCCCATTATATAATGATCAGTTATTTTATATTTAAATTGTGGTTAGAAATGCATTTTACTCTTTTTGAGAAGTTTCTCCTCTGTTGCTTTTCTTCCTTGCCCTCCTTAAATTTTAGGTTACAGTTGGGACATTGTTCTCTTCTGGAAAGAGCAATCTGTCATCGGCAGGGAGATAGTAATGGGCTTTCACAAAAGCATGAGATGAAGCCAGTTGCTCTGCTGACTGTGAAAAGAAGGGCCTCAAACCCTTGACATTTTTCCCTTAACATAGTAATTCTCATTCTTGGATGCACAATAGAATCATCTTGGATATTAAAAAAAAAACACAAAACAGGTTTCACCCAGGCCAGAAGAATCTCGGGGCGTGAGGTCCTAATGGCAGCCAAGGTTGAGCCCCATGTCATCAGATCAAGTTCAGTCTCCTCCCTGGTATGGTTGGTCGGATGGTTGGTCTGGTACAGTTAGTTGCTCCAGGTAAGTAGAGGGGATAAGACATGAGGAGCAGAGGGAGGAGGCCACGTTAGTGGTTTCTTTTGGTCAGTGGTCCTGGCCAAAGTCAGAGAGCAGGAATATATTGAGAAGTTTTTGTTCAGCATTAGACCCACATCCTTGACAGTTTATCCTGGGATAAAAACTCAGAATTCCACCTCTAATTCCCAGGCAGTCTCAGGGAAGCAGTACAGAGTTGTGGCTAAGAGCACATGGTTAAGACCACAGGCTTTGGAGTTGGAGAGAACTGAATTCAAATCCTGGCTTTTCCACTTAGGAGGTATGTGACCTTAAGGAAATTCTTTAATGTTATCCTAACTTGGTTTCTACCTCTAGAAAATGGTGGGATAATCCATACATCTAAGGATTGTTTCATGGTTAAATGAGACTGTTCCTCAAACACTTCAATGGACCGAGTACAAAGGCAGGGCCCACCACATATTGGCTGTCATGGTGGCTGCATATCTAGTGTGAGGGTCAATAACAGATCTTGGCCCACGAGTACCATCATAGCACTAACAATGCTGGGGGCTACCATCTAACGACAGAGGAGTGGAAAGCAAGTTCAGGAAGTTGCTGGTGGCTGGGTGCACATCAGGTCCAACGTGTCAGGCCCCATCTGTTTCATGCGTTTTTGACAATTGGGGGAATAAATGGATGAAATGTGTAATAGACATTTCAAAGCCCTGGGTGCATTGGAGCTGATCTCAGTGGTTAGTCTGACTTTCCCACCTCATCACTAAGGCCCTATTTATCAGGATGGTGCATGAAGGGAGGGTCCCATAGCTCATGACAGTGCCCGTGCCATGGCATTCTCCAAGCTCAGAACCTGGAAAGAAGGACTGACTACTTTTCTGGATTTGAATATGCCTTTCATGCTATTTATACTTCTCAGTAACTCAGAGCAATGAACATTAAGTGATCCATATATTTCATTTTATAAATTAAATAAGACTGTATACATCAAAATTATCCAAACTGCATATTAAAAAAAAATTGGAGCTTGAGTTTCCATTATCTTGCTTCTGCTTGTCCTCTAGAAACAAGCAAAGTAGGACAGGAGGAAGAGGAACAACCGAAGGATTAGAAGGCCCACAGCACTGCCATGCTGTAGTGGACTGCATTTAGTTCACCATCGGTGAAGCCTTCCTTCATGTTGTTCTCCTTGAATTCCTGTCCTCCTCCAGCCAGATGCAAGATCTTGTCTCCTCTGAATTCACAGCGTGTTCCACAGACATTTCGATGCCAATTTTTTTTTGCTAATATTATTTATGCATATACTTCTATAACCTTCTAACATGGGCTTGTGGTATTCGTTATTTTTTTTTATCTCCCTGAAGATTTAACACAGAGCCTTTAACATAGTAAGTACTCAATATTTGTCAGCTGAAGAGATACATGTTTTGGGCACAATCACAAGAAACGAATCCGTGCCTTTAAGACTTACCACCATAATGCTAACCATTGAATGACAACTGTTATTTATTTTCAAGTATCTAATTGTGATACTGATAGTCAGACCTTTTAAACTACTTTTCTGAGTCTTTGATGCCTTCATTTTTAAATGTTCACGCTCCAGATAAAACCCAGGTCCAAGAGCAGTGGAGAGTTTCCAGCATTATTTTCCTCCAAGATTACAACTAGTATGTCAGCATGCATTTGCAGACATGCTTTTTTCTGTGTTCTGCTGGTGTCTGAGGGTAGTTATCATTTAGAATTCTCCCACCTGCTTCCAGATGTCAAAGGGGGAGGTGGATTGCTCTCGAGAGCTCATCATTTCTGCTTCAGTGGACGCTGGGAAGATGCATGATGTAAATTCTCTTTTGAAATCTTAAATTGCCCACAATTTGTGGCAACCCTTGGTTTATTTGAATATGTTGGGACGCTGGGATGGCAGTAATTTGAGTGAGAAATTCTGTCCAGCAGAAACTGGACATAAAAACTAGCATTTGCCTGCCTGGTGGTAAGCTCTTTTTGGAAGAATAAGCTTGTTTCTGAGTACAGGAGGAAGTGGGGGTGGTGAAGACATCCAGGATAAGACAAGTGGTGATTGACAGCCCAGCTGGTAGAGATGGGTAATTGGAAATTCATGGCACATAAATCTCCCAGTACTTATCTTGAAGCACAGGAAGAGAGGAGATCTGAGCATGGGAACATTTAACTCTTTCAAAGGGATCTAATAATGTAGCAACTCGTTACGTTCTTCATTTTAACTTTAATTAAATTATGGTTTTCTGTCTTGGAGAGATAAATGCATTATGCTTAAGGAAATAACTGTGCATAGTAAATGGGAATCTGCAGAACTGTTGGAGAAGTTCTTCATTTGTTAGTTTACTTAGGATACGTAGTCCTCCCCCAGGGGTCCCGTTCCTCCCATTCCTTTAGAGAGCCATTTTTCTCTTTCTCTTGATGGATTTTTCCTTTCACTGTGTATAGTGAGTCTTCATGTGCCTCAACTTTCTAATTTCCAAGCTAGTGTTTTATAAAAAGGGGTGGTATTAGATTATTAGCAAGTCACAGGAGTTAAAAATAGTAACATGTTAGAAGAGACATTTGTCATGCTTGTTGAAGTCTCTTGCTGATGATTTGATTTTGGTTCAATGTCTTTGAGCTGGTCAACTACCTTTCATGGTTTTCCTCATGATAACTCATCAAACTATTAAAGACATTTATTATCTTTGTTGTAATTTTTTTTCTGTAAGGGGGACCACCCCATATAGCATAAAGAACTATGAATGAATGAATCCCAGTGAAATTGAGTATTTAGAACTTGTCAGGGTATGAGTGAGCTTGGGAACCTTCCAGTGCCCAGTTTGCATCTGAACTTGACTCATGGGGTTTCCTGCTCCTTTCTGTAAGTGGGATGGGTCTCTGAAATGCATGAATCTCTTATCAGCTGGGCTGCATTTTTGTTGAAATTAACACAGTTATCTAATCTTAGTGCCTGTGTACTTGAAGGTGTGTGGCCACGTCTGTGTTATTTCTGGTTGGCAAATTGTGGCATCTGTTTCCATGCCCGAGTTCCTGCTGGTGCACAGAGATACTACACCTTAGGGGGGCAGCTCTCTACAGCTTCCATGAGCAAATGCTCTGACATCTTGCTGAGGTCTGAAAAGAGAGTGGATATTGTAGAGGGCCACTGAGGCACAAAGACAGAAGTGAGAGTAGTTATAATGGAGGTGGTACAGGATGGAGTAATTTATCTGAGGCAATGCCTAGAGCTTTGGAAGTGCCAAGCACTTTTGTTGGTCATTCCTGGAGGTACCCAAGATGAACAAAGTGTGGTTCCTGATGACCTGAAGCCAGGAAACCCACTCTATCATCTGGCTCTTCCAGGAGCCAGCCTAGCCACCTGGGTTGAAAATGAGATGAAAGGGCTGCACTGGATAATAAAATACAGTAGGAACAAATATGCCCTTGGCCATTAAGGATACTTTATTATTCTGAAGTGTGAAGGATATGTGATCTCACACAGTACTCCTCGCAGTCCACAGAGGAGGAAGACAATAAATACACATGGGTTGGCTGATTCAACGTGGAGCAAGGTAGTGGCAGGGAAGTGGGTCACCGGGAATGGGTGAAGACTCATATTTGACAATCGCAGCAGGAAACCTTTAGTAGAAGTGATTATCAAGCTTTTAAAACCATGTTTCATGTCTTAAAAAGCACTGCAATTAATATATGTCTCTTCCCTGAAGGAAACAAAAAGCCACATCTTCATTTAAACAACATCAGCTGCAGCTGTCAGCACCACCAATATAGGCTTTACTAGTATAAAGGAAGGCTTCCGGGTTCACTGGTAGGTTAAGCTCACTTTCGTCATTCATAAGGTTCGTAAATTAGAAAACCTTTGATGGCCCCCATACCTACAGAAAGAAGTCCAGCTTCTACCCCCTGGCACATTCCAACCTTCACAAGGTACCACCAGCCTGTCTTTTCACTCCTCATCCCATATATTGGACAGACATTCCCTGACTCTATGTACCAGGCATTGTGCAAGAAACTCAAGGTTCAAAATGAGTAAGTTCCCTTTTGTCAAAGAATGTACATTCCAGCAGTGAAGGGAAACATGAAACAAATTCATACAATTAAGTGCTGAAATGGTGAGGGTACAGGTGTGGCTCATTGACATGTCATGCCTTTGCTCAGTCGATTTCCTGCGCCCAGAATGTTGTTTTAAACAGGTCTGGAGCACAATCCAACTCTTCAATCAAGTTCATGCTTCAAGGTGACTTCTTGGAAATTGTGATGGACTCTTCCCATTGGTATTCGTGTGGCTGCTTGGGTGTGCACTTATCATGTCACTCCACATGGCGACTTCAGAGGCAGGGGATTTGTCTTGTTCACTTTTGTGAAAAATCGGAGCTTCATGAAATTTACAGGAATGCAGGCATGCTGGGAAGGGAGGGACTCTGCGCTTGCTGTTCCCTCTGCGGAGAATACCTTTCCCCCAGACCTCTGAATGGATGACTCAGTCTCAGAGAGCCTTACCTGCAACCTTGTCTAAAATAGACCCTTCTCTTCGTCCAGGTTTCTCTTTTTCGCTTCATGTTGTCTTCAGAGCATACACCACTCTGTGAAGTTATTTCTTAATCACCTTCGTCCGTTGCTACTAAATGTTAGTTCTCTAAGAATGGAGATGTTATTTGTCTTATTCACCTAGAACAGTTTCTGCCCCATGGAAAGCCTTCAGTCCATATTCGTCATGAAAGTCATTTGGTTCCCTTTTACCTTGTTTTTGTTTCTGGTCTAACAAACCTTTTATTATTTTTTTAAAAAAAGCTCTTCACAATGTTTTAATAGTGTTTTCTTCTCTCTCTGGGTTTGATTCCACCCTCCCACCCTCCCCTACCCCCCTGCTGGTAAGATAATGGCAGCGGGATGGCATTTTTTCTTTTGCCACATTTAGCTCCATGCCACTAACCTTTTGTGGAGCTTTGCTCAGCAGATGCTGCACAGAAAATGAGCGCTTTCTGGATCACAGAGGCCCAAACCCTCTACTCCTGTGCTTTTGGTGACTGACAGCATGGGGTCAGGGGTTGTCTCCTGACCTCCCTTGTCTTTCTCAGCTGCTTGTCTCCATCCAGTCAGCTGGACAACCCTGTGTGTGACTTACATTTGAGAGGGAAGAAAACAAGTTGTTGTTCCCCCTTCTTTCCTTAGTCACTGCTGACTGTTGCATAGGGAATAAGGACACAGAGTTGAAGGAAGAGGGTAGGTAGACGACAAAGGAGGGTACTACAGTGGATAAGCTGTGACTGGGAAATCCTGGAGTTCCAACCAGGTGAGTGTCCTGAGTGCAGAAGGCCCTGCTCACTGGCTGGAAGTGACTGGGTGGCACCTCTCTCCCTCCCTCTGTAGAATCAGCTCTGCCTCCATGGAGTGAGAGCAGAACAGGCACAGACTCTCCATCCTGGGCCCACAGCTCTAGCCAACAGTCATCCTTAGTGTGACCGCCTCTGCTGTGCAGTCTAGAGGTGGGTGATGGGGTGAGGCTGCGGAACTAGCTTTGCTGGATGGGCAGCCCAGCCCCACTCTTCAGTTGGACAGTTACTCCTACTGCATTCTCAGCCTTGGGACCCAGAATAGCCAGTTAAGCTGTTTTATTGTTTTTCTGTTCTAACTGAGCTTATTGTTTATTTTACAGTTATTCCAGGGGAGCAGGGGAATCACAATTGTGGAAATGTTAGATGACATAACTGGATCATCTTTGTAAGCCTCATTTTAGGTCTAGACTCAGAACGTATGTGCATATGTATGTGTGTGTGCACGTGCGTGTGCATCTGTTTTAGGTTAAACTGTAAGCATAAGCATTCGCACAATTCCCCACCTATTTCCAAAGGGCCCAGAGAATCATTCAGTATCCAACCTAACTCTGTTGAACCCATTGGAGTTCCACTGACACATCCTCATGTAACGTCCGGGTGTTAACCCATCTAGTTTCTGCTTTGGGGAGGGTAGTGCATGGGAACACATACACACACACACACACACACACACATACACATACATATATACATACATACATACATACATACATACCATAACCCTCTCCACCATAAGAGAATATGGTTGCCTTGTTTTTTGTTGATTACTAGAGGCCCAGTGCATGAAATTCATGCATGGGTAGGGTCCCTAGGCCTGGCTGGCAATCAGGGTTGATCTGTGGGGCGACCAGTGGGGCAATCGGGGGGCTCCCCTGCTCACACCGCCTTGGCTGGCCTGGGGCCTGTGGGTTAGGGGAAGCCCCTGGTGGTCAGTGTGCATCATAGCGACCGGTCATTCCACTGTTTGGTTGATTTGCATATTAGGCTTTTATTATATTGGCTTAGCCAAAGTGGTAGAAACTGCCTAACAAAAGATGAGAATATGTCTCAATGAAGTTTTAAAATACTGTTGGATAATATTCAAATCTCCTGGTGGTTTTACCTCAGGGAAACTGAAATTCTAAAGAAAAAATAGCCTTTGTCGCATGGTTACATAATGAACTAGAGTAGCATTTAGTCAGCTTAAAAAATCTGGCAGTTGATTGTGTAAATGTAAATGGTAATTATCTGCCTAACCTTTTCTCATGTTAAGCATGTTACTGGAAAGGTTGTTTTATTTCCTGAGCTTTTATTTTTTTATTTTTCCTTTCAGGCTTGGCACCATTTATGTGTATATTAGGTTTAATTTAGGGAAAGAAAGAAAAAAATTGCTAAAAACTATTGATAGAAAGCACCCTTCGGGGAATATTATCTAACCTCTTAAGTAGCATGGAAGGTGCTGCCTTTACAAACAGTCTCTACATTTGTAAACATTTTTTTTCGTGCTGGCAGGAAAATCCAAATGGAATTCATAGACCTGTTTTGAATGAGAAATGGTCTCAAGTTGGAATTTATTATTATAATCACTGTTTTTATTAATCATTTCACAATTGTATGGTGATGATGAACTTTTTGGCAGTGCTATGCAAATAAGGTTCCAAGGAAGGGAAAGAAGTCCTGTCATGTACCTGGGTTTCTTTTCATTTTATTCACCAAAATGGTATTTACTTCATAACAACTATAGAAATAAGCACAGAGCCAGGCGTTGTCATCTTGTAGTGCATAGCTAATGAGCAGAGCAAGTGTTTGTAGAAAAATAGGTGGTAGAACTATTCAGGGTGTGAGTCAAGAGGGTGGGCATGGACATCAGGAGAGTGTAGTTTGGATGAAAGATGCTCAGTCTCTATCATACTATGATGTGTCCATGGATGCTTGATCCATGTGAATTAATGAGGGGATTGAGAGCCCGTGTATAATTTTAAATTTGTGCTGATTCATAATGTACAGAAGAGGAAACCCTTTTAAGTAGAAATCAGTTTTTTGACAAATTTATATATAAATTTGGAGGTAAAATTTTATTGTAAAATTAGGATTGGTCTGTTGGTGCTAGTTTTTAAATTCTTTTGCATTATTTCCTCTTCGATTTTCCCTCTCTTTATTGAATGGTGATAGGCATTTTTTACCCATTTGTCAGAATGGAGATCTTCATTTCTTAAGTCAGCCCTTGTGGTTGTATCTTGTGAATATCTTTCAAAGATTTACATCTATTTAGTTTTCTGACTCTTAAAGGTACCATCTGGATAGTTAACAGTCTGAGTGACGAATAGTTTCGATTACCCTGGGATTTGAAGTATTGAGCCATACACTTTAAAACAAGGGGAAGATATTGCTTCAGCATTTTGTTGTTATAGAGTCTAGAAGGTCTTTGGAATTATGACCATACAAATTAATTTAAGAGCAATACATTTATTGTTTAGCTCAGAGTTCCAGTAGCAGCTTAGGTGCTGAAGTAGCTTTTTCATTTTTTTCCTTTATGAAATATTTCCATCTTGGGATGGGCAGTCATGGAAACAATGGTATCATAACAGGGAGTGAATTAGATTCACCTTATTACATCATCATTTATTTTGGATGAAAATTTAGCCCCTGGTGTTGCAAATCTTGAGGAAGTGTTAACAGCCTATTAAAATGCAATTTAAAAGGTTTTAGATACCAATAATAAATAATCAATACAGAGCTCTGTTTTAGCAATTGTATGGTTATATACAGATTTTGATTGAAAGCCCATGGGATTTGAAAACATATTCTGTTTTAGTGATTTTAAAGGATGTTTGTGGAGTATATACCTAGGAAGTAAGGGAACTATGTAATGTGGTTTCCAAGTAAGTCTGTAACCTTTCCTCCTAAGACTTTTTCCCACCTTAATCCTCACCAGGTGAGGCATGCCGGCTTGAGGAGTGTGCCCCAGTACACCTCTCCATGGCACCTCAGAGGGGTCTAGGTCCGTGGTCGGCAAACTGCGGCTCGCGAGCCACATGCGGCTCTTTGGCCCCTTGAGTGTGGCTCTTCCTGAGCCTTAGGAGTACCCTAATTAAGTTAACAATGTACCTACCTATATAGTTTAAGTTTAAAAAAATTGGCTCTCAAAAGAAATTTCAATAGTTGTACTGTTGATGTTTGGCTCTGTAGACTAATGAGTTTGCCGACCACTGGTCTAGGTAGCTCCTTTGCTGGCCTCCAGCCTTTCTCCTGCACAATACATCAGGGTTCCCCCTGGGAGTTTTCTCTGGGATGTTAATGATCCATTGTTTTGCTTCTTTGTTCTCTCCTTGCTGTTTCTGGCAGAGTCTGATATATGCCCAAACCCCAGGGTGGGTTCCTCTACTTTACAGATGCCCAGAGAAAGAATTGGTGAGGAGTCGAACCTCGGGCAAGTGTGTGTCTCAATCATGGTAACAGTGTGCTCCTCTCTTTCTGGAATGAGTATCTGGCTTTGCTGTCACAGAGTTTCCTCTTGACTGAATTTATTTTTATTTGTGTTAGTTTGCATGACTGAAATTGTAGTCTAATAGCTAGTACCTAAAGCCAGCTGTGGTTCTCTCAGGTGTTTGTAGATGTGAAGGGGCAAAGGCTGTTAGTATCTGGGTCTTATCTTTGATCAGGACACACTAGGGTGGGAAAGATGAGGTCTGTGCAGTTTCTAACTGGGAGGCATTATTTGAAGAATGAATGTTAAGGAGACAGCTTCAGTCTGGGACTCAGAGAAACTAGATCTTTCATAGACTTGGAGCAGGCAAGTGGAGGCAGGGCTCAGAGGAAGCACAGACATGGCGATCAGGATGGACTGGGAGGTGGTGGTCAGCAGATGTGAGGTGTGGAATGTTGGCCATTCATTGCCTTTTGCAGGCCAGGTGTATCATGCTGGGCAGGTGTGATCCTTTAAATGAGCCAGAGCAACCCAGGCATGACAACAGAATGAGGTGTGAGTTGCTGAATTCAATCCTGGACCAGAAAAATGCCATAAATGGGATATATTGGCTAAGTCTGCCTCATAGACATTTGTGAGAGAAGTTATCCATTTGTTACAAACTTTTCTCATTATAAGCCTTAGTTGCTAGTGGGAAACTGATGGCATTTCTGGGTCCTCGCGTTGCCTCTGCCCTCTCCTTCGCTGCAGTGGAGCTGCTGAATGAGCTTGAAAGCTGCAGAGGGTTGAAAGGGAAGGCTTCCGAATGTTCATACCATCACAGTCTGGGTGGCACAGAGGTGCTATTTTGTGGATAAACCAACTATGTTGGTTTAGGGATAATTCAGTTTTTATACTATTTCTCATGTAAAGGCCCCTATTCTAGAAGGGGCAGCTCTTTCTTACAGTAGAATTCTAATTAATAAATGGAGAAGGAATAATGGAAATATAAAATTATTTTTTGGGGAAACAACACAGCAATAATTGTTGCAGGTGAGGAAAGCATCAACGTGTGCTAAAATTAGTGGGTGGAAGTATGAGGAGAAACAGGATATCTGTGTGGTCCCAAAGTATCTCACCATAGGAAAATATATGTTAAAAGGGGAAAATAGTAATTTTACAGTGGAGAAACCTAGCAACCGCGACCTTACCCAATGATCAAAGTTAGCATCACCAGTAATGAGACAAATCAATATCATGTACTTCTTCATATGATGCAGAAGAAAGGAGAACATCACTTCTCTGACAGTCTTTCCAAAAATGCATGCCTTAAATTAATCATGAAGATATATCAGATAAAGCTAAGTTGAAAGACAGTCTACAAAATAAGTAGCTACTACTCTTCAAAGGTCAAGGTCATGCAAGACAAAGAAAGATTGAGGAAATGTCACAGATATTAGAGACTAAGGAGACATGACAATTAAATGCAGTGTGGGTTCCTGAATTGGATTCTGAATCAGCAAAGGGACATACCTGTGACAGTTGGCAAAAACTGAATTGTCTGTTGATTAGCTAATAGTATAGCATCAATATTAGTTTCCTATAATTTTTATAATGTTATATAATCTGGGAGAGCTGAGTGACAGGTAAGTGGGAAAGTGGTACTAGCTTTTCAACTTTTTTTGTAAATTTGAAATTCAGAAAAAAGAAGGGAAAACTCTCTTTTCTTTAGGAGACATTAGCTTCAGTGAACTAGTGAATCCATTAACTCTTTCATATCCTGTCTCTGAACAGATCTAGTCATCTAAGAAAATAAAAGCACATGGAGACTTTGATGTTATCATTTTACTTGAATATGCAGACTAAATTTTTTAGCTTCTCAAGGCTCCTCTCTTCTCTTATCACCAATAATAAAAGATACTAATACTTCTACTATAGGAGGAAGGAAGTTCCAGCTCTTCCCAGTACCTGGGCCTTCCTACCCTTGAGGTGCTTTACAATATAATAAAAGCCTAATATGCTAAGTGTCTGGTCATACAGTCCTCCATTCAACTAATCAAAGCGTAATATGCTAATGATATGCTAATACCACTCAACTGCTCGCTATGACGTGCACTGACCACCAGGGGGCAGATAGTCGGCTGGTCGACCATTCGTTATGACGTGCACTGACCATCAAGGGCAGATGGTCTGACTGGTAGGTTAGCTTGCTACTGGGGTCTGGCTGATCAGGACTGAGACGGGCTGGCCACACCCTGGAGCCCTCCTGTGGTCCCTTCCTGGCTGGCCAACCTCCCATATCCCTCCCTGTCCTTGATCGTGCACCAGTGGGGTCCCTTGGCCTGACCTTTGACCTCTCGCAATCTGGGACCCCTCGGGGGATGTTGGAGAGGCAGTTTCTGCTCGATCCTGCAGGCCAGGCTGAGGGACCCCACTGGTGCACGAATTTGTGCACTAGGCCTCTAGTGCAGTGGTTCTCAACCTTCCTAATGCCGTGACCCTTTAATACAGTTCCTCATGTTGTGGTGACCCCCAACCTTAAAATTATTTTCCTTGCTATTTTATAACTGTAATTTTGCTACTGTTATGAATTGTAATGTAAATATCTGATATGCAGAATGTATTTTCATTGTTACAAATTGAACATAATTAAAGCATAATGATTAATCACAAAAACAACATGTAATTATATATGTGTTTTCCGATGGTTTTAGGCGACCCCTATGAAAGGGTTGTTTGACCCCCAAAGAGGTCGCGACCCACAGGTTGAGAACCGCTGCTTGTGTGTGTGTGTGTGTGTGTGTGTGTGTGTGTTTCAAAGAGGAAGGGAGAGGGAGAGAGAGGGAGAGAGAGATAGAAACATCAGTAATGAGAGAGAATTGTCAATGGGCTGCCTCCTGCACATCCCTCACTGGGGATGGAGCCTGCAACCCTGGCATATGCCCTGACTGGGAATTGAACTGTGACCTCCTGGTTCATAGTTTGATGCTCAACCATTGAGCCACCCTGGCTGGGCCCCTTGAGGTGCTCTTGAGGGAAGTCCCATTGATAGTAGAGTCATATATAGGGTGTCCCAAAAATGTCTGCACACTTTCATAGCTGATAAGTCACTTAATTTCCACTCCTTTTCAAGTTGAATTGATTTGTAATAATGGGTGAAGTCAGACTAAGCTTTGAACAAAGAAAATTTATTCAAAAGTGCCACTAAACCTTTTTTTTATGGGGATATATCAAAGATAAAATTTACGGTACAAAACTGGCAATAGTGGATGAATTGAGGGTGCACAGATACGGAAGGAAGTGATTCTTGATGTTTGAGGTTCCATTGCTTCACGTTATCAGCAGTGCCTGGATTAGTATGGTCATCAGTTTGAAAATAGGCATTGACAAAAAAAAGTATTCTTTTCTGTAGATTCTTTTAAATTTTGAAAATTAATTGTAATGTTCATAAACACTGACTTTATAATCATCCAAAAGTACTTATGCATTTTTGGGACACCCTGTATACTGTGAATATATTGAAGCTTAAGCTTCAGACCCCTTCACTTTCATGGGCCCTTTCCAAAGCCTTCTACTTAATTTTCAATTTCTAATTTTATACACTTTTCTTAAAGAGGATCCTCCAGTGCCTTGCTTCAGGCCCCACAATACCAGGAATGCTCCCACTTAATAGGAATATTTTGCCTGAGGCAGCCCCCATGCATGACAACACAGCCCATTTACATCCTGGCTCATATTTCAAAACAGCAGAGACAAAAACAACATCAAGTTGAAGCTGGAATATAGCATTTTGAAAGTCTTCCTTTGTTTGATTTGATTCATGACCCGGCTAGGCAAAATGACAAATAAAACAAAAGTAAATGCAAATAAAAAGCGTCCTTTTTATTTGGCCAGAAGCTCAGCTTTGCCACATCCAAAAGATCACTGCTCCGAGGAGCACACTTTGGACCTTTAGCTGCAACATTGCCTGGACTGTGACTTGCAGTTGCAGCTGTAAACACCAGCGAATACTTGTAGCCTCCAGCCCCAGCCCAGCCGCCAGCTAATCCAACTTCATTTTATCTCTCAGATAAGTCACAGCCCAAGTTTCTTCAAACTTAGATTTTAAAGAACCAGACCTCACAAGAAGAGGCCCATTATTCCTGCGTAGGATAATTCCTGTGTTATATGAAATACAAGATCAAGCCAAGGAGCATGAAATTTGGAGTTGGTGTTGACAGCCCCTCTTTCCTGTCACTTATTTATTTTATTTTCCTCCTCAGCTTGTGTCATTGCCTAAAAATGATTTAAACACAGGTTTTCATATTCCATGATTTAACTGGTAAGGCCTTTGTAACACATGGGAATTAAGGATCTTTTTCTGCATGAACATTTTATCTTGAGCTTATTCTTATGGAAATTTGATCTTGAGGTGTTTGTGTTTTGTTTTGTTTTTGCTTTTTTTTTGTCTCTAGCTGCAAACCTAGCTATTCTAGCATTGAATTTACCATGGACATTTTTTTTCCTGGTCCCACACTTTTGAAATCTGAATATTGAAATTACACACACAAGAAACATGGCACTCATTCTGAAATTGACTGTGTGTTTTTTTTGTTTGTTTGTTTGTGTTTTTTTTTTTTTTTTTGTGTGTGTGTGTGTGTGTTTGGAAAGTTTTGCTGCCATCTCTTGTTTCACAGGTTGTTTGAATATCTGCATTTCCAGAGTTAGCAGTGGGCAGAACTTAGAAATGCTTTGCACTATTATATCACACTCGTTGCACTAGAAATAAAGTATTACTAAATAAAAGCTACTGGGATGGAAGAAACCCCATTTGAGAATCATTCCTTTTTTTTAAAATGAAATACTTAGATTTAGCAATGTTATTTTTGATGTTGTTTTATCTCTGGGCTTTGAAAAAAAATCAGTTGTTTGACAGTGAAGTGAAATCATAACCAGAGAGGATACCACTTGTAAGAAAGGCTTTATGAAGGTTACTGGGGGGACCGTGCAATGTTTACCGGATCAGTGTTTCTGAGATGTGTATGAATGCATCCTTTGCCAAAAGACAGAATTATGTTACGCAGAACACAGCAATCATTAGAGTCCCAGTGAGTTTAAGCTCGAACGCCTCACACGTGAAACACCCCTGGCATTCCAAGGCCTCAGGATGCAGGAGCTGATTTCATTGACTTCACAGCTCTATCAGATTTAAGATGCTTCAGTATGTCCAACCCCGTCATGGTGCCCTTTCTATCCTCTCTTAATGTGTCATATGCGTGTGGCTCCCCTGCCCCTCAGCGCTCTTTTGGCTGTTACTCTGCAGAGGAAATAAAAGAGCAGCAGCCCCAGTTTTGGGGGCTCTTTTAGTTTATGGAGATGCTAAAAGGCAGCTTATTTCATATTGATCAGACCAGGGAGCTAGCCAAGTATGGTGTTAATTGAGTCCTCTGGAATTCTAGACCCCGGGGACCAAAAAACGTTCCAGTGAGGAGGGGAAAAACCCTACAGGCTGCATAGAAATGAACTCCAGGAGCCCACAGTGTCCCAGTTGCTGGTGATTTGGCCAGCTCCTTTTGTGTCCAGTTGCTTATTTCAATTAGCTTGTGTTTGTATTATGTTTCCCTATACCCTCTTTCCTGCAAAGCTGTGAAGACTTGTTTTGAAAACTGCTGCCCCAGAGTGCACTGGTTTGGCTGTCCTGGCCTCATTGTTCTAATGCTCATTCCATATGTGGGTCACATCTTAGCACTCTCCCCCACCCTTCCACTGGCCTCCCATTCCTTCAGCCATCCCCCTACCCTTCCCTTCCCTGTCCATACAATGGCTCTCTCTCTCTCTCTCTCTCTCTCTCTCTCTCTCTCTCTCTCTCTCTCTCTCTCTCTCACACACACACACACACACACACACACACACACACAAACTTACTTTTCTCCCCTCAAGTGGCAGAAGTAGGGGCAGATTCTTTCAGGAGCTTGCAAGCAGAGCCATTCAAACTTGAAAAGCTGGTCGCTGTGCATTTAGTTTATGGCAAACACCACTTCACCTTCCTGAAAGTAATTATTCTGTTCTTCTCCTCCTTTCCCTCTCCCCACCCCTTGCTCTTTTCTCCTCCCTTTTCCCAGGACAAAGGTTTTTAAGAAACTAAGGTTGCTGCTTCATTCCGCCCTTTCTTGTTACCCTGGTAGCGGGTGTCTCAGACAGTGAAGGTTGGAGCAGGCAGGCTGGGGTTTTATGCACAGTGCTTTGGGGAGTCCACTGAGAAATGTGCATTGCAGGCATGTCTGTTGAGTTTATTATGCTGGTTATCTGTCACTTATTCTGACTAAAAGGTAAGGGCTTCTTTAATTTGCTGCTGCAAAGAATTGGGGCATTGTTCTATTTCTAAGGTCTTCAACTAATTGGCTCTTGATGGAAGATTGGACTGGGAGTTTTTGCTTGACTTCTGTAGCTTATCCTGTTAGATCTGTCTGAGTTTTTGAGTATCTAAAAGAAAACTAATCTTGGCAATCTTGTGGCTAATGATGGAAAGTCTATTTACATGTATTCAAGGAAAAAAACACACCCACAACGTTGATTCCATGATGTTTCATTTAAAATCTGTCACCAATGAATACATGAGGTGCATGTATAGTCACCATTCTCAATGATTTCTGTAAACTTTGGGAATAGGAGTTGTGGTCCTTTCCCAAGGTAAGAATATTTTAATTTAGCAGATTACATTTTATCAATGAAAAATTACAGTGCATTTGAGTACAGTAGGTCCTCGGGTTACGTCGGAGATTCGTTCCTACGGCTTGACATAAGGCTATTTTTGCCGTAAGTCAGAACCCACCTACATAAGCACCTATGTCACTGACATGGAGCACAGACACAGCAGTAATGAAGTGAAACAGTAAACAAAATTTAAAAGAAAGATAACAATTCCTGACCTTTACTTGTGGTAAATAAATAATAAACATAAACCACATATGTACATACCTCGAAATGATGGAACTTTTTTTTTTATAAATAAATGGGAGATGGTGACGTAACCACGAAATGACGTCCGTCAAGTCCGATGTAACCCGAGGACTGTCTGTAATCAGAGTGAAGAACGTTAGAGACTATTTAAATGAATAGTAACACATTGGTTATTTACTTTAGGGTGGATAAATACATGTATGATAAACATAAGTCACCCATATTTCCTTTTTTATGTATGTTTAGAAGGAATTTTCTGTCTTCAGAATTCAGGTATAAAATAAAGCACAGGCAAAATAATTTTAGTAATAACTCTTATAAAAATATAGACCATGCGGTTATGTTTTTAAACTTCCTACTTAAAGTAATTGAAACTAGAATATCAATTGCCTGTTATCTCTCAGGAAAAATGTACCTTTGGTTAAGAAATGTAATTCCAAAAACATATTGCACATCACTATGGAATTTATACAGTTTGAAGCCAACTGAGCTTTACTGAAAAAAAAAAAAAAGATTATGCCTTATTTTCTTAAGCGTTGGTGATTGATGATGTCTCTTTGCTAGTAATGTAGGTTGTATTTTATTGGAGATGGAGATCCCTTTAATGATATTTTCTTTTACAGTTGCTACTCAGGGCATGTGATGTGGGTTGCAGTCTAGCTCTATTCATCAATGTGTCTCATGAGCCACGAATGTAGGGAAGGTGTATGTTTGGATACCCGATTTAAGTCAACTCATTTTATATGTCACTTTATAAAATTTGGTCCAAAGAGCATGTGGGAAGTGTTCCCTCCAAAAGGGCGTATTGATGCATCTACTTACACAACCTAGTGATAGTAGCAAAACAAACTTGATTCTTTCAGTGCTTAGTCTTTGAGAAGAGACTCAAAATACTGCAGATACTGAAGGGGAGATGCTCTCTGTAAAGGGGAAAAGTTTTATTTCCTTGACTCTGACTCAGGTTCCCACTGGGACTGCTGGAGTAAGGAGAGTAAGGCCCAGACTTCAGAACACGGTTCTCTTCCATGGCCATCTTGCACCCCCATTTCCCATAGTGTATGTGGTCTCTCTGTCACCAAGTCCTCTGGTTTTCTTAATGTGTCAGCAGGGATGGGTGACCTTCCATTCATAATCAATAGGGCCCTAGCCAGTTTTGCTCAGTCAATAGAGTGTCGGCCTGCGGATTGAAGGGTCCTGGGCTCCATTGCAGATTCCAGATTCCAGTCAAGGGCACAGGCCTGGGTTGCAGACTCCTGGCTTTGGTCAGGGGCATTCGGAATGTAACCAATTGATAACCAACTGATGTGAGAGATATCTCTCACATCAGTGTTTCTGTCTCTCCCTCTCCCTTCCACTCTCTCTCTAAAAATCAATGGATGGAAAAATATCCTTGGGTGAGGAGAAAAAAAAAATCAGTAGGAATGGCTCAGATCAGCATATTCTCATGAAGACCTTAAGTTTCCCCTTCAATGTTGTATCCCAAACATCTCCTTCTTATACAAAGACGAAATAAATAAGGAAAAGAATTCCAGATACTTGTTGATATGCAATTTTTCTTCCATTCCAAGTTTTTGTGCTTTATTTTCTGGAATTTCAACTGGCTTTATCCTTGAAAGTGTGATACCTTTTCATGTACTAAATTGATGGTTCAACCTGGGGATGGTCATAGGGCTCACCTGTGCAGTGTTTGAATAATGTGGGCTCTAGCTGCCACCATCAAGGAGTTTGTTCTGCAAGTTGGCGTCTGTGCCTGGTACATGGTAGGTGTTCAGTAATACTCACTGAATGTGAAATATCGAAATGTTTTCAAAGTAGATTCTAACAGGCCATATTGCTTAACAGTTACTGCAAAATCTTTTCCTTTTCCTCTTTAGCTGAACTTGGAGCATTCTATGTTTCTTACATGCATATTGGAAAAAACCAGGCTTCTTTTGAAAGATGGGCTTCTTTTGCACATATTTTCACACCTGTGAAAGTAGGTGAATAGGGTCCTCTAGTCATTTTCCACCACAGGAAACAATGCAAAAGTAGGTTTGCAGTTGTATGTGAAGCAGACTTTTTTCTTGTATTATTTCTTCATTATCATATTATTTATTTGTATTACAACTGTGAAGCTACTTTTTCCCAATCCTGTAGTTACTTCTGTAGCAGTGATGTAGTGACAGTCCTCTTAGAAATTACTGTGTACCCCAGTTCCCTGGCTTTCCTGAACCTTAAAATATATGAAGAGAACCCAGCAAATTGCTAACATTCTCTTTTCACATCTGTTTTGGGTTATATGTATCTTTTCACTTGAACCAGTAGGAATGTGCTTCTGGGATAATAATTATACATTTCCCAAACAACTATTAAGGCACCTATAGGTAGATGTTACATATCAGATGAGGCACCATATCCATGGACCTGACCTAAGCCTTTGTTTTTCCTATTAAAGCTTCTCTCCTCCAGTATTTTCTCTGCTTCAGACTGAGTCTTAAAAATTATGAGAGGTCCCTAAAGGATAGAGGCAAGACCCTTAAAAGAAAATAAAGTTCAAAGATACTAATATCTTAATATTACCTGTGATATAATATCTTAAATGATCCTGAAGTCATTCCCAACTTTCTAATCTCTGAATTTGAGTCTTTATTTATTTTTTTAAGTTTAATCAATTCTCTGTAGAATCAGTTCTGCTAAAACACTTCTTTTGAAAAATGAGGATTTGTTGCAAAGCATTTGATATGTTAGGGAACAGACATAACAGCCAGCTGAATGACAGCTAAATGCATGCACATACACATCTGGTCATCTAAAGCCTCAGTTTACCCATGTGTTATGAGCCCCACCCAACCACATTTGCTGTTACAGCTTTCCAGTTAATGTCAACTCACCCTTCTTCCATGCTGCAGGACAACTCACAAGATGCATGCTTTCCCACACCCAATTCTAGGCAAACTCTAGGCTTTTTATGGGGTAAAGTGCCATTAATATTGTAGTATTTATGGATTTCTTAACCATTCTACATATGTAGAACTGTGCTACCATTTTTATTAAGCTTCTGATTTTGATTTAATGTTACTGATATCCTTTCTCAGTGTTGTACTGCTAACCCCGTGTTGTCTATAAGCCCTCTCTGATTTTTATGGCCCCACTTGCATAGCATAGATACTTTTAAGAACACATGTTTTGTTGCAGCAGAACTGACTGTAATGGATACTGTTGTGTTAAAATTTTAAGAGGCTAAATGTTGAGGGCATTTTATGTGTCCCAGCATTATCTTCTGTGAATGTGGTCAACTTGACATGCTTTTTCCTACTTTGCATTTTTTTCCCTTAGTGGCTCTTTAGGATTGCCTCAGAATAATCATTTTTTTAAACCTCCAGATGTCAAGGAAATTTGTGTGGGATTCTCAAAGGTGAAGACCTCTGGAAAATGATTAGAGTCTTGGTCAAAACCTAGAAATAAGAAGAGTTTTGTGGTTTTAGGTAATTAACAATTAAGGTCATTGGATCATATAATTTTTAACAGATTCTAAGTTTCAGTTTTAAACATGGAGATAGTATCATACTTTTGGTATAAAATTTTATCAAATGAATCCAAATTTGCTCATTTTTTGTGTTTACTAAAAATTACTAAGCTCATCATTGTATGAAACAAGAATTTCTGTCTGGTTTGGTAGAAAAGAAAGGGTGTTTTAATTTTCAGAAGTGATAGAGTGGTAGTATGCACTGCAGGCCTGTTGGTTTGTTTTTAATGTCTTTGTATTGTGGGCCTGGTAATTGGAGTTTGGGCTTTTGTTTCTGTTTCGGCTCATGGTTCTGACTTTTGGCCACCAAGTAATTATAGCCTGATGGTGCTCAGAGTACCATCGGGCCACTTCCTGCTGGGTTAATGTTTGCTTCACCAGCAAACTTACCCATTAGAACATTGCAGAACTTCTCTATGGATTTGAACAAGACTGGGTCAGAGTGTGGAGCTACAGTTGGGGCCCTTCAGTTGTCCTAGAGCCCCTGGTTTCTAACTCTGTTATCTGTCAGGCCTAGGGCCAGGCTCCTTTGTCTTCAGTTGTAAAATGGAGCTCCTCTCCTGCTCCTTCCCTAGAACTTCTTCTTTTAAAGTGTAACCATTTGAAAGCTTCCTGGGCAAATCTGTGGTCCTTAGAGAAAGTAAGATGACCATGCTCAGAACTTAGTCACTTACCTAGAGTGACTAAGGTCAGAGCCTTGAGCATTATTATATGTGGGGCGTGGTTACGGTGTTTTGGTCTGATTCAAGCCTCGGACTAATGAAAGGACAGGGTCCTCTCATTGCCACGTGCAAGTCCCAGCTGGAGGGCAGGGCCCTCCCAGCACAATTATAGCCAAGGGCTGTGGTTGTAAGCTTGAACCTATGGTTGGAACACATAGCCCCATGTGCCTTGTGATAGAGTTCGGGTGCATGTAGTTGAGTGAGGTTGAAACTCACGAGAATGCTGTAAACAACGTGATCACGCCCCTACTTTGCCTCCTGGCATCTGCTATAAAATGACAGGGCTTGTGGGCGCTGTCGTTGTCTCCTCATCAGGGAGGCAGCGTCCCACCGAGATCCAGCTATTATTCTCTTGTCTGTCTTTCCTTAATCCTTTCACCCTCCCACTCGGGGATCACCCTTGGTCCTGCTGGCATGGCAAAAATGGCGCGAGACCAGGGACTGAGTTTGGCCATAACAATTATACTTATTGCATTTGTACTCTTAAACATACTGTTATGGACTGGATATTCCTGTCAAACCCACATTCATATGTTAAAGCCCTAACCCTCAGTGTGTCTGTTGATTCAGAGATAGGGCCTGTGGGGAGGTGATAAAGGTTAAATGAGGTAGTAAGGGTGGAGCCCTAATCCAGCAAGGCAAGTGTCCTTGTAAAAAGAGGAAGAAAACCCAGAGATCTCTCTCCTCCCTGTGAGGACACAGTGAAAAGGTGGCTACAGTCTGCAGGCGAGGAACAGAGTCCTCACCAGGAATTGAAACAGCTGGTGCTTTGAACTTGGACTTCCATCCTCCAGAACTGTGAGAATTAATATTTTGCTACTTAAGCCACCCAGCCTTCATGTTTTTTTTATTGCAACCCAAGCAGATTAATACAAATCATAGTTTAATTTAGAACCTTATGAACTTTTGTTTAAAAAGAAACGTAAGAAACATTGATGTTGACATATAAATAAGTTGACAAGTAAGCATAGAAATTATAATCCTGCTAATAACCTTGAGATTGTCCTGAGCAGATCAAAGATGAGGTGATCAGAGTTCTTATATAGCATAACAGGTGCTAAAAATATAAAATACAATGTCTATTTCATCCACTTTGGCTCTTCATTTGCTAAGGTTAAAAATTATTTATACCCACTCTACAGTTATTTGTTGAGAGGTGCATGCAAATCAAAACCTGAAACCATGAAAATTATAAAAATGTTGTGCAGGTATATGATACACTTAATTATCACAACCAAAATGTGTTTATTTATGAAACAATATTGGATATTTAAAACTCAATTTACATTTTAATATGTGCTTGATCCCTAAAATAAAACCTGATATAATGATATTTAAAATTTTAATGGTAGACAAATCATTATTATTCTTATAAATTTAAAGTAAATTAAGCAGCATGTATTACTTATTAAATAGGGAACGGTTGAGATTGTCTTCATACATAATGAATCTTATTAAAATTGTTTTAAATGAACTTTATGATAAAATCTTTAATAATGTATTGATCTCAAGTGAAAGGCTTTATTTTAAATCCCTTATCATATACTTGACAAAAAGAGGATGAAATGATTTAAAGATTTCCTAAGGGGTTTCCAGTGATTACACATTATGGTGAAAAAAGGGTTCCCAAGTTAAAAATGAATAGAATAGACGATGCTAGGCTGAAAGATCCCCAAAGGGAAAGTCTACAGTCCTCTGATATGCCTGGAACAAAGCAGAATGAGGCATACAAAATGGATAGGAAGAAGCGGTTACCTAGGGAGCATAGAGAAGATACTCCACTTGGAGCTCAGCAGGTACAGGTCTCATTTAGCTGAAAAGTGTGAGGTTTCAGTTCTCAGACACAGTCTGCACTCTAAGATAACATGCTTGTTGGCAGCGGTATATCTATTGGTCTTTGAAGAAATAAACACAAAATACATATTTATTAGTTGCTTTGGTTTAAAAAACTAATCTAAATGTCTGTTTCTCTATTCACAAAGGTCCTCTTAATATCACTCCAGAAATATGCCCCCAGCTGGCCAGGCTTTAGAAGTTGAATTGGAGATGATTTACTCCTTGAGCACTGCCCAATGAACTGCTTGGGTTAGTCTTGGCAAATCACACAACCAAATTGTAGATCTGTTTTGTCAAGTCTCTGCAAAATTAGGCAGAAAAATGCATACAAAGTAAATTGTGGCTGAAATTGCATGGTGCCCAACTTTTCTGTTGAGGGAAAAGATGATTAAATCACACTTTGGAATCATTGCATTTCAATCAGTTCTTTGATCGTGGGCCTGGGTTAGGGAAGGTCTGTGGGACCTCTATGCTGCTGTGCTAAGTGGAGTCAACTATTTAATAGCCTTATTGTAGCTTTCAGGCAATGATTTCCTACAGTCCAATCTTTTACCATTCTGGGCCAAAGAATGAATAAACCATTCACCCTCCCAATTAATCCTTGGACATAGAGAGCATATTGGCTGCCTTAACAAGGAGGTAGCAGATGAGGAATTGAGATTTGAGTACTGATGATTCTGAGGGTAGATAGGTCAGTCCCAAGGAAGGAAGGAAGAAAGGAAAGAAGGATGGTAGGAGGGAGGGAAGAAGGGCTGGAGAGAAGGAAGGTCAGAACCGTGCATATTTGGAAAAGTGCATGTGCTGAATGTGGAATTCATTAATTCCCTCATCTATGCACAACTATTTATGGAGCCAGCATGCCTGGCACTCTCCTAGAGCCATCAGTGAATGAAACAAACATCCTCCTCTCTTGAGACCTTCAATCCAATGGGAGAACTTTGATCATTTGCTTATACACACAGTCGGAAAAGGATATACTCCAAAATGATTATTAGCACCTCTCTGAAAGACATGGGGTAAAGAAAAGAGGATCCCCGCCCCTGTGTAATTCGTATTTTCACAAATAGGACGTGGAAAGGTAAAAGCCTTCCTTTGGGTGTCTGTTACAGTTTTCCATCCTGGCTCAAATAGATTTTGGTATCATTGATTGATAGTCTGGAATGAGTCAATCTGACAAGTAGTGAACAATATGCATTCAACAGGTGACATGAAATGACTGGAAAAATGCAAAATGTTAGACTTCAAACATTGTTTGATTTTCTGAGATTTTAGGCAACAATAAACCATTTTTACTTCGATTCATGATATTAAAAAACTTTATAAACTCTTGTGTTTAGTAAATATAATAATGTGAAATTTCATTTTAACAGCTCCGGTAACAAAAGTTGACTCATTTAATACCCTGTGTGAAATGTTGCTGATACAAAAATGAGTAAGAAATGATCCCTACCCTTAAGGTCTTATACATGAATGAAAAACTATGGAAATCTGCTTCTGAAAGTCATTTTCTCTTTTATAGTTCTGTAGTTTTATTGTAGGAGATAGGGAAACTGAGCTCTGAATAGGAACCACTTAGTATATATCTCCAGGGAGTCCTTTTGTAATAAATTCCTGATATGAGCATTTCTGTATATTTACCATTTCTGATCTAGTGTGTATAAAAATGAGATTCTAAGAATATGAGGGTTATGGAAATATTGGACTTGCTTATATTAGTATTTTCCAAACTTTATTTGATGGGAAAATGTAAACAGTTATGGGAGAGAGCTGGAAAGGAGAAAGACAGAAGGAGTTCCCATGGCCAAATGATTCTGGAAAACATTGGACTAAAGGAAGTAAGCAGGTTTTACTTATTTATGCTTTTCATAACCTTGAATTTGCTGATGAGCATTGTGAATCTCCAACATGGGTTATAGCAGGAGTCCCGAAATCTGTCATCATAATCACAAATCCCCACCCTTCATGGACTTACCCTATTTAATAAAGATGGAGTATGCAAATTGACCATCACTTTGCAACAAAGATGGCGGTGCCCACAGCCAATAAGGAGGGAATATGCAAATTGACATGACAAAGATGGCGGGGGCTGGGCCTCTGGGCAGTACACGAAGGTGGAAGGTGGCTCCGGGCCGAAGCGAAGGCAGTGCCGGCAGCCAGGGGAAGGAAGGCCTATTCTTGCATGAAGATTTGTGCATCGGGCCTCTAGTGGAATTATACTTGTTGAAAGTGACATCATGTTTGGAGACTACTTTTAGGCAGTGAGTTAGTTAGTCTGCTTCAGCACTGGTCCAAGGTCCCATTGACATGCAGAATGCAGCCCCACCCCCGCTTACTTTACAGCAAAAATTCATTTATGGAACTATCAGCTTAGAAAATGCTGGCTCACACATTCTCTTAATGTAAAAGGCTTAATGTAAAAATTATCGTTAGCAATTTTATTGGGTGGGACCATCCTTTGAGTTGAATGTTTTGAGTGTACTGGTACTTCAGGTAGCAGTAAAGATCTAACTCTTACTTTGAGACCCTATTGATGTGTTATTACTCTTTAATGTGACACTCATTTCATTGATACTATCCTTAGACATTTGTTTTTCTTCTTTGCAGAGGTCATTCCCCACAGAGATTGAATGTAATATGAAGTGAACTTTGTTTCATACTCTCACTTTGCTAGGGAGTAATGCTGAAGCTTGTTTGATATAAAACCCAAATCCTTTGGGACAGGAAATTTTGTAATTAAAGCAAATTTGATAAGGTCTTGATATGAAATAGATAAGTCTTCAAAGAGAGGAGAGAATGAAAGATCTTACTAAAAAACTCCATTTTTTAGGAGTGGTTTTAGATTATTAATTTATTATGCTGAAGGGGGGTTACAAAATCATAATTAAAGTGATTATTAAACAAATATAATGCGAAAAATCCTGCTTCTGAAAAGATTATTACCTTTCTGAGAAAATAGAGTGGAAAACCCTGCCAAGAGGCTTAACTTTCTCTGAAGAAACACTGTGATGCTGAATTGCAGAGCCAAGCTGTGGATCTGCGTCAGTTCCGACTGGAGATGCTATGGGGGTGCAGCTATATCTTGAGTGGAGATAGTAAGCTCTCGTGGTGACCCCTGGCATGGTCCTTAGCATCAGATCAAGTCTAAATACAATCTTTTTTTCATTTTTAATATTCTTCTCTGTGGGAAACTTTCATAAACTCCCATTTAAGTGTCTGCTCACTTCATTCAAGACAGTGTAACCCTAATCAGTTTTATTCAAGGGACTGTACCTTTAAGATGATAGGTATAGATGAAAGGGCTTTGAAAATGTTCATACAGTCGTCATCAAAAACCTTAATTGCTGAAATGCAGACCCAGGTTAAACATAGGCCTTGTCTTACAGTCCAAGGAAATCAAGTGAATGTAAGATAACAAAGCAAAACAGTACATGAATGGTGGCCTCTAACCCGTTTCTTGACAATTATAATTGATCTGAAGATGCTTGGAAGAAAAGACCAATTATCTCTGATGTTCCTGCGCACTGGAACTCTCTGTAGTTCCTCACTGAATCCTGCCACCTGAATTGGAAGATGATTCTTGCAGAGATATTCTTGGAACCAGGACCTTTCATCTGATAACATTCACAATCTATTTCCAGCGTGTAAGGTAAATTCCACCATGGCTCTGGGGAGAGACCTCCGGGATCTGAATATTCTCTGGGGACCCTTGTGTGACATTTGGAGCAGGTGAGAGTCCTACAGCTTGTGAAGTCATTAAGGTGCAATTATGACAAGCTTGACTTGATGCTGTCGGATTTGTCTGCCAGCCCTGACAGCTCCAAACAGTTGGTAGGTACCTGAGGGTGCTTCTTCTCTGATTTCCTGTAGTACAAACAGTGAAAATTTTTGCTCCCTGTGCCTGAGGTGCATGAAAGACTATTTTGCTGAGAAAGGTAGAAGGCCCTCAGGTTGATGGTTGCTATGAAGTTAGAAACCTTGGTCCTGTTATCGGTGACTGTCTAGTTGTACAGCATGAGTATCATTCTTCTTCTTCTTCTTTTTCATTTTTACTTGAGCTTTAATTGAAGACAGACATTTTCTCATTCTGACAGTAACTCCTTACCTTCGTTCTCATTTGACATGTGGCTACAGTGGCGTCTGTGCTTTTGGAAGGCAGGGCTGGCGCATGTCTGACATATTTTAGGGGCCATTCTTTATTTGTGAGGATGTGTGCATTTCTTTCAGGCATGCCTAAGCCCTGATGACTTAGGGTCTGGCTCCCAAGCCATATGCATGTTGGCCAAATAGTTTAAAACCAGCAGTGCTTCCTGAGTAGGCAACATAACATTACAAAGAACGCTGAGCACTGGGTTCCCACAGGCTTCATCATATACTGACTAGTTTCTAAACCCGGTTTCCCCATCTGAGAAAAGTGCCTAATTAAACCTACCTCATAGCATTGTCTTAAGGTAAAATGAGAGTATATTTAAAAGCCCAGTGTCAAGGTACACAGTAGGTACTTTATAAGTGGTACTGTAATTATTGTTTGGAGTCACTCCAGTAACATAAAATATCTATATCTTTTATCTTCTTGGAGAACGGATCTTTCTTTGACAGTCTTAAGTGATAAATGATACTGATATAAATGTGGAATGGAATTTCTGAATTAATGCATCTCTGCTCTCAGGAAACTGTCTTATGTTGGTGGCTGTGATTGAAAATAGAATAAAGAGATTGGCACTTGTCACATCAGCAAGCTTAAGATTACTTTGGTGTTCCTTAACTTTACTTTTTTACTTGGGCTATTTTTAAAGTCCCCACCCCCACCCCTTAGTTATATCTAAATATATTTTACCTAATTTCATAACAAGGTAGAACATTTGTATTATTTAGAAATGCATTTGGCAGCAAGTAATAGGAAACCTAACTACAGCAGCTTACACAGAGATGGGAGGCTGCTAGCTTTGGTTTAGGGCCTCAGCAATATTAGGTCCAATGTTTCTGTAATTCTCATAGATTGCTCTCATCTTTTCCCCTATGTGGTTGCAAAATGGCTACTGAATTCTAGACATCACATCTCCATTCAGGCAAGAAGAAGGAAAGGCCCTGCTGACTGTCATTTATGCTAGTCTCATTGGCCTAACCTAAGTCACATCTTAGCTGCAAAGGAGATCAACTATGATAGTCACCTGGAGTTGGACATATTGGCTCTACAATTAAATACAGTGCCATTTAAGCAACAGCAGGATGATGACTATCGGGAAGACAAAAGTTGTCTCCCACAATATTGTAGACCTCAGCTTAGCCTTTGTGAAAGCTGCCTTCTGGATTAGAGGAATTAAACACCAGGGAGAAACAGTTGATGCGGCTCCTTCTCATCCCTCTTCTCGTGAATTGAACATGCTTAATGGAGTATTGCTTATTAGGACAAATAGGGGAGCATTTGAACCAGCCAGTCTCCATTTACTTCATGACAGCTTTTCTTCCCTTGATTACATCCATCAGGATGGTTGTAGTTTATGGTGGATATAATGGATATGATGTGGGACCATGTTTTACCATGGTGGTTGCCGACCTAAAGGCATCCAAACAAGCTTGGAGCCTGTTACTCCTGATACACCTTCTCGGGACCAGGCAAAGCCAACTGGTATGTTCTCCTAACACAGTCTACATTCATCAAGGCAGGGGCCCATCCCTCCCCACCCTCATCCCTACTTCATCCAAACTGTGGGCTTATTTCCTATCTGCTTATTTACTCCCAAGACTCACTTAGAAATAGGGCCCTGTATTGACTCCATTATTACCTAGATTAGTGAGTCACAGTTGAATAATTCTGTAATAATTTTGGAGACTAAATCTCTCCTGGAATCAGCATTCCCAGGCCCCCGTATGAAGTAGCTGCTTCCTTATTCTACTATTGCCTTTGGAACACAAAGTTAGACGTCCCCTCTCCTTTACCCAGTCATTTTTCAATGTGAAATAGGCATAACTATAACTTGAAGATATTTTTATGCAGTGTAGATAGATTTTCAATCATATTTATAAAAAGATATGGAGTTGCTTCTGCTTATCATGCAACTTGTTACTGACTTTTTCTTTTCTGAATAAAAAGGAAAAAAAATACATAGGCTTCCTATTAAAAGGCAACCTAGGCAGAATGGTAGATTTCATTTTATTATTATTTTTTCTACTTTGCAAAGCCAGGATTCAGGACCATGGAATCAGATAATTCAAATGTCTTTATCGTTCAATGGACAGTACTAGATCACATTGTATCTGAGAGACCAGGACAATGTGGGATTTCTTGGCGTGTTCAACTCTGATAGGTTCTCATTTTAGAGCAGGGTGTTTCAGAAGAGTCAGAAGCCAAGATTTATAGTGGATGGAGGCCTGTAGAACATTTAAAAAACACTTACTGGTCTGCGTGGTTTCTTTTCTCCTAGTAAAAGGAAATTATTTGGCGATTTTTAAAAATCATCTGTCATGAAAAGACAAATGGCTTTCACCAAGGTTCTTACAAGGTGGGTTAAAAGTGTCCCTCCTGCTGCTTGTAGCCTTTGAATCGTCTCAGACATCACCAACTCCCCATGTGTGTGGGCGATGGAGATGAGAGCTGTGCCCTAAGGTGAGAACCCTGGGTCCTTTAGCATTGACTTTGAGGAAGTCACTCAACCTGAGAGAGCTCTCACTAATGAAACCATTGGGCTGTTTGGCTTCTTCAGCTTCTAAGATCAGGGTGTTGCTCTCACTTTGAACTGTGTAGTTTAAAGGCAATCTAGAAATTCTTGGAGTACTGTTCTGAGTCTAAGCCGATACTAACTGTGGGCAAAGGAGAGGTCGAAGCTTCCATGAGCCCCTGTCTCCACAGAGGACAGGACAATGCCTAGAAAGACTGTGATTGTCAATGTATAGACCAGTTCTTTGGGTTGGAGGAGGGGAGGCTCTAGTTCCTCCCTTGTTCTTGCTGCCCCTCCTTCTGGGATTTGGGGACATTGCCCCTCTACCTTTCTTTGTTGTTCTGCCCAGAAATTAAGTGCTTTGGACTCTCATACCCCACAAGGCTGGCCCTCCTGCTTCGAAATGCAGTCCCCGTTCCTGTCAACTTCTCCACTCTCTGAACACAGAAACCAAACTCAACTAGTTGCCAGATTATTTGATTAAAGTGGTGGACATTGGGTTGTCAAATGATGCTGAACTTTAGCAGGGGTACTTGCACTTTTAAAGAGCATCATATCCCCGTGAAAAGGATCTCCAGTTGGTGGACTAGGTGGAGGAAATAGAAATAACACCCTGTAAAACAGCAGTTCTCAACCTGTGGGTTGCGACCCCTTTGGAGGTCGAACGACCCTTTCACAGGGGTCGCCTAAGACCATCGGAAGACACATATATCATTACATATTGTTTTTGTGATTAATCACTATGCTTTAATTATGTTCAATTTGTAACAATGAAATTGGGGGTCATCACAACATGAGGAACTGTATTAAAGGGCCGCGGCATTAGGAAGGTTGAGAACCACTGCGCTTTGTCCTCTGCAGAAGGCTTTCACTTTAAGCATCCCATTTACTATACTCCTCATACCAGACACATGAACTACTTAGTGCTCTTTTGCTGGAATTTTCTGTGTTTCATTGTAACAGCCGAGACTCCGAGAGGTGGAGCAGATACTGCTCAAGGTCATCTGCCTAAAAAGCGAAAAACCAAGAACTGGCACCCAAGTCTTCCCATCCGGTGCGCTGGCTTCTGTGAGAGCCACCTCTTCACAAGTTCCACCTCCTGGTCCTCATCTGCTTTCTCCCCATTGACTCAAGTACACTGGGTCATGTTGAAGGGTCATGCTGACTTAGAAGATGACCACTAAGTGAGACAGAGCTCAGCTATATGGAGGCTTATTTATTTATTTATTGCAGCTGTAAAACATTTACTACCAGCTGCTTTTTGGCTTTCTCCAGCTTTTAAAAGTGGACTCAGCAAAGACAGGTGTTTGATTGAGTGGCACAGAGAAGTGGGGATATTTTATACCATGACTTGTCTCATTAAGTACGGTCCACCTGGTGACAGTACTTAATGTGGCATAGTCAGGACAGTTCATTGGGGATGGTACAGAGCCACCATCTGGTTTAATGTGTTAGAAGATTGTGCTTAAATCACCAAATAATAAATAACAAGTCTTTGTTCTTCAAAGAATATTCTTCAGGCACCAAAGGACACTGTAAAACTAAATGTAAAATCTCCATGCTAATCTCTCTTTTTGGACTAGTTTTGAGTGTGCAATCTTCCAGACCATTTTGTGTACCATTTCAATATAAGTATATGTGTCCACACACAGAGATATACATAAGTATATTTTATGTTATAAAAATAAATATATATCTATATCATATTCATACATATATATATTAAATGAATCACAGTTGATGTTAAAAATCTTCTTTTGTTAATGAAAAAAAAACTTATTTGATTCTTCTTAATGGGTGCCTGAAATTCTACAGAATGGACTCACCAGAAATATTCACCCTTACTGAAGGGCATTTAGGTTGCCCTCAGTTTATCACTATTTTAAACAATCTTGCAAAAAGTATTATGACAGTTTTTCTGTAGGCAGATTCAAAGAAATGAAATTGCAGTCTAAGAATGTGCACCATTAAAATTTTAATAAGGGCTGCCCTATTGTCCTGTGAGACTGTCACCCCAAATTACTCTTCTGCTAGCAGTGTTGGAGTGGGTCCAGTTCCACACACATTCACCAGCGTTGGGGAATGAAGTCTGATTTTGCCAATTTTATAAACAAATAAAGGACTCTCATTTGAATGTATATTTTTCTGGTCATGTGAAGGTTGTACATCTTTTTTTATTTTATTTTTTTTTATTTTTTTATTTTTTGCTATTTGTATGTCCTCTGATGTGAAGGGCTAGTTCATATATTTGTTCCAAATTTCTTTTTTTTAAAAAATATATTTTATTGATTTTTTACAGAGAGGAAGGGAGTGGGATAGAGAGTTAGAAACATCGATGAGAGAGAAACATCGATCAGCTGCCTCCTGCACACTCCCTACTGGGGATGTGCCCACAACCAAGGTACATGCCCTTGACCAGAATCGAACCTGGGACCCTTGAGTCCGCAGGCTGACGCTCTATCCACTGAGCCAAACCGGTTAGGGCCCAAATTTCTTTTGAGGTATTTATTTTCCTCTTAATGGTAAGGAAGATCTCTTTCTGGTCTGTTTTTAGTTTTTCAATTTTCTCTCTAGCATTTTTGTTTTGTTGTTATTATTGTTGCTCATATTTTTAAATTTATGTGGTCCAGTCCATTAGCCTTTTTCTTATGGCTTGCAAATATGGTGTCATATTTAAGGAAGACCTTTCCCTGCCAAGATTTTAGAAATATTATAAAATATTTTGTAGTACTTTTAACGTTTTGTGGGTTTTTTGTTTGTTGTTTGTTTTTTGTTTTGTGTTGTTTGTGTTTTTTTTTTTTGCTTTTGTTTGGTTGTTTTAGTGTATAGATGCCTGATTCATGTATGATTTTTACTGTGAAGTCCTAAAAACTGAAAATTATTTTAGGAACAAAAATAAGATATGAAGTAATACCAGAAAACAAAATGGGCACTTGCCCTTTCCACCAAAAACTGAACTGCATCTCCCTGGCTGAGCTGATACACTGACGATGTCTTTCCCTAGCAGAGCCCACCAGCGCTTGTAAAGCAGCCCTGCATGCAGCGAGCAGAGCAGAGCTGTGCAGCCAGAGAGGGGCTGGCCCCAGGGCGGCCTTGCAGTCTTGCTCCCAGTTTCCCCTGTTATGAATATGTTACAGCCACACTGCAGCACAGTGGAGCTGTTCTCACAGCTGAGCTTATCACAGTTGAGCTGTTTTTACGGAATAAAGTTTCCTTCTTCACAGCACCCTAAATTAGGGATTCCTGTTGGCTTTGAATCTGCGCCAAGACCAGAATATGAGCCAGCAGAGAATCTGGAAAAATATGGACTTTAGTTAATAATGAGTCACTGATGTTGTTTTATTGTAACAAATGAGCGATATTAATGTAACATGTTCTTCACAGGGGAAACCAGGAGTAGGGTTTAGGGGAACTCTGTGCTAACTTTGCAATTTCATCAATCTGTATTTAAATAAAAATTTCACTTTAAATAAACAATAAAATATTGACCATAAAAAAAAGAAGAAAAGCTGGTCTTTCTAAGAAGACACAGAGATGGCCCATGAGCATGTGAGAAGATGTTCAACATCAGGAGCCAATAGGAAAATGCAAGTCAAACCACATGAGAAACTACTCTACCACTCACCCCCATTAGGATGGGTATTGCAAAAATAAAACAAAATACAAAAAAGTAAAATAGTAAGTGTTGGTGAGGAGGCAGAGAAATTGGAACCTGGTGCATTATTGGTAAAAATGGTGCAGCTGCAGGGGAAACCAGTGTGGAGTTTCCTCAAAATAAAAAAAATAAGAGAAAAAAAGGAAAACAAAATGAACTCCTAGTGGGACTAGGATCTGAAGAAGCATTTAGGGTGCAGTTGGTGATCAGCATCACCCACAAGGTGCTGGATCTCTTAAAGCAATTTTCCCACCAAGATCTTAGGGGTTATAAACTATCACGTGCTCCTATTTTAAATCCATCAAGGCCTGTTTCAGGACCAGTCCACCAAGGACTTAGTGACTAATGAGAGAAAACAAGTCATTTGAATCGGTTCCTTAGTAGACAGTGCAAAAGACCATGCTTGATGTCCAAGAAGATACATGCCTGAGCAAGCATCTTGAGATGGAGTACAGCAAAGACCCACATTTATGCTGGGTTGCAGAATTTATACCTTTTTTAATCTGGAAGAGAATCCTACCAATAAGCAGATGCAATGTGGGTGATGCAGAATGCAAAGCCAGGAGCATTCATGGAAAGTGTGTTTAAATAATACAGAGTGCCCAAACGGCTTAGGGAACATGCACAGATAATTGGCTTAGAGGATTGCTTATAGAGGTCACGAGGCCAGGAAAAAATGCATGCAGAAGGAATTTATTCTTAGTACGTTTTTCTTAGAAATATAGAAAGCACATCTTGGTATCATTGAGACCACTGAGAACCAAGACCTTGGGATGTTAGTCACTGCTCTGGATCCTATCAGTGGATTGATTTTCTCAAGCCAGTTAACCTCTCTGAGCCTCAGCCTTCCCACCTGTAAAATGAGAGATAATGACTGCTTCCAAGGGTTGCTAGGAAGAAAAAGCTGGTGCACATAAAAAATACCTGAATGATTAGGAAAACCCTGGGCAGATGGAGAGATTATAAAATGTGCTGTAAGTGACTGTGAGCATTTCTTGTTCTTCATTCTGATATATGTCGTCTCTTTTGATGACAGTAAAATGTTTATCTTGACTTATTTTGCTCTAAAATGTTATAGATACATTTAAAATTTATTTTTTATTGAATTTATTGAGGTGACATTGGTTCACAAAACCATACAGGTTTCAAGTGTACAACTCAACAAAACAGCCTCTGAACACTGCATTGTGCACCCATTGCCCAAAGCAAAGTCTTTTTCTGTCCCTATTTATTTTATCCCCTTTTTTGCCCACCTCCACCTACCCCACCCCCTTTCACTCTGGCTGTCACTGCACAGTTGTCTGTGTCTCTGTGGTGTGTGTGTGTGTGTGTGTGTGTGTGTGTGTGTTTTGTGTGTGTGTTTTGCTTAGAAGGGAAGTTTGAATTGTATTTTCACATTGTAAAGGAGGGTGTGGTGTGGTGGTGCTTTCTAGGGCAAAGATCACATTGTCTAGTTTTGTTTATCCACCAGTGTCTAGCTCTCAAAGTGCTGTGCACGTAGAAGACGCTACATAGAAGTTTGGTGATGATCATAGATTGTCACTGAGCTATGCTCCAGGTTTTCCTGCAATGTGGAGAGTTGAGGTATCCATGTCCAGTCAGAATCTCATAAAGCTTCTGTACTGCTTCCTTACCAGCTTAAATTAAAATACTGTAATTCCAGATGGATTGTCAGAAACTCCCCCTGCCTCTCATTTTGGAGAGATGAAGGGTGGTTTAGAGACAGGCCCTAAGCATCCATCAGACTTTGGCTGCGTTCTCACCTACCTGCCACAGAGACCTGTGACTAGTCATATGCTCCAGAGCTCACATTCCCAAAAGCAAGACCTTGGAGAACTCTATGGCAGGTGGATCTTGGCAAGCAGTTTTTGAATAGGCACTCATTCGTCATTAAGAGTTGTTTGCATCTAATGCAACCTTGACAGTTAAAATCTTCAGTCAAGGAGCCCTCAGGATGCAAGGAATTGCTGGGGAGAAACTGCCTGTTGGGTAATTTGTTTTAACTTCAGCTTCTGAAAGTTGGGGGCCAAGTTAAATTCTTCCTGCAGAGCTTCCGTTGCTGGGCACCTATCTTTCTTTGTTTCTTGTCTCAGACAGTAAACAGAGGTTAATGGTTGCACAAGCATCCAGTTCTTTTGTGATAGCCTGGCAGCTTCATGCAAGGAGTTCTGAGCAGGTTGCATAAAGGACTGTTGAATGCAAACCAAGGAACAGAAATACTCCTCTGCAGTTTGAGTTTGTTAGCTTTTTTCCAAGTGTTTGTGAGCCTTGCCTATCAGTATGAATCTTGACAGTTTCTTCAGTAATCACCTATTGGGTAGGTTTGAAACTTGCACACTTGATAACTTAGGAAGTTCTTACCTGTGCTTAATAAACTTCAGCCTCATTTGAACAGATTTTTCAGTTAATAGAAATTGGGCATGTTCTTAAAGTCAAACATTAAACTGCCTTTGAACATTTAATGTTTTTCAAGTGAAGGTTGCAAATCCATAGCATGAGAAGAAGACTAAGAGACAAACCTAACAGCAGTTATGGCGTAGTGGAAAGAGAACTGAAGGATAAAGTAGAAGACCTAGTTTTTCTCCTAGAGACCATTTAAGACCTTCCTTTGCTATCCTCCCCCCCATGGAAAGATTATGATGTACATTCCATATGTAAATCGAAATAAAGTGCTATTTTTTTTGAGAAGTCATAAGCCTCCATGTATGTTGAAATTAAAATATTGCATTTCTATTGGCTATGAAATGGCAACAGGACCTTACCAGTGACTAGGAGAAAGAAAGCAAAGGGACACACTTAAAGGAAGAAGGCTCTACAGAGCGAGCATGTTGGGTCCTCCTCCTGAGGATTTTTAAGGAGGGGATTTTATGGGAGGTCCTAGGAGAGGCCCTCACTAGAACATTCATCAGCTTTCCATGTGTGTCCTTTGAGGGTTATGGTCTCCACTGATTGGCTGGCACTAGGGTAGAGGATCATTAGTTGTCAAAGCTGGTCATGGTGCCACCCTGCCTGGCCTTGTAACTTTTCTGGGCCTGGAGCTGAAACGCAACTGAGGTCTAGATCAGCAGTCGCCAACCTTTTGGACCTCACGGACCACCGGTGATCCGTGGACCACTGATTGGCGACTGCTGGTCTAGATGTTCTCTCTAGTTTGACCAAAACTCTGTCTCTGTGGTCAAAAGACCCGAGGCTTCGTTCCTAATTTGATGTGGGTCAAAACCTCCTTGTCCTGAGGGCTTAATGCTTAAGGGAGTGGTCCTGCAAGGGCTTGTATAGGAGTCTGATGAGGCTATTCTCTGGCCCCCCTGTTTCTCCTCTAAGGGCGTCTACCACATGAATAGCTACATACACAGGGAGGGGCCTTGAGCTGCATGACCTGCGATCTGAAAGGTCAAGGGGTCTAAACCACATGACAGTGATATGCTAGGGGAGGAAAGGACCGTCCCCTTGCCAGGTAAGGTCCTTCTGTATCTGGCCTATTTTCCTTGCTCCGCTCATGCCCGTATGCCTACACATTTCTAGATTGGATGACTGCAGAATTTGGCATGAAGTCACGGAAGCTGCCCTCCCCTCCATTCTCCTTTTTGAAATCTTAACAATTGTTAGTCTGCCTATTGGGGAACCTAGCACAGCTGGCTTGTCTGTCTTGCCCTCTGGCTTTGACTCTGGGCCAGAGATTTTCTCTCTCATCCCTGGCCTCTTCATCAGGACAATGAGAGGCATTTCTGCATTAAATTTCAAGGCACTTTCACATTCATAATCACTCAGGGAGTTAAGTGAGGAGGAGGGAGGTAGAGAGTTGAAATGTTTTGCCCAGGGTCTCAAGGCAAGTAGGAGTGCAACTCAAGTGTTCACTTTCTGAATCCAATTTCTTTGGCTCCACTGCTTGGCTGAGGTTTAAAATCAGCAATTTTCAATTGGTGTTCTGCAAGAATTTCTTAAACATGCAATACCTGACTGTTTAGTCAGGGGCACTGACCTCTTTTCCCTTAAATTGTCAAATAAAAAAAATGACAACAGCCAACAAAACAATAGCTGTCTGGTGTGAATGAATCAAAATTATATTTTCTTTTTGTCAGATTGGCAACAAATATAATATATTTTTTGTGTGCCGCAGCATTTTAGTAATTACTCTATGTGTGCCATGAGATGAAATAGGTTGAAAATCTCTGTTATAAACTGTAAGGACATGACCTTGGACAATGGGCAAAAATATGCAATTACATAGAGTACTTTATTGCTTCATTGTTATTTATTTGAGTAAATATTCATTTGAATGTTGCCATTATGCCTCCAAAATGTGTAATTGCTTTATTATTGAAACATTAGCACTTTGGAAGGAAAAGCTTTAAATATCTGATAAACATAGTAAATATTGAATAATACGAAGTATTTTAATGAGTTTCCATTGACTTCAGTTTGCAAATTATGGTAATGAGGTAAAGGAAGGGATTGCTTGTGAAACTGACAGGATGTGTGTGTGTGTAAAACTATAACTACATTTACAGCTTTTCAAATGTTGTTATCAAATGCTAGACACAGTTGTGTAAATAAATGTTAAGAAAATAAAACCTGTAATAAAATACTTTATCATGTCAAATAAAATGTATACTTAGCCGTGCTGTTGAAAGTAAGATTTCTGCCTTTCTCTAGAGGTAGTAGATCAAGAGTAATTTAAGAATATTTAGCACTCCTATTGCACAGTTCAACATTACAGTATCTGTGTGTGGTGAATGGTTAATGAAATGCAATGCACATAAGGTATGTTTTCCTTCTTCTTCTTCTTTTTTTTTTTGTAAATGAGAGTTCCATCTAAACCGCTCTAAGATATTAAAAGTCCTTCTCTGATCTGAATAAATATTTTCTCTTCAGGCAGGTCATATATCATAGTTTGTTTAACAAAATAAAGGCTTGTGGCAAAGGCACTTGAAGTGCACGTAGTGGTTAAAGAGCGCTGGGGGTAGCCTCCCAGGGCAGGTGCGGGTGTTATTTCAGCAGTAAACCCTCCTGATTAAAGTCACTGTCCCAGGGCTTCAGGAGCAGCTGATGTTCTTTTGAACCCAAGTGGCTGTAAAACGCCATTCCCACCTCTTTGCCTTGATCTCGGACTGAGATACTCCAGGAGCGAGATACCTTTGGCTTTGTGAAATCCATAATACAGTGATGCCTAACATGAATCAAAAACTGACTTTGAACTTTGCTTTAAAAATATGGAGTTTTTTTAATGTAATGTTTTTGTTGATCACTTTTTATTTGTTGGATAAAGATAGTATTGGCATGTAATAAAATTATGCATTAAACAATAATGCGTATATATAAGATACTTAAGCTGAGATGGATTAACTTGACCGAGGGCCATTATGTATTGTTAAGATAGCCTTTTCCTAGCTTAGTGTTCCTTATCAGACCTCCCTGCCTCTTATCTGTCTGTTCCCTCCATTATATCCCACACACACGTTAGCTACAGAGCTGCAATTCCTGGAGTGGCTCTTGGAGGTGGGAGCAGGTTCCAGAATCTCCTCTAAGTTCAAGTGCATGGTCTTCAGTTTGATATTATTTAAGGCTTGGTGGCCCACCTCTTTAGCTTTATTTACCTTTTTTCCCATCTTGTCCTCTTGCTTCCCCCAGGCCAGCTAAACTGGGTCACTGGTTCCTTCAGTGGCCTTGCACTTTTTACTTCCTTACCCAAAAGATTTTACTCAATCATTAGCATTCTTTCTGCCCTCTGTGACCCACCTCAGAGAATAGTATAATGTTGGGCTGGGTGAAAGCCTGGGCATTGAAGTCAAACACACCCAACTTGAAATTGTAGCTCTGTCATATATGCATAAGAACATGGGCAAGAACCTCTCATCCTCCAAAACTCAGTTCATCATCTGTAAAATGGACATAATGACACCTCATGAATTTATTGTGAGAATTAAATATGTGAGGCATGTATGATCAAAATTCCTGGCATTCAGTAGGTACTTGGTAAAATATTATGAAACACCCCCCGCCATGGATGGTCTCATGTTTTCTTGCCCCACCCAGCAGTTAGCCTCTTCTCTCATAACCCTTTGGATCTTTACCTGATGGTATTGCCATATTCTGTCAGCATTTCCATTTCCTTAAGCGCCTTGAAGTTTACTAGGTATTTTTCACAAATGTTGGTTGAGTTGAATTGCTGAACTAGTTTACTTCGTAACAGTACATTTAAATGGATTTCACCATAAAATAAATGGGACCTTTAGATAACAAGTAGTTCTAGGTCATGCCGAAAGCCCACGCATCATATTTTTATAGTGTAATAACTGAAAACAAGCGGAGTTGAAGGCCAAATCCTTCAATTGTAAATAGCTGGGGAGGACAGAAGAGGTCAAAGAGCTGAGCGAAGGTCATTCGACATGGAAACATATCCAGGGTATTTGGACTTAGGCACCATTGGTTTCATCTGCACCCTTTGTAAAGTTGCAAGTACTTATTGAACTAGTGATTTCTCTGTGTTGTAGATTCTCATTAAATTATATTAGCAATGCTAACTTGCTAGTAATCATAGCAACTGACTTACTCAAATCACTGAAATTATAGTGTAGGAGTCAAGCTCCTATTCCAGTAAAGCAGCAGATGTTGGTGGCCTGTGACCAGGAGGGAGGTGGAGTGCATGCTCTGTGTTTGGCAGTCACTCTGCATCTGTCCTTTTCCTTTCTCTATAAACAGTGTGGGGCAAAAGTAGGTTTGCAGTTATTCATACGGAAAATAGTACAGAAATTAATAAATAATAATATAAGAAGAAACTCTGTGTTTTATGTTCTCACAATTGTAAGCCTACTTTTGCCTCACCCTATATGTGTGTTTTCTCTCTGAATGCCCTTATCTGGTGGGGCTTTTGGAGCACCAAGTCCTGGAACCTAATCAGAATTCTCTAGATTCTCATCTTGAGCCATCAGAGATAGGAAAAACCAGGCAAGTTTCTTTCAACCTTTAATCATGTTTAAATCATCATCCTCCCTATATATTACAAATATCTTTTAATTTAAACTTACTTTATTTCTCCATTAAGGTAGCAGCAAGACATACAGAGCTTTGCTACCCTCCTGAGAGCAACTCTTTAATCAAGACCCTCCCTTCATTCTCCTACCTGCCCTCCAAAAGAGCTAAAGGGGAGAAAAAATTTTTTTTTTCATTTTGTTTCCAGTTAAATAAATTACAATTGGTAAGGGATTGAAGGTGAATATTTAATTAGGAAGCAAAGAATTGGCCAGTATTTTTCTATATTTCTATATTGCATTTTCTTCTCATTTATAGTGATGTCATGAAGAATGGAAGTAATAGTCCTGGTCAAATAACTCAGTTGGTTACAGCATCATCCCATATGCCTAGGTTGTGGGTTTGATCCCTGGTCAGAGCACATAGAAGAATCAACCAATGAATGCATCAGTAAGTGGAACAACAAATTGATGTGTGTTTTTTCCCTCTCTCTCAAATCAACCAATACAAGATATTTCTTAAAAGAAGAAAGGAGTTCAATAACTGAAAGGGAGTAACACCATTATATTTGGTAAATTTTTGAAAAATATCTTACTAATACCTAATGGCTTTTGTCAGGATCCACTTTACTCAGGATTTATTTTATACCCCCACATACAAGGTTAATCTGTGGTCTATGATTTTCTTTCTGTCTTCATTTTTTAATTTCAATCATCTATATAGAGGGATTCCAGAGAGCGCCATTGATAAAGCAGTGATTCTTTCTATGAGTTAGGAGGGTGCACCCTCCATGCCAATAATGCCATTCATATCTAGCTTAGAATTCTTTTCCAGGTAGAGTATGAAAACATCACCTGGAGGAGCAAAGATAGCTGCTTCAATTATGGAAAGACTTTGAAACAGCCTCAGGCCAGCATTTGTGAAACCTGTTCAGAGCTCCTCTCTTCTGTGTGAAGAGCTGACTCAGATAAGAATTGTTCACAATTAAATTAGGCTTATGTGAGGGAATGACAAGCTGGAGGCACTGCCCTGTGTGTTTGCCATTGATTAGACCTGTGGAAATCCTTATCCTGGAGGGGCTGTGTGCCAGGATCTTGATGAACTCTGCATATATTAGGAAGGGGAAGGGCTCACCCCGTTAAGAGATGATGCCACAGCGGGAACCTTAGAGACAAAGTCATCTCTGTCATCGGACTGCTTTGAATATCCCTAGGAGTTCCCTTTGCCCATTTCCTCCCATCCTGTGCATTGAACCCATCTTTTGTCGTCTACATTGGAAACCTATTTGTGTATTTTGCTAAAAATTGGAATAATTCCCCCAAATGTCTCCCTGTCTCCCCACTCAGACACAGAACATATGCAAAATTCCCAAATGACTTGACATGGAAGGTTTTCCTGCTTTGACTTTTTAATTTAGGTTAAGTGGTTGATTAAGGTTTCATTGACAGGCTGAGGAGTTAGTTTTGCAATCCATGGGATGATGGACAGAAGCTGATGTGTTAGAGTTATTGTGTTCTCCCTTGGGTTTGAGTGAGGGGATTGTTTGCAATTACATAGTCTGCAGTAACAACTCCCTCCCACCCCCCTTCCAAAAAACCTGTGACTGCTGAAAAATCTCAGATGTTCTGCATTGTATGTCAGCATATAAATCTCATGTAAAAACATAAAAGCACTGGCCTTGAAGGAATATTTTAAATTTTCAAAATGGTGATAAAAACATGTAACATAAAATTTATCATTTCATCTATATTTAAGTGTATAGTTTAGTAGTAGCAAATATATTTGCATTATTTTCCAACTGTAAGCTAATGGTTTTGAGGTGGTCCTAGGGGAGAATGAAGTGGACACAGTACGTCACATAAATTGTGAACATGTGAAAAAAAAAATTGGGACTTATATTAAAGTGGAATCAATGGAGAAGGAGAAGAATCTAGAGCATAAAGGTCATTCCAAAATCCCCCACATTCCCCTAATCAGATAGACACAGTAAAGTCCAGTGTTTCAAAAGTAGATTGCTATGTATTGAATCATTTGGGCATATATTTTATATAATCTGTATATGAACTGTGAAGGGCAAAATTACACAAATAATGTATTCATCTATTTAACTTTTATTTAGTGGAAAGATCAGCATTATAATGCTCTAGCACAGAACTGAATTATTAAAAAAAATCAAATAACCAGTAACTATTTGATTGCAAAACCAAGTAATCTTAAACTATCAAATAATGGTTTTTGACTATCTCTTATGACATGTTAAATTCAAGAGTGGGAGAGGTTGGGTCATGAAGTCTATGGCTTTCATCTGAGCTTCTGTGAGAGGATGGTCAATAAACATTCTCTTTGTACTTTCAGAATATTATTTTAAAATATACTAGTAGTATAACTGTGTGTTTTTAGTCTGGAGTTTCGGTTCTCATCCTGGCCCTGCCATCAGCAAGCCTGTGTGACGACTGCTGAATTTCTGGCACCATCATGTCAACTCCAGGGCAAAGATGCTGAACTAAAATCCTCAGAAAGTTCTTCCCTTTAACCTCCCTAATTCCGGAATCACCAACCTTCAAGTTATCTTAGACAACAGAGCAATGCACAAGGTCAGGCAATGTGGTCAGTGCTCATTCTGTGTTAGCTGTTATTATCATTTCCCTAGTCAGCTAACGTTTATGAATAACTAGTTGATTTTGAACAATATAAGTATGCGAGGCAAAGGGTTGCTGCTGCCAAAAATTCTGGTTAAGGATGTTTAATCAGTAACTTTTCACCAATCAAACCATTTTTTTCTTTCTCCTAAAAACACGTAAGTATTGGCAGGATGGTATTGTTACACATGTGAGGTTGAGAACTAACAGCTTTCTTTTTGATGTGGAAGATAAAAGTTCTTGAAAACAGTCATGTAACCTAGTGGATTCTTGAAGCTCAGAACATGAGCTACTTGGTATATAGACTTTGCTCTTGCTAAATTCTTTATTAGTAATATTTACTCTTGTCTGTTAGCATTTACCGCTGAGACATGGACATGGAAAAGCAAGCTTCTGGGCTTACATTTGTAATGGTTTAATGAAATTTGCTCATCATGGTCAAATCACTAAGGCTTTTTCTTTAATTTTAACACGTTAAGCGCTCAGCCTGTTTTTTCTTTCGGATGAAAAGTATAATGTCAGTCACCGGTGACTGACTGGGTGCTTAACGTGTTGAGAGAGAGAGGAAGGGAGAGGAAGAGAGAGAGAGAGAGAGAGAGAGAGAGAGAGAGAGAGCCAGCCATGTTAAACACAACAATAGAAATCTGTTCTAAAGGAAAATTCAGATCTGAGCCACCTATGTGGAATGGTGTGGTAAAGGTTAAACAAACCTTCTCTCTCTCCAGTGGGACTTTAAAATAAATTTCATCTAAATTCTCATCAGCTTCCCTCTACAGCTGTCCCTAAACATCTGCTGGGGATGCTCAGAAGTGCTGCTCTCCCGCTTCACAGTTTACATATGCTTGTGTAAACTATTTATTTGTAGTACATAATTAGTGGCAAAGTGTATAGTACTTGGTTTTTAACTACATGTACTCAGGGGTGGACTAGAAAAAACTCAATTTAACTACATGTAATGAGTGTCCTTGGTTTAAGTCTTGTCAGAGTAACCACCCATTTACTTTCCGGCAGCTGTTGCTATTAGAGTGTTTGAAAATCTGTTTCTGTCCTTGTAGCTTGAGGTGGGATTGTGGGAGGAGTTGTGCCTGGTCTCTCAATCCAGGGCAGGGTTTGGTAGTCCTGTTTTGTATACCATGCTGCAGAGTAAAATGATTTCCCCAAACCATGGACGAGTGAAACCACTCAAATGCTTAGGAGGCTGTGATCTTTGTCATGCAGAGAAAATGATGTAAACTTTCAGAGAGGTGGCCCTCCATTGACCTAGAAATATCAATCTTTCAGGGTCTTGATTTTGTTGGCAGAGTAATAGCTTCTGTAAAGAGTGCGATCCCAGTCAGGTTGGTGCACAACTGGAGAACATCAGTCCTTGGGAGCAAATGGAGATTCTGGCTGTCAGGGTGACTGATGGCCTTGCCACTCGTGAATTCTTCCTGGAGAAGCCAGGCCCAACGGTTCTACCCCTGAGAGGTGACAGTACCTGCATTCTCTGTGTGGGCAGGGAGCTCACAACCCAGCCAGGTTTATACTCAGAGTAGAAGTCCAGCGGAGGGGAGCCCAGTTCTTAGCACCAGGGACCCAGAGCTGATCTCCATGAGGCGTGATCCTTAGGACATCTCAGCGGCACTGGAAGAGTTCCATGCAGAGTATCCACGATGGGGTGTTCTTGGGAATTGTGTGTTCTTTCTGTATACTTGGATCTATCCTTCTCAATATAATTGCCCTAGTTCCTCTAAGCCAGTTGTGACCTCAACATTATTGACACTTTACATAAGATAATGCTTTGTTTAGGAGGCTGTACTGTGCCTGGGAGGACACTTAGCGGCATCACTGGCCTGTACCCACTAGATCCCAGTAGCACTTCTCTCATTGTGACATTGAACAATGCCTGGAGGCACTGCCAAATGCCATCTGGGGACAAAATAGTCTCTTGTTGAGAACTGCTACTCTAATCCTATATTTTCGTGAGGTTTTATAAATCATTTGTGTTTTATCCAACAGCAAATATTTATTGAGCACTTATGTGCCAAGCAGTGTGTTTAGTAGTGGGCAGCAATGGTGGCCAATGGAGACAGTATCTTCCTTCATATAATTTACAGTCAAGTTGGGATAACATACACCAATCAAAGAGTCTTACTGAAATATCACTAAAATAGTAATAAATGTCATGAAGGAAATGCTCTGGGTTTTCTGAGGACACATAATGAGGGGCCCCAGGTTGTCTCGGGGATCAGAGAATGGTGGTGTGTTTCTGTGATGGGGAATCGGGAAGGAGAAGAGAGTTGAACTCAAGGGCAGCAGCTTATGCAAAACACCTGAAGCAGGAGGTGATTTGCCAAGAACCAGAAAGAAGAAAAGACCACTGTGGCTGGAACTTAGAGTGGTTAGAGATGAGTCCAGAAAAGAAGTCAGGGCCAAATTTGGCTGGACTGTCTCAGCCGTGTTGGCAATTTGGGTCTCTCTTAACCTGAAAGCATAGGGAAGGTTTTGAAGTGTTTCAGCAGGAGGAGGATTTGCTCAGGTTTTAAGTACGTGACTGGCTGGTTGTAGCAGGAATGCTATGGAGAGGCTGAGGGTGATGATTCAGGCTGGTCAGGGGTTGAGGCTGTAGGGTACTATCCTCTTTTACACAAAGGGCCAGCACTTGGCTCTTAGCGGCACCCTCATTTTTTTCAACAGCAGTGAATTTGATTTCTTCTTTCTCCAAAGCCTGGGGTGTGTACTCATTGAACTCTCATACATTCATTTGCTTTTTGAACCTACTGCATTTAAGTGTTTTCTCACTTCTGGCTTTCAGTTTCAAAAATGATGGCAGCCAGGGTCCCAAGAAGGAGGTTGAGGGTGAGTCCCAGGGAGCCACTTCATTTAGCAACTACCACCGGGGACCTAATTCCTCCAGAGTTGCCATGAACCGTAGGATTCACAGAGATGCAGTGGGATTCCCATCTCCTAGAGCAGTGATGGCGAACCTATGACATGCGTGTCAGAGGTGACACACGAACTCATTTTTTTGGTTGATTATTTTTGTTAAATGGCATTTAAATATATAAAATAAATATCAAAAATATGTCTTTGTTTTACTATGGTTGCAAATATCAAAAAATTTATATATGTGACACGGCACCAGGCGAGTGGGCATAAACCCATCAATCAATAATAAGTCATCTTAATGGGGAGTACGGGAGAGCTGAAGGAACCAAAGTTAGGGTCTTTCAAAATGCTGACACGCCGAGCTCAAAAGGTTCGCCATCACTGAGAGTGAGCTCAAGTGACCAGTCCTGCGCAGGTGTGCTTAATAATCACTCTCCAAAGACAGGATCTGCCCTTGGCCTTTCGCCTCCACTGTGTGGCAACGCCTCTGAGAGCAGAATTCTTGTCAGGTGATCGCTGCGGTGCTGAGTGTTCTCACTCCTAGTCCATTTCTGGTGGCTTTTGGATAGTAACCCTGTCCTGGACCTAGTATGTTAGGCTAAGGTTGTTTATGTTGAAAATTGCTAATACTTGCTTGGTAGGTTCTTTGACAGTTCATTCAGCTTGTGTCTATAGTAATGTTTAAAAATGTCTTGCCCCTCTAAGAAGATATGCTGCCTTAAGTGAACACAAGGACCCCACTGACGGATGGTTCTGTAGCCTTGAGCGTTTTAGTTGAGATGGAGTGTGGCTGGAGCTCACATGTCCTCACTGACCTGGTCTTAGGAAGACTGTGTGGGTGGTCCCATGTGGGCACAGAACCTGTGACCTGGTCTCATTAGAACTGAGTACTAACCCAGGCGAGTGGGCATAAACCCATCAATCAATAATAAGTCATCTTAATGGGGAGTACGGGAGAGCTGAAGGAACCAAATTTGCATTTTTGCCTTGTTTGCTGAGACATAGTTGTCATGATGGCAATGCCAGGGGAGGTGACTGACAGGTTTTCTGGATTGTCAGCAAACTTCTAGACTGCATTTCGTGACCCACATGCAAGCTGTTTTAAATCCTGGCCGCTTTTATCTTTCCTGTTCCCAAATAATCTTTGTCTCCTTCTATGTTATAAGTTTAAGCTTTCTCCATAATATATTCATCTTCCACATGTAAGCTGTTTTGTCATCTCTTCTCCTTTTGGAGTTCATTATGATTGTTGACTGAGACACCTTGTAGAACAGCCGTGGGCAAACTACGGCCCTCGGGCCAGATCCGGCCCATTTGAAATGAATAAAACTAAAAAAAAAAAGACCGTACCCTTTTATGTAATGATGTTTACTTTGAATTTATATTAGTTCACACAAACACTCCATCCATGCTTTTGTTCCGGCCCTCCGGTCCAGTTTAAGAACCCATTGTGGCCCTCGAGTCAAAAAGTTTGCCCACCCCTGTTGTAGAATCTCACCAATTTCCTGACATACCATTTCTTTTTTCTTTCTTTCTTTTTTTTTACATATTCATCATATATATATATGTGTGTATATATATATATATATATATTTGATTTTTTACAGAGAGGATGGGAGAGGAAGAGAGTTAGAAACATAGATGAGAGAGAAACATCGATCAGCCGCCTCCTGCACACCCCCTACTGGGGATGTGCCCACAACCAACGTACACGCCCTTGACCGGAATAGAACCTGGGACCCTTCAGTCCGCAGGCTGACGCTCTATCCACTGAACCAAACTGGTTAAGGCCATTTCTTTATTTCTTGCACAAGTATTCTTTTTTCCCCATCGGCATTTATCAGTTCTCCAACCTTCATGAGGTAAACATGGGGTATTACTCTGTTGTGTTGAGTGTGTAACTCCTTCCTCATTAGATTTACTCAGCAATTCTAGACTGGGCACCTAACATGTGCAGGCTCAGTGCTGCTGTCTCACACTCGAGTCTAGGGTAACACTTGGTCAAAGAGACAGGCAGTGCCAGACTGCTCTATGGAGCCAGTGGTCTGCTTTATCCACAGTAAGACCTGGTCCCAGGAGTTACCTGGGAAAAAATTGGGATTGAATCCTATTCTCCCTCTACAACCTTTAGGATGTTTTCTTATTTCTCACATTTTTCTTTGGTGGTTTAGTTCTTTCAGAAAGGTAAACATGCTATGTTCTTGATCTCATTTAGGTCCTAGAGCTCTGTGTCCCCCTGAGCCCTCCCATGGATGCTCACTTTCCTCTTGCCCTAACATTGCCATTGCTTATCACTGCAGGAAAGGGGTGTGCTGTGGGAAGCTCCACTATTCTGCTTTCCTGATCCCTGATTTTACCATGCAGAATACTCCTTTTCTTGAAGGAGGCTCCTTTATAAAGGAGAAGGACAGTCACCATGGCTCAAAGGATGTTAACTTTTGGAAACCAGACAGAGCACAGGGACCTAACCCAGCAGTAAATGTGGATTCTGTCGGAGTGCAGCACGCAGAAAGCTCGAGAGCACTGTCCCCCTCAACCGTATTGTGCCCCTACCTATTGGAATGAACACCATTAAAGACATTGGTTCTATTTGAAACTATTCGGGTTCTTTTTTTTAAAATCTTTTTCAGGAAGTTATGTCACAGTAAATAGTTACTTGGAAATGGTTTTTCTTGTTTTGCTTTTTAAATCTTGAGCATAAGTGAATACTAGTGTGTTTACCTTTGGTTTCTGTCAGGGAGGCCACCAGAGAAAAATTGAAATCATGCATTTCTTTGGAATATTTTCTCAGCCAAGCATAAGAGCAAATTATGTCCTCTCCATATAATTTTTTTTCTCACCTCAAGATGAATTTGTTCCTCCAGAGAGAGAAGTGATTTTTAAAAGGCTTGAACAACATGCTAATCTTTCCTTCTGATAGCCCCTGGTTGAATTAGCCCTGAATTCAAAGCATTTGCTGATGAAATGATACTTGACATTAACCAGTGTTGTATGGAAATATTTCTAGCACCCGGGGAGAAAGTAAAGGAGGGTATTCATAACACTGCCACTGTGTGGCTGGTTCTTCCATTTTCCTACTTGAATTACACTTGCTTCATGCTGACTGACTTTTCTCCTGAGAGACCACTTTTGAACAACAAAAGATCTGCACCACTGGACAAAGTTAGAATGTACAGTGTTATAACCATGAAAAGGGGGGGGGGTTGAGTAAAGGTACACTTGGCTGGTTGGAATTCTTTTTCCTCCTTCGGAGTGACAAGAGGTGATATCATATCCTTGTAAATCAAATGCTTTTCTTGCTTCGAAAAACCTGCTTAGACTTGGGACTCTAGGAGATAAGCTGAATTTTCCAGAGAAGAGTGAAATCTGAACTTGGCTTTAGGTTTTGCATCTCAGAGTATGGTTGACTTGGCCCCCTGATTTTGGCCTTGACTATATAAAACTAGATTAAAAAACTATGAGGATATATGGATGATTAGTCAACATTAAGTTTCTTCCTCTCATGCCAGTCTTTATAGCACATAGAACTATGCCAGCTCTTTACTTGTTTTTTTTTTGTTGTTGTTTTTGTTTTTATGTGAGGAGAAAATAGCACAGCAAACTATGGAGCAGTCATCTCATTCTTCAGTTGGGGCATGGAGATGTGTTTATATGACAAGTATTGAAGCAATTTCTTCATGAATAACTCTCAGCTTAGTTGAAATGAGAATTTATACCCTGTGATATAGTGTAGGAGGAAGAATAATGAACTAGTCTCAAGAATCCTAGATTACACTCACATCCAAAGCTTTCCAGGCAACTGTGTGAACTGTCTGAGGCGCAGTATTTCCCAACTGTATTTCACAAAATATGCTGTCTTCCCCTGCAAGTGGCTATGTACGCTGGGGGTGTGAGGAGTGGGGAGAGAGATTAATGACCAAATAGGTTTTAGAAATTGTGCATATTATATCCCTTGGAATCACAGTTTACTTAGTGTGTTTGTATGTGGAACAAGTGTTTACTGAGTCCTAGGTACCAGTCCTAGGTACCGCTATTAGTGGAAATAGACAATAAATATAGACTGTGTTTTCATAAGGAGATACCAAAGTAGGGTAAATGATCAGCGATGACTAAAGGATAGGAAATGGGGAACATTTATTTTTAAGCATACTAAAGTCTCCAAGAAATTACAAATTATGTAACCTGTTTATGTTTGTTTAACCAGTGTTTCCTAAAATGTTACTATTTTAGTTGTATACTTATTCACATCTCATAAAATAATGTGTCATGGAACTGGCAAATCATGTGTTAAAGGAAATGGTTGACTATTTCCTCAGGGTCTCTTAAGTTTTACACTTAAAATTCCTGATTTGTCTGAGGCTCACTTTCATCTTCTCCCTAAATCATGTTGTGGAATTCAGGTGTATGCTGATTAGGCAAGTTTTACTCAATACAAATTGATGGAGTTTTGGCCTTTCAAGGGTACTGTAAGAATAAATAAGGGGACTTATTACCCAATATGTAATTTAAAAGCACACATAATGAACTTCAATACAAGAAAGGACGTTCTATCAGAGAGGTACATGTAGGTAAAAGTCAGAAAAAGCTTTGAGCCAGGGTTCTGAGGATGGTCGTTCCAGGACCAGCATCCCTTGGGGGACTTGTCGCAATTGTAAATTCTTGACCCCATCCCAGACCATCAGATCTAGGAACTGTGGGGCGGAGCCCAGCAATGTGAAGCCCACCATGACTCTGATTCTTGGGAATGTTTGAGAATCACAGTGTTTGAAGTGGAGTTCATACTTGGATGGAGAATCTCGGGGATTGTTTCATAGAATTGGTGGCATTTTTAATCTTGGAAGATGAGTAAAACTTGTGGACAGTAGAACAGTAGAACTATATTCATTTTTTGTTGTTAATCCTCACCCTAGGATATTTTTTTCACTGATATTTAGAGAGAGTGGAAGGGAGGGAGGCAGGAGGGGTGGGAAGAGAGAGAAACATCAATGTGAGAGAGACCCATCAATTGGTTGCCTCCTGCATGAACCCTGACCAAGACTGGAGATGAAACTTGCAACCCAGGCACATGCCCTTGATTGGGAATGGAACCTATGACCCTTTGGTATGCGGGCTGATGCTCTAACCACCGAGCTACACCTGCCTGGGCTAGACCTATATTCTTACAGGAGGCAATAGCAATATGAGTCAAAATCACAGTAGAGATCTGAGGGCTAACTCTAGCTTTTTTTACTAGTAAGCTATGTGACTTTGTCCAAATCACTTAACCTCTCTCAATCTGTTTCCTTAACTTTAAAACTGGAGTGTTGGGTTAGACAATTTTATGATCCTTTTGACTGTAAAACTCAATTAGTTTACGTGGCTCTGGTACTAGCTGAGTAATGGCATGACATGAATTATTTGTGACCCAAGTGCCTAGTATATTATCCTGCACACGCTCAAGCTACAATGGTTTGTATTAAGAAAAACGACACAGTAAACATTTTTCCTTCTTTTCAGGCGGCCATTAGCATCAGGCAGAGAGTAAAACTTGATTCCCTCGAGTGTCATACAGGCAGTGCATAAGTGATTTCAGGAGCAAGGGCCCAGAACATAAAGCAGTGTCATGAGGATGGTAATTTGAGCAGCATCGGAGCAAGCTGCTCTGGGAGATCGGGCTTAGCAGGATCTGGCTGTTCTGGGACTCATCATTGCAGTAGAAATGCTGCTGGAACTCCCCTGGAATTAAATGCAGATCTGCAGAGTAGCTCCTAATGCAGCGATCGTTTCCTAACTTTGAAAGTGTACATGTGGGAGTTGGAATAGGTTGCAGAGCTGTGGCAGTAGCCCTTGGCCCATGTCACCATGTACAGATGCCTCCCTGGCGCTGACCCTGACCCATGGCATGGGGCCTGGGGAAGGGGGATGGCTACCCTGTGCATCGTCTCGTTCTTGACCCTTTATCCTTAACCCATTTTTTTCACCTGCTTTTCATATTGCATCCCTTCTGCACACCTTCATAACGAAATACCATATAATATTTGTGGAACATGTACTAGTACTGTGTGCCCGTCACGATTCCAACCCTGTTACATGGCAGTGGGAATTCTCATAGTCACCATTTTAAAGATAAGGAAACTGAGACTTAAAAAGCCTTAAGTATTACCCCAAGGTCACCCAACCAGAAAGTGACAAAGCCTGGATTTGAGTCAGGGTTCTCTAACTTTTGGGTATAATATAGTAAGCCGTTGCCTTTAGTAAAGAAAATGCATCCTCTCCTTTACCTTTGATGTGGAAAAGAAAATGTCAGAGTAGGTTGTAAATTTCCTTCCCCATCGTGTGGCCCACAGATTTTGTCTTAGTTCCATGTTTAACTTAATAGCTAGCAGTTGTATACATACCACGTGCCAGGAACTGTTTTAAGTGCTTCATTTTTATTAACTCGAATCCTGGTTGGTAGGAGCGATTTTTCTCATTTGATAGAAGAGGCATCTGAGGCACAGAGAGGTTAGTTACATTATGTACCCAAGGTTACACAAGTAAACGGCAGAGCTGGGGTTCAAACCCAGGCGGTCAGGCATCAAAGCTTGTATTCCGGACCCCGCTGCACACACAGCCTGTGTGTAGGTGGAGGACTCACCTGAGTGGCAGCTGATTTCCATTTGCAGTTCTAACACAGGCCATCTTCATGAAGGATGTCTTGCAAAACTACGGCTTTGTATATTGACTTTTTTCTTTATGGTGCAGCCTAACAGCACATTTCCTCAGTACCATGTCTGTCCTTTCAAAATATATAAGCTAGGAAGGGATGGAGTGAAAATAGGATGTTTTCTTAAGATGCCTTTTTTACTCTTCAGGAATCTCAGCTATTGAAGGAGGCTAGTTTAATGATGGCAGAAAACAGCTTCACTGGGTTACCAAAGCAAGCAGAGGCACCCTGCTGAGTCAATGCATGCCAGAGTGTTGGCCTTGGTGAGAACTGGTCCCTGCCCCTGAGGTCTCTGCTATTTCATCACCCCTGGAGAGGAAAATTGCCCTGCCCTTCTGAGTCCCATGCTCAGATCCACTCCAAGTGGGTAGGGCAGGGTGGGGAGGCACGTTGGACTGCCTCTGAAAAATAAATGTCTCCACTTTTGATGGATGGCTTGAAGAGCTCTTTGGAGATTTTATCAAAAAAATATTGATTATGTTACTAAGTCATAGAAAATAGGCTCTGAGGTTGGGAACTAAGTGCTTTCTTTAAAATAACCCAGGAGCAGTAGAATAAATCAATATGTAGAACATCCAAAACACTGTAACCATCATGTTGTTTTCAGTGCGGAAAAAGCAGTTCTAGTATTTACTTAGAAAATTTTATGGAATTCCTAACTTCTAACACTCACTAATTTTCTAAATCAATGAAAAAAACTTACAAGGCTTTTAAATTAATTTGTGCCAGATAGGGCTTTTTCTTTTCTCTCCCCCTGCCCCCCAAAAAAATAAGGAAATAAAAAACTTATGAGATGTTGAGATGTTTTAGTTTTAAGAACTGAGGCCAACAAGTTTAGTCCTGCCCAGTTTTTGGTGTTAAATCCAAATTTCAGTGCACAATAATACTATTCCATGACCGTTTGATTTGGAGTCATTTCTATTTGCATTTAAGATAACTGATTCTGCTTTATAAGAAAAGAATTTCCAGCAGTGTATCTTGCTGGAAAAAAAAATAACTTAGCATGCAACATACCAATCTTGGAACAGTTAAATTGAATGATTTTTTTTTTCATATTACGACATCATTCTGTGCTTTGAAGGATTCACCAGAAGGGTTTGTAAAAGTAACTGTCCCCTTTGGGCACTTAAATGTTTACTTAGAAACAGTTAACTACTTAGAGGGGAGAGTAGGACCAGGGAGAGTAATAAGGTGTCAGAAAATGATGATCACTGCCAAATGATGATAAAACTACATCTCTCAAATTGTTAAGTAACTCAAAGAAAAAGTAATTCAATTAACACACGTTTCCGTGTGGCACCAGCTCTGGACCTGGGAGATCTGAGACCTAGTATTAGGGAAATCACTTCATCTCTATGAGCCTCAGTTTCCTTGTCTGTAAACTCAGGAGATTGGACCAGCCAGTCTTTAAGGCTCTTTAGAGTCTGAATACTTTCTTGGTTCTGTTTCCTGAAGTGAGATGTGCTTATTTTGGGGGGATCTGGAAACTGGATATAGTAAAGGCTTCTGGGCCTCTGGGTAAACCTGGACCTTAATGCTTTGTTCAGCAAACCAGTATGTGTGCCTCCTACATGGCATCTGCTTTGCTGGGTGCTGGGAATAGGATGAGGTACAATTGCTGCTCCTTCCTTCAGGTTTCCTTTAGTCTGGGTTTAGGGTGGTAATGGCAGGGTGGTGGTGCGGGGGAGTGGACAGACTAAAAACAAGTTCAGTTGAACTGAATTTGCCCCTGGAGCTGTCTTCTTCCCTCATGACCATAGAGTCCAGACTCTTTGAGGAAAGTGTCAGCAAAACTGCTCCCACCGGCAGTGAGTGGGAAATGAGGCAGAAACTGTATTGGTATTTCCCTGGGGATGCTAGGCGTGACCTCCGCTTTCTACTTGGAGAGAGTATGCATGGCCTTTGGTCATTCCCTTATGAGAGCCATGTCTCATTCTATTATATTCATAGTGAACCCAAAAATACCTCCCTATCCTGGAGCATTCTCAGATGATGAAATAAGAGTCTGTGGAGGCATAGGAAGTATTATTAAAGCCTCTTCTGGTTCACATCCCTGATCCATAAAGAGGGCTCTCTCGCTTCCATGTATCACTGTGTGCTCCACAGCGAGGCACCTCCGGTTGCTCTGGTCCCATTTGAACCTACTGCCTCCAAGCTACTGCTTCACACACTAAGCACCTGAGGCGTCTCCTAAGGACAGACAGCAGAGGCATTGCATGTGAAATTAGCTTCCCATTATAGAAAGGTATCCCATATTTCTGCCTTTCATTTTTACTGTCTACTCTGCTTCTGAAGTCCGTATATTAAGCTGTACTCTTTCTACCTGCCTACTCAGTGTTTCCTAGCTATTAAAGCAGAGGAGAATAGCAAGGCATATTTCACCCCCAGCTGGAACCAAGCAATGCATGTCTGGAATTGTGCTTTATGAGGGTCTCCTGAAGGGCAGAATTTGGTGGAAAAATAGAGAGAGAGAGCGCCTTGTTAGGTGTGGAGAGAGCCCGGACACCGGCCTCTGCTACCAGGAAAATGAGGTTTGCTGGGCTCATCTATAGAAAGGGTATAATAACATGTGCCCTGCCAACCCAGGATATGAAAGCTTTTTATACAGTTGTTCCCCTCTCATCCGTGGCTTCACTTTCCAAGGTTTGAGTTACCCACAGTCTACCTCAGTTCAAAAATATTAAATGGAAAATTCCAGAAATAAACTATGTACAAGTTTAAAATCGGGCACTATTCTGAGTAGCGTGACGAAACCTCATGCCATTCTGCCCTGGACGTGAATCATCTCTTAGTCCAGCGTGTCTATGCCATTTACGCTCAGGCCTGGTGGTGACGTAGTCGCCACCATCTTGATGAACTAAGCCACTGCCATGGTAGCTCAGTGTTCAGGTAACCCTTATTTTATTTAATAATCGCTCCAAAGTGTTAGAGGAGTGATCCTAGCAATTGGATATGCCAAAGACAAGCCATAAAGTGCTTTCTTTAACTGAAAAATCGTGTATGTATGGGAAAAACATTATATATATAGGGTTCGGTACTATTTGTGGTTTTAGGCATTCCCTGGGAAGTCTTGGAAAGTATCCCCCTTGGGTAATGGGAGACTGCTACAAACTATAAAATAATTTATAATATTTTTAAGTGTTAAAATTCGTTAGGGTAATTTTCAGCTTACTGCCAGTAATTGGAACTAGTTTAAAACCAGAAAGGAGATAACCAAATAGAGAGAAGGTGGGTGGGTTTTATGCTTTCCCATCAATGATACATGTTTCCTAGTGTAATGGAATTAAATGATGATATAAATGCTTTTAGGGGGCTTTAATTATTTCATTCTTCTTGCAAATAATTTAGAGAGAAAGATGGTGCAATGGGGGGAAAAACACACACATGGCTTTTACAATAACAAAGACCAGGGTCTGAGATCCCGCTTTATGACTTACCACGGGAAGACCGAGACCTCTGCTGATTGGGACAATAGTCCAACCCAATAGGTTAAGTTCTCTTTCAGTTTTCTAACAGAGTTTGGTAGTAGCTTAGGGTTGTTATAAGGATTAATATAACAAAGTGGGAAAATTCCTGACAAAATGCCCAACTCACAGTGTGCAAAACATTTAATTTCCCACGCCTGATTTTCCCCACATTCCCCATAGAGGAGAAAGGGAATGTGAGGTCCTGCAGCGTGTGCCCTAGTGGAAGAACCATAAATGAGGGGATTCTAAAAATCTAAGCTATCAGGGTGCAAATAGAATAGCTGCTTCTTGTTAAAGAGCCCATTTCTCTCCACCTTCTGTTTTAAATACTTGACAGAGCTCAAAACTGGAAAATATTTTTTATCTTTTAATCTGCATATTCATAGAACTGTTGTGACTACGGCAATTGAATAGACTCATAAAAATAATTGGACATCATTTCTTAAATTACTCTTAAGAAAATAAATTTCTTACAATTCTTTCGTTTTCTATGGGTTTTATTTATTTATTTTTATTTTTGCACAAAATCTTGCCGTTCTTGTTCTAAGTAGCACAGTCCGCTCATGGATATCACTTAGGTGGAGCAACTTCTTAGGGGTGGTTCTCTCTGCTTTGTTTGTTATGTGATGTTTTGTTCATTCTCATTGTGTTGAATTATGCATAAACCTTGATCAGTTTAAAAGTCAGCACAGCAAAAGATGATAATGGGTTGGATGCATTTCTTTAAAATACAATAATTATGAAGTAATTATGTAACCATTAATGAGTAATATTAATTGAAGAAATGTTAAAAATGAACATAAATCACACTACACAGATCATCCTTTCTAAATATAAAAATATAGCTGTACATTAGATGTTTAAATAATAATAGAATTATACCTCACATACTGTTTTATGATCTTGTTTCTTTCTTAGCATTATATCTTATTATATTTGAAAATACATGCCTTTTTATTAAAATTATTTTTACTGGCTGCATAGTATTTCACTTTATGAATATGCCAAAATTACTTGATTCTCTATTGATAAGCAATTAGAATCTTTTCAATTTTTTTGTATTTTAAATTGAGCTATAAGTAAATGTATACTTGTATAATTATTTCCCTAGGATAAATGCTTAGAAGATAATTCCAAGTCAAAGGTAAATGCAATTTTTAATTCTTCCAGCATATATTTATAAATGGACCTTCAGAATGCAAGAAATCTTTCACAAAGGAATTATTCCATCAGTAGTGTATGTGTCAATTTTTTAAAAATCAAACAAGTTGAGATTAAATCCTAGTGATTTTTAATCCCTTGTCATTGTGTAGTAGAAAGGTTTCTACTTTTTTAAAATTGTATTTGTTTTAGTATAAAGAGTTTTTAAGTTAAATTTATTGGGGGGACATTGGTTAATAGGATACTATCAGTTTCAAGTGTACATTTCTATGATATGTTCATTGCATTATGGTAAAAAGGTTTTATAATAAAAGCATTAATAGCACTGTTTCATAACAGTTATTTCCTAGGCCTTCTCCCACTTTCCTCTAAGTTAACTTATTTTTTTCTCTCTCTTTTCCCCCCTCCAGGATGGAAGTATGATGTGATGGATATAACTATGGGATACTGTGTGGGTACACGGCCTCCTCCTTCTTGCCTCATCCTCCTGCTTCTCAAGCTCTTGGCCACTGCCTCCCAGGGGCTGCCGGGGACCGGGCCCCTGGGCTTCCACTTCACACATTCTGTTTACAATGCTACAGTGTATGAGAACTCAGCAGCCAGGACCTACATCAATAGTCAGAGCAGAATGGGCATCACCTTAATTGATCTGTCCTGGGATATCAAATACAGAATAGTATCTGGAGACGAGGAAGGCTTTTTCAAAGCAGAAGAAGTCATCATTGCAGATTTCTGTTTTCTCAGAATAAGAACTAAAGGTGGGAATTCTGCCATATTGAATAGGGAGATTCAGGACAATTATTTATTGATAATAAAAGGTTCTGTCCGAGGGGAGGATTTGGAAGCATGGACCAAAGTGAATATCCAGGTGTTAGATATGAATGATCTGAGACCTTTGTTTTCACCCACCACATACTCTGTTACAATAGCAGAAAGCACACCTCTAAGGACTAGTGTCGCCCAGGTGACAGCAACAGATGCGGATATCGGTTCCAACGGGGAATTCTACTACTACTTTAAAAACAAAGTTGATCTCTTTTCCGTTCACCCCACGAGTGGTGTCATCTCTTTAAGCGGACGATTAAATTATGATGAAAAGAACAGGTATGATCTGGAAATTTTGGCTGTGGACCGTGGGATGAAACTCTATGGAAACAACGGAGTGAGCAGTACTGCAAAGCTTTATGTTCACATTGAACGGATAAATGAACACGCCCCAACTCTCCATGTAGTCACTCATGTTCCTTTCTCGCTGGACAAAGAGCCGACATATGCGGTGGTGACCGTCGATGACCTAGATGAGGGGGCCAATGGAGAGATTGAGTCTGTTTCCATTGTGGCTGGGGATCCTTTAGATCAGTTCTTCCTGGTTAAGGAAGGAAAGTGGATACACGAATATAAGATTAAGGAGAGAAAACAGGTCGACTGGGCGAGCTTTCCCTATGGCTACAATCTCACTCTTCAAGCAAAAGACAAGGGTTCGCCGCAGAAATCCTCTGCCATCAAGATAGTCCACATTGCCAACCCCAGGAGAGACACAGTCCCAATTAGATTTGAAAAAGAAATGTACGAGGTGAGCATTAGTGAATTTTCCCCTCCTGGTGTTGTGGTTGCTATAGTAAAATTAAGTCCCGAACCGCTGGATGTGGAATACAAATTGTCACCCGGGGAGGATGCACAGTACTTCAAAATTAATCCTCGGTCAGGTCTCATTGTCACAGCACAGCCGCTGAATACCATTAAGAAGGAGGTTTATAAACTGGCGGTGACCAACAAGGAAGGGGATTTAAAAGCACAAGTCACCGTCGGCATAGAAGACGCGAACGACCACACCCCAGAATTTCAGCAGCCACTGTATGATGCTTTTGTGAATGAAAGTGTTCCAGTGGGAACGAGCGTCCTGATGGTTTCAGCTTCTGATAAGGATAAAGGAGAAAATGGGTACATCACCTACAGTATCGCCAGCCTGAATATGTTGCCGTTTGCCATTAACCAGTTTACAGGGGTTATTAGCACAACCGAAGAGCTGGATTTTGAATCCTCTCCAGAAACTTACAGGTTCATTGTCAGAGCCTCTGACTGGGGTTCCCCATATCGCCATGAAAGTGAGGTAAATGTGACTATTCAAATAGGAAACGTCAATGACAACACCCCTCTCTTTGAGAAAGTGGCTTGCCAGGGAGTTCTTTCATATGATTTCCCAGTTGGGGGTCACATCACAGCTGTCTCAGCCATCGATATTGATGAACTTGAACTTGTAAAGTACAAAATCATCTCTGGAAATGAACTTGGTTTCTTTTATTTAAACCCCGACTCTGGTGTTTTACAGCTTAAAAAGTCACTGATGAATTCTGGCATTAAAAATGGTCAGTTTGCCCTCAGGATTACAGCGACCGATGGAGAGAATTTTGCGGATCCCATGTCTGTAAACATTTCAGTCCTACACGGGAAGGTGTCTTCAAAGAGCTTCAGTTGCAGAGAAACTCGTGTGGCTCAAAAGCTGGCAGAGAAACTACTCATCAAGGCAAAAGCAAATGGGAAACTGAATCTGGAGGATGGATTTCTTGACTTTTATTCAATTAATAGGCAAGGACCACATTTTGACAAGTCATTTCCCTCTGATGTGGCTGTGAAGGAGAATCTCCCAGTTGGTGCTAACATCCTGAAGATTAAAGCCTATGATGCCGACTCTGGCTTCAATGGAAAGGTGCTATTTACAATATCTGATGGCAACACGGATAGTTGCTTTAATATTGATATGGAGACTGGGCAACTTAAAGTCCTTATGCCCATGGACCGAGAGCACACAGACCTCTATCTCCTTAATATCACCATCTATGACTTAGGAAATCCACAGAAATCTTCCTGGAGGTTGCTGACCGTCAATGTGGAGGATGCTAATGACAATAGCCCAATTTTTCTTCAAGACAGTTACACAGTTAACATTCTTGAAAGTTCAAGTATTGGCACTGAGATTATACAAGTGGAAGCCAGAGACAAAGACCTGGGTTCTAATGGTGAGGTGACTTATTCAGTCTTGACAGACACTCAGCAGTTTGCCATCAACAGCTCAACTGGAATCGTTTATGTAGCTGATCAATTAGACCGGGAATCCAAAGCAAACTACTCATTAAAAATAGAAGCTAGAGACAAGGCAGAAAGTGGCCAACAGCTCTTTTCAGTTGTCACTCTTAAGGTGTTTCTGGATGATGTCAATGACTGCTCCCCAGCCTTCATTCCCAGCAGCTATAGCGTGAAGGTTCTTGAAGATCTCCCCGTGGGCACTGTCATCGCTTGGCTGGAAACCCACGATCCAGATCTTGGACTGGGGGGTCAAGTGCGCTATTCTTTGGTCAATGACTATAACGGGAGATTTGAAATCGATAAAGCAAGTGGCGCCATTCGCTTGAACAAAGAGCTGGATTATGAAAAGCAGCAGTTCTACAATCTCACGGTTCGGGCTAAAGACAAAGGGCGGCCTGTCTCTCTGTCATCGGTTTCCTTTGTTGAGGTGGAAGTGGTGGATGTCAATGAAAACCTCCATACCCCCTATTTCCCAGACTTTGCTGTGGTTGGATCTGTAAAAGAAAACTCGCGTATTGGAACAAGTGTGCTGCAGGTGACTGCCCGAGATGAGGACTCTGGGAGGGACGGAGAGATCCAGTACTCCATCAGGGATGGCAGTGGTCTTGGAAGGTTCAATATAGATGACGAGAGTGGTAAGTTTAATATTTTGTGTCAGAAGTGTAAATTTTGCCTCTCACATATCGTCAAAATGGAAAAGTAAATGGATATTCGCACACACTAAAATAGAATGACAAATGAGGTTGTATTGGGTGTGGAGGTGACACAGTAAAAGCTTTTTCTTAGAATACGTTGGTTTAAAAGACCTGCTTATACAGTGATGGTCATTATTTTCAGTGGGGATGTCCTTGTTTTTTGTTTTTATTTAGCACTATTTCTAGACTATCTCTTGATAAGCATAAGTAATTTTCACCTTTGTTAATTGCACTTTTGACTTTCACTAAATTAAGGGCCTTGACAAAGTAAATTACATTTGAATTGGCTTTACATTAGAAGTGTGAAATAGATTTTCAAATGGCTCTTGTGTACTAATCTTTCCCTTTACAGTAATGCTTTGCTGAAGTGATATCAGTAGCTTGGTCTTCATGTTTCAAGGGCACATCTGGCCCCTTGAACAACAGCATTTGCACCATATATGCTCCATTAACATATAGAGACCGGCTTTTACAGATGTTTTCGTGATAGACTAGAGCAGGCATGTTGTAGATTTTATTTAGTAAATAAATTTATTTTAAGATTTTATTTTTAAGAATTAATTTTTTATATTTTAGAATATGGGGCAGAATTTACCCAATATTATTATTGTCCCCTACCTATTTAATTACCCTCCATCATAATACAGATATGTATATTTTTTCCATTTTTTGTTATTCTTATTATGTGTCCTTTAAGTGTACATGTGCCTAGGCATGTGCATATATGTATATGTTCCTTGATTAGCACTGTGCATTTTTCTAGTCTACTTTGGATTGAAGACATCTCAAAACAGGGGCTGTGTCTTCTTCATTTTTGTGTAAGTGGTAATATTAGCACATTACAGTCTTCAGGACATACGTGTCTATATTAAATCATTTTCAACAACACTCACAGGACGCTTTGTTCCCAGTAATGATGATGATAATTAAAACAGGGAGTGGGAAGGTACATTATAGGGATACTAACTGTACATCAATCACATCAGAAAAAGGATTTGATGCAATCTATGAAATATTGGATAGGAGTGTACCCTCACAAATTTAAACTGTAATTTTTGTGTATACATAGGCTCTGATTATGGGCGGTGTTAAATGATAAAATTTGTCTTCATAGTCATAATAAAGGAAAAGGTAAATGTCAAGAAAATTGGGTTCTGATTCAGCCATCTACTCAATTTTATTATATATAACTTGCTATATGATTTGGAATATATTTTCACCTTTGACATACAAAATGAGCAAGGCTGGGAAGTAATCTTTATTGAGTGTCTACTCTGTGCTAATACTTTATTACTACTAATAATAATGATTTCTTTGAATACTTACAGTGGGCAGTAAAATGTTTGAAGGGCTTTATAATCGTGTCTTATTTATTTCTCCCAGTAGCCCCATGAGTAGAACTAATAATGAACTCTTGAACTGACATTCAGAGAAGGTATATAATTCGAGTCAGGTTTCAAACTTAGCTCTGAGTGCTGCAGTATATTATGCTGTCTGCCATCTAGAGCCAATATGGACTTCCTTGCATGTTCCTACATATATTTGAATTTGGTATTGATCTAAAATCTGTAAGACAATAAAGTGTTGAACAGATTTTAAAGTCCTTAAACCCTGGGCTCATTGGCTGATGACACAGGTCATTAATCACCTTTCTATCTCCTTTAGAGTCCCATTGTTTGTGTGGCTTTCCTGTTAGAGAAGCTTACCTTTGGGACCCAGGTGGATGTGGGCAGTTGGGTCAGCAGGAAGGCTTTGGACTGAATCATTAACTACTGCTGGCTAGATGACTACATTAAGCCATGTTGAGCTGTTTTATTAGGAAGTTTCATCTTGGTGTAGCCCGATGCAGGGAAGAACAGGAACAATTTGGTGAAAGTGGCCTAGATTTCCCCCGTTTGTACCATGTTATTTTGTTCTCATCTTGGGTGTTATTTCAGAAAAATGTGTGTATCGTTTCCTCTGATGATATAGCTTCCCTTATAATTCTTGACTTCAGGAGTTTGAGGTCCTTTACCTCTCTTGAGAAAACACCCCACTGCTCTGCATTTGTTCTGTTAGATCCTAAAGTACATACAATGCACTTTGCCACGGACGATAACAGTGCCATGTACATTTTGACATTGCTGCATGACTTAAAAGCTCGTTCTTGGAAATGTTCACTCCTTTGGGTTAAAGAGAAGCTACGGGAGTCATGTCTGGTCACATGCCCACAAGAGGACATAGATGGATCTCTCCTAATACAGTGCTGTTTTGGGGGCATTCATTACATATGTTTCTGATTTACTTTCCCAGAGGATTTTTAATATTTAAAACTATAGTGGCATTGTCCTTTTCCACTTTTCATTTTGTTCCCTTCTCTTAGAAAGTAAAACTATGCTTTTCTCTATATGATAGAAAAATGTTGGGGCTTGATGTTGAAGTTTTTAATGAAGGTTAGAATTTCCATATAATAATATTCTTAATCATCTTACTTCCTCCCCTCTCACCTCTTATAGATTTTAGTAGCCGAGCCCAAGATGTTGATGAGGAATGATTGCCTGGACTTGTGTTAGGGAGATGCTAGGGTTAAGAAGTTTGGCAAATGTACACCCAACAAGAGAGACGTCATCACCATGGTGCTGTTGGGTTTGCACTTCTGTTGAATGCTCCATAAGCTCTCGGTTTCCCAGTGTTAAAAATCATGGCTTGAGCTGCTGGCAGAGTGAACAGCTATTTAGCCCTGCAGCTGTTACTGAGACTGTAGTTCAGACTCTGTTGTCTCCATTTGACCCTTGGGCATAGAATGGCCTAAACTTGTTTGGATTTTTGTCTTTTAAGAACCTTTAAGTCAGCTGCCAAAGGTTACTTAATAGCTCACTTTGTCTAGTGGTTCTCAAATTTAGGAGTGCACATGAATCAGCTACAGAGTTTAACAATGCAGATTCCGAGGGCCAAGTCCCAACGATTCCAATTCAGGAGGCCTGGGCTAGGAGCCCAGGATTCTTCATTCAAGCACTCCAAGCATTCCCTTTGCGTGTGGTTCGGAAACACTACCCTAAATTTACTTGGCCTCTTCAGAGAGTGTCTACCAGGTTATATCTTTTCTGTAGAGTCTTTTTCCTTATACTTTTGAAAGGCAGGGAATTGAGCTCATATTTTAGATAAATTTCCTTATTAGTTGAGTGTTACAATCCAGATAAATCTTCTGTCATTTATTAGCAATGATAGTTTCCTGAATGCCTTCCCAATGGATCAAAAATCTACTTCTGTGCCTCAGTAATTGCATGCTCCTGTTTTGTGAAACTGCATGTGCTGGGAGTAGTTGATCCATTTAGTAATTTTATGTTCTCCACGTTTCTGGAACTCAGTGAACAAAACCATACCTTGTAGTTCTTCACCACTCACAGGCATTTAATAAATGTTTAATAATGTTCACAATAAATGGATTAACTGTGGGGCCCAACCACAGTGGATTTGATCACAATTTAAATTACTAGTCTGGAAGACTCAATGTAATCATTGTTTCCTTCACTAAGAATGCATTCTTATTCTTTGACACAACAGGAATTCATATTCTTTAATGTTTAGGTTTTAGATGGCTTAGAAAGCACACATTATCTATTTTAAACTGTTATTTTCTACTAGATTCTTTTGCAAGCTGTAAACTTAAGCAATGATTTCACCATTTTATTTACTTAAGATTAAAGAAATGCTTAATTGAGATAAATAATTTCTAGTTTAGGACATTAATCATTTATAATTGGGAAGATATTTTTGCCATCCATTATTGCTAATTATATTATTTTTTTTCATTTATCAAGTATCTATTATATGCCAGGCACTGTGCTAGGTGCTTTATGGACACTGTTTATAATTGTCAGTAGTTCAGCAAGGTCTAGTGTAATGATGCTTGCCCAGTTAAGGTCATGCACCTGGACATTATCCAAACTGGGATTGGAACTCCAGAAATGGGCACCAAATGTCATTTTAGTCCCTCTCTTTCCACTCCAGCATGCCGTAACAACCTTTATAAACATGCATTGGTCACATTTTTCTGTATCATGATGGCTGCATAACAACCAGTCACAAAATTTCAGTGGCTTATCGACACAGACTTTTTTTCCTTGCTCCTGAGACTGGGGGACAGTTGAAGCAGCACTGTTGCAGGCTGTGAATTGAGTGTATGTTCCACGTGTCTTCCCGTTGCAGGATGCAGGCCGAAGGAGTGCACAGTTATCTGGGATGTGATGTTCTCAAAGGGGAGGTCAGACATGCGACAGGGCTGCTGAAACCTGCAGTGCCTCTTAAAGCCTCTGCTCAGAACGGGCTCGCATCCTATTAGCCAGAGCAGGTCCTTAGGGGTAAGCTCGGCGTTGAGGTGGGGCAGCGAAGAATATTTCTATAGAGGGAGGGAGGGAAGAGGAATGAATACTTACTGAATAATAATACAGCCTGACATAGCTTCCGACAACTCTCATTATGGTCTTTATAACCTAAAATTAATTGGGTGCTACCTATGTGTAAGGCCCTGGGCCAAGCACTAGAGACACACACAGCTACAGGTGTAATGCCTGGGCCTTCCAGGCCAGGAAGTTTCCCAGTCTGTCGGAGAGGCCAGAATGCAGCTGCAGGTGATGGTGCTGGTGGTGATGGCAGCAGTGGTTAACCGTGACAAGTTCTGTGCAAATGCTTTATACAGATGGTCTCATTCAATTGTCTCATAAGATAGGGACGGTTGTGTTCTTATTTTTACACATCTGGTATTTTAAAAGGAAAAACATGCACTCACATTGACCTTTCTTTATATTGTGGTTCTAGACAGCACTTCCCCAGCTTCTCTGAGCCTAGAATGCTTTCTTTATGGCGAATGTTTTGATAGAATCAGCAGAGACTTAGGTCTAATGAGCACTTTGGTTCAAACAGACACCTGTAATAAGTTTCTCACAGTCATTAAGCACTGTAAAGCTAACGACTCCTTTTGTGTGCAGACCATTTCAACAATAACTATAGCTTTATGGTTGTGCTTAGTATCTGTGTTGGCTTTCTCCCTTTTGCCACTCGAGATTCACTCTCCACCCTCCTTTCTGCTTCGTGTCCAGGAAGGAGCCTGAGCTCATCAGCCGGTGGGCTCCTTTGCTCCCTGACATTTGTTGGTTCTGCCGGTGGGAACATGGAGAGGATGAAAGAGGGTTTGTTCAGGTTATTTCTCCCTTTGACTCATTCCACACTGGTTACTGTGGACTGGCTGCCCCCCCTCTATCGATGGGTAGAAAGAGCTCCCTACTGTTATCAACTCTGGAGCACAGCATCTGTTTTTTAATTATGATTACTTTTTTCTACACCCTGCCCACACCTTTGTAAACAGTCTATTTGTTCAATGCTTCTCTCAATTACCCAGTTTGAGTGTACCATCTGTTTTCTGACAGGACCCTGGCTGATAAAATATGTTTCTTATGTAAATATCCTAAAACAAATTTTAAGTTTAAAAGCATTTCTAAAGCTGATGTGGTCTAGCAATTCCTACTAATTCCAATCTCTCTGATGCTGCTCTGTGTGTTAGCACATTCCACTGGAGACCTGGAGAAACAACAGAATAAGACTTATTTAGTACTTTCATTTCACAAAGGAAGAAGGTGAACCAGAGGGCTATGCTTCCCCATCTAGTTTATGTGTTCCCCATCTTTTCTACTTTGGAAAGAAAATGCTTTGCTGAGGATTCTGATCCATCAGGCATAGGAAAAGGTGGAGCAGCCGGATGGATGGTGTGGTATCAGGATCTCTCAGGCTCCCAAATGTTGAGATGCGGTGCTTTGATCTGCTACAGGGAGAAGATTCATTTTAACTGGTGGCCGGGGAGAAATTCAGACATAAAACAGAGCAGCTTTTATTTAGTTAGTTCAACTGAAGCACTGGTTTTTGGGTGCCAGTGCTGAGTCTAATACTTCGTCTGTAGTCTGTAGTCATCAGCTAGTTAAGAGTGAGTGAATGAAAAACAAGGAAGGGAAAATGTGAATTAGAAATATGAGGAGCTTTTCGTCATAGCAGGAACCGTTAGTCCCAGCCCAGACATTTAAAGTGTTGGGTAATTCCCATAGTAGCATGATCTTGCATAATCCTATATTATAAAAGGGTAACATGCAAATTGACACTAACAGCAGAATGATCAGAACAACTGCTCGACAAGTCACTATGAGGTACACTGCCCACCTCTTGGTCCCTTTCCCCCACTGGCAGGCTCCTATCATCCAATGGCAAACGAGGAATGAGGGTTGGGTAGCGTGGCACATGGGTGGCACCAGGCCAAGGCCCCTGCCCCAACAGTCGCCCCACACCAAGGGCAACCCACAGCAGGGGAGGGGCTTGCGAGTGGGTGGGAAAGGCTGATCTCTTGGTTCCTCCTTCTGGCCAGCAGGCTCCGATAACCCAATGGCGAACGGGGAACCACCAGGGGTGGGTGGTGGTGGGGCCGGGCCCAGCTGGGGGCAGCCAGGGAAGATGACCCTGATCACTCGCCAGGCCTAGGGACTGTACTCACGCATGAATTTCGTGCACCAGGCCTCTAGTGTAATAATAATAATAATAATAATAATAATAAATAAGCTTCCTTTTCCTTCTATTCAGAGGCACTAGAAGTCATATTTTATCTTATGGCGATTCTTCATCTTTCCAGCTTCTTTTCCTCCAACTTGCTTATTAACTTCTCCTTGACAAGTAAAGCACGTGTTATTTGGTGGCTTTGGTGCAATTCATGACAATCCCAGAGTAAATGCATTCCCCATCCTCATTCTTTGTTTGGGGTGATATTTTTACCTCCACCCGTCTAAGTCAAAAGAGATTCAATGACTTTTGTCCCACGCTCACCCTTAAAATTTGCCCTTAGGACCAGAGCAAGCAAAGGAGAGAAATGAAGTTATGTAAACTGACAGGAGAAACATTTCTTGGATCTGGATTTTTAATCTAAGGTCTAGACTTTTTGAACATAATTATTTGAGAGAAAAATAATGAGTCCCAGCAGAGCCTTGAACACTCCACAACACTCAGATGAACTTAGTGGTTGTCATGTAAGCCAGGTGGGAGAAAGGATTAGAAGCTTCTGGAAAGTAATGAACAGCATGTTTTTATTACTCTTTTCAGCAGGTGCCTTCTTCTTGACCTTTCCTTAACTGTTGGCTGAAGGCAATTTAGGTTTTAATAGAGGACTGTTGGTTCAAATCTGTAATTATGTCTGCATCATGTAGCAAGTTCGAGCTGCTATTGTCCCTGTGTAACTAGTAAGTGATAAAAATAATGACCACCATAAAGAGGAAATTCAAATAGGGTGGCAAACCAACAAGCTGGAAACTCCTGTGGTCTTTTCTCTGAAATTGGACTTTCTTTTATTAATGTAATGGAAATTTTTAATGGCTTACCTGGCCCTTCACGTCACGGTCGTTATTTCTTCAGTGCCAAGTGAAACTGGATTGTTTTTATTTCTTCAGTTAACAGGAATGAAATTCAGGGGTCTAATAAGCAGAGGGTACAAAACCTACCAACTGATTACTTCACATATTAGTGGTTCTTAGAATGTGTGGGATAAATGTGTTGACTCTGGATAGCTCACGTCTCATTTCAGTCTTCTAAAAATATTTTTTGCAAGTGTTTTGAAGATACTTTTATTTATCGTTACATTTGGAAGAATTATAGAGCTCAATAAATATTTCTGTGATGCCACTACATTCACAATGTCTCATTGAAAAAAATGAAAAGAAAATTAAAATGGGCTGTAGTCTGTATTTTTAGCTTGCCAGTTTTTATGAAAGCACATCTTATCAACAGACAGAATCTACACAGAGTTGTGTGTAGCATTCAGTTCAATTTATATTAAATTCTGGGCACTGGTCTATGAATTATTGAATATAATAGGGCTCTCCAGATTTTCCCGTTGGACATTGGAGGATTTAGTGGCTTCTCTAAGGCCAGTCTTTGTGATTAAACTCACAGATTTTCATTTGCATAACATAGGTAATATTCTAGTTGCTTTTAGAAAGCAGTATGCTGATGAGAATAATAGTTAGAAAAACATTGAATATGAAATGTCTTGGGTCAAAAAGTGAATGTAAGTTGAAGGAATTAAGCTAAAAATTTGAGGTACACACACACACACACACACACATAGACACACACACACACGATATTATGCTAAAAACATAAAGGCGTTGTGCTTTACCCCAAAATCTACAACATAGAGCTTCTACCATTTTTATAGGTTTTTCTCCACCTGATTCTATTAAAGTCCCCTTCCCTCCCACCCTCCTTTCTACTCTTTCTGAATAGCAATGGGAAAAAATATTATTGGGTGAGGATTAACCAAAAAACACAGAAAAATAAAATTTAAAAATAGAAAGTACAGAAAGATTATTTTGTTTTCCTCCAGTGTTGTTGATTTAAATTTGTGTTTTATTATTGATAGTTTAGAAATGCTTTTCTCTCATTGCAACTTGTTATTGGTAATGTAACTAAATTTTCTATATTGGTGTCATTTAAAAAAAAACCCACCTCTATCCAATATCTTATATAAGCTATAACAAATATATTTACTGTTAATACAGGGCTGTGCAGGAAAAAGTATTAGAGATGTATGTAAGGCATTTAATCAACAAATTCTCTTAAATTCTTATTTAAGAGAATCTAATCAAAAGAAAACAATTATGACACATTTATTATTTGTATGCTGAATTCCAATAGAGAACTTTCATTTGGACTCTCTAGGCAAGAACCAAATTTTCCAATCACAAGTTTACAATGATTGGGGCATTTTCCTTAGACCAGCTTCTGGCTCTGAACATTCTGAGCCTACTTTCTCCACCCCCACCACTGCAACTCCAGTGCTGGTCACCACAGGAGATGTTCCTATGGTGACACAAGTACTAGTCCTTCGTTTCCATGCTATAGTGGTATGTGTCTCAGTGTAGTATGTAATAGGCGTGTTTTTGGAATCATTTCTACATTGGGATGACTAACAACAATTTGACTGTACATGGAATTGATGGTGAACCACATAAACATATGCCACTAACTTCAAACTAAATGTATCCTCAACTCAATTCTCCCTTGAACAGATGGCCCAGATGCCTGCAGCCACTCTACCTGATGATGGGAAATGTCACTGGAGGGGAAAAAAGGAAAAAAAATTAAGTTATTATTGTTAAAATATAGTACTTTTGCAAAAATGTTTAACCATGAGATCTGTTGCCAGGGTCCTACATAGGGTTTGGAAGCTTCAACTTTGACACTTCCTGTTAAATCTGCATCTGCCTGCCTAGCAATGTCAGTACATGAACACTTTTCGAAAGAAGTAAGTCTTCAAGATCATCACGGAAGAATGACTATGCTTGGCCAGGCCACAAAGACTGGTCCTGATTTGAAAATCTGTGACAGCTAGACCAGATTTAATGTTTCTGTCACTCTCATGTATTATTAAACCAGCAGACAAACCTGTGTGAAGGACATAAATTCAAGGTGACATGTGAGTGGATCTGGCCCCCAGGTGTCTCCAAGGAGGTGTCCTGGAAATTCTGTTGCCAACTGTACTGGACGTGTGAGAAAATCTCAAAGTTTAAGAAATACAGTCGTGAGCTCTGTCCTTTCAGAGCAGATGGCTGGTGAGAGAATGACATTGTTCAGTGGGCCCACTCTTTTTTATGACACCTACTTGGCAGTTCACTACTGAGAATACATCTGGACCTGGAAGCAAATACAAAGGGCCATTGAGAGGTGTGTTAATGAAGGTCACAGAGTTCTTTTCCTTAGACTCATCATCTGTATCCTAAAACATGACTTGGGGGTTTTCCCACAAATCACATGGGTTTCACTGAACCATAGTTTCCATATTACTATCAAATTTTATTATAGATAATCTAATGTATTACTATTATAATGTACATATCAGTAGCACATCTCACGATCAGTAATTTTAATATCCTTGGGCTGCTGGGATTGGTAGGATGTTTCTGATTTCCTTGACTCTACCTTTGTTAAAACCCTGTGGTTACTAAAAGTAAACATTGACTTTCAGTCAACTTCCAAATGGAATTATATACTTGGGATATCATATCATACTTGAACCAGTATGAGGCCCTGAGATCCTGAATGAAGCTTGGTGATGGAGAGTGAGTTAGTCTTACGTATGTGGATGCCCTGCCCTTGTGCATGATATTGCCCATCTTTCCCCAAACCTGGCTGGAGTTAGAGATTTCTCACACCATGAGGATATTTCTAAAGGAATATTTACTACATGGTTAAACTGAATGAGCCTTAAAATGAAAAGAGTAGTTAAATTATGAATACCAATTTCATAAAGCATTGTTCTAGTTGCTAAAAGTGCAGGTGTAGTCCTTTTTCTGTCTGTCTGGTAGTTTTATCCTAGAAGGCAAATACTCAGAATCATACTAGGTGAGAGTTCCCTTTATAGTCCCTGAATTTCTGTGTTTCAATCAAGGGTGTTGATACTAAGTCAGAATTCTATATTCCACAGTCACACAGCATGATTCAAAAATGTGTAGTAATAAGTTAATTGAGAACTTCATAATTTGGTAGGATGTGCTCAAGGACCAGGATGTAAGCAAAAATTGTTCTTGGGGAGTCTTCTAAATAGCTTGTGAAAAGAATTTGCACTGAAATGCATGAACTCTTCGGTTTTTACATAGACCTTATTTACTTTGCACACAATTCTAATAAGCGAGACTTGTTGATATGTAGTCATAGAGCATTTTAGAAATCTCAAAGCAGAGATATGTCTATAGGTAGATATACTAACATCAGTTGGAAATAACTGTTAACTAGGCAGCAAGATAAATAAATCACGCCCATTGCATGATTACTATGTGTCAGGCATTAAAAAGTATTAACTTGTTTGCTTTTCACAAGGATTCTGTGAGGTAGGTACTTACTATCCACATCTCACCGATGAGGAAATGAAATCTTGATTTTACATGGCTTGTGCAAGGTTTCACAGCTTGTGATAGAGCTGCGATTTGAATGAAGAAGTCCAGCACCAGAGTCTGAGCTCTCATCACTACTCTTCAGACACTCTCTGGATAAATAGCCCTAAGTATCTCCTTAAGGACAGAACCCATAGGGAGCCCATCACTTCATCACCACACAGCTTAGTAGCTGATCATTATAATGAAAACTCCCACCCCTTGTCCAGGCTCTCTTTCCCTGGAAAACAGACCTGAGGCAAAAGTTACAATACATGCTCATGTTTTATTAAGGCTGTGGATTCCAGCGGAGCAAGGGTGAGAGGAAAAGGAAGCCAGATTGGAAAGAAAGGAGACCAAACATAAAGTGGAGTGTTATCGAATTGCCCATAGCTTCAACGTCTTTCTCAGTCACTATATGTCTCCAGGGAGGCTGAATGAGGCCTAGAATTGAAGAGGAGGGCAAGCAATTTTCCTCTTAACTCTTTCTCCTTTTTGACCTCTTATGGGTAAGATCTGCCACCCAGGACATGAACTTCCCAGCTCTTTTGGATTGTGTTGCTGTGCCTGGGCAACTTATGTGGAATCCAGGACCTTGTGATTAATGTACAGTCTGACAATTGTTCATTCATTACACTGTCTCCTGTCAGCTGTGGGGGGAGCTCCTTTTTCTGTTGTAGCAGCAAGAGCTCCTGTTAGGAAGCTGGTGAATAGTTGAGGCCTGGGAGGTGGTGGAGCAGGTTGGGATGAGTGGATGTTTATTGTGCAAACTGACCCTGGACAAAGACTTGCAGTGTATTGGGGAAATATTTCTCATCAAAACAAAGGAAACATGACCCATAAAATTGTGATGCCGACCTGGGCAGATGCTCAACTACTTTTTCAGAAAACTCAACTACACAAAACAACATGTTTCTAAAGGCTCTTATTGGTCAAGGTGGTATGATTCCCGTTTCTCCGGACCCTGGATTGCTTAGTACTACAAGGGAAGCAATGTCAGCGTTTCTTATTCTGTGACCGGTGAGGGCAAAGTCATACCATTGTACCTCTCCATTCTTAGAAGCATCTGACACAGTGTACTATTTTATCAAATGTGTGTGTACAAATTTATGGGCTAGAAATGCAGAGGGAGATAGAAGAGGACCTAGAGGTTGAGGATTTTGTGAGAGTTTTGTCTGTTAAACTTAGTGTCCCATCTTCATTTCTTGTCACTGTATCCTCATTGTCATTGTCTGCATCGTCAGCACCATCACCTGTATCATGTAGGAAGATGAGACTTTTTGAGATGAACTGGCTTTTCCACAGATCCCATGGTCATTGGTACAACTGAGCTTTGAACCCAGGACATTTAAGCATGGGCACTGTTTTGCTCCGAGATGTCTTGATGATTCAAAACATGCTTTTTAAAAAATGTCTTAGGTTGTCATTATTAACTGTATTTATTACTGAGATGAGTTACTGACTTGGCTGTAAGCAGGCATCACCTTTGACAAGAATGGCTGATGCCTGAGTTGACTGTGGTGCACTTAGGAAGTTTGTTAGTGATCCTACCCTTCATGGTATTTTGCTACTTAGTATTTCACATTCTGTTCTTTACTGACCTGAAAACATCGCACGTAACATTTGAAGCACAGATGAAAGCACATTTTGTTAATCACAGTTCTTCAGATTTTAGTCACAGAACTCTTTAAATTAAATCATGAGCATATGCAAACATTCTTTTCCCAAAGTGGCTTTCTACTCTGAAATTATTATGTTGTTTTGGGTAAGACAAAACCAACATTAAGACACTAGACATTAAACCGATAATCAGTAACATCCTATATAATAAAGAGCTAATATGCTAATTAGACCAGACATTGGAATGACCTTCTGGAACGACCTTCCAGAATGACCAGTGGGTGGAGGGTGGGGCCAGCGAGCCTGAGCCGCCAGGCCAGCCATGGCAGTCCCGGTGCCTCCCCTTCCACAGAGATGGCTGTAGAGGCGGCAGGAGAGGGGGCAGCGCAGTCCCAGTGCCTCCACAGAGGTGGAACGGGGCGTGACCACAGCACCTCAACCTCCCACAGGCCCTCCCAGGCTGGCCCGGCCCCTGATGCCCCCCCCTATCAGTGAGAAGAGGGTGGGGCCAGCGCTAAGGAGCAGGGAGCTCAGCTTCTGGTTGAGCAGCGCTCTCCTCCTCCCCCTTGGCAGGGAGGTAAGGAGCAGGGTCCTGGACTGTGAGAACCCCGGCGTGCGAGAGGGGTGTATGAGTGCCAGCTTAGGTCCATTCTCTCTGGGGATTGGCCCCTCTGGGGATTGGACCTAAGCTGGCAGGTGGACATCCCTTGTGGGGTCCCAGACTGCAAGAGGGCGAAGGCCAGGCTGAGGGGACCCCTCTCCCAGTGCATGAATTTTGTACACCGGGTCTCTAGTGGTTATTATAAAATACTAGGGAGCTAAGAAGAACATGAACAGCACAGCCCCTCCCCTGTCACTCCTGACAGTGCCTGTTATACAAAGTGATGTCCCTGGTACTCCAGCTTCCCTGGGTGTACACTGGAGCATTGACAATTCTCTGCTGGGGTTGACTGTTTAGACCCCGTACTTTAGCTAGGGGTAGATGGGAAAGAGAGGCTCTGCATTCTTTTGTTCTGATCAAACCAATGCAGTTTCTCCTGCTTGTAAGGTCAAAATTCCAGCCCTTTGGTAAAATTAAATTATCTGCTTTGTCTAGTACCAGTTCTAGTTTCAGGCAGACATAGCTGCATTGGGAAAGCAACCCATGTGGGGAACAGGAACGTGCAGTCCGCTCTCAGGCAATAATTAATCATTCTGGGGGCCTCCAGTGCTCACTTAACATGCAGAGCTCCATACCCAGGTATGCGTGGATGGCTTGTCAGTCTTAAGATTCCTCTCTCTTGCAGGGGAATATTTCCTGGTAGGTGCATGGGATTATTAATGAAGATGTTGGAAACAGCAAACCTGCTGTGTTTTGACTTCTAACCAGAAGCTGAACAAAGATCAGATGTTCTCTGTCCTTCTAAAATGAATCCTAGAATCTCTCACTTTAGATAATGAGTGTGTTTTTCTTCCCTTGGGTGTTTGTTGTTACTGTTTTTTGTCTTAGTGTTTTTGAGTTGCTCTTATTTGGGAAACCTTGAACAGACATGTGAACCTTAAATAATTGTACTGAGAAATACAGAAAATATTGAGCAAGAGGCTATAAGTAAGCAAATATATCCTAAGAGCTCACAGGTGAAAATTGCTTTTTATTTAATGAGTCATTTTTATTGGAAGGTAATGATCATGTCCAGGCGATAAATACACTGTAATTTCCCTTCAGTAGATATTAAGAAGATGGCTTTCAATTGGAAGTAGCTTGAAACCTTCAGAATATTGAGGTACAAATTTCAAACTGTGCGTCCTGTGCGGATATGAATATGAAGAAATGAGTGAAACCCAGAAAGAGCTCATGTGTAGGAACAAATGTTTATTACCATCATCTGTACACCATTGCATATAGCAACATGGAGAATATATAACAGTATATTGGTAAAACGTTTGATAGTATTGCTGCATTTGTCATTTTTGTTAATCCTCACCTGCGGGTATTTTTTTCCATTGAGTAGAAGGGAGGGAGGGTGGGAGAAGGAGAGAGAGAGAGAGAGAGAAAGAGAAAGAGAGAGAGAGAGAAAGAGAGAGAGAGATCATGTAAATGAGACACATGATTGGTTGCCTCCCGAATGCAACCCAGGTACATGCCCTTGACCAGGAATTGAACCTGTGACCCTTCAGTGCTTGGGCTGACACTCTAACCACTGAGCTACACTGGTCAGGGCTACATTTGTCATTTTATTGTTATAGGTAATCTGTGAGTTATCTACCCTCTTTCAACTCTACAAATAAGTAAAATGAGACACAGTAAGGTTTGGTGACTTGTCCAGATACTTCATCTTTCCAACAAATCATTGTTTCTTCTTGTGTTTATGAATGTGTAATTCTTAAGATTAACAATTTGAACAATCTATCTTCAAAGATTGATTACATTTTTCTTCCAGGAACACTCAACCAGGGACAGCAGTTAATGCCGATGGTTGAACTTAATTGTTTAGACAGGATACTTTTAAAAAATTCAACAGTGCTGCCCATGTCCCTAGGAAATGAAATAAAAACTGTTATCCAGTTATTTAAAATCACATTTAGACTAAGTGTTCTATAATCTGTCTGCATTAAGATTCTGTTCAGCTGCCCAGAGAGCAAGAGATAAAACTTTTCTAGCTGATTGTCATACTGTCAAAGAATCTGTCTGGCTCTTTCCACCTACTGCTGTGAGATAGCCGGTTTGGTTGGGATTGTAGAGCATGTCCAAGGTTCGGGTATACTTCATCTTATTTCAGCATCAGTTGTGTATTTGTCTTATTACCTCTGCTTCATGGTTGTGTATCTGTCTTATTACCTCTGCTTCATGGTAAGTTCCTTGAAGGCAGGATTTAGTTCTAAGGCACCATTGTATCGCTGCTCAGTAGGTAATTTTGCAAAGAAAGGAAGAGAAGGAAGGGCTGGCTGTGCATATATATCCAACAGCAGCCCTGAGTCTCTGTCACATTCCTTTTCCAAGGGTGGATTAGATGGAGAGATGTTTTTGCCCATCAGCTTCACCTCTGAACATGCTGGGGATTTGTTCTAGTACCTTCTTTGTTCTTTTGTGGTTCAAAGCTTTGAATAATGTATGTGTAGACTGAGAACACTGAGTCATGGATGATCTACGAAGAGCTTAACTGTAAATATGGGAGTTTGTGGCTTATTTTTTCACCAGCCACTTAAGGTAGTGACAAAAGTAATGTTAATAACTTACATTGAAAAAAACATTTGACTTTTCAATAATTTTCAGTCCATTTTATTGAACCCAGTAGTGTTTTTTAGCTTATATTTATGGCTCCTTTCTCCCTGCCCTAACAGAGCCAAGAAAGTGTCTACAAACCTAACCATCACTTTCTCACAAATGCAGTCATCTCAAATTCCCCAAGCTTTCTTGTCACCTGGCTTGTTCTAATCTTATAATGTGTTTAATACTCACTTGGTCAAGTCTTGGATTGACACTTTATATTTCTTTCATCTGGAGGGCTTTATCGTCAACGTAATTCATTTATTGTCTTCTCTCCGCTCTATCTTTCAGTAAGGCCCCATAAACCTATTATTGAGAACTTAGCTAACCAAGTCCCTCCGTACCTCCTCCTCCCTTGAGCAGCTGCTGCCTCTCATACCCAGGTTAGAACTTTGGATTAATTTTAGGCAGCAATTATATAAGACATTCTATATCATTTCTGCTGTGCCAAAGACCTTGGATTTCACCACTCTCTTAAAGAGTTTTTTAATATCTTCATCCTCAAGGCCCTCGGTTTCTATTTTATATACATGGTCCTTTTTTGGTATTTTTTAAAAAGTACTTTAGTGTTTTTCCAAGTTAGGTCTTTGGCCTTAACACCCTCCCTTCCATCCATATGCTTTCTGCAGGCAGAGCTTTTCTTTAAAAACACTCTAGCTTCTCCTTTATTCCATCTTACGTAGGAAATGGTCTTTCTCCTCGGAGAGCATAGTTTTGAGCTTGCTCCACAACCAATTTTGTATTAGATACTAAATGAGTTATTGTATATGAAGCATAGAGCACCGTGTCTGGATTCCTTATGTATTTATTTTAGCCTTTCTCATTCCAAAAGGAATGTAATGGGCATTACATATGCTCCGTAGCACCTGCCCCTACACCATCAGACATGCCAATGTGAAACACAAAAAGCATTCAATTATCAAACATGTCTGCATTGACCAACCCATGACTTCATTTTTTTTTCTTCTGGCAGGTAACCTACACTACTTTTGGTAGTTACTCTGGTTGATAGCGCCAGAAAAGCAGTCGCCATGAACAGGAAGTCATCTCTTTTGTACTAGGTTTTTCCAAGGCTGCTTGGTGGTAACAGACCCAGGCAGGTTATTCTGTCTTTGCCTCTTCCAAAATCACTTTGCTGGACTATAGAGGAAAATGAAGCCTGAAATTTGGGACTGGGGCAATTCATTTTCTGACAGCTGGGAGGCTCTTGTGAACTAATGCAGAAAAAAAAAGATTGTGGGTCATCTGTTCATTTTCAGGACCAGAACCTTCACAGATGCGATTGAAAACATACTAAGTATTAGGGAAAACTCAAACTTTTCAATAGGGTTTGCATTTTATATTTTCCATTCTTTTGAAATTACTAAAATGGCCAGAATAGGGTCTTTGGAGTAGAAGAATATGGACTTCTTAGTTCTAACCATATATGGAAGGAAGAAGGTCAATTAGGAATCAGACCAGTTCCTGGAAGACTGATGTCCCAGAATGGGGCTGTGAGGTAAGGTGAGGTCAGAGGGCAGTTTAAATCATTAACTGGAAGAACATTTGGAGGCATTAGCCATGAGGGACAAGATGGACTGCATTCTTTTTTGATGATGTTTTTGGGTTGGAATGTTATCTTGTATCAGATTCTTTGTGTGTGTGTGTGTGTGTGTGTGTGTGTGTGTGTGAGAGAGAGAGAGAGAGAGAGAGAGAGAGAGAGAGAGAGGTGTATTAAAGGAAGCTAGGAACAAAATGTTAAGGTGAGGTTCTGTTGTGAAGATAATCGTTTTTAAATTTAATAACAGGGATTATGTGTGGGAAAGGTCTATATTGAAAACTAATGAGAATGCACCTGTTAGTCACATAGAGTGTCTCTTATCTTCACAATTCCCATTTGTGGTTGATCTTTGGCACTGTGTCTCTTGCTTATAACTGGAGTGTACAGTTTGGACCTGAAGACCCCAAAGTAAACAATGTTGACTGTGCTCCTCACGTGAGGTGTTGCCTATGTGACCTTCACAGCCACCCTAAGCGATATAATTATCCACACTTCAGGGATAAGAATACACAGATAGCATCATTTAGCTCGTCATAGAGCTGAGGCACAACCCAGATCCCTTCATGCTTAGACCAGCTCTTTTTGAGAGGTAACCTATTGGTGATACTTTGATTTTTTTGCTTAGCGGCTGCAATTCTTTTATAGGCTGAGAAATGTGTGAGAGCACATTTCCATGAGTGAGTGCTAGAATATAGACTCCCACTCAATGCCTTTAGAACCCCATTGACCTCTCTCTGTCTATCAGCTGTTGATGGGATGATGTCCTTAGGGAAACCATGGAATTTTCCTGTTTTTGGTTTATTGAGATGAAGGTTTCATAATATAAAAGTAACCATTTTCAGAGTTCAGTTTAGTGGCAGTTAGGGCATTCACAGTATTGTACAACTATCACCTCTATCTGGTTCTGAACCTCCTAGCCATCTCCCTCCCTCCCGAGCACCTGGCCACCACCAGTATGTTTTCTGTCTCCTATTTTTGTGGTGTTTTTTAGAAGCATAGACGATAGCCATATGGGATGCAACATGATTCAATTACCCCGATGTTAAAAGAGAAGATGGGATCTTAGGGACTGGCATTTCTTTTATGTTATCATAAATCAAGGAGGTGAGTTTCAAGAATAAAGCCACATCTTGCTTTATCTACCCTTTAGTAATAAAAGAAAGATGTTAATTTTTTAAAGCACCTTTGATCCAACTCTCAAGAAGTAAACTCATATATTTTTGTTCAAGGAGATAGGCAGCTAGCTGAAAAATTATAAATTGATGGTATTTTTTTCCATTTTAAAATTGTATTTTTTTCCCAGCAAATTCCAATAACAGTCTGGGAAATTTATGGATTAATCTCTCTTTCAAATACCCCATTCCATTTTTTTCCTTAAAGGGAAATCTTTTTAAAACATTGAACATTCATTATGAGAAGATGATTGTATCAGGAGTTTAAAAGAGAATGAAGGAAACATGAGATGCTGTCTTTTCCTCCATTTGTGTTCATTCAGCAGGATTTTTGCTTCATGAGGTTTTGTTGCGTCTTCATTGCAGTATTAGTTACTTTCAGTGGGCCAAATCTCATAAAATGGCAGAATATCAAGGAGAAAATTGAACTTTTGGGCTCAAATCAATTGCATATTATAGTAGGAGACAGCAGGCTTATGTTAGGAGGCAAGACCTGGGTTTTCCTTTGATTCCAGATTTTAATATCGACTTCCAGTATTTAATAGTAAAAAGACATGGCTTCACATGTATTTTTAATTTGCTCAAGTTTGAAAGTTGCATGAGTTTTAAATGGCCTTTAAAAGTGGATTTCAGAGTTGTTATTTAAAATAGAAAAATAACAAGCATGGCGATAAGTTGGAGTGTCCTTTTCAGGAACAAGCAATATTTACATTGTCCTTTGTTCAATATTTTCTTCCATTTTCCTTTGGTAAATCTGGTTGTTATTAAAGTGACAAAGCTAATGGAATTACCTGCTGAGGTGCTTACTCGCAGGAAAGCACCTGGAACAAAACCTTTCATTTACTGAGGGGAGAGCAGGAGGGTCCTGCCTCACAAGAAGAACCCCTAAGGGTTGAACTGGAACATTTCTCCGCTCTACCTGAGTGTAATTTGGCTTTAATTCTTATGCAGCCACTTAGATGCCTATCAGCCTCCAGCTTGAATTCATTTTAAAAAATGCTCCTTGTTTTTTTTCTCGAGTTAAAAAACAAACAAACAAAAACCAAACTTTCTAGAGGTTCTTTTCTCCTTCCGGTTTTGCTGATCTTGAAGTAGCAAGCATTTGAAGGGCTTTGTCATGTATGCACCAGAAAGGATGTTCACAGACACATGAAATTACAGGTCAGGATCTACTGTTTCAGGTCACGGTACCTGCCATGAGTCAGCAGACCTGGTGTGGGCCAGGCATCTGCATTTTAAACCAGATGACTGATTTTATTTTTCTTTATTTTAAATATAGTTTATTGAGTTTTAGAGAAAAAGGAAGGGAGAAGAGAGAAACATTTATGTGAGAGCACAAGAGTGCAACATTGGTCTTCTGCCTCCTGCACACCCCCCATCAGGAAATGAGCCCAGGCATGTGCCCTGACGGGGAATTGAACCAGCAACCTTTTAATGCTTAGAAGGATGGCCAACCGAGTCACACAGGACAGGGTCAGATGATTAACCTTAAATCATCTATAATAATAAAAGGGTAATATGCTAATTAGACCAAACATCCTTCCCGGCATCATTCCGGATGAAGCTGGGGCCAGAGCGAAGTCCAGGTCCCAGGTGCCTGGTGTGGCGGCCGGAGCAAAGCAACCCGGGTCCCAGGTGCTGGAGGGAAGCCGGTGCTAGCAGCCCGGGGAAGGAAGGCCTACTCTTGCACAAATTTTCGTGCATCAGGCCTCGAATCTGATATAAATCAGATGATTCTTATATAGGTGATATGCAGATATACTTTGAGAAACACCTTCCTAGTCTATTGAAGTCATCTGGGGCCTTGCTTTGTCATCCACTATATTTGTGTCCGGTCAGGTTTTAAGTCATGTAAAAATTTGGTGAGATATCCAGAACCTAATCCCAGTCATTAGGAAAAATGTTGTCAGACACAAGACTGAATTCAGAGCCCTGAGGCAAGCCACCGGAGACTTCTCTCCAGGTTGACACTGCCTTGTGTGTTCTGAAATTCAATCCCTCTTAAACCCTGTTCCCTGGCTTGTCATTCGGCCCACATTTTCCCTGTCTTGCCCTTTGGGATCTCTGGAGAGATTTTTGTCAAATGCCTTGCTGACATCCAGCTATGCTAGATGTGCAGAAATTTCCTGATCCACCCGTTTAGCAAACACATTTTTTTTAAATGGAAAGAAGAAAAGAGAAGGGAAAGTTAAATTTAAACAAAGGGAGACAAAAGTGGGATTAATTTGGCATGCTATCCACTTTCCTGCTGATCCAAAGATATAAATTTGAACAACAAATTTCTTTGGTTATTTCATCTGGAACGCGCAGATTGTAAGATATACTTCCCAGGAGTCACTCTATCCTAACAAAGAAATCCACATGCGTTTTACGGAAAGGTTTCCCCTCCCCACAGGAACGTGTGCAGACTTAAATCTTCAATACCAACTTCCCTCGTTGTGTGATGGGAAGGGGGTGGGGGGCTCTATTAACCCTGAAGCAATGATTTTTGGGAAAGGTGCAGAGATGGGCATTTTCCTGTAAAAATCTCCAAAGGCTTTATACTGATCATCCCCCACTTTCTCATCTGCATGCCCCTACTCCCATTACTGCTAAATGGCCTTGATACCTTCCTCTGTTTCTTTTGTGTATCAGGGAAGAAAAAGGTATGGGATTGCTGCCTGAAACAGAAAGGGGAATTCCTGTAGCACATTTCAATGACAAAACTGTATTTCTAAGAGGGTGTATTTCTAGAAAAAGGAAAGTAGTAGGAATATGTGTACCTCATAATTCTGACTATGAAATGACAGGAAAGAAATTTGATTCACCCCTTATTTAAGCTAATTCCTCCCCCACTGCCCCCACATCATTGTGAAAACCTGAATCAAACTGAATTGAAGCTGACACAGCAACTGGGTACCAGGCACCTGGGAGATCACACATTGCTGTCATCCCACGAAAATTGGTGGTTCAAAAGTGCTGCCCTTCTGATGAGCAGAATTTAAGAGTGGGGAAAGCATATTAATGATATTCAAAGGGAATTTAAATTAGACTAATCAGTGCAGTGGAAGAGACCAGGAGCAGTTTACAGGATGTGCCAATGTAGAAAAATTAGTATTGGCTTTTTTTCTGGAAGGAATGGTGTTATTCTTCCCTGGCTAATTAAAACAGGCTTATCTGTAAATTTAGCTATTCATAAAACTTGCTTCCACAGAGCTCTTTTTTTTTCTAATAGGATGGGAAGGCTGGGTTTCTGTAAATGTGGGTCAGCCATGTGATTGAGTGACCCAGATTTCTGCAGACACCCAGAAGACAGAGCAGAGAAAGGATCCCTGGGCTCCAGGCTGAACAGCACAGTGTGGGGGCACCCAGCACCTTGAACTTCAATGTTTTCACTTGGAAATCACTCACTGGTAGTTTCCTCCTAAGAAAACAGCGCCAACAACCAAGTCTTCCTGTTTATTCTTGATGGCATCTCTTTCTGAATTCATGAAGAGATCTTTTAAGCATTTAAATTACAGTATTTTTACTGTCTTTGACTATGGCTGGTTTACTGATAGCTCAGGAAGCGGGCTGGTGACCCTGAATGTCCATCAGTGGAGAGTCTGGTAGTGAACTCCCACTGACTTTAGACAGCTCATCCCATTAGCATCTTATTATCTCTCTGCTCATTTTCTCTCTAATGTAGCAATTGTTTTCACTGCACAGTCAGCTATATTTTTCTTTTATAAATTACTAGAGCCCCGATGCACGAAGATTCGTGCAAGAATGGGCTTTCCTTCTCCTGGCTGCGGGCTCCGCCTTTGCTCCAGCCAGAGCCACCTTATCCTGAGCACCTGCGTCATCTCCATGGCAATGACACAAGAGTCCTGCCCCGCCCTGGCCACTCGGCACCTGTGTATGCAAATTAACTCGCCATCTTTGTTGGGTTAATTTGCATACTCACTCTTCATTGGCTGGTGGGCATCACAAAGGTATGGCCAATTTGCATCTTTCTCTTTTATTAGTGTAGATGTTCAAGATTATTACATGGTTCAATGTAGAAAAACTAGAACACATGGATAAGCAAAAAACGAAAGGAAATTGAGGAGATGATAAAAAGACAACTCACTTATTCTCACAGATAACCATTCTTGTTATTTTTGAAGCAATCAGCAAGACGTGGTCTTGTTTAGTGTATAAAATGAGGGGCTCTGAAACTAGCTACCTGGATTGAAATCCAAGCTCTATCACTTCTCATCTGTGGGGTTTCGGGAAAATAATTGATCTCTTGCTATCTCGGTTTCTTCTTTGATAAAAGTAGAATGTCTACCTCAAGAAAATGACTTGATACACTTAAAAGGCTTTGGACATAGTGAGTGTTCAATAAATGTTTGTTGGAAAAGACATTGAACGCCTAGGTGGAATGTTTCCCACGTGATATGAAGTTGTTTGTATGTCTGGTGTCTAGTCCATTGCCTACAGCAACACTAAAAACATAATGGAGCTTGCTTAACCCAGCATGGCACAGCAAGTGCTGTATAAGCATTAGTTATTATTATTGCCTGACACATGATTACTGTTTGTCAGGTATTCGGTGAATGAATGGATGTCCATCACTGCCTTTGGGTGGTTTTAACTTGAGAGAGAAGACAGGAGAAGATGCATGAAACAATAAGTAAGTGGTGAGCCACTTGGTACCCAATTTGAATGGAGAGCTCCCAAGGGGCTGTTTTGCTTGGGAGGTTTCCTGGGTGTGTTCAGTTGTTTAAACTGCTCCCATTGCAGCCTGACTGTTATGGGTAATAGATCTGGGGCAAGATCATCTCATCGCAGGATGGGAAGCCTTCATTTATTCACCTTCTTCATTTTCATCCCCAATAAGCATTTTCGGAGTGCTTGCTGAGTGGCAGGGATTATGTCTGATTCTGGAGATCCAAAGACATTTGCAGAGGTCACAGTCTGTTAGAGAGACTTGTGATGCAAAGAATTATCATGTGCTGTGATACATGCTGTGAGCCAACAATAGCCAGGGTTGTGGGAGCCAGTGTGCATGTGCGAGTGTGTTGGAGAGAGGTGGTGTCAAAGCATCCTCTCTCAAAGGAGGTCCAATTGGAGCCAAGTCCCAATAAGGGCCTAGTATTAGCTTCCCATGGTAGGTGGAGATTATTATACACTGAAGACACAAGAGTCCCATTTACAAAGATAGAGGAGAGTGAGAAAGCCATGGCAGTGAGGTGAGTAATCATCCTTAGTTCAGGATGCCTAGAGGTCTAGGGTGAATGCTGGATGGGGTGCATGGCCATTGGATGGTTTTTAAGCAGAGAATGACATGATCAGAGCTGCATTTTGGAGAGCTAGCCAGCAGCGGTGTTTATGGTGTCTGACGATAGACTGCAGCCAGGAAGACACTCTGTAGGAAATCCAGAAATAAGGAGCTGGAGTAAAGATAGGGCAGCAGGGATGAAGTGAAGGAACTGATTCAAGTTATGAAGGAGGGAGAATTCAATGAATTTGGCAACCAATGGATGTGTCTGTGCCGGGGAGAAGGGTGGTGGTGAGCTGAGTAAGATGGAGTTGACGGTTCTCAAGTTTTTGGCTTGTCATCGTGTTCATGGAATGGTGTGAGGTCTTTTATATAGATTAAAAACATAGGAGAAAGACTAAGGTGGAGATGGGGAGATAATGTACCCTTGGGTTTTTTAAAAATATGTTTTTATTGATTTCAGAGAGAAGAAGGGAGAGGGGGAGAGAGAGAGAAACATCAGTGATGAAAGCAAATCACTGATTGGCTGCCTCCTGCATGCTCCCCTGCTGGGGACTGAGCCCTCAACCCCAGGCATGTGCCCTGACATGGAATTGAATCTTGACCTCCTGGTTCATGGGTCGACGCTCAACCACCAAGTCACACTGTGGATTTTGATGAGCCTCTGACATATCAGATGGGGCCCCTGAATAGGAGTGCACAGAGTAGAAGCTGCTGTGGAGCTGATGCCAGAAAGCACGAACTTCTTCATGCAGATTATCTTCTTCTAGTTCAGTGGTTATCAACCTTGGCTGCACATTAGAATCACCTGGGAATCTTTTTAAAATCCTGATTTCTGGGCTTCATCCTCCAGAAATTCTGTTTCTTTGTTACCAATGTTGTGGCCCCACCCCATAACAAAGAAACAGAATTTCCGGAGGGTGAGGCCCAGAAATCAGGATTTTAAAAAGATTCCCAGGTGATTAATATATGTCTCTGGATTTTTCCTGATGAAGTATCTTTGGGTGTTATTAGCTTATTTTAAGTTCTGTCTTCTCAGAGTAATTCTGGAGTCAGTAAAGAACCATGGTATGCTGTCCTTGTTTTCAGTACAGTACAAGGGAATTTTCTGGTGAAGGGAATTACTCTGAATAACGAATGTTCATGTGGGGACTTTTTGTCAGCTATTTGAGGTAGCACTTAGAAGCAGAGAGAAGTAGATTAGCCCTGACTATGGTTTTGATGTCTTGGCTCCAAGCAGATAAAGGAATGAAATGTTTATGATTTCAGCATGGTGTTGTGCATATGTCACAACTATTTATCTGTGTTTTTTTGTTTGTTCGTTTAATTTAAATTCTTTATTGTTTAAAGTATTACATAAGTCTCCTTTTTTCCTCCGTTGACCTCTCCCTGGTTGCTCCCACCCCCCCAGCACATACCCTCACCTCCCTGTCTGTGTCCATTGGTTTTGCTCATATGCATGCATACAAATCCTTTGGTTGATCTCTTACCCTCTCATCCCCCACCTTCCCTCATAGGTTGGACAGTCTGTTCGATCCTTCTATGACTCTGGTTCTATTTTGGTTCCTTAATTTATGTTCATTATATTTCACAAATGAGTGAGATCATGTGATATCTATCTTTCTCTGAATGGCTTACTTGGAAACAGCTTAAGTGCCCATCAGCAGATGAGTGGATTTGAAAACTGCAGTACATCTACACAATGGAATATGACGCCGCTGTAAAAAAAAAAAAAAAAAAAAAAAAAAAAGGAATTCTTACCATTTGCAACAGCATGGATGGAACTGGAGAGCATTATGCTAAGTGGATATTTATCTGTTTTTGAAAGGGAAGGAAATGCCAGTTCTTAGAAGAACTGCCCTCAGCCTGGCTATGCTGGTTCCCTTTCCCCCTCAATACTCTGTCAGTTCATTTTAACATACTCTTCAGGGGAGGTTCCTCCTCATCTCCTGACCCTCACCGAGGGGGTAGAATAATAACTCATCACCCATTTGTTTACTCACTTTATGGTGCCCAGTGCCTGAGGTCAAGATATTTCCTGGAAGAGAAATAGTGGGGAAGCAATATTCAGAAAACTGAAGATGTTGCCATAATTTCTTTCTTAATCTTTCTAATGTTAGACGTGGCACCCTAGCCAGTTGCTCAGTGGTTAGAGTGTCAGCCCATGGACTTAAGGCTTTGATTCCCAGTCAAGGGGATGTACCTCAGTTGCAGGCTCGATCCCCAGCCCGGGTCAGGGTCAGGGCATGTGCGGGAGACAACCCATCCATATGTCTCTCTCACATTGGTGTTTCTCTCTCTCTCTCTCTCTCTCTCTCTCTCTCTCTCTCTGTCTCTCCTCTTCCTCTCACTCTCTCTGAAAATCAACAGGGAAGAAAATCCTCGGGTGTGGATTAACAAAAAAATAATAATAAATTTAGACCTGGCAAGATAGAAAATTGGGTTATGTCTCAAAAACATTTATTTAGGACTTATTATTGTGTAGCAAATATTGTGGTTCCTCTCCTCCTGGGGGATGACGGGGTTTCATATATAAAACAACTGGGCCTAGTAGTGGTGACCTGGAGAAGCTCAATAACTTCTAGGGCAGTGGTTCTCAACCTTCCTAATGCCGCGACCCTTTAATGCAGTTCCTCATGTTGTGATGACCCCCGATTTCATTGTTACAAATTGAACATAATTAAAGCATGGTGATTAATCACAAAAACAATATGTAATTATATATGTGTTTTCCCATGGTCTTAGGCGACCCCTGTGAAAGGGTCGTTCGACCCCCAAAGGGGTCATGACCCACAGGTTGAGAACCGCTGTTCTTGGGGAAGATGGGTTTCCAAACAAATGCAAAGCAGTGAGGGAAAAGTACTGCAAAAGAAGTGTATCCACAATAGCATGGGGGTTCAGAGCATAACCACCTGCAGAACTGTGAGGAATTCTTCGCAGAGGGAGTGCTATTTTGCAGTCTCAGACTTGCTTTCCTTGTTTGAACTAGATGGCAACTTTGCTGAAGGTCATGCCCCTTTCCCTGAGCTGGGCTTTCTTTATGCTTTTCTGTGCTTCTTCAAATGCATCTGCTGCTTTGGCTTTGTGTTTCAGTTTCTTAGCAGGAGTCTCTTCTCCTACACTACTATCCTGGAGCCCCTTCAGGGCACGACCCCTGTCTGTGCAACTTCCTGCTCCCTGCCAGGCTCTGCAAGTGCCATAGTAAAGCATGAAATTTCTCATTTTACTCTCAGAATAGCAACCTGGCACAGATGTTGCTATCAGTCCCATTTTTACAGATAAGAAAGCTAAAAGTCAGAGCATTGAAAACTTTCTCAAGGGGTCTTAGTTCGGGCAGCTTTAAGAAAATACCATAGACTGGGTGGCTTAAGCAACAGGGATTCATTTGCTCACAGTTCTGGAAGCTGGGAGTCTGAGAATGGCCGGGTTTGGGTGAGGGTCCTCTTCCTGGTTTGTAGAAGGCTGTCTTCTCTCTGTGTCCTCATGTGGCTGGTGGGGGACGGGGGAGAGAGAAGCCAGCTTTCTCCTGTCTCTTGTAAGAGAACATAATTCCTTCTGGAGGGCTCTACCTGCAGGACCTCATTGATTACCTCCCAAAGGCCCCATCTCCACATACCATCACATTGGGGACTAGGGTGTCAACATAGGCATTTGGGTGACACAAACATTCAGTATGTAGCACAGAGTCACACAGTTATTTGAAGGAAAACCATGACCAAATCCAGATTTCCTGACTTTAACACTTAGACTATTTTTACTAAACCATTAGCATCACCATATTAGAAATAAGTATATTACATCCCCATAGAAGCTCAGTGAGCAATGAAGCAATGTACATGGGTGCTCCTGTTACCTTTTTAAAAAATTTTTAGTTACAGTTTACTTCCAATATTATCTTGTATTGGTTTCAGCAATATAGGCTAGTGCAGTGATTTTTAACTGGTGTGCCACAAGAATTTTTAAAACATGCAATACCTGACTGTTTAGTCAGGGGCACTGACCTCTTTTCCCTTAAATTGTCAAATTAAAAAATGACAACAGCCAACACAACAGTAGCCTCAATGTGAATACCCTGTCTTGAACCATAAATATATAGTTCATATAATAGAGTTGCATCGTATCAGTTACATCACATAATAAGGTTGCTTCTGATTGGTTCATTTTTGGTACTAGAAATCCTTACTGGTAGATACAAATATAGGCACCTGCTGTTTTAAAAAGTAACTTTGGAGCAAAAAGGGTAGGTAATTACTATCCCTATTTTTTTGGAGAGCATTATTCTAAGTGAAATAAGCCAGACTGAGAAAGATAAAAATCACATGATCTCACTCATTTGTGGAATAAAATGATGAACAAAAGTAGATTCAGAGGTATAGAAGCATCGAACAGACTGTCAAACCTCAGATGGAAGGCACGGGAGGGTGAGATGGCAGGGGTAAGAAATCAACCAAAGGACTTGTATGCATATAAGCGTAACCAATGGACACAGAGAGTAGGGAGGTGAGGGCCTGTGCTGGGGGCTGGAGCAGGCTGGGAGAGGTCAGTGGGGGGAAAAGGCAACATGTAATACTTTCAACAATAAAGAATTTTTAAAAAGTCACCTTGGAGCAAAAAGGGTTGGTAATTACTATTACTATTTTTTTTTTGGTAAATCAACTAAAATTATACCTGCATGTAAGTCCTTTGGTTGATCTCTTGCCCCGATCCCCCAACCCTCCCTGGCTTTCCCGCTGTAGTTTGACAGTCTGTTCAATTCTGCTATGCCTCTGTATCTATTTTTGTTCATCAGTTTATAATGGTCTTTATTATCCGTAAATGAGTGAGATCATGTGGTATTTTTCTTTCATTGACTGGCTTATTTCACTTAGCATAATGCTCTCCAGTTCCATCCATGCTGTTGCAAATGGTAAGAATTCTTTCTTTTTTACAGCAGCATAATATTCCATCATGTAGATGTACCACAGTTTTCTAATCCATTCATCTGCTGATGGGCACTTAGGCTGTTTCCAAATCTTAGCTATGGTAAATTGTGCTGCTATGAACATAGGGATGCATATATCCTTTCTGATTGGTGTTTCTGGTTTCTTGGGATATAGTCCTAGAAGTGGGATCACTGGGTCAAATGGGAGTTCTATTTTTAACTTTTTGAGGAAACTCCATACTGTCTTCCATAGTGGCTGCACCAGTCTGCATTCCCACCAACAGTGCCCGAGGGTTCCTTTTTCTCCACATCCTCTCCAGCACTTGTCGTTTTTTGATTTGTTGATGATAGCCATTCTGTCAGGTGTGAGATGGTACCTCATTGTTGTTTTGATTTGCATCTCTCGGATGCTTAGTGACTTTGAGCATGTTTTCATATGTCTCTTGGTTTTCTGAATGTCCTCTTTTAAAAAGTGTCTATTTAGGTCCTTTGCCCATTTTTTGATTGGATTGTTTATCTTCCTTTTGTTAAATTGTATGAGTTTCCTATAAATGTTGGAGATTAAACCCTTATCAGTGATAACATTAGCAAATATGTTCTCCCATACCTGTTTTTTTAAATCAGATTTCAAAAATACATATTTTGGTTTACCACAGAATTTTAATAATTAGTTTATATGTGCCATGAAATGAAAAGGCTGAAAATCGCTGATGGTGGTTAGATAGTCATAGAGTTTACCAAGTGTCCCCCTCCTCACCCCCCCCCCATATTTCCAGTCCCCACTGGCACCATACATAGTTATCACATGTTATTGACTATATTCCTTATGCTGAACTTTACATCCCCATGATTATTTTGTAATTTCCAGTTTGTGCTTCTTAATCCCTCCACCTCTTTCACTCAGTTCCCCAACCACCCTTCCCTGTGGCAACCACCAGTCTGCTCTCTGTGTCTATGATTCTGTTTCAATGTTGTTTGTTCATTTATTCTGTTCTTTAGGGTCCACATATAAGTGAAAGCACATGGCATTTGTCTTTCTCTGCCTGACTTATTTCACTTAGCACACTACCCTCTAGTCACAAATGGTAAGATTTACCAGTAATTATTGTTTATGGTTGAATAACATTCCATTATATATATGTACCACAGTGTTTCTATCCACTCGTCTGTGGATGGGCATGTGCTGTTACTATCTTAGCTCGGGGTTCCCAGAATTGGAATTTAGGGAGGTTGTTTGGGGTAAGCAGAGAGTGCTGCTGGCCAATGGACATGTTATTACCACATTGAATAACTGGGACTGATTCTGAGGAGAAACTCTGGGGAATGGTATAAAAGACATTTCAGAAGGATTCTGTCTAAGGGGTGAGGGAGCTGAAGTATTACAGTGCCATGTGCATTCAGTCATTGCTTGGGGGCTGCTGAGGGGTGGGGGAAATTAATTTCCTGGCACTCAGCGTACTATGAGGTGGGCAGAATGGCTCTAGCTCCAGAAAAAAAGCCAACCCTCAAACCCAGAGATGCTGTGGGAAGTCCTCCAGAGCACCCTGAAATGGCGGAGTCCCTGGGATATCAGCAGGGTACTGACAGTGTCTCCTATGCCACCTGCCTTTCTTTCATGGATCCAAGCTCAGAGATGAGTTTCTTGGGTACTTAGTTTTTGCCCATAAAAGATATAACAGTAATGACTACTGTTCTCTGTCCTAGAGTCAAACTAAGAACTATGAATGCCTACAACCCCTATTAATGCTTGTAACTTTGGGAGGCAAATTATTCATTTTCCTCTTTTACAGTTGAGAAAATAGTGGATGAACTTTAAAATCTAGCTATGGAGAGAAGACTTACATGCATGGAAAGTGAAATAAAAATAGATTTAAATAATAAAGACTATTGATATTAGAGATACTGTAAGCCCAGAACCGACTCAGTTGTCAAATGCCTGGTGCATAATAAAACTACACTTCTATTGAGTGGTATGGATGTGACATATTCTGGGTGAAGGAAGCACTTTATACAATTTGTAATTTATGGCATAACTTCACAGTAGCAGTTAGAAATGGGTACTATTACTTTTCTCTTTTATTGATGATGAAATCAGCACAAGCAAGTTAATTGCCTTGGCATCACATCTGTATTAGTGTCAGAGTAAATGTGAGGTCTGTTTGTTTCCAGTGCTTATTCTCTTAAATACTATGGTATTCAAGCCGTGTAACACTGTGAGATGGTAAACTTTGAGGTTTCCTTCTCCACACTGCCTTACATCTGGCTTGCTAGTCAGTTGGTGGTCTTCATGTTTCCTTATGCAGAATGAGGGATATTCTAAGCAGGAGGCATGTCCACAGAAAAGCAATGAAAAAAATGAGGCTAACATTTTTTTACTTCCAAAATAGGCTTTTGAAGTTTACATTTGACAGTTTTAAAAGCAAAGTTTTTTATCTCAAGAGCTAACTTTTGTTAGAAGAAAAGGCTCCTGAGATAAAAAGTGAAGGTCTCTGGTATAGCTGGGCAGTTTATGCCATATTAATACATCAGAAAGGGACTAGAGGAAGATGTAAAAGCTTTCTTCTTCAGACCTAGAGTTTCCAAGACTAGCTGAGGATCCCGGGGCTAGGGGAGAGGGAGTGTTAGTTTAGGACATGAGCAGGGAGGAGGGGTCTTGGGCCTGCAGTGATGGGGTGGGACCTGGACTAACCCTCACATCAAAGGAGCAAAGCCAAATGTGGAGAACATGCCAAGCACCATCCATGGCCATCTGTGGGAGCCCAGCCCACACCTACTCTCCTTCACCTTTGGAATGGGCATCAGATGTCACCTGTGTCAAGGAACCACTGGGGTTGCTCATCACCGCCTGGGGGCCTTCACTAATGCTTCCTCCTCTGCCCTGAGATTCTGCAGAGTCTTGGTGTGAACCACCTGGGTAGGACCAACTACATTTCAGAGGAAGAAGTGAAGAGTACGTTAAGATGGCTTTCAGGAGCAGGTGGCGCCAATGCAGGACCTTGAGGGATGGGAAGGTACTGGGAGGACAGATGAGGTGGGAAAAGCCTCCTAGGAGGGGAGCAGAGTGAGCAGAGGCATGGCCATGGAAAGCCTAGTGCGTGTTGTGGAAGTACTTAAATCCTGTAGCTACAAGTCAGGGCTAGACTCTCTTGAATGAGAAATGATCCTTTAGAGTTCAGCCTGTGGTCAACGGGGAGCCATTGAAACCATCTTTTGTTTGTTTGTCGATCTTTATAATGGCTCCATGAAATCCTCTACTATGCATTTAACACAGACATATGACTCATTTAATATTCAAATACAACACCAGAGAGCTAAGTAATTGACATAAGTCCACATAACTGAGAAGAGGTAGAACTCAGCAGATTTGAATTCTAGCTTTGTCTGTGTGAGGCAAAGTCTTGTGTTCTTTCCAGCTCTACCAAGCTGCCCCTGAGCTCCTCCTGCACCTTGAGCAGTTCTTGACTCAAGAGTAGTCAGACTCCAGTCTGTCCCTCCAGGGGATCAGTGTGTTCCTGCAGCCTTGCAAATGAGTATAAATCCCTAACACCTCTGTCCCCCATAAGTTTTTCTAGCCCAGTTATTCCCAGGTTGTGTGGGCCCTCTTTCTTTTAATTTCTGTTTAGACTGAAAAGTGGAATCAGAGAGAATCGTCCACAAGCTTTGGCCAACTCCAAGCTGTTGGAAGACAGTTTTTAGCCTGACATCTTAGTTCCTGGATCCGTGCTTTGTAAGAGATCCAGGTGTGTAATTTCTCCCCCTCACTTCTTCAGAGTAACTTAGTTCATGTGCCCTGGGAAGACAATTTGCATGCTTTACTGTGAGTTCTTATTACGTGTATATGGTTTAGATCTGTATTCTGTCAGCTCATTAATTTGTCTACCTTTCCTTCAGTGAATGACGAATGTGGACTTTGCAAATGTTTGACACCTCAAAACAGACGGCTTGGCAGTTTTGTGCTTTTAGATCAGTTACTCACTCCAACTTGGAGATTTATCTAAATTAGCATGACAGTGGCTCTCTTTCCTCATACTTTTACCTGTCCTTTCTGAGTTTTACTTGGCACCTGAGAGTTCAGAATGGGATCCATTAACAGCAGCAGTTCTTTGAGATAGACAGGACAAGTATCTTCATGCTCTTTTCATAGATGAGGAATCCACAATATACAGAAGTTATATTCCTATCCAGTGGAGTGATGACGGTTGATTGGACTCAGTTGTGGCTGTTCATTAGCATTCAACATCATGCTCAAGGTGGAAGTAACTCAGACATCTACCATCAGATAATCCCCCTCTAGTCTCCATTCCTTTCTCCCCCTCTTTCCCTCTCTCTCTCTCTCTCTCTCTCTCTCTCTCTCTCTCTCTCTCTCACACACACACACACACACACACAAATACATATTATATTCCAGCCAAATTGAGACAGGTTAAATTTCCAGAATGTTCTATATTTTCTTACCTCCAAACATCTGTGGATGTTAATAACAACAACAACAACAATAGTAATGATAATATGGCTATCAGTTTTTTAGTCCTAAGTTCTTTACAACACATTTTCTCATTTAGTATTACCATTTTCCCTTTTAACAGCTGAAGAGCTAATGTTTGGAGCATTTGATGACCCAGAACAAATTTCTGTCTGACACTAAGTCTGCTTCCTTTGCCTTGGCTGCACTGACACTAATCCTGCTTCCTTTGCCTTGGTTGCACTCCCCCCTAACCCCTGGCTAACTCCAATTAGTCCTGGGGACTCAGTGTGCTGCCCCCTTACTCCCAGGGCCTCTAAACCAGCCCGTCACTTACTGTAGCATGAACACACCACATTCACTAGTTTATCTTGCCGACTCCTTTGCTAGAGTCAGGCACCATGTCTGTCTTGTTTGGTGCTGTGTTTCCAGACTGTCACTGTTCAGTAAAGGTGGAATGAATGACTGAAAGTGACTTGGTAGTTAGGGGAGGAGAATGCTCCCCAGCATCCAACCTCTCATCTCGTTTGAGGCTGTGGCTCTTGCAGTCCCCCCCCCCCCATCCTGATCCATAGCAGGCAATCAGTAAATATTTGCTGACCAACTGAACGAGTCTGATGAAGATGGATCTGAGCAATTTGTGACAGGAGCTGTTGGGATCTGTCAGTGCCACAGGCCGGTAGGGAGACCAGGGGACTCTCAACCTATCTCTAAGTTGCCAACAGGCCATCTTTTCTCTGATTATGAGTTTGGTGAAAGACTGGTGGCGACTTCCTGTTTTCTGATTGGAACCCAAGGATCCATTTTGTAAGCAAAGAACAAAATAGTTCTCCGGTGGCTGTTCCCTTTCTAGCTGGCTTTACACCCCTGGAGATGGATGAAGGACCTGTGGAAGGCAGACCTCACCTAATTTTGTGTGTACCTGTGTGCATGCGCATGCACACATGCCTGTGTGTGTGTGTATGTGTGTATGTATGCACGCGTGCACACTTCTGTGTGTCTGTCTGTGGGAATTAGGAAGGGGTTCTGTTGTGCCACCAGCCTCTCGGGAAAAGGCATCGCTGTCATCACAGTGAAACATGTGGTGTCAAAGCAGCAACGGCAATTATGCCACCATTTGGATGTCTGTGCGATGGCAGCATCTGCTGATGCTCTGAGACTCTTCTGCCAGGATTCTGCCTGCCAAACCACCCAAACCATATGTTCTCATCAGCAGTAATACCCGCATCCCAGTCTTTCAAGGGTGAGCCATCATAGATCAACGACCGACATCTCATTGGGGATAAGCACAGCTTGTGCTTGGCTTTGATAACGGGAGAGGATGGGATGTTTTGCAGTTTTGATTTCTGAAACAATCGGTATTGAAAATAATGTTGAATTTGCTCCTTACTCACAATAATTGACAGTGTAATTAATGGATTAATTAATTACAAAGAGTGGTATTTTTCCCAGGCCTAATCTACTGACTGGTTGTTAGTGAGAAGCATCATTAAACAGAATGGCATGAAAGGCTTCACTTGAAAGCTGGTATTTCTTAAGAGGCAGGATAAATTTTCTTATTATTTTTCTAAATCGATTTTTAGAGAAAGAGGAAGGGAGAGGGAGAGAGAAAGAGAAACATCCCTGTGAGAGTAGAACATTGAATCCCTGCCTCCTGTACACCCCCTACAGGGGATGGAGCCTGCAACCTGGGCATGTGCCCTGACCATGGATCGAACTCAGCCAACGGAGCCACAGCATCCAGGGCTGAAAAAAGTTACCTAACTTCTGGTGGGGAGTTTTCCACTTGCCATTGTCACTAACACATGCATTTTACAGGCTACTGACTCGTTATCTTGCAATATCTCAAGAATTGCTCTGGAATGCTTCCCAGTTGTTTCAGATGTATATGTTTTATTCATCCCCTCATCCTCACGAGAAGTGATAAACCTGTTAAGGGTAGGGGTCCACATTCTATTTCTTCCCATCCCTAGACACACACTAGCATTGCACACTTAGGAGTTGCACAATAAATCACTCAATGAAAAAATAACATCGACAAATAAGGTTTATTTAGGAGACATTATAGTATAATTAAGTCACCAACAGATTATAAAAGTTTAAACTTTTATCATATGATCTACAAATGCCCTAGCTGATTTGGCTTAGTGAATAGAGTGTCAGCCTGCGGACTGAAGGGTCCAGGGATCGATTATGGTCAAGGGCACAAGCCTGGATTGCGGGCTCAATCCCTAGTTGGAGGCGTGCAGGAGGCAGCCAATCAGTGATTATTTGTCATTATGGGTGTTTCTCTCTCTCTTTCTCTCCCTCCCTCTTACTATCCCTTCCTTCCTTCCTTTCTCCTTCCTTCCCTTTCTCCTTCAATCAATAAAAATATATTTTTTAAAAATTGATCTACATATAACAAGAATTAGAGCAGAAAACTCATTTTTAAATTATATGTACAATCTTTCCAGAGTTTCTTTGACAGTCCACAATTAATAGAAAACAATAATTTATGTACCTTAATATATGTGCCATAGAGTATTTTTACCTACCTATACAGATGAAGGCTTTTGTAATCTTTTAAAGGGGTAAGAGTTTTCCTACTTTTGCCTAACTTTTTAAATTAAGTAAACATTAACTATGCCCCTAGAATTCTGCTCCCAGTAAGGCGGCGATGTTTGTCTGTTTTTTTTTTTTTTAAATATACATTTTATCGATTTTTTTACAGAGTGGAAGGAAGAGGGATAGAGAATTAGAAACATCAAAGAGAGAGAAACCTCAATCAGCTGCCTCCTGCACACCCCCTACTGGGGATGTGCCCACAACCAAGGTATATGCCCTTGACCGGAATCGAACCCGGGACCCTTCAGTCCGCAGGCCGATGCTCTATCCACTGAGCCAAACCAGTTAGGGCAATGTTTGTCTGTTTTATTTTTTGCCATGCCCATTGAATAGAACAGCGGTCGCCAACCTATCAGACCTCAGGAACCACCAGTGGTCCGCGAACCACTTGTTGGCGACCGCTGGACTAGAAGAAGCCTGTCACACAATATTCAACAGTAGGTGTTGAATGTTGGCTAGTGAATGAATCCCACATCCTTTCTAATTTAATTGAGAGTGGTATACATAATACAACTTAATACTATCAGTTAAAATATTTTCAGGAGTACTAAATTTTTTTTCCTACAATTTCCCTCAATGTATTCTTTTCATCCTTTACCAATTTCTTGTTTTGTCTTTCTGTAAAACTGGAAGAATTAGAGTTCAAATACACTTGACTTGTTTGATGGTATTGACAGTATTCAGCACTTGGAGCTGCCCCTATCACACAGTGGGTGCTCCATAAATATTATATTTGTGGAAACATGGCTGCCCGTCGTATTGACTATCAGTTCCCTTCTGTACATGGGTACCTTTTTGCTCATAATAACTTCTAAAACAAGACTGTATGCAATTCGTCCCAGGTCTTTCATAGCATATTTATCTTTGACCTTTGTCTACCCAGAGTCCTGAATTTTAGCCTCTCTACATATCACCACATTTCTTGCTTTCTACCAAGATGTTATCTCCCCCCCACCCCCCGCCAATGCCTTTTTCTCTTTCCTACTTTGCATCCTTATGGCCTATATTCAGTTTCACCTTCTTTGTTCTCTTCCTTGGGCATTCTTGACTCCTCGCTTCTCCTTCTGTGGACATATTGAACCCATGTTACTGTCGTGTACACTCATCTGGGTGCCTCAGGTCTCTACTTTTCGGGGTTGAGCCTGTCCAGCTCCGGGAAACTAGCTCCTACCCTTGTGTCCTTCCCCGTCTCCCTCCCTCACACCATCCCACCCTGGCACCCACTCAGTCCCCAGGATGTTTTGGACGCTATACATGTTAATGGAAGGAGTGGGCGACAGCTTCCCTCAGGTACAAGTGCAGGTTGAAATCTGAGGGGACTGGAGCACACCTGTGAGCCAGGCATTTCAGTTACCATCTATCTCCTTAAATCCTCAGAAACTCATTGAAAGGAGTCTGCTCATTAATCCACTTTGTTCCTGAGGAACCAGAGGCATGGAGCTACTGATGTTCAAGTTTGATTTGTTTATTGAAAGTGTCATCTCCCTCCTTGTTCTGCTGCCTTACTATCGTCTCTCCTGGCCTATCATGTGAGCTAGAGGGACAGAATTTAAAAGTCCAGCCCAAGCTGGTTTGGCTCAGTGGATAGAGCACTGGCCTGTGGACTAAAAGGCCCCAGGTTCGATTCCAGCCAAGGACACATGCCTGGGTTGCGGGCTCAATCCCCTCCCCCCACCAGTAGGGGGCGGGCAGGAGGAAAACAATCAATGATTCTCTCTCATCATTGATGTTTCTATCTCTCTATCCCTCTCCCTTCCTCTTTGAAATCAATAAAAATATTTTAAAAAAGAATTTAAAAGTCCATCTGCTTGCTTATCTGAGCTGGAAATGAGAGATCCAGTGTATATGTAGGTAGCACCAGGGAGTAGTTTCTTGCCAGGGGGTGTTGGGTATTTAAGTGTGTTGTGAATCAGTGGTCTCTTCTAGCTCCCTGTGAATAGCCAGGGGACCACATGGCAGGTCCTGTGATTACATGAGAAAGCAACTCCTGAGGAAATCATGCCAGGCTTCCCCATCTCCCCATTTTGTTCTCAGTAACAGAATAAGCCATTAGGTTTCATCTTTGACACTTTCATTGGCTACACACTTGTATAAATAAATGAGATATGGTAATAATGCAGCTTTTCTCAGTCATTGATAGTGTGAGCCTACATTATAGAAATTGTGTGCCACTTGACTGTGTCACAATGCGCATGACAAGAGCAAGGCTAAAACTGTCTACAAAATGCTTTTTGGTTTGGCATATGTAAAAAAAAACACAACACAAAACTGGGGTTTTTGGGATTTGGGCATTATGCAGTACCTTTGCCCAGATGTTAAAAGTTAATTTCTAAGGAATACAGAGATCTTGTTTATGGTATGTGAAGGGCGCTTACAGGGAATTAGTTTAATTGTGTAAGAATATTAAGCAGTCTTCTGCCTTCTGTTGTCAATAGTGCATGGGTCCCTTAAGATCTGCTTTTCCATTACTCTGATTTTCTCCCTGTCTGGATGGAGTGCCCAATATCATTAACACGCCTCACATAGCTTCTTTTGAAGCTTTGGCTAGGTTAAATCATTTCTACTTATGCAAAGTGGATTGGCTAAAACCTTTCCCCAAAGACCTGCCAAAAACGGCTATTTTTGTTTTCTCTTGCAAGGGACACATGGTTATTCTCACACAGTATATTACCCAGTTGCCAGCTACTCCATTTAATCATGCTGCTCTTTCTACCCATCTTCTCAGGAAAACTCCATCCCCCACCCCAAACACTACACCTCTCTTCTTCTTTATCCGGAGTGGTTTTGTTTTTGTTTTTTCTTTTTTGCCTGCCTTCTGTTTTAGGGGATTGCCCAGATAGATTTCAGGAACAGATTTGCCTGGGTTATGGAATACTGTTTTACAAACCTTTTGACCACAATCCACAGGAGGAATTAAATTTACATTGTGACCCAGAATTCACACCCACACCCATTCCCAATCCATAGAAGCTTTCACAAAACAGCATTGTATTCGGTTCTTCGGGTGGCAGCAACAATTTACCACAAACAGGTTGACTTAAAACTACAAACATTTATTGCCTCACAGTTCTGGAGGCCAGAAGGCCGAAATCAAGGTCAGCTTGGGCTGTGCTCTCTCTGATGAGTCTAGGGGAGAATTCTTCCCTGCCTTTTCCTAGCTTCTGGTGTTCCGTGGCAGGCTCTGGTGATCCATGGCTTGTATATGCATCACTCCAGTCACATGGCTATCTTTTCCTTTTCTCCCAATGTCTTCACATCACCTTCCTCTGTGCATATCTGTCCCTGTGTCTGATTCGCATCTTTTATAAGGACACCAGTCACATTGGATTAGGGCTCACCTTAATAACTTCATTTCAACTTGACTGCCTCTGTAGTGACATTACATTCAAGTAAGGTCACATTTTCTGAGGTCTTGGAGTTAGAGATATCCCCAATTAGGATTTCACCATATCTTTTGGGGGGTACAAATTCAACCAATAAGAAAAACTAACCCTTAAATAGTGCCTTAATGTCTATTCTACTCTCTCATTGAAAAATGGACCTTGCTTCTTACTAAAGTGATTTTACATTAATTGGAAAATACTGTTTAGGGCAGTGATTGTGCATTTGAACCCTGGCGTCTTTGATTTTCAGTTTTCTCCTTTAAACATGAAAATATAATCTCTACAAGTCTATGGTGAGACTTAATAAGAAAATATGAGAAGGTGCTTGATAAGTTAAATATAATGAAAAAAGGTAAAAATGAATAGGAAATTGTGAGCAGTACCTTTTAATCTGCTCAGGGAAACTACATAGAATCCTTTATGTCTGGTATGACCAGGATCTGTTAATCAAAAAATTCAATGAAACATGGGACTATCATCAATTTTATACACACACACACACACACACACACACACACTGTACAAGATATAATTAATTTTTTATTCTCTCGTCTTTTAATGTTGGATCAAGAGTTTTGTTTGTTGATGTTATTTTAAGAGTCCCATGGTTTATATCTCACTGCATTTTTCTTGCATAAAGCTCATTATCATTTATGGTTTCCTCTTAGAGGTTTTTTAAATTAATGTAATGGAGTGAATTAAAAACACAAAGTAATCTGAGTATAGAATTCTCAGTAGAGCTTTCTCTGCTGATGTAAAAAAGTAGTTAACTGCTTTCCTGGAAAGTTTCACAGTTATCTTGCTCACATCTAATGTGATGGCTGGTTTTTAAAATTTGATTTTCATTCAGCTTAATTTTCTTTTTGTTCACACTCATCTTTTCAGCTTCTGAATATTTAATTAAATGATAAAATGTTGCTAACAAGTAAAACTGGCATGCACAGTTTAGGGCACGAACTCAATGAGGACATGGCTCAGTTAGAAGGGGCAGAAATGGAGGTAACCTGCAGAAATACCTACTGGCCAAGACCCTTCAGTCTGACATGGCCATTGGCTCCTATGTTATAGAGGAAATCTAGAGCAATGGTTGATTTGGTGGATTAAGGGAGTTTCGGTTTTAACAACTACTTATGTGAATCGGTTCTCAGTGATTTTTTAACCAGTGTGCCTGCAGTGGCCACACTAGTGTGCCTCAATAATTTTTGCAATATGCAATACCTGACTATTTAGTCAGGGGCACTGACCTCTTTTCTCTTAGATTGTCAGATTTTTAAAAAAAATGACAACAGCCAACACAACAATAGCTGTCCAGCGCAAATGCAACACAATTATACCTGTTTTTTGTCAGATCAGCAAAAAATGTAGTTTTTGGTGTGCCGTAGAATTTTAGTCATTAGCTTATGTGTGCCATGAGATGGAAAAGGTTGAAAATCGCTGGTTTACAGGACTCTTGTCTAAACCTTCCACAGTCCCTCCGACCTGCACATTGACCACTGATTTAGGACTTAGATTATGATTTGGAAGGCAGATCTAGCCAACATCAGGAGTAGAACTATATGGAGAAAGAAGTGCACTTTCATAGGTAATTTTTCGGTGTGTGCTGTGCTTCAAGGGTGCTCCTGGAGTGGACTTGGGATATATTCTCTTCTCCAGCTTCCTGGCTCTTCTCCAGCACCTTCGTGATTGTCTGGAAGAGAACCCACATCTCACAGTGGAAGAGCTGATGCAGGTGACTCTTTGACTGTGTCATTCTTCTTGGATACCAAAAATAGCAAAATAGGGTTAAGCTGATTTTTGAAAAAAGCAGATGTTTATCTTCACTGGGTCTTTATTGGGAAATGCCAAGTGGTGTTTCATTAACTTTGTAAGTTAATGCCAAAGAAATTTATAGGAGGTCTGCAGCCTGGCTTGAAACAATTGAAAGACTTTTTTTTTGTAACTGTCTTAGCCTTGGATCACTTTTACATGAAAGGAATACGCTTTGACTTTGCTTTTAAGTGTTCTCTCAGCAGACCACACTCCTCATTAAATTGGCCGAATGCTCAGAGGGTAAGTTGGTGAGAAATGGCCAGTATAGTGCATGAGCTAAATTATGAAAGTATCCAAAATGAAGGTGTCTGATATGCAAAGTATTGTGTGTTGGCAATAGGTAGTCATATCATCTTCTATTTGTGCATTACTTATACTTTATCAGAAGTGCATTTTCTTATAAACAGCTCTGTGAGAAAGGTATTGTCTATGCAGTTTTCTTCCCAAAGAAATGTGAGACTAAAACATTTAAATATTAGGTAAATAACAATAAGCTAAACAAACAGAGGGAAGATAAGTAGAAATTAAGTATAACATATAATAAAATAATGAGCCCTAACCGGTTTGGCTCAGTGGATAGAGCATAGGTCTGTGGACTGAAGGGTCCCAGGTTCGATTCCGTTCAAGGGCATGTACCTTGGGTGCGGACAACATCCCCAGTAGGGGGTGTGCAGGAGGCGGCTGATCGATGTTTCTCTCTCATCGATGTTTCTAACTCTCTATCCCTCTCCCTTCCTCTCTGTAAAAAAAATCAATAAAATATATTAAAAAAATAAAATAAAATAATGAAAAATCTATTGACAAATGAGAGAAAACACAGGTCAGTAATATTAAAAAATACACATTTTTAACTTCAGTAGAAATAAAAAGATTTATATGACTACATGCACACACAAAGAGAATGCTATGAATAACCATGTGCCAATAATTTTGAAAATCTAAGTTAAATGAACAATATTCTGTAAAATATATAAATGTCTAAAATTGACCCAGGAAGAAATAGAAAAACTGAAAAGATTAAAACCATAAAAAGAAGATACTTAGCTTTAGCTCTGGCAAGTAAAGAGACTGGAAGCTGTTACTCCTGATGTTACCACCACAACAAAAATACTGGACAAATTGATTCTTGAGATTTCATTACCTGGACCTGAAAACACTAGGTCCCATAAACTGGTAAGAATATTTTAGTACCAATGTTGATGAATTGCTGGAGGCTGAATGCAGAGAAGTGGGAGATTGAAAAGCTCCTGGGGGCTATAGTCTAAGTGGGTCCCCACACTTTACAAGCTTTACACTTTGGAATCCTACTAGGTACTCAGGGGGAGGATTCCAGAAAGCTCCTCTCATACCGCTGAGAAAGAGAGTAGGGTAGAGTAGGCATCGTGAAACCTAACAAATGCCTAGTCTCCAGAGGGAAGGACTTTTCCACAGGGCAATCCTAAATCCTTATCCCAGCTGAGGGAAGGAAACTTGGCCCTGCCCCCCTCCAGCAGCCTATATCCTTCCTCTTTCACCTAAGGGGAAAATAAATAAATAAAATCCATAGTCAACAGAGGAGAGAGCAGACAGTGCGTCAATGAAATAGACTGGGAATGTTACAGCCAGGGATGCCAATAGGGGAACAGGACAGAAATAAAGCTCTACTCCTGGAGAAGGATCAAACCCTTCTGAAAGCCATTCCCCCAAGACATACTCACTAAGACTAAGAGTTAATTAAAATATATGAGAATATCTTTCTCCCCTAAACCCTACTGCTACACTACCAAGCCTCCAGTAGTAATAGCAATGGAGTACAGCTGAAGAAATTGAAAAGCACAGACTGTCTTTGAGAAGTAGTAAAGAGGGAAACTTCAAAGCCAAAAGGAAGTAACAAAGAAGACCACTATAAGAATTTGAAGCCCCAGGTACGAATAGATACAACACACATTAAAGATAGGTCACCTCCTAGAAAGGTTAATATAAATTCACACACTGAAGGCCTATTCACTTCAATGCCTATTATCCTATACAGATTTCCTATTCTACTTTCAATAAAAAATTCCCAAGGCATGACAAAAGGCAAAAACAAAACAAAACAAAAAACTCCACACATGTGCACACACAATCTGAAGAAACAAAACAGTCATCAGAACCAGACCCAAATACAACACGGCTTTTGTAATTATCAGAGAATTTAAAGTAATTACAGTTACCATGTTAAAGGATTTAATGAAAAAATGTAGAGAATGTGCAAACCCACATGGGTAATGTTAACAGAAAGCATCAAAAGGAAATGATAGAAATAAAAAATACAGTAAAAGAAATAAAAAATAACTTTGATATGCTGTTAGGTAGATTTAACATAGCTCCCTGCTGCCAATGCCCGCCATGTTCCGTGCACACCCCCTGGTGGTCAGGGCACATCATAGCGACCGGTTGTTCTGTTGTTCTGCTGTTTGGTCTCTGCATATTAGGGTTTTATATATATAGATTCTTTCTCTGAAGAAAGCCAAAAAGCCCTGACCAGTGTGAGTCATTTGGTTGGAGTATCGCTGACATACATGGAAAAATTGCAGGATTGATTCTGGGTTAGGGTCCAGGCCTGGGTTGAGGGTTCAATCCCTGGTCAGGGCATGTGTGGGAGGTAACCGATTGATGTTTCACTCTCCTTTCATATTTCTCTTTCTCCCTCTCCCTTCTTCTCTCTCAAAAATCAATTAAAAATCTAACTATATCTGTATCTATATTTATATCTATATCTATAATAAAAGCCTAAGTGACCATCCGACTGTTCGACCATTTGCCTGTTAGCTATTATGTGCAATGACCACCAGGGGGCAGACATTCCAACCAGTAGAGGAGAGAGCCCCATTCCTCACAGAATTGGCTGTGGGTTAGGTTGCTGCTGGGGAAATGTCAGCTCCGAATCTGTTTCACCCGCACCCTGGACCCAGAGAGGATGGAGCCCAGTTCTGAGAACTGCACTCTTTCAATCTGGGACCCCTCAGGGGATGTCAGAGAGCTGGTTTCAGCCCGATCCCCACAGGCCAGGCTGAGGGACCCCATCGGTGCACGAATATGTGCACTGGGCCTTAGTATATTATAAAAGAAAGATGTGTTCATAACCCATGGACAGATAATAGTGTGATGAAGAGTGGGGTGGAGGGAGTCATTGGGGGAAAAATGAGGGGCATCTGTAATACATTCAACAATAAAGATAAATGTAAAAAAATAAAGACAAAGGAAAGTGAGGATGGGGGCCAAATAAAGCTGTGATGGCAGCAAATAGAAAAAGATTGTGGTAGCTGAGCAGGATGTCTCATTGACCTTTTATTTGGGTTTCTGTTTCGTCTTTATTTTACCTAGTCTTCTAAGTTCCCACCCTTGGCATCATCTTAAAGTGTTTCATTCCTGGGTTTCTCTTATATTAGCTGTGCTTCCCTTAGACATTCTTACTCTCTCTTATTTCCTAAAAAGGAGGGTTGCTCTTTGGAACACAGAGAAGGCTCCCAGAAAAAGCAAGTTAAATGCAAATAATTTCAACATATGATTAAGTAGCATGTGGATATTTCAGAACACAAGTACAGTAGGCATCTATACAAATAAAAGGGTAATATGCTAATTAGACCAGGTCAACCTGACATCTTCCAGTCGTCTGCTCCTCCTTCTGGACAAAGCCATGGTGGCGGGGTCTGAGGCAGAGGTGGTTAGGTGCAATCAGGCCAGCAGGGGGGCAGTTAGGGGCAATCAGGCCGGGAGTGGAGGGTGGTTAGGAGCAATCAAGTTGGCAGGGGAGGGTGGTTAGGGGCAATCAGGTAGGCAGGCAGAGGGGTTAAGGTTGATCAGGAAGGCAGGCAGGTGAGTGGTTAGGAGCCAGTGGTCCTGGATTGTGAGAAGGATGTCCGACTGCCGGTTTAGGCCCGATCCCACAGGGGATCGGGCAGTCAGACATCCCCCGAGAGGTCCCGGATTGGAGAGGGTGTAGGCTGGGCTGAGGGAGCCTCACCCCTGTGCATGAATTTCATGCACTGGGCCTCTAGTTTAGAGATGAAAGCTGTGGACACAGTCTAGGGGGACAAAATAAAGGAATTAGAGTTGAAGTAGGTCTTGGAATTTTGAACTGCCATTTGCAGATTTACAAGGGCTTGAGGGCCAGGCCAATAGCACTGTGAAATGCCGGGAGGTGGGAACCTGAAGGCCAATGTCCTGCCCACTCTGCTCCAGGTTGAGGGAAAAGTTTGTATTGAGGAGTTGTGGGAAATAAGTATGGAAAAAGTTCGTTTTGGGATTCTATACTATAATGAAACAACAGATAAAGGTTTTGGAGCTTTCATCTGTGAATTATTTATTTGTTCCCCCATTCAACAAATATTGAGTCTCTATGCTACCATCCAGAGTACAACTATTAAAAGGACATGATGTCTGCTTTCAAGGAGCTTTGCAACTAAAAAGACAGATGTGTCTATAACTGAAAGAAACTGCGACAGGTGCTCTGTTGGTGGAATGTATGAGTGGGTATGGGAGGCCCAGAAGAAGGAGTGATTAATTTTGTCAGGCAGGGGGAAGAATAACAAATCACTGGGAGGATGTAATCTCAAGTAAACTACCCTGGACGACTTAGCGTACATGATCCATCTTTGTCAGGTCCTCAGCACTATTTCTCGCTGAGCAATCAGTGGACGTTGGAGGTCCTCCATCTGTGTTTGGTCACAGCCTGACCCCGTGTGTGTGTGGGTCATGGCTTCAGAGCCTAGTGTGGCAGGTGGATGAAGCTGCCTTGCTGGCAGTTGCTCCAAAACACCTGTTATTTACTGGCTCTTCCTGTGTTCTCCGTGGCCATTTCTCCCCAAGCAGAGCTGTCCTGTTTGACAGATACTTTACTTCCCGGGGTGGAGGTTGCTTCTACTTTCCCCACATGTTTATAAATCACTCTGCTTGGGGAGGATGCCTTCCTGATGCCTTCCCATGATGCTCTAGAGAAGCACAGGGATCATTGAGGCTGCACCTGGGAGCATCGTTAGAACAGTTCCTGCTGAAATGTGAAATTCACTGTGGCACAGCCTGTCTCAAGCCTGGTCCAAATGAGAAAGGTTTGTTATTTCTCAAGAACTTGCTCTATAACATGGTCTCATCAAACACTCTTTGGAGTGGCATCTAAACATAGTTTTTATAGAGTAAGATCCACTAATCAATTGGAGAACTTTTAGAAAAGTATGTATTTGTGGGGCACAGAAAGAGGGGAGTGGGGGAGTGGGAGTGACTAGAAATGTTCTATTCTTGGGCAACTTGCAAAGAAATGTAAAATTCTTTATCACCAGTGATAGTTTGCATTTTTTAAGAAAGATTGTTTTGTTTTGGAATTTTTCCAGTTTCCTAGTTAAACCCATGAACATTTTGAAACTTTGAATATTTCAGGATGCATTTCTGAAATTTGAAGTATGCTTTCTTATTGCAAAAGCTAAAAAAACAAAACAAAAAAAAAACCTCGCTTCATTCCTTAGTTTATTAATACATGTTGCTTGATTTATATAGTGCTGCTTATAAATCCTTCTTAGTCTCCACTAAGAGTTCCATTTTTGGTCTTAAGCCTGGCAGCAGTAAAATTTTAAAAGGGATTCCTTTTTACCATTTGAGCCGTACGTTCTATGACTTTGTGTCAGTGTTTCTATGAAAATTGTCTTGTCTTGTAGAAGTGAACTGTTTTAGGAGTTAGTAGTGTAAAAAACTGAGCTGTTTTATTTCTGGTTCCTTGTGTTTACCCCAATCCCTGATATAAACCCTATTTTAGTAGCAGTTTATACACTTCCTTTCTAATTGCATTTTTAGAACTTGAGGGATCCTAAAAAGTTCCTTCTTAACTAACTGTTCCCTTTCTTAAATAAACACCTAGTGGCTCCTAAATTAGAATAACCAAGGGAACCAAATCTCATTTCCCCAAATGTAATCTGATTTCCTTGCTTCATGAACATGATTAATTTGCTGGCCTGGATGCTGTATAGATCACAGTGGACTTCCAGAATTTCCCTTTTTAAAAAGGGAAAGATAACTTTGAACTATGTGGAATCATTCCAGTCATATGCCCCACGTGAGCCTGGTTGGAGGAACACTGATTTCAACCCTTTCCCAGGAGCCAGAAACAGCACATGGCAGTGGCTCCCCAGTGTACAGGTTCAGGTGTCTTGGGATCTAGTTGATTGAGATTGCCAACCTGGATTGAATAGACACATCCTTATAGGCAACAGCAGACTCCTCAAGGTCTGTGCCTTTTTCCTGCTCAATCAAGTCATCTACCCTATGGAGCCTAGAGAGGCCTCTGTTTCTTCATCACATTGTCAAGTCATTGATTTTTAATTTTACTTATATTGTTGACACTATGACAGATGTCCCCATCCCCCCCTTTTCCCACCTCTACCCAGTCCCAGCCCCCCCTTCTTCCCTCTGACCATCACCTTGCTACTGTCTGTGTCTGTGGGTTATGCATATACGTATGTTCTCTGGCTAATCTCTTCACCTTCTTTCATCCAGTTTCCACCCCTCCCCCTCCTCCCCTTTGACAGCTGCCAGTCTGTTCCATGTGTCCATGCCTCTGGTTCTGTTTCGTTCATCAGTTTATTTTGTTCATAACATTTCACATATAAGTGAGGTCATACGGTATTTGTCTTTCTCTGACTGCCTTATTTCACTTAGCATAACAATCCCAGATCCATTCATGCTGTCATAAAAGGTAGAGTTCCTCATTTTTATGGCCACGTAGTATTTCATTGTGTAAATGTATCACAGCATTTTTATCCATTCGTCTACTGAAGGGCACTTGGGCTGTTTCCCGGTCTTGGCTATTGTAAAGTGTGCCGTTAGGAACATAGGGTACATACATTCTTTCTGACTTGTGTTTCAGGATTCTTAGGATATATTCCCAGAAGTGGAATTGCTGGGTCAAAATGCAGTTCCATTTTACATTTCTTGAGGTTATTCCATATTGTTTTCCACAGTGGCTGCACCAGTCTGCATTCCCACCAGCAGTGCACAAGGGTTCCCTTTTCTCCACATCTTTACCAGCACTTGTTTGTTAATTTATTGCTGGTAGCCATTCTGATAGTTGTGAAGTTATATCTCATTGTGGTTTTAATTTTCATCTCTCTGATGATCAGTGACATATGAAAACATATTTTCATATGTTTATTGACCATCCGTATGTCCTTTTTGGAGAAGTGTCTATTCAAGTCCTTTGCCCATTTTTTGGTTAGATGGTTTGTTTTCCTGTTGTTGAGTAGTATAAGTTCTTTATATATTTTGGAAATGACCCCCTTATCAGATGTATCATTGACCAATATGTTCTCCCACACAGTGGGTTCCATTTTCATTTTGTTGATGGTTTCTTTTGCTGTGCAGAAGTTCTTTAGTTTGATGTACTCCCATTTGTTTATTTTTTCCTTTGTTTCCCTTGCCTTAGGATATATATTGGCAAAAATATTGGTATGAGAGATGTCTGTGATTTTACTGCCTCTGTTTTCTTCTAGGATTGCTAGGGTTTCAAAACTTACATTTAAGTATTTTATCCATTTTGAGTTTATTGATTTTTAAAAGTTTCCTTTAGTATTCTAAAAGGCCAGAACAAGGGGTTGTGGAGAGCTAAACTTTTTTGAAATTGAAAATCATTCTAGCTGCCAGAGACCTACCTCATGAGTATTAGCTCTATTCAGGCTTAAACAGGTGATTTTATATGCTAGAAAAATTATTTAGGCGATATTTCAAATAGGAGGAGGGGCAGAGTGTGTTTAAGAAAAAGATAGGGAGATTGAGATTGACTTTCAACACTTAAGGATTATTTTTTTTAGAAAATGTGTTCTTTCCCCAATGATGATAGGACAAATATCAAGTGCTAGGGGCCATGCTAAGAGCTAGGGATACAGTAGTGAGAAAAAAGACAGGTACCGTTATCAAAGAGCTACTTAGAGTTGTCCTCATGCATTATTGATCCATACATCTCCAAAATAGCTAGAACACTGCCTAGCACATAGTAGGTACTCAATAATATTTGTTGAGGGGAACATATGAATCAATATTATGAGTGAATTTCTGTATAATCACCGATGTATTATTTTCAAAGCTTTTCAGCTCTTGTACCTCAGCTTATGTTCATGCATTTAGTGTAGTTTGCCTATGAAACCCTGGTTGATTTGAGAGGAAATGCCCTTGATTACAGACATGTAACTGGTCAGGACTGATCAGATTGAAATCTAATGTAGACTCCTAATTTAATGAGGAGAGAAAAAATTACCAAACAAGAGCATGTGTAATTATGCTAAATTTCATGACTTCGGGGTCACAAATGGATTTTTCTTGATGTTCATTTGACACGAATTAATTCTAGCTGTTGCTGACTGTTAAGCAGCGGCTTGTAGGGCCCTTTATAATAAGAGGACATTAATTCCTGTTAAATTACGATGAGCCTCCTGCAGAATCACACATTTCATTCATATGGATGCAGCTAACAAGGAGACAATGAAAGACCAGGAGGATCAGAAGGAAGCATTTGCTGCAGAAATTGCTGAGGGATGAACTTTCCCATCCCACAAGGCAACGTGACAGGGAAGAGCTTTAGAGCGGGTGTCTTAGCTTGGGCTGCCATAATGAAATACCACAGACTGGGGCGGGGGGGGGGGGGTCTTTAACAATAGCAATTTATTTTCTCACGTGCTGGAGGCTGAGCAGTCTAAGATCACAGTTCCAGGATGATTCAGTTCTGGTGAGAGCTCTCTTCTTGGCTTCTGGATGGTTGCTCTGTCCTCACAGGGCCCTTCCTCTGAGAAAGTGCAGAGAGAAAGAGAGAGAGGAAGGAGAAGGTGGGAGGGAGAGAAAAAGACGGGGAGCAAATGAGAGACTTCTAAGGACACTAGTCCTATCAGAGCACGGCCCAACCCTTCTGATGTCATTTAATCTTAATTTCCTCCTTGTAGGCCCCATTTCCAAATATAGTCATATTGTGGGTTAGGGCTTCGATATGAGAATTTTGGGAGACACATTTCAGTTCAAATAGAGCAGTGGTCGGCAAACTGCGGCTCTCGAGCCACATGCGGCTCTTTGGCCCCTTGAGTGTGGCTCTTCCACAAAATCCCGACTTCTGCGAATGGGCCACGAAGTTTCAATCGCACTGTACATGCGCGCCCGCACGTGGTATTTTGTGGAAGAGCCACACTCAGGGGGCCAAAGAGCCGCATGTGGCTCGCGAGCCGCAGTTTGCCAACCACTGATATAGAGGGATAGCTTCAGGTTTGAACTCCAGTTTTTTCTCTGTTTAGCTGTTTTGGTTGTGGCCAGTTGGGTGGGCTCCCTGACTACCTAGATCATGCAAGTAATAATCAGAGCCTGAGTCGTGAGATTGCAGTGAATTGAATAAGTGTATGAAAGAACTTGCCCAGGGCAGGGCACACAGGGGGTGTACCAAATGCCAGCCTCTACCTTCTTCCTTCCCACATTATGGTCACTTGGATCCTGCCCTTCTTTGCCTGGGCAGGCCGGGCCCCAGGTTTGCAGGCACATTTTTGGTATGGATGCCTCTCTCAGTGCTTAGTGGAGGTTATTCCAGGAGGGCATGAAAAATCTTCAGAAGCCTGGATCAAATATGGGACATGTGATTTTTCCGAAGAAATGGTGATGTTGAGAAAATGAGAGGATTAGCAAGTGCATTAACTTCAATGGAAATTATGGAATAGTGATGCTGAGGAAGACATTTTTATGATTGGAGTAAATGAGAGAGAGACCTAATTCTATTCTTCAAAATCATGGGATTAGGCTAAGGGCTTTCTTTGATGAGAAAATGAAATGGAATAATTTTCAGCAGAATTTCGTTTTAAAATTAAGGCCATCTTTAAATATTTTTCTTTAATAATCCTGTCAACTGTTAATGAATTAAACATTATGTATAGAAGTGTTGTTTTTAGTTTCCGCACTGCAAATAAGTCTCATGAGAAAATATTTTACATCTTCCCTGGGCTTTCTTTTCATGGTATTTCAAATTAAACTCATCTGGCCAAGCGTTAAATAAAATTCTTATTCATGATTTTAGCACAAATGCTAATAAAGGCCACCACAGTATATATGCTCTTTGTTATCCCAAATTAATGAAGTTTTTATATATATATTATATATGTATGTGTATATATATATGATGTGTATACATATATAATATATATATATATATATATATATATATATATATATATATATAAAATACATTAGTACAGCCTAATTATTGGCACTTTCAAAGAGATAAGCATTTTTTTAATCTCTTCCTTTGTACTGAAAAAAAAATTCATGGTATGTTATTCCAGCTGCATTTCAATACCTTTGTAGATTTTCGTTAAAGATGCTGTTTGTGCCTATGTATTAAGCCCTCTAAGAAGCTAATATCACTCCTCCACTACAGTGTGTCTGCGGCATTTCCTGAGCTCAGCAAATGCATCTTCTTTCATTCATTCAGCCTGTGAGGTAGTTGTCAGTTGGTGCTATTCAGTGTGACAGGAGGGAGGAAAATGAACTGTGTTTTAAAGTGCTGTCAAATTATTATCTTTTTTTTTCAGTCCCAGTTCTTATATTTGATATTCAAAAGAAACCCTTTATTTTAGGGCAGCGAGTGCAAAATTAGATCAGTTCTATAAGATAATGACCGTACTTCACAGCTATGAGCCGGTGTGATTGCAGGGTAGTGCTTACAGCTTAGAGTCGCTCCGAGATGAAGTGTACTTGTATTTTTTATTTTCTTTTGTGTTACGCTAGCCTCAGACAGTGTTTCTCCTGGCGGTTTAATGTTCCCAAATAGAGTGCAGCGGAATGGACATCATCTTTCTGACTGCTAAATTGTGCTGATGCATTGGTTTATCTACTCATTTGTAAGAAGAGGTAACAAAGAGCAGGCGTTGTTTGATGCTAGGAAAAGAAAAAAATGCATGGAATAAACGCGGGTCAGAACATAGGGAATAAAAAAAAGTGCACTTTTTAGATTTCTTTTACCTGAGAATTCTTTTAGGCTTATGATTATAGCTGCTCTGTGTAAGGTGGTCTATGATTTTCTTTTTTGTCATCAGCTATGGGATTCCAGAAACCCAGAAATCCTTTGTACTGTTTTCTGCCCAGCTTCCTTATATACATGCTAATTGTACTATGTGGTCATTTAAAAGTTCACTGTACGTGTGTGTGTGTGTGTGTGTGTGTGTGTGTGTGTGAGAGAGAGAGAGAGAGAGAGAGAGAGAGAGAAAATAATCACTCTGGGGCTAATATGGGGGGATAGTGGAGCTTAACCTATGCTTTAGAAACATCCGAGAGAGTATGATATGATGCCCTAGTGCTGGGCATACATCGGACAAATAGCTTTGCTAAGTGAACTTGAGTTAACTTGAAGCACAAGAGACATTTCTCCAATTTTTCTATTAGGGGGTCCTGGTTTTTGATGTTGTGTAAATTCTTGTGGCATTATTGGCTTTTAGTTCTTAGTGAATAAGTTAGCTTGGTAGTTGAATGGAAGGAGCAGGGAGTTTACTGAATAATTTTCCAGATCAGTTTCTGGCCCAGACTTCAGCTGCAACCAGCATGCTTTCAGACGTGCCAGGTCCTTATTTACTCATTGACCTCCCTGGCCTGCCTGCCAGAAACCAGGCAAAATAAACAATAAATAAAAAAATGGCTCCTTTCCTGCCATTTTCTTGGATTATAGTCTTGGAAGCCTAAGCCAAAACTCTGCTCTAATGAGGAAAAATAAACCTTATGGGAAGGAAATTTTCATATATCACACTAGATTTTATTTTCTTAATTGTGAACATTAGCTATAGTTGGCATATGTGACAATTTCACATGCAATGACTGGAATGCCTTAAAGCTGTGGAGTCACTTAGACCAGCAAACAGGATAAAGAAATACATGAAAAATACGAAAGCCAGCAAAAACTCTAGGCAATGTAGGATGACCCACTTTTAAGGGAACATGCTAAGGGGGTGTTGGCACCGTAGAAGTGTCAAAGTCGGATCAAACCAAAGTCTAGTAGGAGAGCACATCACATGCTATAGTATAAGAACAATGACAAGTGCCCAGAGAAGTACAGATGTGTTTTTATGAGAGGCAAAGTAGGGAAAGGTTGCATCTAGTTCCTTGCTTCTAAAAGTGTGTCTGCAGATTAGCTGCTCTTGGAAATGCCATTTCATGGGCCCCACCTGAACCTATTCTGGGACATGGGTTTCAGGCATCTGTATTTTGACAGTGATGCTCACCACAATTTCAGAAATATTGGCTTTGTTCACTGCATAAAGAGAATCCTGGGGCTCTTGGGGGACCTGGTGTTTAAATTTGTCAGGAGGAGCTTACAGAACATGAGTAGGCACTGCAGGAAAGCAAAGTTCGCAAAGTCCTTAGGCTGCCACCTATTTTAGTGCCTCCATCTCTTAGAATGAAAGATTTATTCTGCATTTAATCTCCATTTGTCATGCTTTTCCATGAGGCTGTTTCCTCCGCTTCCATTCTCAGTGGAATTGTGAATCACGGTGATTATATTTTGTGTAATAGTCTTTGCTATATTTCAAGGCAAATAGTAAGTTCCCCACCGTCTTTTCTTCCCCAGGCTAATTAATCCTCATTCGTCAGCCTTTTCTCTTACCTTCCAACTCTTTCATCATTTTCATTGCTCTTGTCTGGACTTTCCCCTAATTTTTCATATTTCTCCAAAGTTACAAAGACCCAAACTAAACCTGGTGCTGTGCTGAGGCCTTTGCCTCTGTGGGCAGAGTGGATTAATATCTTAGCCCCCACATGTTAGTTTCCTTTGTGAGAATTTACCTAGAGAAGAAGCAGAGTGTAGAGTAGTATTTTAATGTGTTCTCTTTGGACTCTGTGGGGACTAGAATTATGCTCCTATGGGATTCTTAGACTCATGTAGGTACCGGCCATTGTCCAGAGACTCAATAACTATCATGATTCCCATATAAAAGCATGTTATCTTTTTTTCCTGATGTATTTAGCTGAAATAGGGATTAGTAAAATTTTAAATCAGTTATTTTATCCTTTTGTGTTTTCTTAGACTAAAAGACTATCATGTTGGGAATATGCAGTTATTAATGTCAACAAAGGAGCCCTGCTGATTTGAAAACACATTTACTGGGACAATAGGTCAGACATTGGACATGATGGCCTGTCCTCATCTGTACAATAGGGAGAAAACTATCCATCTATCATGATACTGATTGTGATGATAAAGTGGTTACAGTCTGTAGAAGAACATAGTAGATGTTTAGATCGTATCGGTAAAATGGGGCCATAGTTTCTCCAGCGATACCCATGTGTTCTTATTAGTTTCTTCTTGTTAAGTTTCTGTGGGGAGGTGATGGAGGAAAGCTTCCATTTTGAGTTTCCTCTGTCAGAGTTGGCCTTCTCTGTTGTTTACTTTCCCATAACAGGCCCCTTCATACTCTACTGATTGTCTAGAATTTGGGCTTGAACTAAAAGCAATAGAAGAGGACATAGTATGGAGTGGGTTTGCTGAAAAGCACCACATGGAAAATTCAAGACACCTTTCTATATAATTATTTACATTTTCACCAAGAACATCATTTCTATATACACTGAGAGGCAAGAGAGGAACATTTTTGACGCAGGAGTCTGCAGGGTGTTGAAGATTAAGTAAATGTTCTTAGCAGAGCTGAGATGAAGGTATGGCTGGTCTCAATGGGGCCTCTCCTGAAGGAGGTACAGTTTTCTTGACCCAAGTTCCCCTCTAACTCTGTGACCTATGGTGTCTGTTGGTGATGTTGGCATAGGTTGCCCTTTTAGTTGTTGCTATAGAAACAGATGACACCACACCTACCCTCTGTGTCTGTTTTGCATTTTATGTGAGGGGGGTTTGAGAATGTCCTTGCCTTGGTGCTTTTTTGATATCTTACTGCTCAGTTCATATGATTTCTTCTTGTTCTGCCAGCTGGAATATCATTTCCTCTCTTTGTCATTTCTATTTGTCTTCTATCCTTAGGCTTTGCTTTGAGTTACCTTGCTTACAACAAAATTTACCCATCTGAAAACAAGCTGGGAAAGATCCTCACCCCCTATGGCCCCAATTCATAAGCACAGGAGCGAACAAGTGAGATTCCCATGTTTAAGGAGAGGGCCAGAAAAAGGCTTCGTGGATTTGGTGACCTGGTCAATGCAGCATATTTGAAATCTATTAGAAAATTAGACGTCCTACGTGATTCCCCTTTTGTCAAGTCCTGGCACTGATGGCTTTCCATTGCAAAACAAAATGTAGTTACTTTCACAAAGTTTAATTCTAAATTTAGCATGTCTTTTGTTATTTTACCTTTTTAAAGCATTGCACCAGTTTTGTATTTCTCTGCTACTTCTTGGCCTAGAAGAAATACAACACATGGGGTTGGACGATTTTCTTTCTTGGAAACATGCTTGACAAAGCTGTATGTAATAAAAGCATAATTTTCTCAGCAGGAGAACAAAACACACTGCCCTCTCACAACTGGGCTTTAAAAAATCTAAAGAATACACTCACTTAGCTACATTTGGCTTGTATTTTAATATTTTTGCAGTGACATCTCTGCTTCAGAACGTTCCCAGTTGAAAAATACAAGACTTTCTTTTCCTGATGTGCTGGGGGAAAATAGATTCTCCTGCCAATTTCAGCATGAATAACCATGGTGCCTGTTTCACTTGTTCTCTTTGTAAGTTACAAGCCTAGGATAATCCTGCCATTACACAATCTCAAATGTGTTCTCATTTGATCTAATTTATGCAGCAGTGAGTGCTGATGGCAGTCCACACACTGATCAGCCTCTTAGTTTGTTACATGCCTTGGGTGCTGCATGCCTAGATGTTTGTGTGTGCTTGGCCTGTCTGAATCAGAGTGGGCATGGAATCAGAACCCTGGGAGTGGGGACAGATGCCTCGGACCTCTGATCTGTCCTCCTGCGTCACTGGAGCAGCAGAATTGCATTTTTTTCATGTACTAATGTGGGCCCATTTCAGAAACAAGAAGCCTCCCTAGACCATCCTCTGCCTCCATCTTCACATCTCCTTGGCGGGCATTAGGGAAGATGCTAGGTTGCTGTGGTTGAAAAAAGAACACCTCTACTGTCTGAAAGGAACAAAAATACTGATAGGCACAAATCTATGTGCCTTCAGATGGTTCAAAGCAGCTGAAGTCTAGAACTAACTTTGGGGGTTTCCCTGGTACTGTGAGCTCTGCAAGGTCCAAATTGGCTCCTCAAATATGTTTTGTTATAGCCTCTACCACTCTGACGGTAAGAAGGGGTATAAACAATCATACTGGGAAATCTATCCATCTTTCACAATAACAATTTTTGCTTTGTTTTGATCCCTATTCCTTATAATTCAGAGCAAGACATCTTCACACATTAGATAGGACTCATTGAAGCCTTTTTAAGAAAACATTTCTCATATCAACATTAATGATAATATGAGACTCAACCTAGTATATTTTATACATTTCTCTGTAGTTGGGGAGAAGGATATGCTGTGTTCTCTGAAGAGTAAGTAGGAAGCCACTGGCAGAGCGGATTATTTCTAAACTCTACCAGTGCTTTAACTACTATACACAAGAATGTGGCTTAAGACCTAAAGAGTTCACATAAAATGTTGTTCCTTGAAAGCATTTCACACCTTAGCAGCCCACCCCAGAAACCTTGCCCGATGGATAAGATTTTAGTGGGGTGTAAAGTCACCTTGTTTAGTGGGGCGTGAGATGCCCTTGTTTATTAGGTCCTAATTCAGAGGACAAACACACAGGGAAACTGACCAGGACCTCTCTTGATGGCTCCTCCAGCGTTCTTCACAGGTGCAAATCTGTCCACCTCCCGCTGAGAAAGATTGATGTGTCTGACCTTTGGTTGGAGCAGAGGATGGTACCACGACAGATGCTGGAGGTTAGGCAGTGTCCCGGGGAATCTGGCCAAGGTAGCTTGGACGCATGCCTTAGAAAACCAGCCACGCAGAACAATCTTGGGGCTATAATGAGAGAGTGGAGGATAAATAGGGTATTGAGTCAACTGTCTGATATTATGAGCTCTTTGGGGGGGGGTGGTTAAAAGTGAATTCTAGCCATCATTGCATTTGCATAACCCACTCTTTTGATACTTCTTAAGAAGTCATGGTGGAATTTTGTTATTTAATTTTTACTTTAAAAATTATAACATGTTATGCAAGTTATTTCTAAATCGCAGCTGTGGGGAACACTCAGCTGGTAACAGGGTATGTTCCTCATTGGATAATTAAACCCCTCAATTTTGAATTGCACACTCAAATTAGCATAAACATATATTGGGTACCTCTTAGGTATTGTGCTGGGTTCTGAGATATCAAAAATGAGAAGAAATTGACTGTATTCCCCTAGAACCTACTCTATCATAGGAAGACATATATGCAGATCAATTACTACCAAGTAGTGTGTTGAGTGAGTGTAGCCACAGAAATGTATAAGGAAAAAAATAGCATGGAAGAGGCCATGGCTAACTCTCCTGGAAGGGTGTGTGAAGCAGGGCTATCTTCCGAGGGGGAGTGGTATCTGAAGCAGTTTGTCAGGTGGGTAGGAATTCACCAGAAAGGAAAAAGATATACAATGGAAAAGTGGGCAGGGTCACAGCACGGTGAAGTTACATAGATGGGGTTTTTTATGTGCCTTAAACCCCTCTTGATGGGAAAGAATAGACTTACAGAATATTAAAAATTAAAATAAAAACCAATTAATTAATGGACTCTGGCTGTACTAATGATAACACAGCATGTTGGTGCTTCCTGTGGAGCTTTAAGAGATAGCTGTCCTTAAACATAGGCAAGATCCATCTTCTGGCCTGACCCGGTAGCTCAGTTGGGAGCATCAACCTGATATTCAATGGTTGCAGGTTCGATCCCTGGTCAGGGCAGATACAGACCCTGAAGAAGCTAGCTTTTACTAGGTTAGCGAAGAAATTACCTTTAAAAATAATATTTAGGAGTAATTATACCAACAACAGAATTTAGTGAGTTGAACAACTTTTTTCATCCCCCAAAAGAGAAAATAAATGTTTCCATCCTAACACCACCAAGCGTCTCAGACCCTGTACCTGCTGCAATCCTCATCGTCACCCTCCCAGTGTGATCCGGCGCGCCCTGTCTTCTGAAGGCCATGAGCACCTGGCAAAGAGACTACTGAGAGCAAGTCCGCCTCACTGTTCCTGAAGGACCCTAGGACCTAAGAGAAGTGTGTATTGACCCTGATGCCTGGGAGCCCCTCCAGCCATGAGTGCACATCCGTGTCTGCAGTGACAGATGCATAACGTGGTTTGCTCAGGGAATTTGTTTGGATTCTTTGTGAATCTAAGTTCTGTTTCAAAAAGCTGTGTTGTTTTTTTTAACTGACATAACTTTGCTGGGAATTGGCTCAGTGGTATACGTCACTAGCAAAGTGTAGGTTCCTACCTTCACAGGGCTTTCAGGCTTTGCAAGACAAAGATGCGCCTGTTGTAGCTTTTAGGAAATCACTGGGCCAGGAGAAAAAAAAAAATTATAATATCCAGACCTCTGGGCCAAACATTTCTCCAGTTAAAAAAAAATACCAACAAAGCAAAGGAGTTTTCAGTCTCTTCCTCACCCCAGGCCCCTGACTTAGATTCACTGAATGAAAGCCCTTGAGTGCAGGCTGGCTTCTTGCTCCCTAAATCCAATTAATATCCTTCCTTAAAGTGTTCGTGCTCTCTATGGAAACTCCTTTAGAGACCGCAACCATTATGATGACCTCTAATTTTTTTTTTAATGTAAACTTATAAGACAGCTTAATGTCTGTGTTTCATGGTGGTGTGCTCAGATGCTGTTTCATCTCTATGTGGCATTCTTAAAAGTGGTTTAAGGCACTTCCATGTTTCTATATAGACTGGACTTCCAGGGAAACCTTGTAATGAGTTGCACATTGACCTACAAAGATCTAGGAAACTCACGGGGCCCCCATTTTTGTTCATCTTATTCTAAGGGTGCCTTGAAGCAGAGTGTTTGGGGCTTGGAAAAAGCTGAAGATCCTCATGTAGATTAATTATCCTATATAATGAAGAGCTAATATGCAAATAGTCATCACGCCCTCACGCCTTTGTGCCCTCATGCCCTCGTGCTGAGGCAATGCCGGAGGACCTGAGGTCGCTCCACCCACCCCAGTGCCGGGGCTGGGGGACCTGAGGCCAGGCCGAGGGACCTGAGGCTGGGCTTGGGGACCTGAGGCTGCGCCACTCCCCCCTGCAGGGCTTGATGGGGGTGGGGCTGGTCGGGTCTGGGTCTCGTGCGATTTTGAGGCAAGTGCGGGTGGGCAGGGACTGACTCTGGGTCCCATGGTGTGCCCCAGACTCTGGCAGAAGGGAGATTTTCATATACATTTTACTAAATTTCTTTCATCTCTGACACTTCTATTATAGAGAAAGGGCAAATAGCAATATTAAAATATTTTCTCTAATTAATTCCCTTTGATGTGCAGATAGAGCGTTGGCCTGCAGACCAGAGAGTCCCGGGTTCGATTCCGGTCAGGGGCATGTGCCTGGGTTGCGGGCACATCCCCGGTGGGAGATGTGCAGGAGGCGGCTGATGGATGTTTCTCTCTCATCGATGTTTCTAACTCTCTATCTCTCTCCCTTCCTCTCTGTAAAAAATCAATAAAATATTAAAAAAATATATTTCCTCTAGTTAATTCCCTTTTGATGTGCACGAATTTCATGCACCAGGCCTCTAGTTATATATGTAAAAGGCTAATATGCAAAGTGTCCCCATGGGAGTTTGACTGGGAGTTCTATCACTCGCTTTGATGTGCACTGACCACCAGGGGGTGGAGTGGAACGAAGGGAGGCCCTGGCTGGCAGCTGGCAGCCAGGGAAGGAAGGCCCCAGCCGGCAGCCAGAAGGCCCTGATCAGCCCTGATTGCCAGCCAGGCCTAGGGGCCCTACCTGTGCACGAATTTCATGCACTGGGCCTCTAGTAAGATATAAAGTAAAGGTAGGATGAGTATAGTACATTTCCTTTAGACCTCAGATTTCCTTAATCCCTAGGTGTGTTGGGGTAGTTCTTATCTTCAGGGTTGGATTAGCAAGGTAAGGGTGGAATTTTGAATTTCGACATTCTGCCTTTTCAGTACTCTATTTAGTTGTGTATCTGTTCATCTTCAGCTATATACCTGCCACTAAAGCCAGGCCCTCTTCCAGTCTCAAGTGAGATAGGTGACAATCCGGAGTTAGTGAGTCCATTTCATTTGCGCGTCTTAAAATTTATTTGAAAGGCTTCATGCCTCCCTCTGGCTAAATGACAAAATCACACATTGGCTCAAGGGATACTTGATCATATTCCAGGATAACTTAGAGTCTTTAAGAACAGTGTGAAATACTTTATATGAAAAATCATTTTCTCAAGGATGGCCAAGGCAGGAGAAACACAGGAAGTTCATTGACATTTTAAGCCCATCCTGATTTCTATAGTTGATTGTAAAAGCATTGGCCAGCAAAGTCTCGCCTGCACACTGGTTGTCTGCTTTTGTAAATAAAGTTTTAATGGGACACAGCTTTTGGCATACAAATGGCAGATTTGAGTACTTGCCCCACTACTTGAATCATAAAACCTTAATTTGACCCTTTCCACAGAGAAAGTTTGCCAAACCCTGCCTTAAAGTATGACTGGTGCTTAATATTTATTAGGGCAACCTAGCTAATAATTTTAAGTTGTAAAAAGCAGGGGTCTTATTGAGAAATCCATACATTATGGTTGCTGCTTTCCCAAAAGTATTTGAACTTTTTTTTTTTGACCACTCAAAAAGAACGTAGTGGTAGGAAAGGCGGAACCAAGGTTGTGTGTAGATAGTGATGGTCAGTTTAGGGAGACATCCTAAGGCCGCTGTTCTCATCTACCCCCAATTTCATAGTGAGTGGGACCTCATATTCAGTCTCTAGTCGGGGAGGATTCAGCAGTTCCAGAAGATGTGGCTAGAATAATCTCTCACCAGCCATGTGAGCCCGGGGAGCAGAGAGAACTATCTTAACTAAATGCTTACTAATAATTTAAATTCTACAAATTTCAGGACTTTCCAGCTTGACTCAAGAAAGGACAGACTCTGTCCTGTCCTTCCCTTTTTAAACAGGGAAAAAATACCCAAGCAGATTAAAATGCTCTTACCAACCCATCTAGCTTGTTTTTTAAGCTCCCGAAGGAGCACTTGATTCTCAATTACACTATTTTTCCATCTTATCAAATTGCTAAGAAACAGTAACTCAATTGATTTAAATGATTTCTATCACACATAGCCTTTAAGACAAGTAATCGGCTTATTATGCTCAGTCATAACCATGGTGTTTTACTTCTATCAATTGTATTTTCAGCAGTGCTCGTAAAATACCCAGTTTGACTTCATTTATTAACTTTCTAATTTTCCATTAGTCGATGTTTTCCTGTCTCAGATAATTCTCCTGCCTGTTGATATTGTGTAGCTCAACAGAAATGCGTCTTTCAAATGCACTAACAGAACATTCTTTGAAGTTTGGTTAAGATGAATATATCTGAATAAATCTCAAAAATAATTTTTGTTTTTGTTTGTCAAAATTTACTTCTAATGTTTTAACTTGACTATCACTTTGCATTTAACTGTTTTAATTTTGTGGTTTGCTATTTAGTAGTTTCTTATTGCTGAGAGCCTGCTGGACATTTTATAAGACATTTATTTTCTGTTTTTTAGATAAAAAGATGTGATTCAGTTTCCATTTATTCAGCTCCTGTTGTCTGCAAAAGTAATTAGAAAATATATCTGGTCCTAGATTAATGTGTCAGTGTGGTGTTTAATTCTCTGTTGAGTCTCAGTCTGTTGCTGAAGGGATCTAAGTATGCATAAGGCATCTGAATTATTTTTTTTTAGCTTCCTCTTGTTTTATTGGCAAGTGACCATGTGTATGGTAATTGAGCAATTGTGTGTTTACTTGGGTTTATGAAATTTGCATGAGCAATTTTTGGAGATCTTAAAATTTTGTATCTAAACAGACTTGAAGAGGAAGCTTTCTGAAATACTGTCTTTTAGTTAAAAACACATTTTGCATTTTTATTGGATGACAATCTACCTCAAAACATTGAAGATGTATTTCCTTTTACTCTTGACCATATCTTGAGTTTTTGTTCTGTTGATGACTGAGGCAAGTTTCTGTTTGTGAGGGGAGCCAGGGACATGCAAGAGGAAGGGGAAAAAGTTGGCTGAGCCCCACCCCCACCCACTCCAGGTGGAGTGCCTTAAGCTAGCTAAGCCTTCATGGGCGTCATCATAGCTGTCCTTGCCTATAAGTTGCTCTTTTTCCTCCTGGTTTGACTAATGAAAATACTGAGATCTAGAGGGTGAGGTGACCTTTGTCTGAGTCACCCAGCAAGTGACAGAAAGGAGCTTTCAATGCAGATCTGACAGGCACGAAAGGCCATGGGCTACTTCTTGTGCCCTTTGCCCACCTGTAGCAAACCTTATGTCACTTTTCCTGAGGCTCTCGGGTCAAATTTAATTGACTGCCCCATCAAGAGAGACACCTGTTTCTCTTTCGTAGCCTCTACCCACAGCCCCATTTCCTCTTTGTTTGAGTTCTGACCCATTCATTCCTGAACTGGACTGTGCTGTCTCCTGCCCCTGTTGCCTACCTTTTCCAGTCTCTTCCTGACTTCGTCTCTTACTTGTACTTCCCTGACCCTCCTGTACTTTTTCAGTTCCTAAGGGCAACTTTTGATGGGGAGGAAGTGCTTGTGTTAAAGTTGAGCTCCTCATGCTTGAGCCAGATCCTTTCTTAAAGCGGTGGGACCTGTTCATTCACTGGCAGCATCTGGAAGGCCCTATGAAAGGGATGCAGTTTGAAGGGGGCTTTGAAGAGGAGCAGCCTGGCAGGACACATGGAGTAGAGGAGAGTGAGTATGTGGATAGGATGCTTACATTGGGCATGGAAGGGTGAGAGAGACAAAGGCTGAAAAGTCAGTTGAAGCTGCGGCACAGGGCCTGGAATACAAACATAGGGCTTGGAGTTTATTCTGTTTGCAGCTGAGAGCTATTGGAACTTAGCATCAGGAGAAACTTTGCCTTGCCCTGTGCTTCGCACTGGCAGTCGGCGATGATTTATTGATGGCCAATGATTGCATCTGGACTTTATGAGTTCTCCTATAAGAGAAATTAATTGGACTGGAGTAGAGTGAAGCTAGAGGCAGTGCAACCCATTGGGATGCTAGTGTTATTCATTCTCCCTCTTCTCTGTGTGTAGGATTCATAGGAAAGTAGAGATGCAATGAAGGAAAATGATCTGGAATCATGTGTCTAGATGATATATTTACATTCACTATCGCTTCATTTATATTTAGGAGAGATATACCCCACACCAAAGGCTATGTGGATTATAGACAAAGTAAAATCTCTGATACCTGTGCCCGTCTCTCCCCTCCCTCCCCTCACTGTCACCAGTGTGTCCTGGGGTAAAGTAAGTAATCAACACTGAATGCCAGTCAGCCCTGGATTCCTCTAAGTCAGCTTTTCAAACTGAGTTATGATCCCATCCACAGATCATGCAATGAAGTTAGTGGGTTGCAGAAAGCATTTGAAATGACACATATTATAAAACATAAAACAGCCTATTGCATTGCACATCATAAGGGTCAGTTCTGTTTTGTGACAGAAGATATATATCTTACTGTGGGTCACCAAGAAGACTGAAAAACAACATCATAAGTGAAAAGAGCTCATTACTTAGGAATACCATAAATCTTTCTTCAGCTCTGCATGTAGAGAGACCATATAATTTATTATGCCAACCAGGATACACTTCAGAGGGAAAGGGGTGGCTCTTAATTACACCACAGCACACGGCATAAATAGGGACTGCCTCAAGCTAATTAAGGAATAGCGTTACTCTGCTCTGCCTGAATTAGAATTCTCCAGAGAAACTCAATCTATCTATCTATCTACACACATTTATATATGGATCTACATATAAATCTATACATATATATGCACATATCTTTATATAGATCTATGTCTAGATCTATCTATTTGTTTATCTATCATCTATCTAAGAGACAGAGAGAAAGAGATTTTTAAGGAATTGGATTGCCTGATTGTGGGGACTGGCATGTCTGAAATCCAAATCTGTAAGTCATGCCAGAAGCAGACTGGAGATTCAGGTCAGAGTTGAAGTTGCAGTCTTGAATCTGATTTGTGCTGCAGGACAGCGGCCTGAAACTCAGACACGTTTCCTTTGATGCAGATTTGAGGACAATTACTTCTTTCCTAGACAACTTTTGTTTTTGCTTTTAAGGCCTTTGACTGACTGGATGAGACCACCGAGATTATGGAGGGTAATCTGCTCTATTCAAAGTCCACTGATTTAACTATGTATCACGTATAAAAAATACCTTCACCACAACATCTAGACTGCTGTTTAACCAAACGAGTGGGCACCATAGCCTAGCCAGGTTGTTGTAACAGTGGGGAATTACAACTCACCCCACCATTTTTTTGACATTATTTCTGTAAATGCTGACTCTGACCACTAGTGTGTTTGTACAAGAATCCTAGGAACTAACTTCAGAAGCTCCAGACTCCAACATTCAGTCATCTCAGTCCTAGGAGATTTGCTGACCTTCAGCCATAAAACCAGATGATGATGACCAGGATGACATACACTAGACCAGTGATGGCGAACCTTTTGAGCTCAGCGTGTCAGCATTTTGAAAAACCCTAACTTAACTCTGGTGCCGTGTCACATATAGAAATTTTTTTTTATATTTGCAACCATAGTAAAACAAAGACTTATATTTTTGATATTTATTTTATATATTTAAACGCCATTTAACAAAGAAAAATCAACCAAAAAATGAGTTCATGTGTCACCTCTGACACGCGTGTCATAGGTTCGCCATCACTGCACTAGACCATCACTTGACAGTTTCAGGATCCTTATGAGAATGGAATGTGTTTGTTTACATGTAAAGAACTTTTCAACCCCGTCCCCTTGATCTCTTTGTTCTGCTTTCCCTCTCCCTCCTTATAAAAGCCTCTGCCTGCACTGAGATGTTGAGATGGGCTTTGTGACAAGAGTCTCCCATATTCTCAGGTTACTAGCACTTGAATAAACCACTTTTCTTTTTTCACCAGCATCTGTTTGGCTTTCATGGTGACAGACAGCTGAACCTTGGTTCTGGTTACATTTTCATATAATAGTAACCAGCACACTATTTATTTAAGGAATATAAATAGTGGATGAACACAGCAAGGAAATTTCCTTTAGTGTCCCACGGCTATGCTGAGGCTGGGCAGTTTGTTAAAATTTTTGTGCTGTTTATTTTCTTTCATAGTTATTAGCAAAGAACTTACTGAATATTGCCATTTTGAACTTATGTCTTCTTAAAATATGTTTTTAAAAAGGTTTAACTTCTCATTTTGGTAATTGAGATAGCTTTTTAACTATGTGTAACTGTTTATATTTAAAGGTGTTTAAATATTGTATGAAATATTTTGTGAAATGTTTGGAGAAGAATGCTCCTTGATTAGCATGTCTTCCTGGACACACTATTTATCCTATAAAAATTGCCACAAAAATGCCTTCATAATTATTCAGCAACTTGCATTTCTCTTGCTCCAGGATAAACAATGAAGCTCTGAAGTGCCTAAAGAATCTGTGAAAGTTTTGATTCTAACAAAGTGGCAGAAACTACCTATTAGGTACCTTTGCCCTTTAGTCAACTTCAACAGAGGTGCTGAGAAATCTCCAGCAGAAACATGGCCTTGCTAGGATGTTTGAAGCAGGAGAAAGAATTCTGCAGAGTTCCATACTGAAAAATGTTAAAGTGAAATTCTCATCAGTTTATTTTTGCTGAACTGATAGTCAGCCTAGTGCTGAATTCCTTTTTCATTTTCTTCAACTTTAGAAGGATTGCTTATAGAGAAATTTGGAAGTTATTGAAGAAATAAAAAACGATAGCTCTGATCATATTACAGCATAATCATTAACTTATGAATATTTCCATTCTATTTATTTTCTGGGAACTTTTAAAAATTAAGATTTCATTGGTTATATACTTCCATATATAACTGTTGGTTATATACTTGTGTTTTGTCAGGTGACTTAAAAAGGGAACCTTTTCCGCCTTAGCTGGTTTGGCTCAGTGGATAGAGCGTTGGCCTGTGGACTGAAGGGTCCTTGGTTTGATTCTGGTCAAGGGCACATGCCTGGGTTGCGGGCTCGATCCCCAGTAGGGGGTGTGCAGGAGGCAGCCAATCAATGATTCTCTCTCATCATTGATGTTTCTATCTCTCTCTCCCTCTCTCTTCCTTTCTGAAATAAATAAAAATGTTTGTGTTTTGTGTTTTTTTTAAAAAATAGAACCTTTTCCAATGACAATAAGTACTCTTTACAAGTGTTAGGTTTATAATCCACATACAATTTCATCATGTGTGTATGTCGCATTTAAGTTGTTTAGAGTTCTTCTCTTCTGGACCTTCAAGTTGTTTTCCAATTTTGTCCATTGTTGTAAATAAAGCAGTAATGTACAGCTTTATGAATGAAGCTTTCCTGTGGTTTAGTGTGTTTTTTTAAAGATATGTTCTTGGCTGATTTTGAATATTAGGATTACAGCATTCCTATTGGGCCCTGTCTGCTTTGGGTCCTGAGGTTGGCTGGACAGGACCCACACCTCATCGGCATTTTTGGAGATCTTCATGAAGGGATGAGCTGCTTGGTAAGTGGCAACAGAAAGCTAATTTTTCAGAGGAGCCTTTAACTTAGATTCAGGGATGGTGAGATTCAGGGATGCTGATCAGGGGAGAGGCACTATCAGTCTTAGCTATCTCACTTCACTGTGGGTTCATGGAGGCTGGTGAGTCAGGCACTCAAAGAACTTGTAGTCCAGGAGAGGGAGCTGGCAGTGCAATGGAAATTGCCTTGCTGGGGATGCTCATGTTTCTCACTGCCAGTGCAACACCAGGGGATTTTTAGCAAGGAGGATGGAGGGGGACTCTAGTGCTATTAGAATCTCATGTTCAGGTCTACTTACATCATTTCTACTGACATCTAAAGTACACTAAGGGCTCATGTCTTCAGTAGTTCTTTTACTCTTAAAATAAATCAGCAGTGAGTATAATCTTCATCAGAGGAGTCTGAAGAACCTTCAGATTGCCTTATTTATGTGGTCAGGAAAGCTTGTGTTCACCTAGGAGAGGCATCACCACTCTTGATCATGATGCAATGTGGAGAGACCCCAAGTAGTAGGTAGGGACTAGGAATCTCTCCTGCCTCTGCCATTCTAGAGCCGTGACACTAGTTCGTTGCACTGAGCCAGGCAGATCTCAGCTCAAAAGTCAGTCTCCTCTATTGATTCGCTGTGTACCTCAGCTGCTTATCCTTCTATGTCTCTCTTTGCTCCTCTGTAGCATGATGTGTAGCATCTGCTGCTCAGAGTTGCTTTGAGTGTTGGATAAACTACTTCTAGCAGTTCATCCATGACTTGGTATATGACAAATACACATTAAACGAAGCTGTTTTTATTTGTATTCATGGATTTCCCTAATGAGATCTACATTAGTGTCCTCCAACATGAAATTTCCGTATACCAGTGGGTGGCTCTTCCTTGGTGTCTACACTGTGACTGGTCCTAACTGGCATTAGTGCATCACCAAGAAATAGCCCAAGGTGATAACACATCTCTTAAGGACTTTATTCTTTAGGACTTTTCTCTCCCTTCTCATTTCCTTTTTATTCCCATTACTAGTACTATAAGTGCTGAAGGTTTTAGGTGAATAAAACAGCCTTTTACTATTTGTAGCCTCATGTTAGCTCTGTGGTCCAGTAGTGCCCAGATTATGAATATATAAATGTGTGAATTAAAGCACATCTAATGATGCACTCATTTGCCTATGACACAGCCTAACGATTCACAGGCCTGAAGGCCACTTTATTCTCCCTTTAGCTTGATACCCCAAATTACCTCTGTTCGGACAAGAATCCCTTCTTGAGAGAACAGGTTCTATCTTTCAGAGTTCAGACACTGCCTGTCAGCTTAGCATAGTGTCAAAGACCTGGCTCTTCCTAACCTAGTTCCTAATCCCTCCAGGGGCTGGGCTGGCAGCAGGCACTGCTCTTCCTGGGAACAAGGATGAAAATCTGCTTCCTGGTCCTAGAGATGTGGCCCATCAAGACGAGCCTCTGACTGGATGCCCTGGGTCTGTTTTGAGGCCTGCATGTACCATTTTGTCTCTGAGTTTCCAATCCTGACAGGTCCATTTGGCTATGCTGGTTCCCGTTCTGTATTGTTTTGTTTCCTGAGCATAGACCAGGATGATGGTATGTGTGGCACGGCTGCCCTGAAATGAAGAAATCAAGAGAAGGTGCATGTTTGCCCTTGCCATGGAAGCCTCAAAATTTCAGTCTTGCATGAAAAAATAGTTTTATGACACTAGTTTTCCAATGCTATCTTGAGCCTGGTCAGTGCATTTTTGGCAAATATTTATGCTGCCATTGTCGGGAATGGATTGGTCATTAAGAGTAACAATAGCAATGCCATGTATGCAGTGTGTGGTGACTTTTTTATTCTTGTCTCCAGTGAACTTAGAGGACAACATCGTATTTACCTAAGTAATGTTCTGAGTAGGCAGCAGACAAACCTCTCTGTTATTGTGAAGGATGCAAAGGACATAAAATATTTAAGAAGCTCTTGAAATCTCATAGCATATCAGAGTTGAAAATACTTTCATGGCTAATTAATCTACCATCTCTTATGTTAAAGTGAGAGAACTTAAAGCCAAGTTAAAAGTTTTGCCTAGTGGTACTTAATGTAGTGATTAAAACAAGGCAGAGGAAGTGTGTTTGAATTCACCCCTCCCTCTTATTAACTAAGTGATCTTGGGCAAGTTCTTTAAGGTCTTTAAGCCTCAGTGTCCTCATCTATATGACAGGAGGTAATATTCTCCATCGAACTTACGGACCTGTTATAAATTAAATGAGATAAACTTGCCACTGGTTAGTGCACAGCAGTAAGTAGTAGCTATTATGATGGAGTACAGGGAAGGGCAGGAACAAATGTGCTCTGAGATGAACTGCAAAAAAACGAAGACATTTTCAACAGGTGTCAGTGGTGGGTGAGGATGTTCCAGGAAGAAAGGACACAAACAAAGGCAGGGGATTGAGGGTCATAATGGGTACATGGGGAGTGATCCAGCTTGGCTCTGTCCTAGTTGCATGAGTGCAAGAAGGGGGAGGCAAACTCTGAAAAAGTAGTTGAAACCTGATCATGGATGGTTTTGAATGCCAGGACATGGGATTTAAACTTCAATTATTAGTCTGAGAGGGGGAGAGCGGCCAATAGATGACTGTGTATGTGTGTGTGAAAGAGAGAGACAGACAGCAACAGAGAGCTGGGCTAAGAGAGCATATCTGGATGGTGATGTACAGAAAGTGGAGGCCCTCTTTCTAAAAAGTGAAAGTATAGAATGTCATTGGCAATGTATGTACAAATGTGCCTCCCTCCATCCTGGTAATTTGGAATACAAAAGTATTCAGAAACAATGTTTTAAAACTAACAAACTTCAACATAGATCACCAAGATAGTGCTAAAATGATTTTTAAAGTATAAACTATTATGTCAGTGTGATCTCATTTTTTAAAAAAAATTCATGTGTGAAAGCGTATGTCTTCATTCATAAAAGTTCAGAAAGAATTTAAATCACAATGTTAACAATGGTTATTTTTTGTGAAGTTGTGTCACAGGTGATTTCTTATTGTAGAAAAATGTACATAACTTAAAATGTACCATTGGAACCATTTTTTAAGTGTTCAAGTCTGTGTTATTAAGTACATTTCTCATTGTTGTGCAGCCATCACCATTATCCATATCTAGAACATAGGTAATTTTCTTAATAATTGCTGTGATGTGGGAAATTATATCCTGGGTCAAGATCATGACAGTTAGAATGCAAAGGAAGTACAGGAACTGACAGAAGGCCCAGTTGTCTAATATTTTTATTTACAGTTTTTTATCCCCTTGGATTAGAGGTGCTTTTTCCTGAGATAAATTTGGCATGACAAGTCGATGGCAACTGGACTTAGGACGTGGGCCCTGTAGGCTTCTGGTGGGCACCAGTTGATTATAGTGGCATGGAAATTGTGGCTGAACCACCAGACCCCTGACCGAGCTGGTGTTTCCATGGTCATACCACCTTCAGGAAACCAAGAGTCTGAAATCTGGTTAAGGTTACATGTCTGAGAAAAACATAGATAGAGGCAGAAATCCTTGCAGTAGCATATGGCTGACTGGGAGAGCCTTGCTTTGTTTCAGCATCAAGAAACTCAACCTCAATTTTATGCTGAATATGTTAGGATTCTCTGATATCCAAATTCCTTAACTTATAGGAGCCTTTGTTGCAAAACATTAACCGAAGTTCTCAAAGTAATAAAATTATTTTTTTCATTATCTGCAAAATACTCTCAATTCTCTGTTTTAGATCTGCAGGCCCCAGTGCCTCAGATCTAAAACAGAGAATTGAGAGTATTTTAGCATTTTTCCCTCTGATATATTCTATCTTATTAGGTATATTTATTCCACAATGTGAATGCCAGGTCTTCCTGTGAGTTAAGAAAGAAAAACACTCCATAAAGAAGCATCCTTCAATAAGAAACACATGGTTTTATTTAGGACATTTCTAAGGTTCTCCTCCTTTCAGCAGGCATTTAATGAATGTCTACCACAGGAAAGCACAGTTGCTCCCGTGGAGGTGAGAATGAATATGACGGGGTGTCTGCCCTCCAGCAGCTCATCATTTAGTCCTTGGATTGTAGTAGAAGTAAATACACATGTACACGTCCTCATACAAGGCCCTCTGAAGTATGCTATTGAGATGTACACAGTTTTCAGATGGGTGGAGATCTTTATGGGCGAGTGGCTAAGGAGCATCAGTAGGGATGAAGATGGCCTTGAACCTTGAAGAGGGGGGGTGACCTTGATAAGGTGGATCTGCACCAAAGAGGTATTTTCAATTGAAAGAATAGCCCAAGTGAGAGTGCAGAATTAGAGATGTACAGCATGGTGTTTGGATACTGTCTTATAGGATCCTCCCAAAAGCAGAATTGGAGTCATTTACTGGGCGATGATTCCAGGAAACATTAGTAGGGGCGTAAAGAAGGGAGATGGGAAGGGAAAGAAATCAGTAAATGGTGTGTTAGGAAGCCCATGACCACTGAGGGTCAGTGGAGTTCAGCCCCACTGAGGAGCTCTGAGAAACTGTAACACACCTCAGAATTACCCCAACTGAAGGCCAAGGAAGTCCCTGTCTACAGCTCTCAGACTATCTTTGGATGAGGACTGCTTTCAGGGGCACTGATGCTGGCCCTTTCAGCTTGCCATGCACAGGTGCAGTGTGATTCTGTTGCTAAAATAAAATCTCAGGCAGTAGTTTCAGTGCTGTTTGTAACTCGAGCTTTCAGCATGAACAAAAGGAAGAGAATAGAATGTTGTGGTACCTCCATTAAATGAGTGGTCCCTGTTGGTGTCAGTGGAAGAAACAGAAAGAGAAGACGGAGATAAAGTAGAATGCCATGCAGTGTCTTGGGAGTCGGTGAGAGGGGGGGTTTCAATAAAAAGGGAAAAGAATACGTTGCTAAAAGGATAGTAGTAATTGTGCTTTCAAACCCCAAACCATCCTAATATGCGTGGACCGGAGAGGTGTAATGGACAGGCTTGCTCTGTAAATTGGTTCTGGTTCTGGCCCTGTTACTAGCTAATTGTGTGACCTCAGATACCTGCCTTTCCTTTCAGGGCCTCAGGCCCCTGTGGGTACAATGAGGTTGTTGTTTCCCATCTCTCCCAGCACTAAAATGCAATTTGTATGGATCCAACGATGTGGTCTGACTCCTACCTCACTCACTACTTAACTGTTTATTAAGCTCATAAGGGTATGACATGTTAAACAGAGAGGTAATCTAATTCCACACTTAAATAAAGAGCTAATTTAAATTACTTTTGAAATTAAATGTCCATGGAATAAATTTGGTGGGTCTAATAAATGAACTCTCCATCATTCCTCCCCTCCCCCACCTGTCCTCTGAACCTGCCCCTTTGTATCTTCTCTGTCTGCTGGTGTTCTTCCATCTCATCTTGGACTTGAGAACTGGAGGACTGTTTTTATTTAGTGTTGGTTTATTTTTATCGATGGCTGTTTTGGAGCAGGAATTATAATATATCCGTTTGCCTGACGGAGAATTTTACATGGAGCATGTGTTTGAAAGATTACTATAAGCAGTTGCTTCTGAAACAATTTAATCTTGCTTTCCACAGTAATGAAAAATGAATAATCAAAAGCAGTAAATTGTGCCTGGAAGATAATAAATACTTCTGAAAGCATTTTAGCGCTGGCTGTGAATTATAGCTGACCCCTGAGTGGGAGGCACGAGTATGACCAATTGGAACTCCACAGTGGGTGCCGGCCTTTTAATATCGGTCTTTAGCCGCTAGATTCACTTCATTGCTCCCTATCAGAACGTGGAGAATCTGCTGTCCGTCTCAGTGATTTAAAACTAAAAATGACCTCTCATTCCAATTATGGGAACCTTGTGTTTAAAATGCCATAAAACAGGCCTTGTCCCCTTCTGTCCCTTGACCAACACACAGGCGGAAGTGGACCTTGGTTAGGATTTGAAATATAAATAATAACCACCAAATTTTTCTAGATCCAGCCACTATAGATGGGGGAACTCCTCAGGATGTATTTTAGCCATAAAGAACCCCAGTAATTTCCTGGGTATGGAACCTACATAAATAAACTCTACAAAGATCTCTTAGAAGTTTATTCTTTCCTTCAATTACCTACCTTCTGCAGGCACATTCACGACCTAGGGGTTATTCTATAAATGATGTTTTGAAATGTAGTGCACCTCTTTAATCAAGCATTCGGTGCAGTATTGAAGTCCTGAAATAGTCTTTTTTTAAATGCAAAATTTAGGACATATATTTGTGTACCTGTGATATTCAGATTGCTATGTGTCGTGCCACCAAAAATAAATACATAAAACCAATACATTTATAGTCTCTCTGTCTTGAAGAAACTGAAAAATTACTTGGCAAATGAAGACTTAATGCACTTTACAAAATAGCGGTCAGGCACAGACACCTGCAAGGCCCCCGGCAAAAGGCATCGAGACATGACACTGGTCCAGCTCCTTCGCTGTGTGCATTTGCTGTATTTAATGTGTTTTAATGTGTTTCTGTCTGCCTGCTGCTCTGGTGCCCAGGGAGGCCATATTTTCACACTACTGAACCAAAAGCAGGATGTGTCTTCCGTCTCTGATGAAGCTTGACAGGGAATTGTCCCTGTCTTGTGTAGTAAGGAGAACCCCAGGCTGCCCCTTTAAAGACCTGAGGTTTAGTATCTTGCATGCGACCTATTAGCTGACATGCTTGATCTCACCAAACCTCAGCATCCTCTAAAATTCACATAACATTTCCCTTTTCTGTTTTCAAAAAATGTTTCTAATAACAAATGTAAAATAGAGAGAGAGCCTTTGAAAACTCAACAGTAATAAACAAACACTAGTAAGGAGCTGTCTATTAATCTATCTGTCAAAAAATTGATTCCTCTTTTATGTCTGTTTTGATTCTCTAATTAATTGTAGACATAACCACGTGAAAGCTTTAGACAAGTAAATGTCCATGTCTTCTACATTGGCACCGTTTGTGTTTTCAAACCCAGAGATGCAATTCTGCAATCTCCTAAATCAGTGAAAGCAAAACCAAGTCAGCAAACCAATCTTCTGAGAGGCTCTTCCTGGTTTATTGTTTCTAAAAATAATCTTGCTTAATTTGGCACAGCTGTTGGGGAGCAAGGATGGATGTCAGTAGCTGAAAGTCCCTGAGTGCCCTGTATCGTCAAAGGCGTGCAGAGCTACTGAGAAAATTCCTGGCATATGTGTTCTGTTCTAACAGCTTAGCTTTTTTTCTTTTAATTTTGTTTTTATAAAATGTTCAGATTCTCCTGGATTCTTTTGAACTGTTGCCAGCGGGAGATGTAAGCCCTCGACTTGGCCCGGAGAACAGAAGTTGAAAACTAGAGATGGAGAGCCATGTGGCCCCTTACACATGAGAATTGTCCAGTGTATTCTGCGAGTCACCAGGGCCAGTCCAGCAGGAAGCATGTATTTCATTTTTGTCTGAAACATTATATTTTGAGATACTTCCTGAAGGGCTTTGCAAGAAGCCAATCCATTGTATGTGGGAAGAGGGCTATTTCCCAATGAGCTCTTTACTTTTATAATCTCTTGTTCCAAAGTGTCAAGCTCTTGGCGGTGGTAGGAGGAGAAGGAGGAAAAGGAGAAAGTAGGGAGAGGAGGAAGAGGAAGAGCTCATAATGATATCCTTCAAATTGTTTATTCTTTTGTAATTTGCAAAGTGATTTTCCGTGTTAGTATCTAATTTAACATTCGATGTCACAAGCAAAGAAATAGGTTTTTTTGGAGGGTGGGGAGAAGTAGAAACAATTTTTTAAAGGTATTATTTCCTATGTGTCGTATATCTTTAAAAAATGACAGGGCTAGAGCTTTGGACTTGTGATTCAAAGTCTGATATTCTGATACATTTTTCTGCCAAATGATTTATCCCATATTTGCATTCATAGCTCTACATGTACAATGTGGAGTTTACAATGTGACCTAGTAGATTTGTAAAAGGCTTGAACCCCAGGGTCCTGCCCAGAATGAGTGCTATATTGAAATTTAATAAATAAAAATTTAATTATGGGAAGAAAGACTGAAACACAAATAATTATTAGAGTTCATCTCTGACATAGTTGGAAAATGTCCACCGATTTCCTGAGAAGAAAAAGACTTTAATGATATTCATGAATATTATGGGATAAAGTAATGCAAAATATAGTTGATATTATTTTCTTAGAAGCACACAGATTTTTAAGAATGGATGATTCAGCTTTACAGAAGTCAGATAAGAATGCTCAGTACATCCAATTGTGGCAGCTGTCGGTGCACAAGCCCCTTCTCAATAGGAAATTAGCAGCAACTGCATAATTGAAAAGTAATGACTATACCCTTTCAGTGGCATGTGTCTTAGAAGGAAAACGTTCTGTCATTTTGATGGAACATAATAAAATTCAATAGCCATAAACTCTTATGGGCCGATTTGTGTGTTCCACCCCACTCCCCAAATTCACCTTTTGAAGTCCTAACCTCCTGTCATTTCAGAACGTGACTATTTGGAGATAGGGTCTTTAGAGCTAATTAAATGGAAAACAGGCCATTAGGCTTGACCCTAATGCAATATGACTGGTATCTTTATAAAAGGGATATTTAGACACAGATGCATACAGAGGGACAATAATGTGGGGAGACAGGGAGTAGACAAACCAAGGACAGAGGCCTCAGAAGAAACCAAATTTGTTGACACCTTGATCTTGGACTTCCCAGCCTCCAGAACTGTGAGAAAACAAAACCTGTTGTCTTTTTTAAGCCATCTAGTCTGTGGGACTTTGTTACAGCAGCCCTAGCAAACTACACTGTTTTAAGTCAGGAGCTCTCAAATCTGGCTGCGTTTTAGAATCACTTTAGATTTTTTTTTTCTTTTCAATAATATCAATGCTCAGGGCTCCATCCCAGAACAGTGGCGTCAGAATTGCTGCGGACAGAGCCTGGATGGCTGTTTTTCAAAAATTTCCAGGAGATCTTGGTACAGTTTCGGTTGAGAATTACTGATCTCCATTGTCTTTCAGAAGATTTCCCAATCAGTTCCTTTCAAGGAGGGAAAGCAAAACTTCCACCCACTGGGTTGTTGAGGCTCATTAGTCACAGAGCAAAGGAAGACATGCCAGTGGATCACGGATGGTCCACTTGAAGGATCCTTAGAATCATCTGAGCATCTACTTAAAAATGTAGATTCAGCCCGGCTGGTTTAGCTTAGTCATTTAGTGTTGACCTGTGAACCAGGAGGTCACGGTTCGATTCCCAGTCAGGGCACATGCCAGGGTTGTGGGCTCAATCCCATGTGGGGCATGCAGGAAGCAGCCAATCAATGATTCTCTCTCATCATTGATGTTTCCATCTCTCTCTCCCTCTTCCTTCCTCTTTAAAATCAATAAAAAATATTGTTTTAAATGCAAATTCATAGACATTCTGATTGTATCTTTGGAGCTCTGGGATGGGGCAGTTTATATGTTTAAGACAATCTATAAGTGATTCTGATGATATTTTAGATTCAGAATGGCCTATTGTTTGTTTTTATGTGTGTGTATGTATGTAGGTATATGTTATGTTTGTATATATGCATGAATATATGTATTGTCTTCAACAAGCAAGGAGCTTATTTATATTCATAATCCTAAAACAACTCTGTGATAATGCTAGTATCCCCATTTTACACATGGAATAATTGAGGCCAGGGCAGAGCTGTCAAATAGTTCATTTAAAATCCTGGACCAAAAATTGTAGAGGCAGTTTGATTCCAGAGCCCTTGATCTTAACAGTTATTAGTCTCTTCCAACCCTAAACTTACCCATCAACTCCTCCATAAGCCCTTTTCTCAGTTTCTTTTGTTCTCTTTTAGACCTAATCCTAGCAAACTTGGCTTTTAGGTTTCCTAACCAATATCAGGTTAGAGCAGGCTTCCCAATCAAAAAATCAAGGTCAAAATTTATGAAATGGATATTTTAGGGTTATTGTCTCATTTACACAAGTCTCTTATTTTCACTTATAAAAAAGTAATATAGTATGATTTTCTTGAATGTAGTGGGTTTCTGTAATAATCTTCTCCTATAGTAAATTATAAAAATATCCATATGTCCATAGCCTGTACTTATAAGCCCATCTTAATACAAAAACTATTTCAATTTTGCCTACTATATGCTAGTCTTCAACCTTCTGGTATTTTCCTGTCATTGCTAATGGAGCATACATATATATGTTTCTATGTAGGGTTGTGCCTCTGCAAAGACACTTCCATAGTTCTACGTGGGTCCAGATAGTCATCAGAGTAAATATCTGCGAATGGTTCTTTACGTTGATGTGTCTGGATTTGCAGCCACATATGTCTTAGCATTTTATCTCTTAAAATCATCTAGGTTGTAGGTTTTTGAGGTTTGACAATTCTCTGTAACTCATCTCTCAATCTAGAGCTTGGCAAACTGCAGAACAAATTAGGTAGCCAATAAATGTTGATTGAATGTAGCATAATAATTGTTATTAACATACTAGAGGCCTGTTGCATGAAAAAATTCGTGCAGTAGGCCTTCAGTTCTCCTGGCTGCCGGCACCGGTTTTCCTCCAGCACCCGGGACCCAGGCCTTCGCTCCGGCCAGAGCCGCCTACAAGCCTTTTACTGCTCTGGCCGGAGCCGCCTGCAAGCCTTTCGCTGCTCCGGCTGGAGCCGCCTTCAGTCTTCGCTCTGCCGCTTCACGCCTACGTATGCAAATTAACCGCCATCTTTGTTGGTGGTTAATTTGCATATCACTCTGATTAGCCAATGGTGGGTGTAGCGAAGGTACAGTCAATTTGCATCTTTGTCTATTATTAGATTAGATTCTCTAACTGGAATTGCTATATACACATACAATGCATATAATATATGTATATGGATACACACATATGTATATGTTGTGGTTTCAAGCACATGTTTCAGAGTTAAGCTGACTTAGACTAAAGTTCTTACTATAATAGTCACTCCCTAAGTCACTTTGGCAATGTTAATGGACCTCTCCTAGTCTCTCTCTCTCTCTCTCTTTTTTTTTTATATATAGTGAAGACAATAACATCAACTAGCAGGTGTAGATTAAATGACAAAATAAAGGTGGAATTCTTGAAGATGTGTCAGTATGGCCCAATAAATGCCCAATAACAGCTAAGCAATATTACAATTAAAATCCCATTTACCCCAGTTTGAAATATGGTAATGTACAAAGCAAGGTATAACATGTATATGCACGTACAATGAGGATAAGACGCAGTGAATTTCCCTTAGTCTTTTTTTTGGAAATAGACAAAACCACACTTCTTTTGCTGAATCTGGATGAAGGTTTTCTGTGTAAGTTGCCAGAACAAGTGTCTTAGGTGAGCAAGTCCATCTACCACAGTGAGCCAGGACCAGGAGTCAGGAACATAGAAACATTTCTGGAAGGAGAGTGGAAAGAAAGGCTCCTTTTAGTCAAAGCTAACCCCGTGAACAGTGGGAGAGGGAGCATAGGCCTGTCTAGAGCACTTACACCTTTGAAGAGGGTGGATGCTGAATAAAATCTTGCAAACGTAATGACAGGTAGGCAAGATCAAGAATGAAGTTCAAATTGAATTGGAGTTTTAAAAGGAGAGCTTATGGGAGATGGCCAAATGAAGTCACTAGGGACAAGATGGCCTGGGCTCAGCTCTTGGCTTAGCCACTAATTAGTTGTATGACCTTGGACAAGTCTTTTTGCTTTTCTGTGGTCAGTTCCCTTAATTATACAGTGGGGGTAAAATAGCACTTACCTTCTGGGGATTATTGTGGAGATTGAGGAAACTAATTTATGAAAGTGCTTGGAACAATATATGGCAAAAAGTAAGCATTCAGTAAATGTTAGCTGTCATAATCTACCTAACCCCAGAGGTCTGAATGGGCACTTTTTCTCTTGCTAAGGTTCCCGCCCCCTCTTTTTTCATGATTGTACCTGGATTTATCTGCTTTTCCATTTAAAAGATGACTCTGAAGATTTCTGGTTTTCTGGGGGCAGATACATATATGGCATTATGAATTCTAAGTCCTGAGTCGGTTCTGTTATTAAAGTCATGGAAATAGTTGCTTTTTATATTAAGAATTGTTTATCATCTTTATTAATCTGTAAAATGCAAAATGTGCATTCAGATAGGCATGAGTAGTACAGAATGTATTTGCCAGGCAGAACAAAAAGTCTGTAAATGGTCCACATATTTCTGACGTTAGCACATAGTCTAGTTTTTAGCAAAGGTGTTTGTTTAAGATTCGAATTGTGTGTCTTGTTCTCTGTGCTAAATTCCTATAACCACAGCTGGGGTTTTTGGTAGGTCTGGACTCCCTCCCATGCTCACTAATTTATTGTCCTTGTTGCCTGGGGAAAGTGTGCTGGGAAAACAGAACTCTGCTTTCACGCCTCCCTCTCCCTGCTCCTTTGCATTCAGAGTCTCTGGGATTTCACTTGTCACTAAGCCCAGTTTATCGCCACTGATCTCTGGATTCTGCTAAGATTTTCATGCTGTTACTGCAAAATGTACTACAAGGCTCACAGATGTTTCTACCCAGGTAGTTCCCAAGGGCAGCATGTGGCTGCTCAGGTGACAGCCCCTGTCTTAAGTCTGGAGCTGTGTGTGGCTGGCTGGCACACTATGCACTAGCCCCACGTGGGTCAACAGTTCGTAGCGGGGATGAAATTTCGAGTTGGCCAGCAGTTAGTGAAATCTTTCAATGGACTGGGCTCAATATTAGGAGGTATCAGATAAGTCCTCATACTCCTCCCGACATCTTGATGTCTATTTTGTAGATTTTTGGAAAGGCCCGAGTGGATCACTCCTCTCAGCCTGAGTTCTGAACAATTTGAGAAATAAAGCAAAAGAGCAAAGATGGAGGCCAGAATTCATCTTTATTGTAGAGTTGCTAAGTTGGCGGTCATAGGCTGTCGTCATAGCCAAATGAGGTTGCAAAGACTTAATTCCAGAATTCGGCAGATGTGCACACCAGTTATAACAGCAGTGGAAGCTTCCTTACCTGGACCCTGGGCCCCAGCAGCATCTGAGTCCTTGAGGGCAGTGGAATTGGGCTTCTTGAGGGTAGCTCAGTCCCCAGAGGAAACAGTGTAGAGCTGTAGTACATTATTCTTCCCGAGGCAGAAGTTGATTTAGGGAAAATACATCCTCCTGGAATCAGTGGAGGGTAAAGTTCAGATGAGGAAACGGAGGTACAGAGAAAAACTTGCAGAGGCTTCACCATCTCCTTAGCCATGGAGCTAACCTTTGAATATAGTCTTTCCACTCTTCCACCTTAGGCTGAGTTAGAACTTTTCTCCAAATTGAAAAACTGGCATTTTGACATAGGAAAGATCTATGAAAGGTCACTCATCCTCTGGAATCCAAAACAAGGTTTTCCATAAACGAAACCAAGTGGTGACACAGGTTTTTCCTCCCTTAGGTTGGCTCACTGTCCTTTTGCTCTTACCAATCTGTTGGAAGTGCTAGAGACCTTATCTTTCATGATACAGGTCACTACCTTCTCATGAAGTTATCCTGACCAGTGGACTTTTTCCTCTCAAAGCTGTCTCTGACCTGGTATATGAAAGCCACACCTGGGAAACTTGCTTTTAGACCACAGTCTACTTGGAAACCAGCTTCCTTCCCAATGTCTTGTCTCCCTAGCCTTGATCACCTCCTTAGCCAGAGGGGAATGCGGCCCCAGCACCGGCAGACTGTGACAACCAGCTCTGCACCACTTACCTGACCTGTTGCATTGGCAGACCAGTGGAGGGCCCATTATCTGTTTTGAGGCCTTGTTTTTAAAACAATCTCCTTCTTTAAAATATGATTATTATGAAGTTTAATATTTAAACATTTCAATTGCAATCTCTAAACGTTTGCCATTGGATGGGACCCTGCTATCCAACTGTATTCACATTCAGAACTTGGCTTCCTCATGGCTGTGTATGTGGAGGGATTTATGGGTGCTGTTCCCATAGGAGACTTCCTGGAAGATTCCTAGGAATGAGCTAGGTAAAGAGCCAGAAGGAGAAACAGTATCACAGCCTCTGGTTCCCTGAGACCTTATGAACCACATATGGCTGGAAATAATCAGTAGCAGCAAGATTTGGGAAATTGGAGGAAAAAGGTTAATCTTGTACCCAGAGTTAGATGCAGGAATTTAGAATTGTATCTCTTTTGGGTGAATTAGAAGTTATAGTTCAGAAGCCATGAAATCCCAAAGTCTACTTACCTCCAAAATAGCAATTTTAGGAACCAAAATATCCTTTGCTTTTGTGGGTCTGCTAAACTGATAATATTGTTAATTTATTGGTTGGGCTCCCTCACAATATTATTCACTGTATATATTTGCATTGTTTTGGTAATAAATAGTCTTTCAGTATGGCCAGTTATAGTTAAAATATAAGAATCCTGTAAACTTGGGCTTCCAGACATGGGTTCCACAAGAAATTTGGAAATAGAATCCTGATCCTTGATTCTATTTCCAAAGAGGCCAGACTCTTGAAATATATCCTAGAGATATTTTTCCTAAAAATTGTACAACAGATTTTATTTAAAACTAGAGGCCCAGTGCACAAATTTGTGCAAGGGTAGGGTCCATCCCTAGTGGCTGCCAGCTGCCAGCCAGGGCCTCCCTTCCCCGGCTGCTGTCCAGGGTCTTCCTTTGTTCCACGCCTCCACCTGGTGGTCAGCACACGTCATAGCGACCTATCGAACTCCCTGTTGGTCCAACTCCCAAGGGGACATTTTGCATATTAGGCTTTTAAATATATAGACTAGAGGCCTGATGCACGGAATTCAAGCAAGGGTAGGCCTTCGCAGCCCCGGCTGCCTCACGCCCCCCCCACCCCCACCCGCACCGCCTTGGCCTGGCACTGCCTGCTTCAGCCCAGGTTCCATGGAGCCCCCCCACCCCCATTGATCGCCCCGCAGAGTGGCCTGGGCCTCCCTCTGTGGGGCAATCGTGGGGCAATGGCGCCCCCCCCCCGACCAATTGCATTGCACCTGCGTGTGTCATAGCGTGGTAGTCTGGAAGGTCTTCTGGATGGTCTTCTACTGTTTGTTCATTCAGTCGATTTGCATTGCGCTTTTATTATTATAGATTATACAAAGCACTTTTTTTCTTTTCCTTCTTCATGTTGCCCTGGTTGAAACCTTGGTGGGTGAGCAGGAAGTTTAAGTGGTTTTGCAAAGTGACTCCACAAGCACCTACCTGTCTGCAAGAGGCTGTAGCTTCGAGGGACCCTGGAAAGAGAATCACCCTCCCCTCTTGTGTTTCCTCTTTATGGCCAGGTCATTGGGCGGTCACTCTGGGGGAGTTTATCCTAAGCAATTTAATTTGGGTTGTGAAACTAGTGACCCTTCAGCGGCGCTCCATGAATGAGGTTGTAACCAGCCTTCCATAACAAGCCCTGTCTCGGCTTCCCTTGAGTTAGCATTATTCTTCGGACTGTCAAACCTGCACCTTTGGATGTTTCTGTGACCTTGAAAATTAGAATAATTACGTTTCCTCTGGCACAGTGGGACTCAATATGCCTAATTAACAGCAGCAACATTCCCTGGAGATCAAATTTATGGAAGACATTAAAGGAGGAAAGAAGAAAACCTTTTTGAATGAGAGGAAGTGAACATTAGTTATGTTAGCATGGCCATTTTTGGATGTTTCTTATCATAGGTATGTAGATATTCCTCTGAAATGTAATACTGCATTTCCCTTTAATTTTCTTGGTAGCACCAGCCACATGAAACAGTGGGAAGTGAATAGTGGCAACTCAATTAATGAACAGGGACGAGAACTAAAAACACCTTTATAAGAGAGGTAAAAGTTAGTTTCAGGCTACATTAAGTTTTCTGCTGCAAAAAGAACTTAAGGCCACGATATTGTGTATGTTCATTTTATTACATATCTAATCTGTGACAGTGCCTAGCGTAGGTTGGTCACAAGTAGAATCCTAAAGAATGTGCAACATAGGATTTTGAGTGCATGTCTTTTTAACACTTCTCCAAACAACTCTGATTCTTTTTAGCATTGTTTTCTCTGAAATTTTCTTTAAGTGCTTATAGATACATAGACTGATAGACAGATGAGAGAGTGAGATTAAGAGTGAAAAAGGCTGAGAAAGAGAGACTATAGAACAGCCCCCATAGGAAACAGTTCTATCTATTGATTGCTCTGAGTTTGGGTGTATGCTTTCAGCCAGTGGGCACTTACAGAGCAGGCAGTAGGTACACTCTCAACCAATGAGCATTAGCATTCTATCTGTAAATGCTGTCTGCTAGTGAGCTCTTGTAATGGTGTGTTTGTCCTCTGGCCTAATCTGGCCTTTATTTCATGTTGTCAGAATTACTGCCATAAGATATGCAAATGATAGTGTGTCTGATTTCCCCCAAAGATAAAACCAGAGTATCAATCTAGCTGTAAACACATGGATTTTACAGTGACTTCAGACAGATACCTCCAAGGAAATGATTTAGGCAAGTAGTAGAGACCAACAGATGATATTAGATGAATGGAAGTCCTTTGTTCTTATGAAGAGCATTATAAGCATCTTTGCCACTGAGGAGGTTGATCAATACCTGTTTGGTAAAGAATGTGGCAGAGAAGGGATTTTCTGAAAGTCTCTGAATTGCCAAAGTAGGGTTGGTGTTACAATGACCTGAATAGCGTGATTTAGTTAGTGCTCAATGGGACAACAAGCATATATTCCTTCCTTGATAGAAATGACTACAAAGAGGGCAGGGGGATTAACTGCTAAACATCCATCATGACAATTCTAAGTTGATATCTCTATTTTTTTAAAAATATATTTTATTGATTTTTTTACAGAGAGGAAGGGAGAGAGATAGAGAGTTAGAAACATCAATGAGAGAGAAACATCAATCAGCCGCCTCCTGCACACCCCCTACTGGGGATGTGTCCGCAACCCAGGTACATGCCCTTGACCTGAATCGAACCTGGGACCCTTCAGTCCGCAGGCCGACACTCTATCCACTGAGCCAAACCGGTTTCGGCAGATATCTCTATTTTTGTTACTGATCTTTACCCATTACCACTCACATTATTGGCCATTAGCTTCTCTTCTCGTCCACAGTCAGTATTGAGAGGATCTGAATGTTGAAAAGTTAACCAAAAGATGTTCTTAGGGCTTGGATTCAGTGAGTGGGTCATAGTGAGACAGATTATTGCTCAAATGCTGCTTTTCATAATGTTCAATAATAAAACTAAATGCCATAAGTTAAATATTCATCATGTATTATTACGTACTATGTCCTCTGTATTTTAGGCCAGGCCGAATGGTCTATTTCCCTTCCTTTTTGTTGTGCTTGTCACACTCCAAAGTCTCTGGTCCAAGTAGAAGACATCTTTTTGTACTGCTCTAGATTTTTAAGACTAGAGCCATTTCCCAAAACTTCTTTTGGGGGAAAAATTAGTCCTATTTGGTCCTCAAAAAACAAAAAGAATGCAATTATTGTGTGATCAAATAAATCTGAGAAACACTGGCCACCTACCAACTTTGAGAATCAGATTCCAGATAAATATAGAGTAGTATTCTGAGGAGTCCTGGACCAAACATTTTGCTTTATTTAAACTTAAGCTTTAACTAACTGTATTCAACATGATCATTACTATTCTAAATAGCTAACATTTATTGAGGAACTCTCTTGTCCTGGGCGCAATTTTATTGCCTACCCTGCTTTTGTTTCATTATAACACCTTGTGTGGTGAAGGCCTGAGGAGGAGAAGGGGGTTAATAGGGAGTAAAGGGACATCTGTAATACTTTGTATGACATGTGAAACCATCAAATAAATAGGTACTTAAAAGGACAACAAATGATATACACCCATGTATGTTTTGTGGACCTCGTGGTCTACAATAGCACTGTCCAATAGGCATATTGCCAACAACATACGTAATTTTAAATGTTCTAGTAAAAAGGGTAAGAATAAGGTGAAAATAGTTTTAATAGTATATTCTATGAACTCACTACATCCAAAATATAAAAGTTAGTAATAACACACTTTATATCTTTTTATCTACTATGTCTTTAAAATCCTGGGCATAATTTATACTTGCAACACATCTCAATTCACACTAGCTTTATTTCAGGAACTCGGTAGCAACATGTGACTAGTGACTAATACTCTGGATAGTGCAGCTCCATCCCAAGATGACCTCCTGGGAGAATCTCCCCTGCCCTTCCTTCCAGGAGTGTAGGACACCCAGTTCTCATTTGACCCCAACATCATCATTCGCCCCTGTGAGTCGGTTAGTAAAAGATATTTAGTTGTATATTTATGTTTATTTGATATTTGTTTCATTCAGCTCCAGTTTCATTCAGGTTTACTCAATGGAGAGGGAACACAGCTGATGGAAGTCTTTATGAATTACTGAAATTCAACAGGAAGGTATATAGAAACCTTCTTTAACCTTGTCAGGATAACATTTAATTTTGTTTAGGATAGGTTCTTGAGTTGACCTGGTGTGTATTGAAACCCTGGTAGGAATGTGGATGTAGTAGAAGAATGGTATTGAGACCCATTAGTTAGAACACTGGACTAGTCTTTGAGGGCAAGAGAAATTTCAATAGAGTTTAAGTTGAATAGATATGGGTGCATGTGTATATTAGGAAGTAGATAATAAGAGTAATTCTTAACATACCCTTAGTGTTTTCCATGTACCAAGCCCTATTTAATATGCATCATCTCTTTTAATCCTTACCATTCTGTGTATTGCCTCCTTATATAGAGGAGGAAAAGAAGGCTTAGGCAGTTTAGAAAAATTTGACTAAGGTTCCACATTGTCAGTTCTGCTCAATGCCAGAGCCCATGCTGTTACTAGTATAGAACTTGGGATTCTCATATACTCTCTATCTGAGAATCCTCTCCTGGGTTCAGTCAAGATTGGAACAGTCAGGGTTGTGTGGCTGTAGACTAACCACTGCACATGTATATGTCCTTTGGGAGAAGAGCACTGAATATCCATGACACCTAGTGCCCAAATACTTTCTTCAGTTCTGAGTGTGTGCAGATCATAGCATTTCTATTTTAAACCTTGGGGGATAGTTTGAACATAGTCCTGGAGACTCAAGATTGTTCTCTGGGCCTTGGTTGGATGGTTCAGCTGGTTGGAGCATTATCCCATACACAAAATGGTTGTGGGTACAATTCCCAGTCAGGGCACATACATAGGTTGCAGGTTTGCAAGTTTGATCCCTGATCAGGGCACATACCAGAGGCAATGGATAGATGTTTCTCACATGGATGTTTCTCTCTCTTTCTCCCTCCCTCTATTTCTATCTCCCTTCCTCTCTCTATAATCAATAAACATATCCTCAGGCAAGGATTAAAAAAAAGATCTTTGTTCTCTGGGTATAATTTCATTTTACCCACACCTTGCAATTTCAACATGATGACTCTCTCTGCTCCCAGAAATTGAGGCTCTGACAAGCTCCTGCTGCAGTCACTTCATTAATCTTACTCTACCAGGACACCTGTTCACTACTGTGCGGTGTCTGCTGATATCATATGGTAATTATGTTGTTAATTCATGGGCTGATGTTTCCCAGGCTGAAGCATGGCTTCCTGTAGGTAGTGATCTGGGAAATCAAATCAAGAAGGCAAGGAAAACATTGACAATTGTCTGCTTCTACTAGCTTGGTTACATGATATCATTTGGGGTGGAAAGAATGTCATTTGGTAAATATAGTCTTTTCATTGGGCTGCTACTCAGCAGAAATTCCATTAATTGAAGGGCGGGATAAAACATAAACTCTTGAGTGAGATTTAACTGGACCCAAACCCTAACTCCACTTCTTACTTTGAGATCTGGAAGTTACTTAACCTTTTAGCAAATGTATTTAGATACTTATTGTTAACTTACTAGTAGCAACATGGAAAAGCTCCTTAAAATAGTACTCTAGGTAGTTTTGGGTAATAAGAGTAAATAAAGAAGTAGAAAAAAGATAGAAGGATGTTACAGGTGGGGGAGCAAGCTGCATATGTGGCTTGAATCCTTGAACTCTGAGAATTTGCAAACGAGATTTTTGCCTCCAGTTCCGTGTAATGATTTCAGAAGGGCTTTGGCTAGAATCTTTGCTTTACTACTTTTTAACTCAGTGACTCCGGCAAGGTCCTCAACCACTTGTTTTCTTCATCTATAAAGATGCAGATAAAAATAGTACTTCCATCATAGGGTCACAGTGGGAATTAAATAAGTAAAACATATCAAACGCCTAAAATAGTGCCTGGCTCGTGGTAAATACTCAGGAGCAATTAGCTCTTGTTCACAATAATGAACAATATTCTGGAGTTTATAGGTTACTTGGAGAGGCAGACCTTGCACATGAAATAATTAGTAATCTCTGATTCATTGCCACCTGTGTGGCATAACCTGTAGTCAAGAACTGATTTCCAATCTTCTCATCTACAAGTACCTCCTTATCATTCACTACTCCAGTGGTTCTCAACCTTCTGGCCCTTTAAATACAGTTCCTCATGTTGTGACCCAACCATAAAATTATTTTCGTTGCTAATTCATAACTGGAATGTTGCTACTGTTATGAATCATAATGTAAATATCTGATATGCAGGATGGTCTTAGGCAACCCCTGTGAAAGGGTTGTTTGACCGCCAAAGGGGTCGCGACCCACAGGTTGAGAACCGCTGTCCTACTCAAATGACTTAAAAGAAAAAGCAAAACACCAACACAAATACTTCTATTTATATTTTCTTATTGTGAAAGCAATGTATGGACATTGTAGGCAAATTATAAAATATAGATAAGCAAGGTGAAGGGGGAAATGAAACCCATAATCACACCACTCAGAGATAAATATGCTCAATACCTTGATGTGTTTTATATAACTTTTCACCTTTCTCCTAATGTATGTATATACAAACGTTCTAAAAATAGAATTATACTATCCATACTGTTTGCTACCTATTTTTGGACTTCTTAGTGAATATTGTTAGCCATCAATAAATGTTTCTCAACAATCATTTCTAAATGACTAAATACTATTCTGTTGTATGGTTATGCTATAATTCCCGCAGCCAATCCCCAGTGCTGGGCATTAAGGAGCTGTCCTTTGTGGGTGTGTGCGCCATGGCAAACATCACTATGATGAGACTACCTTGTACTGAAATGGTTGGTGTGCAGCCTGGGGAAGTGTTTTGCTTGATCTTAACTTCTGAGTAAAGAGGATAGGCATGGGTCTGCAGCTAGGAGGTAAGGGCAGAGGTGGACCTGCTGTCCACTTACTGGGCAGAGGGAGGTGCAGGAGGAGGCAGTCCCAGGCAGCAAACCTTAGAGTGGAGGTAAAATGCAGTAGAATTCAGGTGTAGGGGAGGACAGGCAAAGCCAGCAAAGCCAAGCCCGCAGGCCCTGCAGAGGAAGCCTAGGAAGAACCCTGTTAACAGGTCACTGCAGGGCTGGCCCCCTGAGCCCATTTCCCTCTGGGTCTGTGAACTTCTGTCCTAAGAGGTCAGAGAAGTGTCAAAAGCTCTGTGAGCTGGGCTACGTGGAAAACCTTGAAACATGTTTTGGATGATAAATAAAAATAAACAGGTTGGTGCCCTGGCCGGGTGGCCTAGTTGGTTGGAACATCATCCCATACACCAAAAGGTTGCGGTTCAATTCCCGATCAGGACACATACCTAAGCTATGGGTTTGATCCCTGGTTGGGGCTCATACAAGAGGCAACTGTTCAATGTTTCTCTCTACCTCCACCTTCCTCTCTGTAAAAATCAATGCTGCCCTAACCGGTTTGGCTTAGTGGATAGAGCATCGGCCTGAGGACTCAAGGGTCCCGGGTTCGATTCTGGTCAAGGGCATGTACCTTGGTTGCGGGCACATCCCCAGTAGGGAGTGTGCAGGAGGCAGCTGATCGATGTTTCTCTCTCATCGATGTTTCTAACTCTCTATCCCTCTCCCTTCCACTCTATAAAAAATCAATAAAATATATATTTAAAAAAATCAATGCCAAGATCTCCTCAGTTGAGGATTAATTAAAACAAAACAAAACAGAAACACTAGGTCGAGAGCAAATGCAAGAGTGCCTGAAAAGGGCAAGTAGCATTTGTGGTCAGGTGAGCCTTGGTCCCATGAGCTCTGAGAAGCTAGCAGGACAATTTCATGGTTGGGATCACTCTGGGGAGCCTGTGGTCACTGCCTGTGAGTTGCCTTGCAAAGAGGACCCTGGTCCACTTTGGTTGCCCAGAGAAACGAAGAAGAAAAGCTGATCAGTGAACATCAATGGATATCCTTACCTTAAAATATAATCCATGGAAAATGACTTATCCAGATCATTGTAACTTCAAAGAATAAGATTGTATTGAATATAATTACACATTAAAATAAACTAAAACTTCTTAGACCACTGGGTCAAAATTAAGCCAGCAGTCTTCCCTGTCTCTCACCTGACTAGTGGCTGAGAAAAAAGCATCACCTTTCACATCAAAGCCTCCTACTTATAACCAGAAGAAAATCTCTTATTTTCTCTAACATATCACTTATTTTTGGGTGGTTTCTGATTTTCCTTTTCCTTCTATGGTAAACAGTGCTATCAGGAGACTGTGGTATTCCAGCTTGGTTATTTTACATATTTTAACTAATGGAATTTTATTATATTTTTGCCTTGGGGACTCACAGCGCTGAGCAGAACTATACAGGGCTAACTGATGAATAATAAATGCCATAATGTCCATTAATCTATATTTGGAAGCAGTGTTTTCTTGCTTTTTGCAGATTCTGGCATGTACTTGTACTCTGTACCCCTGTGTATGCAGGTTAGGTAGCTGCATTTTCCATAGAGTCATTTTCTTTACATTTTCAGAACCTGTGACATATGTTTTTCTTCACTGCTTACTCAGTAGGGAAGAGTGTTCATATACTAGTGAGATCTAGCTTGTTTTCTGTAAGTTGCCATGAAACTGGGAAACCCAGTGCTGTTATCTGCATCCCCTTATTTCTGCCATTCCCCTTTGCAGCTATAACAGTGACCTTCCTTTATGTCCGTTACCCGCTCAATTTCCAAAATGGTGTGGACCATTGTGACTGTCATTTTTAGGTTAAATGACCTTCTATTGGTTTCTCCAGGTGTACCTGTTGCCCTTGTTAGCTTGTAATACACTAGGGAGAGAAATGACAAGAGGCAGCACAATTCTGTGTGGTCTTGGGTCTGGGCAGGCTGACATCAGTCCTTCAGAGAGCACTGGAGTCCTTGCTCTGATCCCATCAGAGTTTGGCCCATTGCCTTCGTTCAACAAGATTCATCAGTCAAGGATGTATGTGCCCTCTAGGGGCCAAGCCCAGCCTCTTCATAACTTGCTAAATTTGAATTTAAGCAAATTTGTGACTATTTCCTATAATGTGCTAAGACAGTTGATTATATTTCCCCACATCAAAAAAGCATCCTCTGACAAGTGAAATGCAGACAGCCCTGTGTTTCAGTCTTGTGACCATTACTGCTGAGGGCGATCAGCCCACCTGTCCGAAGTCCTGTTAGAGCACAACTCCAGAAGGCCCGGTGGCTGAATGAGGCGGCATTGGTGCGTGTGTGTGCAGTAGGATGTGTGCTCCTTCAGAGACTGTGGCTTCAGAACCATTGCTGGCACATTGGTGCATCCCCTCACCCTTATAGGACATTCCATTTGGCTCTGAGAGCTGCTCTCTGGGTGTTCTGGAGCCAAAAGACAATGGAGAGAATGAATAATGGAAGGAAGGAGCAGCTTTGGGTCCCTGCATCTGCTCCTTGCCACCTTTGTAGCTTGGGTAAATCCCAACCTGTCTCTCTCTCTCAGAGTTCTTTTCTATAATACAGTGATAACATTCCATGTGTGCCTACCTTCTTTGTTGTTGTTGTTGTTTGTTTGTTGTTAATCCTCACCTGAGGATATTTTCCCATTGACTTTTAGAGAGAGTGTAAGGGAGGGGGAGAGACAGAGAAAGAGAAACATCAATGTGAGAGATTCATCGATTGGTTGCCTTTTGCACATGCCCCAACCAGGGCTGGGGATCAAGCCTGCAACCGAGGTAGAGGTACAGTGCCCTGAAATGGAATCAAACCCGGGACTCTTCAGTCCTCAGGCTAACATTCTATCCACTGAGCCAAACCGGCTAGGCTGTACCTACCTTCTGGGCTGTTGTCAGGTTCCATTAAATAAGTTCCCCACATTCCTTGAAACTCTAACTTGACTGTCTATGCCCAGAGCAGAGGCCGTGCTGGGAAGTATTGGAAGAGAGGATGAATGTAAAGTTCTACATGGATTATTTTGGTCAAAACTTTTCCAATCTGAGCAGATGGGACCTCATTCACGTCCTGCTCATTTGGAAGTACAGCAGTTGCCTCACTTGGCTAATTGGGGGAGCAGCCAAGAGTGGTTTGGTGTCATCTATCTGCCAGCCGTCAAACCCATGTTTCCCTGGGGATCACGAACAGGAATCTGGCTGTTGTAGGACATGATGTGTTCTTGCCGTTGGTTCAGAAGCTAGTTAATCTGTAAGTTTGCCTGCCTTGTCTACATGCCTAGAGCTCCTTCGGAATGTAATATCAAGGGACAGGAGCTATGGTTAGTTCAAAACAAAGAAAAAATACATTTTCTTTTGTTTTGTCTTTAGCCCAGGGTGTGTTGTTGCCAGAGACCTGTTTCTTAGCCAGTTTCACAAAGCAGCTGTTCTGTCTTCTTTTTACCTCCAGTGATTCCTTCCTCTGATATTTGGGCACAGCTTAACTTCAGCAATGCTCTGTAAAGTGAGTCTTGAGAAATGCGTTTTGTATCTCTTTCAGAGGTAAGAGGAATGGAGGCATAAATATTGAATCCACATATTAAAAAGAGGGTAGGTAATTAAGTTCTTGTCTGGTCTCCGGACACTTGTTGACATGTTTGTTTTATCTGGTGAGTGAGCGATGTTTTTCCAAGGAAATCAGATCTCTGCTGAAGAGTAGCCGTGATCCCCGCATGGTCGTGTTCTGCACAGGTCCAGCTCTAACCCACGGGCGTGCAGCAGGGCCGGACTGATTATGCAGCTGTCAGAATCACACAAATGAACAGGCTGGGAGTGCTGCTTTGGTATCTGTGACCATGTGTGTTAGTTTGGATTTCACTTATGTAAGAGTGGTATTTTAGCAGGCCAGAGAACATTCATATGAAATTGGAAACTTTCTGAAAACAGTAGGGGAAAGTATGATTCCAGGCCTGTGGCCCAGTGACCAATAGCTTGCTACCTGGTGCAAAGCCACTATTGCTTATAGAACAAATAGATGAAATTTAGAATCACACTGCAAGGCAGTGACCTTTATGCTCTGCAGAAACATGCTCATTCGCAGGCAAAACACCTGTACCCAGTATCTCTACTCTCATTAGATGTACGTTATGGGTGTCCTATAGGTAAAGTATAATTATGTTGTAGACATAAAATGGGAAGCTTTATGATACAGGCTCTTTCTCTGTGAGGAAGGGAGGGGACTCCTCCCCACATGAACCATTCACCACTGCCCTGTTGACTTTACAGATGAGTTGTTAAGTCATTCAGAAACCAAAGAGGTCCTTTGGTGCTGAGCTGTATGAAGCAGGTAGATGTTAGCAGGGGTATGCATGCCTAGCCATATTGGAGCATGCCAATAAAGGAAAAATCAGTCATGCTGACCTTGTTTTTATTTAAAATTTTGATATTTTGTTTATCATGGATTACATTAACTTATTTTTTTAAATGTTGCATTAGGATTTTATCTATCGAGATTATGGAAGTTCTGCATGTGAGATGGGTATCTTACATGTGTCACTCTGTTCCCAACGGGGCCCTTTGCATTTCTCTTTGACAGGAGAGGTCAGAGACAGGAGCTTTCTCATGCTGTCCCCGCTGCCTGGTATCCCCTCCTGGTTAAGTGATAATAATTGAATCGGACACAGTGGCCACATTCATCGAGTTAATGGTCTGGAAGTAATGATAGACAAAATCAGATTAAACACATTTATAAAATCAGAGTAAACACACTTTTAAAAATTAGAATAAACACAATTTTTTTAACAAAATGCAAAGCACTAGTAATTTGTTTGTTTGTTTGTTTACTAGGGGCCCAGTACATGAATTTGTGCACCTTGAAAGGAACTGTGGGCCGTGAGCCTGTGGTGGCCACAGGGCGGGTCTCGGCCCATCCTCTGTGCCCCCACCCAGTCCCTCCCACCGCAGACCTCGGGCCCCTGTCTGCAGGCAGCCCCACTCTCCCCGCCTCCACTCTCAGGAGCTGAAGGCTCCTGGCCTGCTCATACCTGCTGACTGCGCAGAATGATTGGGGCTGGCGCCAGCAGTGGGTGCAAGCTGGGCCGGTGCCTTCAGCAGGTGTGAGTGGTGACTGTTGCCCTGATCACCCCTCAGGAGCAGGGGGAGGTGGAGAAGACCTCAGGGGTGATTGGGGCTGGCAGCCGCCACTCTTACCCACTGATATCGCCGAGCAATCAGGGCAGGCACCAGGCACCAAGAGCAGATGTGAGCAGAGACTCCGGTGCTGGCAGCAGGTGCAAGCAGGGCTGGCGCTGGTAGCAGGTGTGAGGGCTGGGTGGGAACGCAGTGCACGGGAGCAAAGAATTTTCAGTAACCACCAGAGGCTCACCCTGATGACAGCGACTGGCACCCCGCCTTGGTCTGGCGCCCCCACTCATCTGCTCCACCATCCCGTCCTGGCCGACGCCCGCCATGTTTCCTGCTCTGCCTCCTACTGCAGAAGCCCACCATGTTCTGCACATGCCCCCTGGTGGTCAGGCACGTCATAGCGACCGGTTGTTTGGTTGTTCAGTTGTTCCACCTTTCAGTCTATTTACATATTAGACTTTTGTTATATAGAATTTATTTATTTGTTTGTTTATTTATTTATTTTAACCCTCACAGGAGGATATGTTTATTGATTTAGAGCAGTGGTTCTCAACCTTCCTAATGCCTCGACCCTTTAATATAATTCCTCATGTTGTGGTGACCCCGAATTTCATTGTGACAAATTGAACATAATTAAAGCATAGTGATTAATCACAAAAACAATATGTAATTATATATGTGTTTTCCGATCACTTCACAATATATACATATATCAAATCATCATGTTACACACCTTAAACTTCTCCGATGGTCTTAGGCGACCCCTGTGAAAGGGTCGTTCGACCCCCAAAGGGGTCGCGACCCACAGGTTGAGAACCGCTGATTTAGAGAGAGGAAGGGAGAGAGAGAGAAACATTGATCAGTTGCCTCCTGCATGCATCCAGACCCCATCAAGGATAGTTAGAAACAGCCACATGGAAAAGCTGTGGATACCTGATGAGAAGTGTTAGTGCACTAGGTGAGATGGGGAGAGAAGGCCATGCAGAGGATGCATTGTGGTGAAGAGCCAAGTTATAAAAAAGGGAGTGGCAAATGGGACAGGCAGGTGGTAGAGGAGGGGAGGCACCCAAGGGGCTGGAATAGGAGGCAGGGGCCAGAGTAGGATGGCCTCTAAAGGTTAAGGTCAGAAGTCTAGATAGGAGTGATGGAGTTGAGAAGTCATCTCCTCTAAGAGACTTTCTCTCTCTCCACCCTGATGCACCTACAGCTTCACACTATAGTAAGTACTTGGTTACATTTTTTGAAACCCCTTTAGCCTGAAAACTCCACAAGGGTAAGGAATGTGTCTTGACTGTTCATTTGTATTCCCTGTGTCTAGCATGGTGGTCAATAAATATTGTGACATAAACTAACCCTTAGTGTCCAAGAAGACATGCTGGTAGCAGACACCAACCTAGTTGAGAAAAGCAGGTAGTACCTTGATGATATTCCCCCTTTGGGACTGAGAGTAGCAATATGTCCTAAAAGATAACTTATGACTCCAGCAAGCTCTTTGCTGTATCCTCTGGGAGTCTAAGGACCAGAATCCCATACTCTGAGTACATGTTTTTATATTATTTATGTTTCTTTTAGTTCATTCTCTTTCCCTTGGTTTATAAAGAAAATACCAGCTCATCTTAGTGTTAGGATTTTATCTGTAGGTTAAGGCGCAGTCATCATCCTCCTGTGTTCAGAAATAGTTGAGGAAGGCAGAAACAAACTGAGCAAACACCAAAGGGAAGAGAGAACCCGGGGAAAGTGGAGGACCACTTAGAGAACTTCCACAAAGCGCTGTCTTCCCCCTGTTTATTCTCTGAGAAAACCTGGGAGGCTTTGTGCTTACCCTGAGTCATTTCTTTGCTTCATGCTGGTGAGTTCAAAATATAAATTATTAACTAGCTTTCAGGTTTTAACACCCTGCTGCAATGGCTTATTATCTTTGTCCAAGCTTTTCATTAAGACTTGTGTTTTATAGCCAAGATGCAGAAACAATCCAAGTGTCTATTAATGATGGACAAAACAATGGATGAAGACAATGTAAAATATATATATACTGTAATGAAATATTGTTCATCTATAAAAAAGAATGAAACTTCCATTTACAAAAACATGGATGAATCTTAAGAGCATTATGCTAAGTGAAATGACTCAGAGAAGGACAAAAACTGTATGATCTCATTTATATATTGAATCTAAAAATGTCCAAACTCATAGACACATAGAGTAGATTGGTGGTTTCCAGGGTTCTGAGGTGTGGGGGAAATGGGGAGATGTGGGTCAAAGGATTCAAACTTCCAGTTATAAAATGATTAAGTTATGGGGCTCTTATATACAGCATGGTGACCATAGTTAACAATATTGTGTACAGGAAACTTGCGAAGTTCTCACCACACACATAACTATGTAAAGTGATGACTGTTTTAACTAAACTTATCGCAATCACTTCACAATATATACCTATATCAAATCATCATGTTACACACCTTAAACTTACACATTATATGTCAATTATACCTCAGCAAAGCTAGGAGAAAAATTAATTGTTTTAGGAATTGGGATTCCAACAAAACCTAAGAGGTTAAAAGAGTGTTTGTCTTATTCGCTGGCCAAACAGAACTTCTGACACCTCATTATCTCTTTTGTCTCAGAAAAAACATACAAATTTTCAGCAGCCAAATCTGTTGACCATTTGGCACCTATTCTGCCCTTTATTTTTGCCTTCCACAAGCACAGGTTGCTGTCTGCTATGGGCTTGGAACTGTGCTAAGCACCAAGACACATAAGTCCATGGCCAGCGTCTAGTGGCTTTGTTCTCACTGGTTTGTGGGTGACAGAAGGTGGTTTGCTGTGTTTTGGAAGCACAGTGGAGTGAGAAGTTTATTTTTCATGGATATTTTGCGAAGCTTCCTAGAGGAGCCAGTATCTGTGCCAGCACTTAAAAGATGCCTACCAAATGTGGAAGACTAACCACATTTATCTAACTTGTGGTAAGTATAGTGTCTGGAATGCTCTCAGTTTATACCAGCCTTTTCTGAACAAGTGTGTGGTGATATTCTTTTGAAAATTATCGAATCATTGGTATGTTTATTGGGAGATAATGTAGCACGATGGTTAAGAGGACTGGTTCCAGAACAAAACAACCTATGTACAAATTCCAGCTCCGCCAGCCAACAACATGTGTTACCTTGGGGAGGGCTCTGAATGCCTCCAAAGTTATAAAATGGGGATAATATTAGAAGTACCTTATAGAGTTCCTCTGAAAAGCAATGAAATGGTCTGTGTAATGCACTTCATGTAGTAATTGGCAATTAATAAGTGTTCAATAAATGGCAGCTATTTTTATTAGCGTCAGAATTGACTTGGGGAGTTTGTTAAAAATACCAGCTCTTGGTTTCCGCTGAGACTTACTCAATCAGCTTTTCCAGGTAATTTCCAGAATCTGTGTTTTTCACAGGCACCCCCGTTTATTCTTTTTTAAAAAAATGTATTGATTTTTTACCGAGAGGAAGGGAGAGGGAGGAGGATGGAGAGTTAGAAACATCAATGAGAGAGAAACATTGATTCAGCTGCCTCCTGCACACTCCCTACTGGGGATGTGCCCGCAACCAAGGTACATGCCTTTGACCAGAATCAAACCTGGGACCATTCAGTCCACAGGCTGACGCTCTATCCACTGAGCCAAACCGTTTAGGGCATTCCCATTTATTCTTACATAGGTACTCCGGCACCCATGTCTTCACTGGGACTTGTCAACTGCAGAACAGCAAAGGGTAAATGACTGGAATTTACAAATAGAAAAACATGCCTCCGGATTTCAGTTCTCATCCCATTCCTGTCTCTTTAAGTTTGGGTAATTACCTAAACACACTGGCCCTGTTTCCTAACTTGTACAATAGAAATAATACCATCTAAGATTTTGGTTAAACTACATGAATGTGGTGAACCATAAATGCCGTGGTGCTTAGCACATAGTAAGAGCTTAAAGCTTGGCTGCTGGTCCCATGAGCGTGTGTTACTCACTGTGTTAGAAGCTAGGGATATGAAGACAGTATTCATCTTCAAGTTTGCAGTATTTTAATGAAGGGTGGTACCCAGCAGTTGGAAGGGCCCAATAATTGGAAAGGCATTTAAAGATCAACTAGTCTCATTGGATGAATTGATTATCACTCCTTTACCATTCCCTACAAGTGGTGATCATCTACATGGTACACAACTCTGTCACAAGTGCTCTCTGGTGTAGCAAGCAAATTGTGCATTCTCATTATTTGCCCTTGCCATATAGACCCCTCTGGGTTTCTGCAGAGTAAGTCCCCTCCTTGGTTGAAGGTGCCATCTTGAAATATCTGAAGGCAGATGTCATATTCTCCCTTGCTTCAATTTTCCACGTCAGCATCCCCAGCTCTTCAGTTGTTTCTCCTATAGGAATTGTGGGGCTTTCCCCATTCCTATGCTCTGCTCCCATAGCAGGGTTACTAGTACCTTCGACCATAAGAGAAACTAAGGAAACAGCTATCATGGCATGGATGCCTCAGCAGAAGAGCATGTTGGGCCCTTTAAAAGGCCTATATGGCAACTGTTTCTCATTTGAAATAATACCATTGCGACTGACAATCATGTCTGGATCTATAATGCTGACGTGAATGGATTCAGTCATTGTGGAAGAACATTGAAAAGCTGAACAGAAAAAGTAAGTGCTTCTGAATAGTTCTTAGAATACCCCTGAGCTGTAATCTAAGGCTTCAATTTCTGTTTAAAATGATTTCTTTGGGATGTTGAAACTATCTCTGGCATATAAAGGTCGTCTGACTTCGCTGTGCTCCTAACAAATAAAAATGCTCCGGGACCTGTTAGAGAGGACAATGTCATTTAAACCCGGAGAGCTAATGAGAAGGCCAAAGCATACATGCGATAAGCTTTGTCATCTTTTTGTCTGCAGATCATGGACCTTGCATTTTAATTTACTATACATAATGCTTTCTTAATGAGTTCCAGTGGATGGCCATTGAAACATGCTGGAGCAGCTGCCAGCGTGATTATGGGGGGAGGGGATTGGGGGGAAACATTTATTTGATTTAGGTGATATGCAGTTAGGGTGACTAATATTTGCAGCCAGGGTACAATAACGGCAAGGGAAAAAAATCTTCAGTATTACCGTGGACAGGAGAAAGGTGCTAAATCAATTTATTTTTCCTGTACGTGTGAAAACTACTAATTGCAAGCTAATGGAATTGCATTTTAAATGTTGAGTGCCTTGCTAGGCTCCAGTTTTGCTTTATGCCAGAAAGTTCATATTAAGCCAATGCAATTATCAGGATTATTTTTAAAGTGAAAATTGAATTGAGGCTTCCTAGTACTGATTTTGACCGTGTTATAAAAGCACTGCTTTAACAAAAAATAAATTGTTGGTGGAGGAGGGAGAAAAGATTGGAGGTAATTCCTAAGGGTAAAACGTGAACATCACAGATTTAGTCTTCACCATAATCACAGACACTAGGTACAGGGGTATAGAGTTAATAAGCATTGAAAAGCACTTTCATGTATATCACATCATTTAATTCTGTTAAAAATTTATATAGGAGTTATTAAATTTTGTGTCTTTCCTATGAAAACACTGAGGATTTAATAGCTTAATCAATTTATCCAAGGTAGGGATGATCAAACCAATGGGGATTTGAACTCTGATTCTGACTCTCACTTCATTTTTAGGGATAATAATACCTGTCCTTGAATCATTGTTGCCTCAATCAAGTCATGTTATGAAAATGTTTATTACATTGTAAAGTGCTATCTCTATGGATATACAGGGTAATTATTACTGTTACCAATTATACAGTGAAACCAGAGGTTGGGAAAGGAAAATGGAAAGCAAGCAATTAAAAACCTAAAATTGAGGTATGTAGATAAGAACATGGTTCCCAGATGTTGCATTCATAGAGTTTTATCTCTTGGTTCTGAAACCATGAGTTCGTTTATCACTTCAGCACTCAGCATCCTTGATGTGTCCCCATTGTCCCTGTTCACTTGGCCTGCCAAGAGGCCACATCGTTGCCTCCTTTGCTGGTGTCTTTTGACTGGTGTCTTTTGACATGTAATTTTCCTCTACATACACGCACACACACACACACACACACACTCTCACATACTCATTAGGTGCCAACCTTGAGTTACTCTTTTGCTTCTTCTATTAAAACTTCCTTTCTTTGGGTTAATCAGGAAGAGTCATGATCCCAGCTTCAATTCTTACTATGTGAAGATGCAGACTTATCATGACCTCACTCTCCAGTCCTCAATGACTTTATCTCTTACCATCTGTAAAATTTGGTTCATCATGTCTGTGTTTGTCCAGGGCTCACTTGAGTCCAGTATTTGTTCCTTAGTGTTGGTCTGTTGCCATTGCCAGTTCCTTCAGGCTGTGCTTGTATCAGATACCCAGAATGAACCACTCATTTGAATCACTGTGTGGTTGAGGGCCAACCTTACCACAGTGCCCTCTAATCTGGAGGCAACACTATTACCATTTTTTAAAAATACTTGCCTGAGATTTCACTGTTTTTCTAACCTAGGGCTACAGCACTAACTTCTCCTTTGCTAGTTGAAGAAAGGAAAATACAAACGTTAACACAAGTCCATTGTCCCACATCAAAACCCTTCGGGCCAGATGTGTTTCAGAATTTAGAATTCTCTAGGATTTTTGAAAGGCAATAGAGAGGGGGCATATACTGTAACATATGCATGAAATCCTCAGCAGGGTCTAGGGCAATAGCTTGTAATCAAATACTTTAGTATTTCAATGGCAAAACATATGGAGAGTCACACTGGTGGGTTGAGTATAATAGCCCCACTTTGAGCAAGGTTGGGTGTAATCATTAAATTATTTCTGGTTTCATCAAGTTTTATAGTTAAACGAGTTTTCAGAGCTTTGGGGATTTTAGAGCTGTGGATAGATCAGGAATTGGAGCCCTGTAATAACACAAGGATCACTGTATAAAGTAACTGTGTGCCACATGCCGTTTTATAGAAATTCAACTCTCCATTCTCTGATTAGACAACAGTACATATTTTCTTATAAAGATGCACCAAATTTGAATATTGTTGGCTTAACATGGTGTTTTATAAATTTGATAGAATCCCTAGAAAGCTCTGTCTTGTAATTTTCCTCTTTTGTGAAAACAAACACACATACACACACACTCACATGTTCATGTTCATTAAGTACCCTTAAGTTACTGTCTTGCTTCTTCTATTAAAACTTCCCTTAAATATATACCCTTCCTTAAATCATCCATAGTGCATTGGCTCACTATTTTCAGAAGAGAGGTGTAGCATAATTTCTCCCTTTTTCCCTCTGGGAAACTGAGGTGGGTCATTGAAAGGCAAACAACATTTAAAAAGTGTGTGGCCCTAACCGGTTTGGCTCAGTGGATAGAGCGTCGGCCTGCAGACTCAAGGGTCCTGGGTTCGATTCCGGTCAAGGGCATGTACCTTGGTTGCGGGCACATACCCAGTGGGGAGTGTGCAGGAGGCAGCTGATCGATGTTTCTCTCTCATCGATGTTTCTGACTCTCTATCCCTCTCCCTTCCTCTCTGTAAAAAATCAATAAATATATTTAATAAAAATAAATAAAATAAAAGGTGTGTGTTGGGGGGCGGGGGGAGTGTTTAGAGGCTTTGTGGTAATCTTTATAAGTAATTTTTCCTGCTGATCATTTCTTCTTCTTGGATGTGAGAAATGGCCAAATCGCCAAGTTGTCTTGTTATCCCCAAGTCATTTTCAAATGTATTCTGAGTTGTAAAGCTGAATAGTAATTTTTCACCATGGTTTCATTGCCTATGAGGGTCATAGCTTAACGAACCATAGGGCTGATCAAGGTCATTGTATATGTTAGTGATGATTAAAAGAGAAAAGGCAGACATGTGGGATCTTGATTGTTTCATTCAAAAACCCAAAATTGTTCAGGAACTCATAAATTAGCCCTGTTTAATGTTTATGAATATAATTAGGGAAAGATTGCCTCAAAGTAATAACTGTTATAAAAATGAGACCTTTTTAGAACCCTGATTTATAAAGCACTTATTTGCCTTTAAGAATTTTGGGGGCTGATTTATAAGCTAATGTGCCATCTGTCTCTTCTTGGCAAGACAAAGGAGAAATGGTTGGATACTATTTTAGGAGCTAGATTAAAATATTAATTGTATATTTTACATGGGCAAGAAACAGGGAGAGCTAGCATGTGCCTTTGACTGTGGGTTACTCCTTTTTTAATAAAGTACCTTTTAAATCATTCTAATTTGTGATTGTTTAAGATGAACAAATATACTTTAATGGAAAATAATATAGCTTGAAACCAAATTGTATTGCTAGTAAGCTTCTAATCAAAGCTTTTAGAGTTTTATGTAATTTACATAGTGTAGCAGTTAAATATCTGGGTTATGTTATCCAATGATGCTCTAATTCCAAGTGCCGAAGAAACCACTGTATTCCTGAGATTAATGTTTTTCATTTATTGAGTGCCTCCAACATGCCACATGTAGTGTTTATTTTCAATATCTCTAATAGCCATGCAAGGTTGATACTCTGATAGTATTCCCATTCTTATGATGAGGATATTAAGGCTAAAGAGGTTGGGAAATGTGCCCAAGGTTTCACCCAGGTGTAACTGAAGGATGCTCTCTGTCTTCTGTTCCAATATGTGCCCTTGATTCTTTCAAACTTCTGGATAATTATAACCAAAATGTTTCATAAAGTGAAGTCACTTATACCAATGGTTCAGACCATACGATGTTGGGGTCAAAGTGTTTTAAAATCTGTCTTCTCATTCTGAGTTGATGTCTTCTACTATCAACTACATAAAATTTACTTATTTTAAAACCCTCGGAATCCAGTTCTAGCTACATTTTCCACTTAGATCTGGCTTGATTCTCCCTAAACCATCTTGAAATGTAAGCATAGACACAGAAACCATATGCCCACTCCATGACTGGGGTACAAATTGCCTTTCTCATCCCTTGTCTGTTTGTCTTAATTGTCTCATCCATCTTACTTAGAATGGAAGTCCTTTGGGAATCACCCAGCCCTGCTGTGTATGGAACCCAGAGAACTTTGGGGGCTATTATTTTCCATTAGGTGAGACAGCCGTGATCCAAGGGTGATCATGTTCTGTGGGCTTGGCTGACATACCTGGCCGTGGGAATGGAAATCCTGCGTTCATGTACACACCGGCATTATTTGTACCTTTTAATGTTCCTTGCAATCTGGTGCTGTTCAAAATTCTCTTTTAGATTAATTTTCCTCCTTATAGTCCAGTTCTGAAAGAGTCTCCTCTTTATATTTATATGAAAAACTTTTAAAAATGTTTAAAATTCTTTATAGAAATTTTAGAAAAACATAAGAATAAAAAGAAAAAAATAAACTTCTGTTAACTATCATTAATTGCACTGGGTGTCACATTTTTCTTTGAGAAGATTGTGTAATCTGCTTTTTCCAGTTAATATATTTTTGATATTTTTGTATACATTAAACATTCTTCTATAAATGTCAGTTAATGTCTATATAGCAGTCTGTTTTCTGGATATGCCAATCTTTTGTTGTTGTTGTTGGGAAATTTAATATTGTTTTCATTTTGTGGATATTAGTTAAGTATATTGGTTGTAATATTTGTTATTATAAACAATGCTTTTATGAGCAACTTTGGAACCTAAATATTTTTTTGGGGGGGGGAGGGGGGGTAAAGGTGGACTTTTTAAAAATTGTTTAAAGTATTACATATAGTATCACACATGTCTCCTTTTTCCCCTATTGACCTACCCCCGGCCACCCCTCCCCGCACGTGCCTTCAACCCCCCTAGTGTCTGTGTCCATTGGTTATGCTTATATGCATACATATAAATCATTTGGTTGATCTCTTACCCCCTCCCACACCCTCTCCTGCCTTCCCTCTAAGGTTTGACAATCTGTTCAATGCTTCTCTGTCTCTGTATCTGTTTTTGTTCATCAGTTTATGTTATTCATTATATTCCACAAATGAGGGAGATCATGTGATATTTATCTTTCTCTGACTGGCTTATTTCGCTTAGCATAATGCTCTCCAGGTCCATCCATGCTATTGCGAATGGTAAGAGTTCTTTGTTTTTTTTACAGTAGCGTAGTATTCCATTGTGTAGATGTACCACAGGTTTTAATCCACTCATCAGCTGATGGGCACTTAGGTTGTTTCCAAACTTAGCTATTGTAAATTGTGCTGCTATGAACATAGGGGTGCATATGTCCTTTCTGATTGGTGTTTCTGTTTTCTTGGGATATATTCCTAGAAGTGGGATCACTGGGTCAAATGGGAGTTCCATTTTTAATTTTTTTAAATGTATTTTATTGATTTTTTACAGAGAGGAAGGGAGAAGGATAGAGAGTTAGAAACATCGATGAGAGAGAAACATCGATCAGCTGCCTTCTGCACACCTCCAACTGGGGATTTGCCTGCAACCAAGGTACATGCCCTTGACCGGAATCGAACCTGGGACCTTTCAGTCCGCAGGCCGACGCTCTATCCACTGAGCCAAACCAGTTAGGGCCATTTTTAATTTTTTGAGGAAACTCCATACTGTTTTCCACAGTGGCTGCACCATTCTGCATTCCCACCAGTAGTGCACGAGAGAACCTAAATCTTTAACCCACTTTTATTGTTTTCTTATTTTATTTCATTGAAGTATAATTATTGAGTGAAAGAGTCTGAACACTTTTAAAGGCCTTGTTAAAACATAGCAATAATATGTTGTTTATAAAGTTTTAAAACAAAGGATTAGTATCAACCTGTAAAAAGAAATCAGACCAATAAAATAGTCCCATAGAAAAATGGGTGCATGTCTTATCTACGCATTTTACCGAAGAGTAACCAAAGTGGTCAGTAAACATGAAAAGATGCTCACCTTCACTAGCAATCAGAGAAACAAATTCAAATAGCAGAACCCATTTCACACTCATTTGGCAAAAATTAAATTTGGCTCCAACCAAGTGGTTTTGAGGCTGTGAACCAATAGAAACGCAGGCAGTGCTGGGAGGGTGTAAATTATTTCAATACCTCGGTAGAACAATTCAACCATATTTAATGAAGGAGAGGTGAAAATTCACTTAGGATAATCATTACCAGAGAACATTCTTCTGTAAGTGCACAAAAGTTTGTTATACTTTTAGGAAACAACCTAAAAGTCTGCCTCTGGAAGAACAGGTAACATACTGCAGTCTATTCATGCATTTGAATACTGTGCATCTGTGAAACAAACAAGAGCACATTTATCAGTAGAAATAAATTTTAAAAAATAGGCTGCTGAAGGGAAATGGAGGCATCAGAAAAGCTTGCTTTTTGTATACATGTCTATCATTTAAAGAATATTTAAAACACAGAACATTGCTATATATTATTTTTGGAGATGTTCACATGGAGCAAATACATTAAAAAGCATGCACGAAAATGAGAAATTTGTGGTAGTGATATATGGAGGGAAATGGAGTGGAACGTCTACATAGGGTTTCAATTATATTTGTAAAGTTTTAGCTCTTAAGCTAAATAGAGCAGTACATAGTGTATATGATAGTTATCCTCTACGCTTTTTAGTGTTCTGAAATCTAAAAGAACAAATTTTGCTTCCACCGGCACTGTGTTATTTATTCTTCCTACCTTTTCCAACCCTGACCACCCCATTTCTGATGGCAGTCCAATAACGGTGTCTCCACAGCTTAATTTTGAGTATTTTTTTCTATCAGCCCTGATAGATTTGACCTGCCTGATAGATCCACACTCTCTAGTTTAGTTTTCCTGTGAAAACCAGAAAGCATTTGGGAGATTGGCAAGAGTCAAGGTTATTTTCCAAGCAGTGGAACAGATTTTTCTTTGTAACAAACTACCTGACCCTTTTAAACTCCCACGTTGTTTCCAGCTAAGCTAATCACTCAAGTCAGTGCATGGTTTTGAGTATCTAACATGTGCAAAATGCAGTGTTTTGAGTCCTCAGTGCAACTGGATTTTCGTTGTAAAAACTGGAGTACTGGCACCATTTCAGATTCTGAAGCTGATCTGCAGTGTGACTGGCGTGGCCTCCAGACTGCCTTCCAACCCCAGTTTGCTTCCCTTTTTCCATTGGCCAGAGGAGTCTTTTTGTTCAACTGGCCAGAGGGGTCATTGTAAAGTTCTTCTACACCATTGCCAATGCCGCTGCGGTTAAGCCTTTCCGAAGATGCTAGATGATTTTAGCTCCTTAGCTGAGCATTTGAGGCCTCATCATCTAAGCTCTCCCACTTTTCTTCCCAGTTCCCACACTCCACAGGCCAAATTGTGGTTCTTAGACGGCCGCTTGTTCTTCCATCCACCTTTGACTTCTAGGTTGTTCTTATGCATTTTTAGAATTTTCTTATCCTTCATTTGCTTGGCAAACCTGACTTTCCTTTAAGACTTAGCGTACACGTAAATTCCTGCGGAAAATCTTCCCTGAATTTCTCAGTCTCTCCCGTGGGCCCCTGAGTCCCTGTGCATATCGATATCTGCACACGTTGGCCCTCACTGCGGCTCTTAGTGTGTGTATCTATCTCCCTAATTAGGCTTATAAGCTTCCTACAGCCAGACTATGTTCTTCACGTTTATATACTTAATTGGCACAGTGCTAGCACAGGTACTCAGTAAATGTTTGTGAACTTAATTGGAATTAGAAATAATCTCTGTTTGTATGGGAGAATGAGGACGACATGCAGCCCTCCCCCAACAGGAGGCGGGGGAGAGAGAGGATGAATATGAATGTCAGCCACTGTCTTGTTATATTTTCACTCCGTCTGTCTATCTTTTGCATTTAATTTTTCCTTACAATTTTGAAATTGAAATTATATCCATTTATTTATAGTATTGGGACACCTGCCAATTTAACGTCACCTGCAATTTTAGTAAGCACATCTTTGATTATTTCGTCTTTGGTATCAATACAGAGAGAAATAAATGGCATTTTAAGACTTATCCCTGTGAAAAACATGGTGACTCTCTCCAAGGGTTTCTGAGACATTTGCTGCTTCAGGTTTGCATTGACGTTAAATATTAATTTCTAAAGCTGGGGTCCCAGTAATCATGAGTGTTATGTCTCATACCGGAAATAAGCGGACTTGGGTCAACAAGTCCTCTCACAGAGAAAACACCATGGGAACATAGGGACTGGCAGGAAACTTGGAATGCTTTTTTTTTTCCCACCGATAAAACAAAATGCCATTCCTTCAGTCCTAGTCCAGAATGATTGGAGTTCTTCGTGGGTCTTATGTGTAGAAATACTACTCACTAAGTGACCTCTTCGCTCCCATGGGAATGTTGGGGTTCACTGTTACTTAAGCCTGTGGTCAGGACAATCTGCTGCCAGCGTGCTCATGGGGCTGGTAATCACAAACATTGCATGGATGTCTTGTCGTTAGATAAAGTGAAATTGACCTGGAGAATGGCACTTTGAATGGTCAAAAGATAAATGAGCAGCCTTGTTTTTTCTTCAGGATGAGAGTTCTTCCTGACTGTCCCAATGGTCTCTTATGAACCTTGCAGGAGGCTCACTCCTGTGGTTGTTCCCAACACAAGTTCCCATTTTGCATAATGGGGATCTCCTAGGCCTGCTAATAGGCTATAGTAACTTCTTTGCTAGTGACGAGTGGTTGTGCCAATGAAACGTTTATTGGAAATTTATTACCAGGAAGAGATACAGAAAAGGAGATATACAAATATGTTCCCCCAAAATCGCATGAAGAGTAGATTAACTCCTATAAAACCTTGAGCCACTACAGTCATTTGAATTATGGGCTTGGGAATGATAGGGTTGGCACAGAATCTACCTCCATTGGTAAGAATTCATGTGTTGAATGTGTTCTCTGTGCTGGGAATAAGAGGGATGGATCCGATAGATGTCATCGCTGCCCTCCAGGTTCTTAAGGTGCAGTGTGGCAGGGGAAAGAGGCCTGAGACAATGAACCAGAAGGTGATGAGGGTCTCAGTGAGAAGAGGGGACTGGGATCCCACAACAGGTTGACAATTATAAACTAGGAGCCTTCAGAGACAGAAATCAACGCAAAGCCTGAAGTTTGAGTATGAGTTACCAAGGGAAGAGATAGTGTTTCTTTCCATTTAAATAGTGCCAAGGTTGCCCAAGCTGGTTTTGCTCAGTGGGTAGAGCGTCGACCTGCTGACCAAAGGGTCCCAGGATCGATTCCGGTCAAGGGCACATGCCCGGGTTGCAGGCTAGGTCCCCAGTGGGGAGCGTGCAGGAGGCAGCCGATCAATGATTCTCTCTCATCATTGATGTTTCTATCTTTCTCTCCCTCTTCCATCCTCTCTGAAATTAATAAAAAAATATTAAAAAAATAAATAGTGCCAAGGTAAAGACTGATACCACATTACTCCTAGGCTGGTGACAAGAGCGAGTTAAAAAGCTGGAAGGTGGGGAAAAGACTGAAGATGCCAAAGCATGTGTTTTGCTATCTTTATAGTCTGTCATCCCTCACCGATTCTACTTACTGTCTGCTCTATTTAGAAAAATACAAGCAGTGATGTTATTTTGATGAAGTGCATGGGGAAGGCCAAAGGAGAACATTGCCTTTCCTTGGTGTTTACTGGTCTTAGGTGATTCCATTCTCCATATCCTGCTTGATGTGGATGGGTGTTTTTATCACCGTGGGTCTTGATTAAAGGTTATTTTTGTTCATGTATGTCTCCCATTTTCATGACAAGGTTGTGGAATGTGGAGATTGTGTCTCCTGTAGTTTTGGTGATACCACTCTTCCGTAGTTCTCCTGTCTATTCAGAGATTCTGTGATTCTCTGCATTTTTTTTATTATGCTGTTTTTAGTGACTGTTTCCAAGTCATTTTGCTCATCCTCTGGCAGAGAACTCCACAGATCAGTAGCACTGTGCTGGCTCTTTTGTTCAGGCTGTCTATGTTTTGTCCTTGGGTCACTGGTGAAGAAAAGACATGGACATACCCTAGGATGTTGCTCTACACTGTTGTTATTCATTGTGAGGAGCCCAGGGTCAGGGGGAAGGTGAACAGTTCAGAAAGGACCTACATATACATGTGAAAAGCTGGTTATATGCCTATCCCCCCATCCCTGTCCCTCAAAAACACAAATCTTACAATCCTCACTCTTATGGGTATAAGTTTTCAGTCCTAACTTTACAAAATGCTAACATTATTTGTTGATCAGTGGAAGGCAAAACAAAGAAACAGACCAAAAATCCCTTAGCAGAACAAAATGTAGGGGAATATTCCAAAATTTTAAAAGAGTAGAATCATCATAGTCAAATATAAATTTATTTTTAGGGAGTCACCTCCATACAAATCTTAATGAAAAAGCTTTATTGAGAGGAGCAGGTCATGAAATCAAGTGAGGAGGAAGAAACTAAAGACCAAAGGTTAATATAGAGCAAAGGAGAAAGGTTAAGTGGTTTATGAGATAACCCAAGCAAGAGATTGACTCCCTTTCACAGTTCACATGCCTAATGGAAGCACCAGTCCGACCAGCAATGAGTTAGTGTGAGTGTGTATGTAAGTGTTTGTGAGCATATATGGGGATTGGACAGGGTTTCAGAATGGGGTGAGTGTGCAGTAAAGAGGTGTCTATAAAACACTGAAAAGAAGACACATGTCAAGAGGGTAGCCTTTAACTCAAGCATGTCAAACTCAAAGGCTAACATGGGCCAAATAAACAAGGTTTAAGATTATGTGGCCACAAAAAAACAAAACCTTCAATTTTCATAGAAATGTAGGTTTATTTCAATAAAGACATGCTGAATACAAAGGGCTGAAATAAGTGAGTAATTGTTAACATAAAATAATAGAACATTTTAATAAAAATTAGTATTTTTCTTGACCATTAACTTACCAGACACTGAATAACTGCACAAATTAGTAAGCACAATGCAAATAAACCTATTTTTCTTGTTCTCTGAAAGCGAAACATTTTCTGTTACGCACACCAAACAAGTTAGTACAAGACTAATGATGTGGCAATCTGCTGCTAAAATATTCGCTGCTAGTATTAGTGGAGAGAAATGGTGAGCCTGAACATAAGACACATAAGGGAAATGAATGCAACACAATTATAGTAATCAGTCATTAGCCAACGTTGTAATTTGTTATTAATAATTATGTGTAACAGGATATTGTAAAAATTAAGTTACAAAATTTTTATTAAAACGTTTCTTATATACCATTATATTGGCTGGGCCGCAAAAATATTCGTTGTGGGCCACAAGTTTGACATGTTTGCTTTACCTTGTTTTGGCTTTGGCTAGATCACCATCTTTTTGTTGAAACCCCCTGACAAGGTCAGCTGAAATCAAGCTGACCAGTTGGAAATGTTCAATTGATGATATCTCTCATTTGTGTAATCCAGTTTTAACACTATTCGTAGAAGCCATCTAATAAGTGTGTTTGGGTCATAAAAAAATTACATCAAAGTCAAGTTTGCTTCTGTCCTCCATAGGCTATGGTGTTACTGTGGAGGTACAAAGAGGGTTTGGAATTTTATGGGACTTTTCAGCAGAGCAGCACACACACCACACAGTCTGTACATATATGCATGCAGAAATGCACAAAACCAGAAAATAACATGAGATGCTGAAGAAAGTGGAGAGCAAATGATTTAGCAGTTCACATGTATGTAGTGGGAGGGAGGGAGGGAGAGAAGGAGGGACAGAGGGAGGGAAGAAGGGAGGGAGAGAGAGAGAGAGAGAGAGGAGAGAGAGAAAGGGAGAGAGGGGGGGATGGGTTGCCTCCTATACATATGCCTACTGGGGATTAAACCTGCAACCTGAGAATGTGTGCTCACTAGGAATTGAACTGGCAACCCTCCAGTGCATGGGATATCACTCAACCAACTGAGCCACACTGGCCAGGCCAGCATAAAAGACATTTATATGCACTAACTCTATCAAACACAGTAAGAAGTGAGCCCTGGGAGAACGTAAAGCTAACAACTGCCCTAATGGAGCCCATGAGCTTTAAATAATAGGACACCTGAAGAGCTTGGCATGGTGGGAAACACAGGTGGAAAAAGGAAGCAAAATGACATTTACTAAAATGATCCAGGTATGAGTACACTGCATTGGAGGATCAGGTTGAAGAAAGTGATTCAAAAGGGCTAAAAATGAATTAAATGTGTTCTGGAAAATTGTAGGAAATTGCTCGTATCAAGTATATTTTGCTATGACTTTCTCCTCTACTTGTTTATTTCTTCTGCTACCTTGACCACCATGTGAGGCCTAGTTTTGTGTAACCAGTTATTTAATTCTGTTCAGACTACCAGCAGGCAAAGGTGGTAATATAAAATGTAAATGGTGTGCTTTAATTGCATTGAAAATTCCTCCATATGCCACCTTTTTGGTTTCTGAATACCTGATGGTGAAAGTTCATTGATGAACTTTATTAGTGAATCCAGAGGGACCATAATTGCTCTTTCATTTATTATTTTCAAATGAGACTGACGTCTTTATTTAAAATACTTTCCCACAGAAGAGAGCGGGGGTGTCTGTGGTAACCTGAGACTATTTGTTCTTTATATCAGATGACAATGTAGATTTCACTATTTGGGGGTTTCTGATGTGAAGTGTATTTTTGTCCACAGCCCCATGCTTACGTAGGTTGCAAATGCAGCATTCTAAAAATACAAACTGTCAGGCTCCTAGTTTAGGGAATTGAATAAATAGATATAAAACGAGGTATGTAACCTAATCCCCCAAATTGAGTGTGCCCCTTCCCTCTTCTGGGTAATTCTTGTACCTATCCTTTTGTAAAGCCTTGTTCTTATAGACATGTCTATACTTCAAATGTTCTCCTGTGGTGTTCTTTCCCTAACCTTGTTTATTATCTCACTGACTATCAGCATCTCTCTCACCCTTTATATCTACATCCCCTCTAGTACTTAATGTGTGTTAGAGTACTTAGTATTTGTCTTATGTTCAGGCTTGGCTGTGAGCTTCCTAAAGGTAGAAAATGTATTATTCATCTTTGGAGCTTGTACACTTAACACAGCTGGTGTCTGACCCCAGAGCAGATGCCCACTCAATGTATAGGGTTAAATTTGTTCAAGGTTATGGAATTTTTCTGTGTCTCTGTTAGAACATGAGATCAGATAGACAGCTCAGGGTATGCAAGCCATAATCAGCCTTGACCTTGGGTAACTTACAACGGCATGCTCTGGGAGGTCTGTCAAAATGGCAGCATGGCTTGGGTCTGTGAAACAACGGGGCTCCTTAGAAGTCAGTAATACTGTCCATGGTAATAGCCTTCAGTGTAGAAGTCAGAAGGCCTTGTACATCTGTGAGTAAGCCAGCAAGGCGCATTACATTTCTAAAGTGTCCTTGGGGAAAATTACTGTGGAGGAAAGTTATTTAAGGTAGCTAGCAATAGGCTATGTGAGGCCAGGCAAACATTTTCAAAACAAAATGTTTTCCTAGTCCTAGAAAATACTAATTTCAGTATTCAAGATGCATATTTCAAAGAAAACCTCTTGATGTGGTGACTGCATTCATCACCATAACTCTCTGGCTTCATCTAGTTTTGATTCTAAAAACATCATTTCCCAGTCACCCAGAATAGACATACTGGATTCTTATTTTTTTTCTCCGTATCTTTCTAAAAAATTGCTTCCCCATTCCAGTCAAGATTCTGGCATATGTAAATGTAGTACTCCCTTCTTCCGACAGCCACATTAAAATTACAACTAAATTACAGAACAGCCATCATTCAGAACCACCCGCAGTGTAGCTGAACAGAAATCTGTAACTAAAGTTATACAGAAGAAGCCACATTGAGACTGGTAGGAGGCTCAGCAATGTGGAATGGACTGGTGCCTCACATACCTACATGTGGAGGTGAAAAATTGAGAGGGATATCTAAGCTATGGAGGTCCCCCTTGAGCAGTCAGGGGTCCAACCCCCACACCAGCCCCCAGCCTAGGGTTCCATTGCCAGGAACAAAAGTCCCATAAATTGTGGCTGGGAAAACCAGCAAGGACTGTAGCTGAGTGAGAGGGAGGGCTATTGGAGCCCCAGCCATTCCTCTTAAAAGACCCACCCACGAACTCACTTGTTCTCAGCGGGGGCCTTTCTTGGGCACCTCCAAGCCAAGCACAAGTAGCAGCTATCTGCAGATCGCTCTTTAGCTCATACTGGTTGGCCCTGGGCAAGGCGCAGGTTGTGCCTTGACCTGCACCTCTCTGATGATTAGTGACATTGAGTGTCTTTTCATATGTCTATTAGCCATTTGGGATTATCCTCTTTGGAAAAGGGTCTGTTCAGGTCCTTTGCCCATTTTTTAATTGGATTGTTTGTTTTCCTGGTGTTGAGTTTTATAAGCTCTTTATAAATTTTGAATATTAACCCCTTATCAGATGTATCACTGGCAAATATGTTCTCCCATTCAGTGAATTGTCTTTTCATTTTGTTGATGTTTTCCTTTGCTGTGCAAGCTCTTTTTAGTTTGATGTATTCCCATTCGTTTATTTTTCCTTTTGTTTCCCTTGCCCAATGAGATATATCAGAAAAAAACATTGCTATAAGAAATCTCTGAGATTTCACTGCCTATGTTTTCTTCTAGGATTTTTATGGTAGTGAGTCTGACATTTAAGTTTTTAATACATTTTGAGTTTATTCTTGTGTGCGGTGTAAGAAGGTGGTCTAGTTTCTTTTTTTGCATGTATCTGTCCAATTTTCCCAACACCATTTATTGAATAGTCTGTCTTTACCACATTGTATGTTTTGCCTCCTTTGTCAAATATGAATCGATGATAAAGGCTTGGGTTTATTTCTGGGCTCTTTATTCTGTTCCAATGATCTATATGTCTGTTTATATGCTAGTACCATGAAGCTTTGATTAATATGACCTCCTGTGAAACATGCCATTGGTGTCTTGATAGGAATTGCATTGAATCTGTAGATTGCTTTGAGCAGTATGGACATTTTAATGATGTTAATTCTTCCTATCCATGAACACGGTATACAATTCCCCTTATTAGTATCTTCTTCAATAAAATACCTAGAAATAAATTTAACCAAGGATGTAACACACCTGTACTCAGAAAATTATAAAACACTGAGGAACTAGTGTTTTTTAGACTTTTCTGGTTATCTAAATTCCTTTTTTATTGTAAAAGAATGATGAAAATTTACCTCTTGCTGTGTGGGGGATTTCTATGTCTGTTCTGATAGAACCCAGATCTGGGACAGCAAAAGAAAGGATTGAGCTTTATGATCTACTAGCTGAGATCAAAACTTCTCACTCTGCAAGACAGATACCACAGCAATTGTATGGCTTGGACAAGGGAGGCAGCGTGGAGGAGGGTAGAGAGGGCTCTCCTCACAATTGAATGGGGAGGCAAAAGTCATAATAATTTTGCCCTTTTAATTGTGTGGAGTGCTTATACAGGGGTCCTCAAACTTTTTAAACAGGGGGCCAGTTCACTGTCCCTCAGACCGTTGGAGAGCCGGACTGTAGTTTAAAAAAAAACTATGAACAAATTCCTATGCACACTGCACATATCTTATTTTGAAGTACAAAAACAAAACGGGAACAAATACAATATTTGTATTTGCATGTGGCCCGTGGGCCATAGTTTGAGGACCCCTGGCTTAGAATTTCTAAGTATGCTTGTATAGATATTATTCTAACCAAAACGCAGGTTCAGCTGACTGCCACAAGAAAAGCCAAACTCATGAGACAAGTTCTGATGCAAAGTGAAAGAACTTTATTTGGATGCCCTGACCTGGGAGAATAGTGGCCTCCTCTCTCAGAGACCATCCTGCTTCCTGCTTATGCCCAGGGTTCTTATAGGAATAAGGAAGGGGTGGCGGTTCTTTTTTGTTTTCTTTTTATGTTTTTTGGGTTTTTTTTTTTTAAAGAAAATTAAAAAAGGAACAGTAATTTAAAGTTTATTCCAGCTATAATGCAGGTTATTCTGACTTTAAGGTAGCATCACATGGCATACTTCTGAGTCCATTCCCGAGATATTCTGTTGTACTTTCTTCTGTCTGTTTTATAGATCCATGCAATCTCTGACACTAGGGGGGAGGGGTGTGAGGGTCACCTGGGTTTGGATCACATAGCTGTGAACAAATGAATAAAACAACTTTAGAATTAGTTAATGCAGGAGACCACTGTGATCTCAGAATATCAAGACAAATGCTGCCATTACTGTTAATATTTGGATGATAAGTTCTTGTAAATTCAACCTTAGGTGGTTTGAAGGGGAGTAGTCTGTAGGAAAATGAATTGTCAAAAAGAATACAGCTCCTTGATATGGGCTGTCATTGGGTCCCCTAATGGTGGCTTGCCAATGAAACATCATCCCCAGCTAGACCTGCAGAACATTGTGCTGGAGAGTCACAGGCCAAATCACGAAGTTCCTTATTAATCCCTCTCAGTGCCATCGTCTGTGCTTTGTGCCTGGCTCCCACTATCTCGGTGTGTGCTCAAATGTCTGGCCAAAACTCTTGATTACCCCGGTAGCAGGGAAGGCTTGTCTCTTCCTCTCACACCGGCTCTGCCAGACACAGGCACTGAGGGGCCGGAGCCTCCCTGGAGCTGCGGCCTCGGCCTCCACCCCGCGTGGAAGCTGGGTGTCTCCCTGGCTCTATGGGGCTCATGCATATGACACAGGCACAAGATGCCCACTCTGACGGAACTAGGGGTGGTTTTATTATTCCATTATATTGCTAGCATTTGGCATGCACTCAGTTTCTGTCCATTCATCTTTCTAGCTTTTTGGCCTGCTCCGTGTAAGAACCTGCTTACATCTGGTCAATGAAAGAGACACCCTGGTGCTTGACCCCTGACTGTCTAGGGCAGTGGTTCTCAACCTTCCTAATGCCGCGACCCTGTAATACAGTTCCTCATGTTGTGGTGACCCCCAACCATAAAATTATTTTTGTTGCTACTTCATAACTGTAATTTTGCTGCTGTTATGAATCATAATGTAAATATCTGATATGCAGGATGTATTTTCATTGTTACAAATTGAACATAACTAAAGCATAGTGATTAATCACAAAAACAATATGTAATTATATGTGTTTTCCGATGGTCTTAGGTGACCCCTGTGAAAGGGTCGTTCGACCCCCAAAGGGGTCGCGACCCACAGGTTGACGACCCACAGGTTGAGAACCGCTGGTCTAGGGTATCAGAGTCACTGCAGAAGGCGTGGGCTGCAGGACCTGTCAGGAAGTCTGGAGATGCTGCAGCCCTCAGCCTGCATTCCACATTGGACATGGCGCAGGCACATCTGGGAAAGCCGGTTGGACTCTGCGGAGCACCCCTGGATTCTGGGGTGCCTGAGTCCTCTGTGCATCCCTGACTCTGCCCGCCGCTCTAAAGTGGCCCCCCAGCTGCTGCTCACCCTGCCAGCTGCCTGAGTTCCAATTGACTGTCTATGGTAACATGATCACATTCTATTCATTTATTTCTCCCACAAACATTTGTTAAGCATTTATTTTGTGTCAGGCATTCAGGAGATGTGCTTCAAACAAAGAGTTTCAACCTGCTGGGAAGTAGAAACTCGGGCTGCTCTGAAAGCACATAAAGAGAATGCCTTACTTTCTGTTGTTCACGCAAGAAGGACTGTGGAACCATCTATTGAAAGGCCCATGTGCCTGGAATATGAGGGAGATGTGTTTAAGGTGTGTGACAGGTAGTCTGTGGAGGGCCTTTTAGACCTTTTGAATGATTGGGGAACTAGTCCACATTTGTTGATGATTTTATCCCTCAAACAACCTCCTGAGATCAATAGAAAAGATATTACAATTCCCACCTTATAAATGACTGACATGCAGCTAAGATGTTCAGTGTCTTGCTCAAGGTCAGGGCATACTTCAAAGTTTTAGAATTCTCCCACTTTCACCACATTCGTTTATTCACTCACTTGTTGAGCAATATGTATGAGTATTTACTAGTGTAAGGCCTAAAATCAAGGCTCGGTATTATGTGCTACCCTAACATCTGGTAAAATCAGGAAGGCCTTGAATGGCCTAACTGCAAGTTTTCCTCCCCACTCTGGTCCTGCAGATAAGATCCCTTGGTCAAATGCCCCCCCCCCCCCTTATCAATGGGACCAGGCACAGTTCCCGCTTATCCCTGCCAGCCTGCAAAATTATTCAAACAAAGCAATCACATAATCCAATGAGAGCCAGGGGTCACTTTTCCCCTTTAGTACCACAAAGCCTGTCTCCCACTGCCTCTAGTTGTTCACTTTGTTCCCGAGTACAGCCCCCTTGTGACCCTGCATGACATGCATTATCCTCCTCTCCTGCATTGTGAGTGCCTGTGACTAATAAACTGCTCTTGCTCTCATCTGTCCAGTGTTGAGTGTCCTGTGTTCTGCCATTCCCATGACCCTGTGTTGGGATCCCTTCTCTCAAGAATAAGGTAGACAGGGGTCCATTAAAACAGTGCCAGAAAAGCACATTTCAAATGGAGTAAATTCAAGGAGTTGATATGTTTTGGAGATGACTCTCTCTGTCTACCCTGAGTTATGGAGCAAACTAACGGTAGAACTTTTGCTCTAGAATTAAGGAAAGCATTTTCATCAAAGGGCTCTCAATGCTCAAACCGCAATGGTGAGTATTTTGGGGGAATGCAACCCAGGGGTGAAAGGCAAGAGGAATGACTAACTTTATGTTCTGTTTCCCTGGTAAGTGCCCATGAAACAGATGTTCTAGTTTCTGCTAAGATTACCTGCAAAAGGTACCTAATCCTCCACATGTTCCCTTTCAGTAACTTTATATGATGCATGAGAATTTTCCTGGGAGATCAGAAAATCTCCAGTCATATAAATGGAAGCAATGCTTATTTTACTGTGACTATAAGAGAAGTAAATACTGAGTTATAGCACAAGGGGAGTCGACCAGTGGCCAATTTTGACTTGAATAAAATATGTTCATTGGATGCTGCATAACCAAAACATATGAATAAATAAGTCATGTAAAGTGAAATTATGACTTTATGCAAGAAGCAGTAAGAGGAGATATTAGGAGAATTCCTGGCAAACGTTTGTTATGTGAATGAAGCTTAAAAAAGCTACTAAACCACTCTGTCAGGTTCCTGTTATTCATGTTTATAAGTGACAAGAGTCCAGTGGTTCTCAACCTTCTGGCCCTTTAAATACAGTTCTTCATGTTGTGACCCAACCATAAAATTATTTCCGTTGCTACTTCATAACAGTAATGTTGCTACTGTTCTGAATCGTAATGTAAATATCTGATATGCAGGATGGTCTTAGGTGACCCCTGTGAAAGGGTCGTTCGACCACCAAAGGGTTGCGACCCACAGGTTGAGAACCGCTGGACAAGACCCTGTTGCAAATTTAGGAGTTAGAATGCTTCACTTATGAGAAACGGATTGTTGATCAGGAAGGAAGACTTGGACTGTCAATGTAATCATTGCTTCATTTCAGCATTTGTTGAGTTGTGAGTATGCATTGCAAGGACAATAATAAATTATTCTAATCAGTTAAGCTGGAATCCTACTGTTTCCACTCCTTGCTCATCTAAATAAAAGTATCTGGGCAATGATATTTAATTTTTTATGTATACTTTGAAGTATTATTTTTGTGTGGAATATTTATCTCTTCATATTATATATTAGGATCCTAGTGATGTTTTTAGCCTTGCATTATCGCTTCCTAAATCTAATTCCAAAGTACTTTTTGAAGAAAAAAATAAAGCAATTAGAGCATAAGCTATAAGGTTATACAAAAATAACAAATTCAAGGAAATAATATATTACCTATTACAGTGTATTTGTGCATTAGTCCAGTTTATTTTGTTTAGAAATGTTTTGAAGAGTTTCTAATTGAAGGTAGATTTGGATTCGTTGGTATTATTCAAGGAAAATTATAATGTTTCATTTGTTCTAATAATTTCTCAGAAGCAAATTAACTAATGAAATGAAGAAAGGGTCAAAACCTACAATATAAGAGCTTTGTGCTTGCAGCTCTGTCCCTTCAATTACTGCACCTTTTATTTCTCTCCATTGTGAGATTGCAGAGCAGAGAGATTTAAATTGCTGATGATGAAGTGGAAAAACACCAGTTACCAGTGGACACCAGGTAGCAAATGGACTATCGGGAATAAGACTATTAAGAAAAGGCTCAGCTATCTTAATACCTGCTACTTGGAAATAATAGTTAACATTATTACAAAATGGATACATATTTGTTAAAACACACAAACATGCAAAATATAATTTAAAAAATTAACATCTTCTTTCATGATGTCCTTCCATAAAGATAACCATTTTAATAACTTGATGCTTCTACTTTACAGATTTTAAAATATGTATTTTATTTACTTGGTGAAATGGTATTGTTCAACAATGCCATTTTTTACTTAATTATATTTACTTTTTTACTTAATTATAAATTTGGGCATCTGCATGTCAGTTCACAGAGATATATATCACTAATTTTAATATAGTAGAAATGTACTATGACATAAGCCCTGTTTTTGTTAGTGAACATTTGGATTGTCTTCCATTTTTATTGCTTCCAACATTATTACAGTGAATAGACATCTTCACTTATGTATTTCTGTTAATTAATATCCTTATAGTGGATATTACAGATTGAATAATAGTGGTAGCTGTTGGTAACTTTATGGTCCTTACTGCGTGCCAGATATTCTGCTGAGAAAGTGCAGTATTCCCTTCTAATCCTTACCACAACCCTATTAGGCAGGTTCTTTTATGTTTCCTCTTTTTATAGCTGAGGAAATTAGGTCTTAAAGAGATTAAATAATTGCCCAAAGTCACCTAGCAAATAAGAAACAGAATCTGAACTTAAACCCAGGTCTCTCTGATTTTTATAGGCCGTCGATGTCCTCTTGCCACCATCGCCATGCCTACATCTCCATTGGAGTTTTCCACCCAAACACATTCTCTCTTCTCAGCTTTAATTTCTGCTCCAGATTCCTCTCCCCTTTGCTGTCCTGGCAGCCAAGTATAAACCCCCAACCTCTCCTTCGACCCTGATATCTGGAGACAGGCCTGAACTTCCAGTCCCGCCCTTGTTGTGCCTGGAGCCTTCCTCAAGCCCGCGTTGGCCTCCCTCGCTTAGGCTACATCCCTGGTAGATGTGGAAGCCTACCTAAGCCTGAGAGTGGGAGGGGAAAGTTCCCTCTAGGTTTTCTGGATTTATAATGCCTTTGCTGTCAGCCAACAGATTCCAGCTGACCAGCAGTCTCAGAGTCAGTCACAAAGAGCAGCTGTCCTCATAAATCGGGTGTTGGTGGGGGAATGGAAAGAAAAATGACTGCATGTCCAAAATGGAAAGTCATCATGCTCTTTGGTGCTTTGAATCATACTGGCACAACCAAGTATTGGGAGCAGCCAAATAAATGAACTGGAAGGTGTTGGCATGTCATTCAGTAAAACTCATATTACAAAAATAACCACCATCTCATGCTCATGCTTAGACAAGTATGTGAACTACAGTGTACAGACTGTACAGTATTTGAATGATCTCTGGGTACTGTGTGGGAGGAGTACATTTGTCTGGAAATTGTTCGTGTGTCCATCGTAACTCAACTCTTTTCTAAATCTTATCCTTGTTTCCCCTTCAAACACTTCTTTTTCTACTTTTTATTTTCTTGTGTTATTTCTAAACAAAGTTGTTTTCTAACATTTGTTTATGTGGCTCGCTGTCTTTTAGACTGCGAGATCTGTGTGGGTGTGGATCCTATCTCTTTTATCTTTTATTCTCACCATATTTTCCTCTACCTTTTTTGCTTCCTTTCTCCCATCCAAGTTTATTAACAACCTCTTCTCTGCCAGGCACTACGAGACACATCATATCCCTAGAGGTACATGAATGTGTGAAAGATGCATACTATTTTCTTACAAGGCTCATTATCTAATAGAAAGTGCTGGCAAACCTAGACTCTCGCATAGTATCTGACACAGAGAAGATACTGAATAAAATGCATTTATTACATTTATTTGTTAAATTCTTACAGATATGGAAACTGATTCTCAGGGTTATTGACTGACTTATCTGCTCATTCATTCAGCTCAAGTTGTGAATGCCTGCTGCCATGCTGCCATTCCAATCTTGTTTGCCCAGTTAATGTACCGTATTTTCCCAAAGTTAAGAAATCAATATTTTAAACATTTTGCTGGTTTTCCTCTTAAGGCCTTCTTCTTTTTTGACATTTTAAGGAGTTGTTCTTCCTGTTTTCTCCACTATCTGATTATACATTCAGTGGGAGGAGGTCCAAATTGTCTCCCTGCAGCTCTTTTGCATAGCTGATTACATTCAGTTTGAATTTTGCAGAGTAAGACAGTCACTTACCATATTTATCTTTTTCTTTTTTGACATCTTTATGGGCTCAGAACTCTCCGGTCCCTATTGCATCTGTGCACTGTCCACCTCCACCTCCATCTCCAATTAGGGCATCAGCTGATGTCAGTTACAATAAGGCTTGTGATTGGAGGAAGCCTGTTTGACAAGGTAGGGGCAGCTACACACCCACGCAGCTCCCTCCTTGGCTGTCTTCCGTGTATAAGACACCCCTTGATGTTCAGTCTAATGATTTTAGAAAAAAAATAGTATCTTATACACGGGAAAATATGGTAGTTATTTTTATTGTAATATACTAAGATGAGGGTGATTTGTCAGGGCTCATAATCAGTGTTAATTTTCTAAGAATTGGCATGTGAGAAGGGCAGGTCGTCAAGGGTTATACTCCCTTTACTTTTTCAAGGTGATCATTTTCATGAATTTTCTAAAAGATCATTTATTGTTCCAAAGTGTGTTTTTGGCATAGAGCCCCCCCCCCCCCCAATGGACCCTATGTCTATGCTATGTAAGTTATAAAAATAAATTCTTGTTGCCTTGGCCGGGTGGCTCAGTTGGTTGGGGTGTTGTCCTGTGAACCAAAAGATTGCAGGTTTGATCCCCTGTCAGGGCATATTCCTGGTTTGCAGGTTTGACCCCCCATTGGGGCATGTTCAGGAGGCAACCAATTGATGTTTCACTCACATCAATGTTTCTCTCTCTCTTATCTCCCCCTCTCCCTATCTCTAAAAAGCAATTAGAAAAAAAAATCCTTGGGTGAAGATTAAAAATAAATTAATAAAATAAATTATTAACTCACAGGTTCTGTTGTGCTATTTTCCCCCTTAGTAGTTTTATTTTTGTTTTGTATTTTATTTAAATTTTTATGCCAGAACTATTACCATAATATATATTGTCACGTTGGGCAAATTTTACCCATGTGTAGAATTTTCACTAGTGTTTGACTAATATAAGAAAAAGAGAGCCCTGGCCAGGTAGCTCACTTGGTTGCGGGAAGCATTGTTTTGATATGCCCTGTTGAGGCACGTATAGGAGTAGGAGTCAACCAGTGATTGCATGGGTGAGTGGAGCAACAGATTGATATCTCTCTCTCTCTCTCTATCTCTCTCTCTTTCCCTTCCTCCCCCCCCCTTCCGCCTCTTACTCTCTAAAATCAATAAATATATAAAAAGAGAAAAAAAAAACTTTTGGGAGATGCTGCTTAAAGAATGTTGTTAATAAGGGTGTCTGTTTTCATTGGGTGGGTAGGTATAGGAATAGCATGCAACTCAATGAAATATATCTGGAAAATGAGAAAATGAAAATTAGTTTAGAGCAATGGCATATCTCCTTCATTAGACCTCCTCAGAGAAGGAAAAATAAAGATTTAAAATGTTGGATGATGGAAGCTGATAACAAAGCATCAGTTGTATCTTATGTAAATTATTGGACTACAGAAAAAACCTAATCATTTCATCTGAAACCCACAGCATATTGTATGTAAGTTAAATTAGAAGGACTGAGTCATTCTTGCTATTCTCCACAGAGCAGTAACTATAAATTTCACCCTATATGTTCACTTCTACATTGCATCTTCAACTAATAACCGTCATTAATAATATTCTGAAATCAGACACCCAGTTGCTAGACTGTAAGTGTAGTTTATCTATATATGAACAGGATTTATTTGTTCATAAAGAAGTTAATTAGACAAGTAATTTTTGAAAAATGCCTTTGAAAATATGATTGTGGTGAAATGTGTTCATGTATATATTTATACAACCAAACTTTACAGAGTATACCATTTTGGAAAACAAGATTAACAGGGTAAAGAATATAGGAAGAACTAAGTTTACAAGTGGACTCCTCTGTGGGGGGGAAAAAAACAGGTCATATTAAATGTCAATTGACTTCAAAGAAAATAATAATTCAAATTTGAAAAGCTTCCATACATCATGGTAATATAATGAAAACATGACATTTTAACTCCTTGGAATTCTAGTGTTGGGTTATAACCCTAGTGTCCACTACTTACTGTCTGGAAACTGTGACTTATCATAGGTATTACATAAACATTGAAGACTGGAGAAATTCATCCACCCTCCATTCATCTACTCATTGACTGATTTCTTTTGGGAGGCAAAAAGGAGAGTGGAGTGTCCAAAGTTTCCTGAGAAAGGTCCAGAAAATTGATCTCCAAAATCATTCTTCTATAGAGACAGAAAAGGACCAGGCTAAAGCTGTGTTTAGACAATTGAAATAATTGGACCACATATTGATAGACTGGCTTATTTTAATTATCTTAATGAAGGCACCAAATCCAATAGATTGCAGAGGAATGAAAGGGCCTAAGCACCAAATTAGCGTCTGGACAGCTAATTCTATGGTCCTGTATATATTATGTGAATCAAAGCATTTGTCTCTGTCCCGCCCCCACACACACATACACACACAAATGTGTTTGTACTAAACAACCACACATCCTGTGGGAGTTCTCGTCAGCTGCTGGAGTAACCAAAAAGGCATGGAAACAGTCCTCAATCACAAAGAATAAAATGCCAGCTTTTAGTACTCTTAGGAATTGTACTGTTTAAAAATAATCAATAATGATTTGATGAAAGGACTTCTGACTGGTTAACTGGCTAATTGCAACCTTATCAAATCTCTGTTCCTAGATTAATACTACTCATGAATAGTTAATTCTGAAAATATTCTGTGTGCAGGGAATAGAAAAGGGATGAGCCCACATTTCATACAGTGTAGCTGCCCTGGAACAAAGGGGTTTTAGGCGGGCACTGTACGCTGTAAGTAGGAGGTAGGGGAAAGATAACAATAATTTCCATGAATTCCTCTAAGGACTCATATGGGAAATAGAGGAGAGCCTGCCTTTTTTTTTTTTTTTGGTAGACTCATCTTTGTTTTGCTTTAATTTGCTCTCAGAATAAAACACTCCAGAATTGTCCTTTGGGGGGCTGTTACCATGGATTGGTTAGTTACTTTATTGACTGTGTATTAACATTCTCGGAACTGCATGTTCTGCCTGTTTCTTCACTAAATTATACTTCCCAATGTAGGCAGATGGTGGTGCCTGTTTTGGAGGGACACGTTGTGTGTGTGTGTGTTTTTTCACACGTGCTATTTGTTTAGACATTGTCCATCTCTTATTTCAGTGGTCAGTAGTGGGAGGTCAATTGCAACGTACAGGGACAAGATTATAGGATTTTATTTCATTTATTCTCTATTTTATAAGCATTGAGCACTTACTTTGCTCTAGATAATGTAATCAAGTGCAATTAAAACAACTCCTAGCATTTCTATCTTTCCTCTTTGATCTACCCAAATAACACGACCCAGAACTCCACAACCAATAGCTGTAAGTTTGGTATTCTCCAGATGTTTCCTCGTGTCTTCCTCTCTTGTATCCTCATCTCTATTCTCTAAGTCTTTGTTTTACCTTTGTAAGGATAAAAGTGCATGCAAGTGACTTTTCTAAACAAAACAGCTTACAAAGAGGAACTCTCATCTTTACCTTTATAGCACAGAGAACTAGAGGAGGGTTTGAAATTAGTTGTCTATTATTTCTACCAAGAACTTTCCCTAGTGTCCAACTCCCTTCAGACCCCTACTAGCAGACATGCTCTTAAGTGAAAAGCTTTCCCCAAAATTGGGAAGGTAATTGTGATTGAAGAAGAGAATGGGGACCCCAAAGAACAGGGGAGAGAGAAGGTTGGGGTATAAAAGAGTCATCTCCACTTTGCAGAAGTAGCTTCTCTTCCCCATTATCCAGGACTGTAATACATGGCTTCTGCCTCCAAGGAGGTTTCAGTCTAGTAAGGGAGATAGAAAAGTCAGCCCACAGTTACAGCATTGTGTGGTAAGTGCCAAAAGCAAGCTTTCCATAGAATGGGCTCCCCACAGGGTCATTGTTTAGCTACTTCCTTGAGTGTGTTGGTATAACTTTCTGTAATCTGTTTGATATTATTTCTTTCAATGGGGGTAAGTATAGGAACTGGGTCCCTGGAGGGTATACAAAGCATTCAGGAGGTCTACACAGAAGACATTTTTTCTAGCAAACAGAGGGGAGCTGGTGGTGGCTTACTTTCAGTAACACAGGAGTTTAAAAAAATCAAACCAAAACAAACCTCATCCTCTGGGTGTTGCTATTCTTATTATAGGTAGCAGAGAAAAAATACACCTTTCTTGAAAGTAAGATTTTTCATCTATAATATATTTGAAATCTAGGAGGAACATTACATCTTACTAATCTCATTTTACGGAAGAAACTGAACCCCACATATGTTAGCAACAGTAGCCTATATTTATTGAGCATAGTCTTTGTTTCAGACCCAGATATAGTTTACATTGATGATCATTTAAGTCTCACAACAACCCTAAACTCTAAGAAACAGATTCTGTGGGAAGGCCATCATATAGATAAAGAAGCTGAAGCCACACAAGGTTAAGGAACTTGCCCAAGTTCACATAATTTAGAAGGTGATAGAGACTTGAACCTAGATATTAATGGCTCCAAAGCCCATGCTCATGACCACAGTGCTAAACTATGTAATCCAACAGAGCTACTACAATCTTTCCGTCTTTTGACCTGGAAGGCAAGGTTCAAAGAACTTGCCTTCTAAATGTCTCTCTATTGTCTGGGCTATTGGTTCTTAAACTTCTCTGTATTCCAATTTTAGTACATGTGTTGTGAGCACTAATAGTTCTTAAACTTGAGCATGCATCACTGTTATCTCGAAAACTTGCTAAAACCGAGAGCATGGGATCTGGGGTGGACAGATACTAAGGTGGCCTTCTACAATCCCTACTTCCTGGTGTTTGTTCCTGTCTTGGTATAACCCCCTCTTTGTGTGCAAGGAATTCATAACTTGCTTCTCACCAGTAGACTATAGAAAAGGTGATGGCTATCACTTTCATGATTATGGTGTAACTGGACAACCAAGAGGTCTGGGCTGCAGGTCAGTACTTCCCCAATTAAGCAGAGACAAGGTTGAATCGTATATGTGTGTTTATTGCAATAATGCTGGCATTATGGGAGAGAAGCAGGTCATCCACAAACATCTGCTCTCCACCCCACCATGAGCCAGCTGCTTATATTGGGTAGAAGGAAAAATATTACATGGGAAAGTAGGAATTGCAGGCATGGGAAAGTGGGCACTGATAATCATTACAGGTTATAAATCATGAGGGCTGTGAGGGGGTGTGTCACAGAGAGCAGGTGCTCCTGGGTGCCCAGGGACCAGATTACAGGTAATAGGGGCTGGAGGTTGAATAGAGCAGGTGCCTCCTGGACTAGATTGTTTTGGCCACAAGGTTGTAAATCTTTCCGTAATGATAGGCAGTTCTCTGAAGGAGGATGGACTGCATTCTGATGTTAGCTCCAGTGTCCCAGGGTGTATAACTCCCAGCGAGTTTAGGATGTCCTTTCTCTAATCAAAACAGAGCCATCATGGTTAACAGAGCATGATTAATATTTCTTATAATTGTAGCTGGTCCCCAATATTCTATTTCTACCCCTATCAGTATGTTTTATAAAGACTCTCTTGCTAACAGATTTGCTGTAGAGACAATGCTGGCTTGATGAAGTCTGTAGCCATCTGAGCAAGTTCATGTGGCAAGGAACTGCTGGCAGCCTCCAGGGCCCGGGAGTAGCCTCCCCCAGATGATAGCTAACAAGAACCCGGTGCCTTCAGTTCCACAATCACAAGAAAATTAATGCTGCCAACTATTGGAATAATCTTGGAAGCAGATAATCCCCAGTCAAGCCTCCAGATGAGAACACAGCCTGGCTGACATTGTGATTGCAAGCTCCTGTGACCCTGAGCAGAGGACCCACCTAAGTCGTGTCCAGACTCCTGTCCCATGGCAACTAGGAAATAATAAATATGAGCTATTCTAAGCTACTAAGTTTGTGGTACCTTTTTCACACCAGTAGATAACTAATACAAGAGTTTCTGATTCAGTGGATCTGGGGGTGGGTCCCAAGAATTTGAATTTATCAGAATGTCTCTGGGGATAGTAATACTGCTGGTCCAGAGACCTCACTTTGAGAATCACTGGCCTAGAACCTAGACAATTGCATTATATCCTCCTTGTTCTCTTCATACACTCTCTTAACCTCTCTCTTCCATTTCTCACACTGCAGCCAGAGAACTTCTGGAGATGCAAATCATATTACTGTTTCCTGAAAACCTTTCAGCACCTTTCCCGAAGGTGCACGCTCTGCTACTGCAGCCCGGCTCCCTTGCTGTCTCTCCCTCCTCCCTTCTGACCCAGGTCCTTCTTTCCATTCCCCAGTTCCCGCCTCTGCCTAGACCAGTGATGCCGAACCTTTTGAGCTTGGAGTGTCAGCATTTTGAAAAACCCTAACTTAACTCTGGTGCCGTGTCACATTTAGAAATTTTTTGATATTTGCAACCATAGTAAAACAAAGACTTATATTTTTGATATTTATTTTATATATTTAAATGCCATTTAACAAAGAAAAATCAACCAAAAAAATGATTTCGCGTGTCACCTCTGACACGCATGTAACCTCTGACACGAGTGTCATAGGTTCACCATCACTGGCCTAGACCCACCCTGTCCACCCAGATTAACTTCTGATCTCTCTTTGGATGAACCTGTACTCACCTTCTAGCACAAGTGGCAGCCTCCTTAGCAAAGCCTTCTCTGACCTCTGCCTGGATGAGGAGTCCTTGTTGTATATTGACTTGGGGATGAACTATATCGGCTTATGAAACTCATCTGTCTGTGTTCACATCTCAGCTCCACCATTTTATTAGCTATGGAAACTTGGACAAATTAATTAACCTTTATGCGTCTCCATTTCCTCAGTACTAAAGTGATATGCTTAGTTACTTCATCGTATTAGGAAAATTAACATCTCCCACATTAAAATGGGATTGATTGGCTGATGGTCCTGGGTTATTTTATTAAGAGAGAAAAATCAGATGAGTTAAATGCATGGAAACATGCCTGGCACTTGGTGTGCTCTCAATAAATGGTGATGGTGCCTGCTTTCTGTGTTGTTATTACTGTTGTGATCTACCATAGACACATGTTCCCTTATTTCAGTGCTTTGCAATTCTGTATTTTTGAATGTCCATCTCCCCTTCTAGATTATAAGCACCATGAGAGTAGGACCCATGGCCAATCTTGCATTCGTTCTTAGCTCCTGTGCTTGGAGCAGTACCTGGCACAACATGGACAGTCAAAAGATCCAGTGCATATTTGATGAATGAATGAAAGGTAACACAACCCTAGTCCAGGTGGCCTATTTCCTGATCAATATGTTTTCTTTCCAGTTGGCAGTTTCCTCTATATTTCAGTTCCTAGTTGTACCAGTCTCTGAGTTCTACCCTTCATCCACTGGGTTATGATGAGTCTGTTAAGTTGTCCTTGATCTTGGGTTCCAGTGGACTCCGTACTATCACCTACAATTTGGTTTTGCCATGGAATATGGAGGAGATGTACTCTTCAATAATTGCACCTGAGCCCTGGCTGGGTGGCTCAGTTGGTTGTGAGCATTGTCCCAAACACCAAAAAAGTTGCAGGTTTGATCCCCGGTCAGGGATCATGGTGCATACCTAGGTTACAGGTTTGATCCCCAGTTGGGGCACTTATGGAAGGTAGCTGATTGATGTTTCTCTCTCACAGTGATCTCTCTCTCTCTCTCTCTCTCTCTCTCTCTCTCTCTCTCTCTCTCTCTCATCAATAAAAACATATCCTCAGGTAAAGATTAAAAAACAACAACACAGTAGCCCAGCTAGTGTTGCTCAGTGGTTGAGTACCGACCTATGAACCAAGAGGTCACAGTTCGATTCCCAGTTGGGGCACATGCCCAGGTTGCGGGTTTGATCCCCAGTAGGGGGCAGGCAGGAGGCCGTCTATCAATGATTTTCTCTCATCATTGATGTTTCTATCTCTCTCTCCCTCTCCCTTCCTCTCTGAAATCAATAAAATAAAAACACAATAATTGTACTTGGATCAAACTCTTGAACGTTTTTGCTTCCTAAGATTTTCCTTCTCATTTCAATGTTGTTTCAAAGTTGTACATCTACCAGATGCTAATAGCACATCATTGCTCTAAACCAAACTATGTCGGCTTCTCTCTGAGAGCAAGTCCAGAACTCAGCTACTTTTCTTCAGGGCTGGTCAGAGTGCTGCACAAGAGATGATGACACAGCTCTCTTTGCACTGTGCTGGAGGGTGGCTCAGTTTCATTCTTGATTGCTAAAAGAAATGCATTCTGTAGAATTTTTTTTACTTTATCCTGAGAGCTGGCTTAGAAAACTACAGTCTGCAAGAGTCCCTGGAGATGTTCTCCTCTCTACCCTAATTTAGTGACCTTTCTTTTGAAACTTCTTTTGAATGTCTGGGTTTAATTAAGAGTTTTTGCATGCAATTATAGAAGTTACCCATCTCCCCCCTTTGTTATTCCTTCATCTGATTTGGGTTGAACATGTGTGTTTTTTTAATAATTATAATTGCTTTGGACAATTATACAATATTAGTTTTTTCTTATGTCTGCAAATCCTTAATGCTGACTTATATGCAACTAATGATGATAGCCTTTGACATAATCAGTTCTAATGATCTTTACTGTCTACCTAGTTTTGCATATAGGATATAATTAAAATTTTTGGAAGGTTGGATAGAATGGCTCTTTGTTCTATGTTTAAAGTATTACTGCAGTGTTCACTGGAAACAGGTACATAATTGCAAACTGGATTTGTGTCTCTACTTTCCAACTCTGGAAATGTGGGGAGATTCTCTAGTTCTCTTTGGCTATGTCCTCACTTTTCCACTAATACTGTCTTGAGCAATCAAGATCATAATAAGATATCATATGTCCCTGGCCAGGTTGCTCAATTGGTTGGAGTGGCCATCTGTACACCAAAAGGTTGTGTTACTGGTGGAATTGGGGTTATTGGGGGTACTGTTGGTATTAATAACTAGCTAATTACAGTTTTACCAGGTGAGGGTTCGATCCCTATTCAGGGTGCATATGGAAGGCAACCAATTGATGTTTCTCTCTCTCCATCCCTCACTTACTATCTCCTTCCCTCTGTCCCTTTCTCCTTCCCTCCCCATCTCTCTAAAAAGTAAATGAACATATCCACAGATGAGAATATACAGTTGGGGCCTTGACTTACGAGTGTCCCGACTAACGAGTTTTTCGAGATACGAGCCGTCTCTCGGCCGATTTTTTGCTTTGAGTTGCGAGCTAAAATTCGGGTTACGAGCCAGCTTCAGATACCCCACCGCTAGTTGGCGCAGCAAACGTCACAGTGAACGCCACAACATCAGTCCAGCATCATGTGTCTCACTCGTTCACAATTGATTTGACATACGAGTAATTTGAGTTACAAGCTCTGTCACGGAACGAATTAAACTCGTAAGTCAAGGCCCCACTGAATATTAAAAAGATATTATATGTAATGAAAGGGCTTTATAAACTACTAGAGGCCTGGTGCATGAAAATTCATGCACTGGAGGGGGCGTCCCTCAGCCTGGCCTACTCACAGTCCAGGAGTGCTCAAGGGTGGGAGGCGACCCGGCCATAAAGGGAAGGCAACGCCCCCATCACACCTCTGCTGCTGCCACTGCCGGCAGCACAAGCCTCGGCCGGCCCTGGTTACCTGAGCCTCAGGGAGCCCTAGGCAGCTGGGGGGCTGAGGGCGGGTCCGGCCGCACCGTGCACCTGCTGCGCTCCCTCCCCCGGCTGGGCTGAAAGGACTGTGGGACTCCGGTGGGGCTGAGGGGACTGGACGCAGGAATCTTGTGGCTATGGGCCCCATCATCTTTGTGATGGTGTGATGGTCAATTTGCATATCCCATCTTTATTAGATAGGATAATGTCTTCTTTACCTATTATTTCTAATTCATATCTTCCTGAAGTGATTTTGTAAAGCTTGGTTGAATGCTACATTCAGAAAAGAAAGCTAGATTTTATTACTGATTATTTTTAAACGTCAGATAATAGCAACTTAAAGCTGTTTAGCACTTACAATTTATAAAACATTTTCTCACATATTAACCCATTCCTAACCTGGTGAAAGGGGAAAGGTGATCTTGCTAGGCAGCTTGATGTATTTCATTTAACCCAGAAGAAGAAGCTAAAATTAGCTCCATTTTTCTGATAAGAAATTTAGGATCATGGTTCAAGGTGATACAGCTTGAACTTGGGTCTTTATAATTCATCGTTCTCTTGTCCTCAGTGGCATAGTTCTATTCTGTGAAGAAAATTGGAAATAATACAGGAATGGGCCTTGAGTTTGCTAGAGTGGATCACTGTGCAAATTCCCCTCTTTGACTCATAGCCTTAACTCACATTAGTGAAGAAACATGGAACTAGAAGGGGCCTTCACTGATTTATTCCTCTCCTGAGATCTAAGTGTAACCAAGGTACAGATCTAGCACTAAAATATTCTAGTGGTGACATTACCCTTGCCCCCACCCACACAGTTGACTATATCTGGGGACAGCTTTTATTGTTGCAGCTGGCCAGATAGATGCTCTTGACATCTAAGTGGTTGGAGAGCAGGGATGCGGCTAAACATCCTACAACGTGCAGGACAGCCATACCTCTCACAACAAAGAATTATGTGGCCCAAAATATCAGTAGTGCCAAGGTTGAGAAACGTTTCTTTAGCTGGAGGAGTCAGGGAAGGCTTGAAGGAGGCAATGCAGAACTGGGGTTGAAAATATAATTTTAAAATTCTTCAAGCAGGCTATAGAGAAGGAAAGGGTATTGCAGGCAAAGAGTGAGGCATTTGCCAAAGTAGGGAGGCCTGAAATTGTGCCTCCTCTGTAGGAATGTTTGAGCTCTTTGGTGCTGTTGTAGCATTTCTGGGAGGAGAAGTAGTGGGATGACACTGAAGCAGTGTGTCAAGTTCCCTTTTTTAGCAGTAATTCACAATATGAGTTGGATTGTAAACTCATTTTGTCTGTGATGATCATTCTTTTTGCTGGGCAACCTGTGAATATCCCATCAGGTCTTAAGTTCATGGAGAGACAACTCTACAGAAACCAGGCGGGCAGGCAGTCAAGGCCAACCTCAAGTCCCCACAGACCTGTGCTGGTCTCCTCTCAGTGGGTGTCTGCAAGGGCTGAATCACATGTAGGCGAGCACTTGAACACCTGCACTGAATACGTCTTTCCTAGCTTTTGTATCAACGGACCCTGGTACAGTGTCTCCTCCGTGGTCTCAGCTCTAGAGAAATGAGATGAGGCAGCATGCGCGGTGGTACTCAGGGTGCTCTTAGGCAGGCATACAGGACCTCCAGCCAATGCAGTTTGCTAGCCTTCCATGCTATTGAACCAATTATGCAGAATGATTCCCTCCTCTTTATTATACCACAGCTTCAATTTGGTTACAATCAATTCTATTCAATGTATCTTTCAACCCTAATATGTGTGTGTGCTGGCAAACCTGGGTTGGCATTCTGGCTTTGGATTTTGCTTGCTGTGGGACTTCTGGCAGATGCCGTCCTCTCTAAAATGGACATCATAACACTTAGCAAAGCTGTATTCCGGATTAGAAATGGTATGCAAAGAATCTGAAACGGTGGTAATAAGTATTCTAGACAAATATTAGCTTTATTATTACTGCTATTATGGCAGTGCTGATGATAGTGGAGGATATGAAGGGTGATGAGGTGCATTCCCATGTTTTGGAGCTCCGCTTAAGAGAGCGCACACTCTCCAGCATGCCATGGCATTGTACTGCTTAGTCCCACCACCTCAGCATGGTACCAGTCCTACACCAGCAGCCGTGATCCTGAGCTTTGTGACCTTGGGTAGTTTATTTAACTTCTCTGAGCATCACCGGGTGATATGCAAGAACCAAATGAAATGAAACATTTAAAAGTCTTGGCACGAAGTAGACACTGAACAAATGCCGGTTCTGTTCTCCCTGAGGCAGTCATCGTCAAGATGCTTTGTGGATTTCACTGCTTGCAAAAAAAAAAAAGGAGGTTAAATCAAAGTCAAGGGTGAAAAGAAGGGGAATCACAGAGTTTTTGTTTTGTTTGGCTTTGTTTTCTTTTTTAAAAAAACATATTTTATTGATTTCTTACAGAGAGGAAGGGAGAGAGATAGAGCGTCAGAAACATCGATGAGAGAGAAACATCGATCAGCTGCCTCCTGCACGACCCCCTACTGGGGATGTGCCCGCAACCAAGGTCATTGCCCTTGACTGGAATCGAACCTGGGACCTTTCAGTCCGCAGGCCGACGCTCTATCCACTGAGCCAAACCAGTCAGGGCTTGGCTTTGTTTTCTTTAAGTTTTACAAAATAGGCAGAGATTCTTCTCTCCCTCAAACTTGAGTGGATTTCAGATGACTTGTCATTCTCCAAGGTGAAATGTGTTTTTCTGATTTGATCATGAGACATCGTCAGACATTTCTCATAGATGGTTTTGACCTTGGATGGAGATATCTCAACCCTTGTCGGCACCAGTCTCCTGGTTACACCCCTTCCAATCCTAGTTTGAACTCCCAGAATTTCTTCCCTGGCTCAGTCACTTCTGCCCTGGCCTCTGGGTGTCTGCTTGCACTAGACCCACCACCACCAGGGGCTGAAGTGGGGGGGAGAGAGACATTTTTCCTATTTACTCCCAGAGCCCTTACCCTTTGGCTCACAGCCTTATTCCAAGCTGTGGATAGTACCAGGGGCACTTTACTGATGGTGTGTACTTGCCTGCCTCAGGCCCTTCAAGTTTCCCTGGCCCAGACTGAGCTCCAACTGGAGTTCAAGTAGCTGTATCCCAGTCTTTTGTTATTTCTTCTGATACCTTACAGTGCTTGCAGGTTCTTGAACATGCTAATGCATATTCTTCTGCTTGAATTGCCCTTCCATCCTCAAGGATGAGGGTGACTGTCACTTCCAGTCCTCAACCCAGACTACCTTGCTATCTCCTAAGCACATAGCATTCATGATGATCATATTATAATACTTATTTGAATTGTTAGTTTCCTAGGTTGATTTCTTAGGGCACAGGGGCTATAAAAAGTGAATTTTTATTGGACCCACAGCCCCTGCTACAATATAAGCATAGAGTAAATGTGCCCTAACGAATATAACTAAGGAGACAGGGAGAAAAGCAAAAACGACCTACAGACATGCTGAAGGCAAATGGCAAGAGTGGGACTATAAGAAGATCCTTCAGATTTAATTCTGTCTGGGCCACTGTGAACTAAGCATTTGGAAAGTGAAGATATCAGGAAGTTCAAGAGTATCAGAAACTGAGCCAGTTAGCAGTGAGCTGGGAGAATGACCTGTTAGATGAGCAGGACTCAGAGGAGGGAGGGCAAATCTTCATTCCATAACTTAGTAGCTCTAGGATAGTGGTTCTCAACCTTCTGGCCCTTTAAATACAGTTCCTCATGTTGTGACCCAACCATAAAATTATTTTCATTGCTACTTCATAACTGTAATGTTGCTACTGTGAAGAATCGTAATGTAAGTATCTGATATACAGGATGGTCTTAGGCAACCCCTGTGAAAGGGTCGTTCGACCGCCAAAAGGGTCGCGCGCGACCCACAGGTTGAGAACTGCTGCTCTAGGAACTCATTCAAATTCAGTTCTCTGATGCTACATTTCACTTTTGGTAAAACTGTGGTTAGTATCACCTACTTAGAGCTACTGCATTTGGCCCATGGTAGGCACTCAATGAAATGCCCTATTATTAACTTCAGGACTGAAGATGATATATACTCAAGGTCTTCCCTGCATGTATCTTTTGCATTGTCTGAGTATACGGCATCTACCCTATTATTCCCATCGTCATGATCATTAATATACATTTAGCGTGCCAAGCACTGTGGTGGGCACTTTCTATACATTTTCTCATTTACTTTTTCCCCCAGTAATCCTGTATGATAAGAGGGTTCATTGACATATACGTATATTAGACAGATGAGAGAACTGGGGATTAGAGAATGTAGGTGGCTTGCCCCAAATCTCCTGTAATAAGTAATTGGGATTTACAGCCAACAAGTCCTGCTGAAACCCCTGCACTCCTCACCACTATCCTATAATGCCCCTTCCAGGGTTGTCAGAAAACACCCATGTGAAGCTATCCTGAGTGCTGGCTATAGGAGCCTTAACAGAACATGTGAATGCAATTTCTTTCTCTAAAACACACACAAAACACTGTCTTTCAAGGCCCAGATTTACCCAGAAATGGACCAAAAGACCAGCTAATCCTAATACATAAATTATATGCTAAAATGATGAGACCACTGAGCATCATTTAGAGCAGCATGAAAACTGGTTTAGGAGATGAATTTTTTATGTCTTCCTTTAAAGTTCTCAGGTTAACAGGTATATATGCTGATTTTATCAGGAAAGCAAATCTAGAATGTGTTGTGTTTTGTTTTTTCCTTTCTACCTCCTCCAGGATAGGTAGAATTTTCTGCTTAATGATAAATCATTGCATTTGTCTAAGAAATTACACTTTCCTAAGTGCTTTTGTAAACCTGTCTCATTTGATCCTCATAGCACCAGGAGAGATAGGCCCGGCAAAGGACATTCTTCTTTATGAATAGATGAGGTGGCTGGGGCTCTTCGGGAGGGTGCTATCCAAGGTCACACGAGTAATTACTAACAGCCTGGCTGGAATCCAGGTCTCTTGGCTCAGCGTGCATCTTCCCCCAAATGCTTGTTGCATTGGTATCCGAAGGCTACAACAAAGTGTACACAATGAATCTTCAACAAATGTTGACTGGCTGATTTGGCTCAAAATAATTGAAGATCTTTTCACTGTGATTTCCATTGTGTCTGTAAAGGAGTTTAGGAGCACATTATCTCCAGTTTGCTGGTGCGCAGGAAAGAGGCAGAAAGCAAACCATGGGGCTGTTTTGGAAGTTGTCTCCTCCGAAGCCTGAACTGACTTCAGAGCAGGGAAGTTTGCCGTTTCAGTCAGTGGTTAACGTAGACTCTCCTCTCGTCAGTCATGACTGGGAATAATCTGCCTGGAGCTTGTAAAATGGAGCCCGGCTTCATGGTAGAGAGGACACCCATCCAACTACTGTGATTTCTGGGACATAACATCCACTAGGAGGTCCCGAGAGAGTAATAAAACTATGTACACAGTGTAGTGTTTTTTCAGATCGTCGATAGAGTGTTTTAACAGAGTTCTTTGTAGTGCGAGCCACATGGGCTGGGGATGATTTTGGTCATTAACGCTTAGCTATTTGAACCCACATCGGCTGGTTTACATCAGAGTTGAAGAGACATTTCCAAGTTTTAGCCATTTATCTTGGTAATCTGTAAAATCTTCATTGGACGTGCATTTGCTCTGGTGTGGATCCATGCAAAAGATGAGCGCTGAGAGTTCTCGGTGCAAAAATTCGGGGACTGTTGATTGCTTAAATCTGTTGTGCAGAGGATGAGAGAAGGCTCGGATTAGGATCCCTCTCCCTGCACATAACCATCCAGTCAGCTGGCCCACCTACAGAATGGGCACTTAACAAAGGCCAAGGGATTTTACAGCATATGGAGCCTTTTGCTTAAATAATATTTCGTCTGCATTGAGATTTTGCTCATGATTCTGTCTCCGATGCCTGTCAGTAAATATTTGTTGCATGAGTGCAGTGTAGTGTCTTGGACCTTTGCTATCTTTACCCCTTGACTCTCCATTCACCTCTTCTCCCCTGTCTTACACACACACACACACACACACACACTTCTAACCCTGGTGCCCTCCATTACAAGCACGCCATACTTTCTGTTGCTTCTTGGAAAAATCTCTTCTCCCGTAGCCCATCTCCTGCCTGGCGATCTTACTCACTTTATGAAGCCAGGTCACATTCTCTTCCTCTGTGGGACCTTGTGACATCTGCCCCAGAGTTCATAGCGTGCCTGTTTTGTGCCTCGCTTTCCCTTGCACACACTTCCAAGGCCATCTCTGACACCCTTCATTGTTGCGTATGGTGGGATCTCTAAGTTCTGCTACAACCATGAGTGCAGGGCCTCTTTCTTTCACAGGTCGTGGTGGGCACACAGTGGACACTTGCTAATTCCTTGTTGGGTTGAAGGAAGGAAGGAATGCTAAGTGTAGCCCAAAGGTTATTAGACTTGCAAACCACAATACTAGGAAGAAGGGGATTAAGTTTTAAATTCTGAGATCCTCCTGTGTGTGGAGAGAGCCTTTGAGAGCAGGGAAGTAACACTCCGAGGTGGGGAAGGGCTTAAAATTCAGCCTCGCCCTCACGGTGATGATTGTAAAAATGATTCACACGCACTCCCTACTGCACACTCTTCACAGTGATTACTTGGTTGTGCCACTCAGGTGTCACACACTGGCCTTTGGTTAACTTCCCCACTTGGGTTGAGTATGTTTTGCACTGAACCTGACTTGGGTCATGGAGTTTACCTGGAATTCCTTAGCCTAGTTTGGCTCTCTCTGCTACTCTTTCCATAGGTCCCTGGGCTTCCCCTTCTGTCATGAATTAAGTGTGTATCTAGTCTCATAAGCCATGCACTTTGTCACAGTGGGGTGCCCAGTTCTGTCTCTCTCTTAGTCTTTTCACTGCAGTAGAAAAGGGACCATGGCCCTAACCGGTTTTGCTCAGTGGATAGAGTATCAGACTGTGGACTGAAGGGTCCCTGATTCAATTCCGGTCAAGGGCATGTACCTTGGTTTCAGGCACATCCCCAGTTGGGGTTGTGCAGGAGTCAGCTGATTGATGTTTCTCTCTCATGGATGTTTCTAACGCTCTATCCTTCTCCCTTTCTCTCTGTAAAAAATCAATAAAATATATTTTTAAAAAAAAAAGAAAGAAAAGGGACCATGGCTGGGTCCCTGCTTCCTGGCATTTAAGGTTTGAGTGCATTTTTGTTAGATAAATGAATCTGCATCAGGAAGATTATTTTTACAGAGAGGATCAAATCTAAGTCAATGTGCATTTTAAATACTGCCAATTGGTGCTTAACACAGAGCTTCTGGTTGGAAACGTATGATTTTAGTATGGACCATTTTATACAAATAAATCCTCAAGTCAGTGGAGCTCTCGTGTACATTTCTCTCTTCACTCCCCTGCGAGGTGGGTGTCATTCTCATCACAATTTTATGACGCAGGAAACAGAGGCTCTTGAGCAATGTAATCCTTGGCTGGAGGTCACATGGGTAGTTAATGACAGAGTCAGACCTTGACCCAAGTCTGTCTCCAGATTTTATAACATGACATCATCTGGTAATTATGGAGGTGACACAGCTTAAGATGGTCCGAAACCATCAATCAATAGGACAAGGAACTATATAAAGGAATCTAGTCTGTGGTCATTTTTGTGAGGTCTTTCTTAAAGGCAAATGTGGACTAAATGGCTTTTCCAAGGTTCTTGTCTCCCTACTGGTCTGCAATTCGATGATGCAATTGCATGATGTCTAGTCTTTTTTAAAAAATATTTTAATTTAATTTAATTTAAAACATTTAATGTTGACATTATTGCAGGTGTCCCCTTCCCCCTCCCTCCTTTGCTCACCTCTAACCACCCTGCCTCCCAATCTCTTGGTCTTCACCAAACTATTGTTCGTGTCCATGGGGCGTACATCTATGTTCTTTATCTCTAATACAGTTAGTGTACTTATAAAGAAGATTGCTCTACAGATAAAACGCACACAAATGAGAGAATCTGGTTTTGAGATCCCTTATAATACTTCTCATCTTGTCCCCCAACTGTTTATGGAGAGTGTTGGCTGTGCCAGGTACAGTGTGTGAAGCCCTGGGAGGCCCGCTGTGCCTCTGGGAAAAGCAGACCTGCTCTTGCCCTCAAAGAACTTACCCGCCAGCACTCTACTTATTATACCAGAATATCTTGCTCCTAAAAATAACTCTAAACTTCTCATGTTAATACAGGAGCCACCTGTGCTGTTCCTTTTATATGTATAGTGTATTTTTCTGTTGTTTGGCATTGTGGTGTCCTTCATGTAGCAGACATTTCTTGAGGACCTACTGTCTTCTTGATACAGAGGTGTTTACTACATGTGACCTGTGATCGTATCTATTCTGTGACCTTGAATATGTATGTTCAAAAGGAAAATGATTCTAGCATAAGGATCATTTATTATCATTATTTTTATTGATGTCAGGGAAGGGAGTGTGAGAGAGAGATAGAAATATTAATGATAAGAGAGAATCATTGGTTGGCTGCCTCCTGCACACCCCAACTGGGGATCAAGACCATAACTCTGGCATGTGCCCTGACCAGGAATCGAACCATGATCTCCTGGTTCATAGGTCCACATTCAACCACTGAGCCATGCCAGCTGGGTGGGAGTGCTTTATTAGTGGTACACAGAATTTGTTTTTGAAATCTAGTGAATGGAGAAATTAATTCTGCTGGAGAGGAATTGGGACAGTCTCTATACAGTAGGAGCTGACTCAATTATTTAACTTCATTTTCTGAGTGGTAGCTCAGACCATATATTTTATCACATTATATAAAGTGGAACTGTCATTTACTATTCAAATGCTAATTATTCTTGGATCTAGTATCAATGGTATTGGATTTATTCAGAAACTACTTTGAGAGTGCTTTGATATGAGTACTTGCTAATTTAACTGAGACTCCAGTTTTGTGTGTTTTTAAATATATATTTATTGACTTAAGAGAGGAAAGGAAAGGAAGAGAGAGAAATAGAAATATCAATGATGAGGGAGAATCATTGATTGGCTGCCTTCCGCACATCGCCTACTTGATCAAGCCTGCAACCCCAGCTTGTGCCCTGACAGGGAATTGAACCGTGACCTCCTGGTTCATAGGTCCATGCTCAACCATTGAGCAATCTGGCCAGGTGAGAATACAGTTTTTAAGCACCTGATCTGGGATGCTTTATGGAAGCAAAGGATTTGCAGAGTGAGTGGGCCTAGCTGACTTCCCCAGTGGACACATCTGAACTGGGCTTTGTTGTTCTCTGTGCCATGTAGAGTCATCTTGTATATGAGCAAGACATTGATTGCTTTGTTGGAAATGAGCATCATTTGAAATATTAAACCTTAGAAAACATAGTAAGTCAGTCAGTTAACTTGTGTTGGAAGAGGATGCACAAGAAATATGGCATTTCTCAGAGAAGCAGTAGTCAGATAGATGTAGAAATTTTTGATGTTCAGTCTGGGACTATACTGAGACCTAAGCAATATGCTAGAATAGCAAGGGTAAGTAATGCCGTGCAATTCAGAATGCTTTTAAGCTTCCTTGGGATTTCACATTCCACACTATATCCACAGACTGTGGAAATGTCTACAAATATAGTAGATGCTTAGTAAATATTTGTTGACTGGATTTTAAAAGGCTCATTAACATGAAAATGCTAAGATTCATCACATACGCATATATTTATTTTTTTTCCTTTAAGGATCAATTCCCAAAGATTTGTATTGGGTCCTACAGTATTACTTTAAATGAAGTTACTATAAAATTTAGTTTAATTTTAGATATCTTATTATCTAAGAGGTATTTATTTTCTTCTAAGAACAGATTTGTGTTCAAGGTTAAAACTAACTGAACCTATTAAGGTAGCATTGATCGTCGCAAATGCTGGCAAACATGATTAAGCTGGTTGTAAACGAAATGAGAAGGAAGAAAAATAAGATGAAGTGTTTCAGATGATGATACCTATTAACTCACACTCATGGCCTTACGTGCATTTTTCCTTTATGTTTCTCTCTCGAGCCCTGGAAACATTCTTCCTGTGAGTTTCCCCCCTTATCAGAAGAACAAAGTTAGTAAGAGGCAAATTTTCTTCAAGCCAAATGTGACAGAACACACATCAGCATTCAGGAATGAGGTTTTAGCAATAGGTAGTAGTGGAATTGGTTTTGCCAGCAGCAGAATGTACAATCCTATTAGAGATGGGAAAAAGGAAAAGTATCACCTTAATTTACCTCCAGGCGATAGAGCAATAACTTGGGCTGCCTAGGGCTGCCTGTGTAAAGATACTTTAATCATACAGTAAAAACATTTTTAGTCTGCTGCCTCCTTTAGAGGAGCGAAGGCTCGCCTATGTTAATAAATGAAATTCATCCAGCACACTGTCTGGCAATGATGATATGCTATTCTTAATCTTTGTCAACATTAAATCTGTTTAAGAAGTGTAGCAGGCTACAATGAGATCAGCCCCCCCCTCCTCCCAGGTCCCCATATTCCCTGTGTTCGCTGCAGAAAAATTGGACTGCAGCCTTTGGTTGGGGCTGCACAAGGAGGAATTGCTCCGGAATTAAGGGAAGTCAGAGTTTCATTGCACAACCTTCAAATGGAAATGCTTTCTGTTGTCTTGAACCTTTGGGACTGAAGTCATTATAGTCACCATCAAACAAGAAAGTCTTCAGCTGTGGGTATTCCTCATGTTTGCTCTCTAGCTGTATGGGGAATGTGATCTTTAATTAGTTCAGGTTGTAAAATATTGCTGAGAATTTCCCAGGCACACTTTGCTTTGTCGTCTAGGTCAGCAAATGCAGTCCTGCCTTAATTGTGGCTGAGCTATTGTCTTGGACTGGTATTCCTAGAGTGCCTTTTACCAATTAATGGTCATATACCACTGGGAAATCATGTTGCCTTGTGGAAGCTCAAAAATAGCAATGCCCTAATAGACTGCCTATTAATAGTAATACAAAGTCAAGGACCTAATGCCATTTGGTGGTGCTATGCATGTGTGAAAGCCGTCTAGTAACTACCTTAAGGTATTTCAGCCATCAGTGTGTGTGTGTGTGTGTGTGTGTGTGTGTGTGTGTGTGTGTGTCTGCGCGCGCACACATGAGCACTTGTGTGTTTTCTTTTTGTCCCTTTCCCTCCTCTTTGTCTTTCTGCTGGGCTCTTTTCTGGTATGAATTTCCATTTTCTGTCAACTCTATGATTGATTGGGTTCAGGGAAGCAACATGTGCCAGTCGTTGCCTTTGAACCTGCACTTCAGATGTGTGGCGTTTTATTTTCTCTCCTGCCTCTTGGCTTATCATCAGTTCTAGCAGTGAATTTTGACATGTGCAAATTAATAATCATTCAGTCAAAATGAATATGGTGACCTCTGTGCCCACAATGTACTAAAAGAGCCAGGCAGTGCTCATGCGCTCGAGGAATTTAGAAATTAACGAGAGAAACCAAAATGTAGGCTTTTGTGTGTGTATGTGAATTTCCATCTGTCTCTAATAGTCTGTCAACTTATTATAGTTTAATGTAACCCTATGATTCTTACATCTGCATGTGATCTACTCCCAAGAATAATAGTTAAATTTATGAAAGACAGAATTAAGCATTGAAATGACCTCTCTAGGCTGGAAAGCTGGACCAAACCAAGGCATGGAAGCATTACAGGGATAAAAATAAAACTTAAATTGAAGTTCAAAAATGAGGTTGTAGAACTGCAGGGTGGACAGATGGCCCAGCAGTTCATTTGAAAAATACCTTGATGTTTTGGTTTTGTTTTTTTGTGTGTGTTTTGTTTGTTTTTTTTACCAAAAACTGGGATGAAGCAGAGTATGGAATTGTTTGTTTCCAAGAAGCATAATGCAGCCTTCGAAGGTAGTGATAGACAACTGTGGGTTTAAACAAGCCATTTCCCCAATGCAAGCCACAGGCACCGGGAGTATTGCATTAGGGGTTGTTTACAGACTGAATATCACCTAGGAGAAGATAAGCAGCATGGAACCAATGGGTAAGAACCATCTTGTAGAGTGAAGTTCAAAAACAACTAAGAATGCTGACTGCAGAGAAGAAAAGACAGAAAAAAGAGAGATTCATTCATTGTTTTAAGATAACGTGGTATAGAAAAGACTGCATAAATATTCTGTGCTGTTTCAGTGGGTGGAAAGTGCATGCAGGCAAATATGTGGGCCGGCTATGAGAAGGAACTTTCTAACAATTGGAGCTGCGCATGAGGAGCAGAAAAGCTTGGGAAGTAGGGAGCTCATAAATATCGGGCCTTCAGACCCAGGCCAAAGTGATGCTGAATGCCTGCTGTAGAAGGATGTTTGCCTCTGCTGATCATGATGCACTTACAGTGTTGAAGTACTCAGGGCATGGTAAGTGGTCCTGGAAACAAAGCCTGATTCTGTCACTTATAGTGTGAACTTGAAAAGATTACTGAAACTTTTAAATCTGTTCCTTTCTCTCAAAATGGATTGAATACAATACATGTAAGTACAATATAGTAAGCACTCAATAAAAGGTAGTTAATTATTGCTCTAATCTTTTACACCTACTCTTCATTCTTTGCCTTAGTGTGAGAAGTGAGCTGGAGATGATTAGCTGGTGAAACCCTGATATATACTGCTCAGTGCATAGGTCCTTGATTTTGTTAGCCATGGCTTCATTTTTCAAATGAATGTCAAGCAATTTGAACCAAAAAGTGTGGCCACAGAGTCCCAGTCTACTTTATTTAGTTATGTCCATAGAACTTGGGATGTAATATTTGATTCTTGCATTTTAGGAAAACACCGGATTGTAATATGCATATTGCCTTATAAAACAATAGTCATGATTTAAAAACAATAATAGTAAGAGCAACATTTAAAGAGTGTGTTTTATGTGCAGGTACCTTGCTAACATATTAAATAATAAACACCCACTGTTTTCTACCATTATCATCATAATAGGTGAATTACCAGTAAACACGGTATGTTATTTAAACCTCAAGTAATTTTATGAGGCATCATCCCTGTTTTATAGATGAGGAAACAGGGGCTTAGAGAAGTTACTTGCATAAGGTCACATAACTAATAAATAAGCTAATTTGGGATTTTTCATCTGAATTTTCACTGTGCATCATTACTCCAGAATCAAAGTCATTTACAGTTAATTAGCTGTTTTTCACCTTTTTTGGCCATGACCCTCAGTAAGAAATACATTTAAGTATTATTTATGATGGGCAATATATGAAAGCAACCTAAGTGTCCATTGATAGAGTAATGGATAAAGACACAGTGGTACATATATACAATAGAATATTACTCAGCCATAAAAAATGAAATGGATGGACCTACAGGGTACTATGCTAAGTGAAATAAGTCAGACAGAGAAAGACAAGCACCATATGATTTTACTTAGATGTTGAATCTAAGAAACAAAACATATGGACAAACAAGAAAGAAACAAACTCATAGACACAGAGAACAAATTGATGGTTGTCAGATGGGAGGAGGGTTGGGGAAATGGGTGAAAAAGGTGAAGGGATGAAAAAGTAAAAATTTCCAGTTATAAAAATAATCATGGGGATGTAAATTACATCATAGGTAATATGGTCAATAATATTTCAATAGCCCAACCGGCATGGTTCAATGGTTGAGCATAGACTATGAACCAGGAGGTCATAATTCGATTTCCAGTCAGGGCTCATCCAGGGTTTTGTGCTCAACCCCCAGTGGGGGGTGTGCAGGAGGCAGCTGGACAATGATTCTCTCTCATGATTGGTGTTTATATCTCTCTCTCCCTCTCCCTTACTCTCTGAAATCAATAAAAATATTTTAAAATTATGTTGCAATAACTGTATGGTGTCAGATGGGTACTATTCTTAATGGGATTATTACTTCCTAAGGTACATAAATGTTTAATCACTTCGTAGTACACCTGAAACTAATATAAGATCATATGTCAGCTTTAATTGCAAACAAACAAAAAAAGAATTGATGGAACATTTTGCAGCAAATAAAATTTTGTTGTAGAGGTTGGGGGAAAGAAATACATTTATCCACTGTAGCTGCAAAGGCTCTCTTGCTCTCGCTCTCTCTCTTTCTCTCATTCTCTCTCCTCCCTCCTCCCTTCCTCCCTCCCTCCATTCTCCCCCTGTTTTATTCCCACACACACATTTTACAAAGCACTATTTATCCTTACTCCATACAACATATTCTGATTTTTTTCATCATATTGTATTTCATTTTTTAAAAATACACAGGCCAAACATATTAAGTGATCTTACTAAGTAATCATTACTAATTACAATTTTTAAAATAATGCAGGCTTGTTCTAGCTCTTCCTATAGGACTAACAATTGTATACATTGGATGAATGATAGTACTCATGTATGTAAAAGGATTTGCTTCTTACTCTTTTGAGAGGGTCCCATGAAACAATGTCATTTCCTAACGGCAGAGGTTATGGTGAAGGAGAAGCGCATTATATGAATCATGTTGTCCAGATGAATTACTGCTGTCATCTGAATTAAAACAGATACATTGTTCCAAATCAGAGTCCTAAGTGACTTGAACATTTCCATCAGAGATTGTGAATTATTATGTAATGGAAGCTAACTGGTTGTAGTTTTTCATTTGAGAACAGCCATATCTGTCAGGTCCCAGATCATACACAAAAGCCAAGTTGTGCCATAAAAAATACAATGTGGGAACCAGGAGACAGCACAGAGTCTGCGAAGGAGCCAGACTGCTTGGGAGGTCAATGATTAGACCAGGGCGTGGAGGGAGCAGGTCCAATTTATTTTGGTGGGTTTTTTCCACCTCATCTTCTCTTGGATGCTTCCCAGTGACTATGCCTATTTGTTTAAGGGCCACTTGAAACCTCTGTGTTCTCTGCTTGGGGCTCAGGTTTAATAGCAGAAACTGAAGTAAGATATTCCAAAGGTCCCTTGGTTATTAGGAGTTTAATATTAGTTCTCTGCAGGAAGTCATGCAAATGGCTGATAAGCTCTATCCGCTAAAAATGAAACAATTTTATAGCTAATTTCAAAAACCCTATGTTGGGGATATCTTGGAAGCATTGCTTTAACTGGTTACGAATTAATATATTGCACTGTTGCCTCCCCTTCCTTGCTATAATTTTTCTTTCTATAAGAACAGTTATCCTGGCGAGCTTTCAGATCTTCCTGACAAGAGTTACCTGTTGTCATGTTCCCTGGCAGGGCACTTCTGCAAATGCCTTTAGTTCAGGAACGTTTCCCTTTCACCCAACACACATTTGTTGAGAGCTTATATGTGCCAGGGACAGAGAGCACAGAAGATGAATAAGACATTGACCCCCTGTAAGACATTCATCAAGGTATCAGAGATGAAGAAAATTTCAAAATTGTGTGCTAAGTACTATCCTAGTGATAGATACAAATATAGCGTGAAATAAGTGGCCAGGACAGCTCTGGGGTTAGTGACATCACAGAGGAGGAAGTGTTCAGGGAAGGGTGGTTATCCCAGGATGAGGGAACAACGTGAAGCAATTCTGGGGTGTGTGGAGTATGCGGGAGGATGGAACAGGGGGTGAAAGGAGAAGAGGCTGGAGACAGGAGTGGAAAGATCATTGAGGTGGCCATGCGTGCCTACTGGAGATTGTGTAGGGGCACTTGCTGCCTCCTTTGGAGCAGCTCTGGGTGCTGGTTCACCCATGTGATCATGTACAGACTCTCTGAGGAGAATGGCTCCCACTGGTACTCCCTTTGCAGTCATTCTTGGACTTGCTGAGACTTTTCACTGGAGACTGAACAACATTACACTTGATTCACGACGTTGGGTGTCTGCTTACATCTCCGGTCCTGGCTCCTAGTTGTGCAGCAGATGCACTGTGGAGGAGCCAAGGCTGCAGTGCCAGCCTGGGTGCAGCTGGCGTCCATCACCGCTCCCCAGGGCTGCCTGCAGTGGGACAAGGTTGCAGAGCTACATCTGCGACAGCTTTGCTCGGGTTATGTGAAGACTTTGCCCACTGGTGAGAAGCTTAGATTTTCTCAACTGGGCCTCCTGCTATTTTAATTAAACTTTGCTTTTAGCAGCTCTTCCTGTTTCCACTCTCCTGGGGCTAACTAGGTGTATTTGTGTATTTCTTTTTGCTTTTCAACTCATGGCCACATGGTTGACACTGTGAATGGATGTAAAAAAATTATAATAATCCTCTGCTGGGCTCTTCTGTACAATCATCAAAGCCACATTGGAAGTAGAAATACCATTCATTATTCAACAAATATTTATTGTTCAGATACTATGTGCAATAACTGTCAGGTGCTAGGGTCTGGGTTGAGTAAGACACACAGGATCCTCTCTGCTCTGGGGGATATTATAGTGTATTGGGGGAGATGGACATTAACATTATAATTAAAGTCATATGTGATGGAACCCACTCCTCAGAAAGGCAGGGCAATGCATCGTTGGCTAGAGAACATGCCAAATACTGTTTTTTAATTTTATTTATATTGATTTCAGAGAGGAAGGGAGAGAGATAGAAACATCAATGGTGAGAGAAAATCATTGATTGGCTGCCTCCTGCATGCCCCCCACTGGGGATGGAGCCCACACCCCAGGTATGTGCCCTGACAAGGAATCGAACTGTGACCTCCTGGTTCATTGGTCCATGCTCAACCACTGAGCCACGCTAGCTCATTTTGAGCAGGCAGCTGGTCAGAACTGGCCCCCAAACCAAAAACTTACCCATGCAACCTACAGTCCAGAATGATCTGCAATTCCAGTTTCATTCTCTTTTCACACCACAGTGCCCGTGTTTTCCTATCTGTCACAAACTTCCACAGGTACCTAAGAATTTACCTCTATTGGACTCTGAAGTGTAGATGAGTGAAAGGAGGGGGTGAGGATGTGGTGGTGGCCAAGGTATCCAAGAGGCCCTCCTTTTGGAACATAGTCCCTTTTTTTCTCTTGAATCCTAAGCTTGTCCCTCTTGTCTGACCAAGAAACTATCCTAAGTTTAACCTAGAGCTGCCTATGTCGAGTGATAGCTCCCACATACCACTCTCATACATTTTTACTTCATGAACCAGTTTTCCTTTGGAGATTGGATATGTATCTATAATGTACATACGCTGTCTGTACCGAGCATCAGAATCTCTCACTTGCACCAAGCAAGCACGTTTTTTAATAGTCTGTTAATATAAGGTTGGAACATTTTTCATATCATCTTGAATTCTCACAGTACCTTTTCTTTTTCAGTTTCTAAAATAATTATTTCTTTATCTATGCATATTGCTTGCTTCACATTATGGGCAGGGTCTAAATTAATAATTCTTACAAAGGGGAGAAAAATCAACATGATTTTTCATCTCTCTGTCTTGAGGAAAGTGCATAGTAATTTGTTCACAAATCTCAATAATTTGTTCTAAAACTAACATTTACCCGTATTGCTGTTTACACAGTTTAGAATCCCTAAGCACATGGAAATAGAAATTTTGAAAGAGACATCCTATCTGCAGCATAAAAGCAGCATGGTAACCACACATGGGTCTTCTAACAGCATTCCCCCCTTCTTTTTCCTTCTCTGTACAAGTCAGCAGCCACATATTTAGCAAAAATGCAAGCCTTGTGCGTATGCACGCTGGTTTTCATGACTGTAACTAGATGAAGATCCTTCTTTTGTTTTCTTGTCTCTTGTCTTGTCGGAGCCTGATCTAACACAGTGAGTTAGTACTTATCTGTGTCTTGTGGATGCTTCTGGTACTGCCCAGAGCAAGTGGGCACATTTCATCTCAATTACCAATAGAAGATGAACACAGGGTGAGGAGCCCGAGTCAGAGGTTAGAAGCATTTAATGGGATGAAATGCGAATGAAAATTGGAAAACAATCCCAGGCCTCTATAGGAGATGAGAACAGGAGAAACTCAATTAGAGAAAACCATACACTTTTCTCCTTCTGGGCCGGGGTTTCTTTGCACTATTGTAGTTGCTTATTTGGTTATAAATAGGAAAGCAAAGAGTTTATTGTTTCCATTGTGAGGAAAGGTGAGGTGGTCTCCAGGATTTCATTCATGTGCTCCAATGCTTATGTAGAGTCCCTATAACCTAATCAACCTAACTTAATTACCTAAGCATGGCATGGTCTGAGATTTCCAGCACGCTGGTCAAAGGAAAAAGACGTTTAGGGGGATTTAACCTGAAAGGATGAAAGAAAACAGAAATTCTGTAGGGAGCTTTTCCCATGGTAAGCTCTTCTAAACTTGTCAAAATAAAGATAGTTCACAGTTTTTAGGTCACAAATAGGAAAAAGCAACAATACTAAACGTAGACCCCATCCATCTTCCTTTGTTTGGTCTCTGTTTGGTTTCCATCACCTAGAATGTGTTTTTGCCAAGGGACTGAGTTCAGCTATTTTGCTTACTCGGTAAATGTCCAATCATCTGTGAAGGTAGAGCCCATTAGCTTAAAAGAAGAATAAGTGAGCTCTGTGCTTCCGTTATTTTATTAGGACATCATTGAAGGCTGTTGTTCTGTGTGGACGGGTGGTAGGAGATGTGTCTCTGGTTGATTGTGGCTTTACTTACACTTTTCCTATTCTGATATGGGGAGAAATCAAGGAAAGAAAATAGGGCTCCCTCCATTTTCCAAAAGCACAAAATGTCAGCAGAAAAGGAGAGAAGTTCCAGTGGGTCTGCCCACAGTCAGGATTGGGCATCGTACCATCCAGCATTGCTTGCAGAGTAAATGCATGTGCTTTTGTGAATGGACACGTGTGTACACACTGCAAAGCAATTGCCCCAGTCATTTTGCTTTAGAGAATCTTTCTTCAAGGCTAACATCTACAACCTAAAAAGGCTTTTCTAAGCAAACCTCAAAGCCCCAGTCCAAATGAAGACTTGTGTATAGCTGGTCTGCTCAGAGGCCCCAGACGCTCCTTGTGCTGAGTTAGAGCTGGTGGCAAGTAAGTCTAAATATTGGATTAAAGTATGACTAACGCTGACCGCCTGTCCACATGGACATGTTCTTACTTGAAGTGCTAAAGGCTATGTTCTGACATTTTATTTAAACTTCCCACAGCACTTTTCAAGGTTGAAGAGTTTTACGGACAAATTTTAATTTAATGAAAGTTGTGCCTCGTGTGAAGTTTTTCTTCTCAACATTTTCAGCACCATGTCTGTTGACAAAGTTTCCTCCCAGTTGTTTGTTGCTTAGTAAAATGGTGGAAATACAGTGAGGAATGGTTTAAAGATTTTTATTTATGAGGCCAGCTATTATAGATGGTAACTTGTATTATTTTTATTTTTGTTTTTCCCCCAACAATAATACAAATCTTACAAAGATTTATTTAAAAAAGTGATCAGAAACTGCTGATGAGTGATAATTGGTGCAACTTTTCTCTAAGGCAGATAATTCAAATGCCTTTAAAGACGTACATATCCTTCGATCTATTAATTCTACTTCTAGGAATTTATTCTAAAGAATAATTGGAAAGTGGTATAGATACAAGGTTATTCATCTGATCATGAATTATAATAGGGAAAAATAAAATATGACCTCACGAATGACCTAGCAAGAGGGGCTTCATTAAATAAATGATAAATATCATATGAGTATATCACATGCTTACTGAGCACCTAGTGTATACTAGCCATTCCTCTAGGGTACACAACAATGATGCGACAGAGAAAATTATTTCACATCAGAAGCTTACATTTGATTGTGTTGTTGGGCTAGTGGGAAAGTGAGCGTTACTCCACAGTTGTTAAAAGTGCATTATATAGAGCTATAGTTACTGATGTGGAAAAATATTCAGTATTCGATGGTGAGGTTCTACAATTACTGAGAAATATGCTGCTTTGGGGTGAAAATAATATTGAATAAAGCAATACACCAAAGAGCATTAACAGTTATTACCTCTGGGTCATGAGATAATGAGGTTTTATGAGTGATTTTTTTTTTACTTATTTATGTTGCATATCTTTTCTATAATGAAGTCTTAATTTTTTTAAACACAAAGACTAACCTAGTAACCAGTTTGATTGCTGCAAAAATTCCTGCCCTCCTCGCCCCCCTCAGTCTCCCCCTTTCTTCTCCCCTCTCATCTATCTATCTCATCTATCATCTGTGCCTGAAACACAGGAATACAAAAAAGCTTCCCTATTCCTTTGTCCACTGTTGCTATCAGACTCTATGTCTAGATATCCAACCAAACTCCTGTGTGCTCCAGTTTGTGCTCATTTCTTCTTCTAAAGAAATAGAATCTAGCTAATTAGTGCCCTTCATGCAAAAACCCCCGTGCTTTCAGACACTTAACAAAACCACTTCTGGACTTTATTTCCTATATTGTCTGAAAGCATTTTCCCCATTGAGGTTTCAGCCTCCCTTTCCATTTGTCTGTGTGGATTCATACCATTGTACTGGGCATGGTGGATATGCAAATTAGCACAGACCACAGAAAAGATTTGAGTCTGGGTTACAGGAAAGAAAAAGATCAAAACTGAATGCAAGCTGGGTGTGTTGCTCACAGCCTCGTACTCCCTGTCTGCTTCCTCTTTTCAGGCTGTTGGTGCTCGGTGCCAGCTACTCACCAACAGCCTGAACACTAGAATCACTGTAGAGAGAGAACAGGTATACATGTTGAGTTCATTAAAAACCAGTACCTAAAAGTTTGTGGGTGGTTGTTTTGTTTTGTTATTTAACCCCAAATGTATGTTTACTGAGCCTACACATCTTCACCGCCAGGGAGGCTTAGTTTAGAGCAGGCAGCACAGTTTAGATTTCCTAGGTCCTGCACACACAAGGAGAGCTGTCCATTTTCATTAACTCCCAATAAAAGCTTGAATTCAGCCAGCAGCCCTTTGTCTTCGTCTTCTGCGCAGCTCTCCAGCTTTGAGCTTTGTGAAATACCGGAATGAAGGTGGCTTGCATTCCAGCACATAATTGTTCCCCACCACTGCGTTGTGGGTTTTTCTTCTCCTTCTGCCAAGATGAAAGATATTTAATCAATAAGAGTAGGCATGAAGAGGAGGGATCAGAGTAGAACTAAAGTGTCACAGGGTGGAAGTGAACCAGTGAATGAGAGCCCGCAGAGAGAAAGAGCCCTGCTGGTGCTTCATCTGGGGGCCTGAAGGCATTGATTCTGACTACCTGGGGTGTGTACCTTTTCTCCTCTAAATGCAGGAGAAAATCATCCAGTGTCTCTATGAGGCTACAACTTGGCTTTCAGCTCGGAGGATATTACCATGACACCATCTGCTTGCTAGGGAGCAAAGGGACAACCAAAAGCTGGACATGATTTTTAAGAAAACGGTCTTATCGAATAGGATAATTCACAAATAGTTAAATTTCAGAGCCAGTGAACTATCAATTCTGCATATGCATTAGAGAAGACTAAACTAGATGACAAGCTCAGTCCATCATTTCATTTTGCCTAGTGATCCCAGGATAGCAAAATATCTAGTTGACTCAAGTACAGCTAGTTACCCCCAAGCAGCTATTGGTCAGACACCCCAACTTGCTTGAATTTACCAAATGTCATAATGTTATTCTTCACTGTTTATTAAAGATTTATAGTGTTCCAGATTCCTAGCCACCATCCTAGGATAGAGAAAAATAAGGCAGGTTCCCTCCCATCGGAAGCTCTTAGTCCAGTGCTACAGGGACAATAATAAAAGGCTAAGATAAAGGCAGAAGGGATAAGCCCCTAGCCAGCCTGGCTGGGTGAGGGACCTTCTCTGAATATGAAACCTTGAAACTTGAACACAGAGGCAGTTTGGAAGCAGGGCCAAAGAAGCAGCATGTGCAGTATTCTTTTATAAAAGCAAAGGAGTGATGGATATTTAAGGAAGACTAGGTCCATCAATTCACCTGGTCTCAGACCAACCCAACATCTGAGAATCTTCTGAGAAGATACAAAAGTGGATGCAGAATGAGACCTTTTTTAGAAATGGAGGAAGGGAATAAAACTGTTGAGTTTCCTATTACCAAAGAGCTGGTACCAACCCACTGTGAGGAGCTCAAGGGCATGGAATTGCCTTCTTTTTCATGATAATGGACACATGTGGATAGATCTGCAGGCAACTCCTGTAATGAAAAGAGTCTGTGACTCCTATTCACTGCTCCAGATTCCGGGCTTGAATTTGTCACTTGATGAGCTGGGCGATTCGCTTAAAATTGCCAATTAAAAAAAGTACATTAAAGTACATATTTAAATACACTGTGTATCATGTATGTGATATATAAAGTATATAAAAGTATATGCACATATAATATATATACTAACATTTATTTGAATGATTTTAAATATCTAAGTTAAGATTCTCTTCACCCACAATTTCCCTACTCATCTTGGCTCATCCCATGTCAGCTCATTTCAGTTATGTCATTTCAAATTGGCAGCAGTTACAGATGTAACAATAGGACTGCGTGGGTTTATGAGGATGAAAAAATCCCCATTCTTCCTTAATTATGACCATCTGTTCACTGTTAAGGTATTAAGAGCCTAATGCAAGTCCAGGGATTAATAGGCAAAGAAAGAACATGGTATCTGTGTGATCCTGCTGAAGGCAAGCAAGGGTTGGCTAAAAGTGGTTTCAGAGCCCCTGAAAGAATTCAGGGTGCTCTCAGCAATTTAAAAGTGCACTTAGATGTTAACATCTGGGAGTGCTGGGTGAAGGGTGCATGGGATCTCTCAGTACATTTCTTTGTACCCTCCTGCGAATTTATAATGACTTCAAAATAAAAAGTTAACAAATATTTTAAATGCACTGAGAACGAGAAATTAATATTTTGACTCACTAGAAATAAGAATTAGCACAAGTAAATATACTTTATTAAAAGCATCTACAAAGAAAATGCCATCAGGGTGTTTTTTATATTGTTGTTTTGTCTTTTTTTTTAAACTGCCTCAGAATCCTTAATACTTATCTCTATAGGGTGATTTTCATTATGTTGTAAGCACATGACCCCCAGAGGATTTCCTGAACTATTTGTTGACAAGCTGTGTTAGCACTGTTGTGAGTGTTTGGGTGTCATTCTTTTGGGGAAATATGTCATTGAGACCTGGGATATGGCATATGGGATATGGCTGGAAAATAGAAAAAGTGAGTACCCCAGCATATAATAGTCATCTGATTGTGAACAGCTCCATACATTTTTCCCTTTCAGCTTAAATATTTAGAGCCCGTTTGATGAGAACACTTTACACATCCTTTCCTAATACTTGTTTTTGAACAAAGAAGGACAATTATAGCTTACATGTGCTTCATGCTGGGATCAACTAATTCCAGTTGGAGCTGTTCTCAGTTCTTATAAATGCATCATACATACATATTGTTTGTGTATCTGCTTTGCTTATACAATTAAATATTAAGATGCCGAAAGGATTCTGGTCTGCTATTGCCTTTCTTATACAGCAAATAAAGATGAAACAGGAAAAGAAAAATTTTATGATCATAAACAGATCTCAAAAATAAAGAGTATAAAAACCTCAAACATATTTCCAGAGAACTTTTAAATGACATTTTCATATCCGCATAAAATTTGAGCATCGCATTTGAATCCTCTTTGAGCATTTCAGTGATAGATGAAAATGTGAAGGGTAGGAGTCCACATCTGGATATCCCACCTGAATTTTTTCACTGAGCAGCACTACCTAGAACATGCTACAAACTCACTGTAACTGGTTTATTGTTTAATAAGATATATTACCCATGTCCACTGCCACTTAATACACATGTGTGGATGGACAGAGGTCAGACCCTGCTGATTCAGAGACAGAGATGAGGAGGAGAAAGAACTAGAAGCCTACATAACACATGAGGGCGGGATTCTTAGAGTGGAGAGGAAAAGCCCTGGAAAGAGAAAGACATCTGGTATTTAAACAGCTGTCACAGGAAACAGTGGATGCAGGCAGATCCATTCTGTTTTATTCTGCGATGAGAGGCGGGTGCATGTAGAAATAGCATTCGAAATTGGAGAGACCAGCATTTCACCTCAGTGTGAAGAACTTCACTTTAGCTGAAACAGCCTAGTAAATAGAGAGGATCCTGTCACCAGACTAAGAACCGGCTTGGGTGCCTGGTCAAGGATGTTGTGGGAGGGATGCTTTCATTATAATCAGTGATCTTTGAAGTCCTTTCAGGTCTCATTTGAGTGAAGTTAAACTTATCTCATCACTGATCTAAGTTAACTTACTGCTGATTCAATATCAAGACTTCCTTTATTCATGAACACAGGTTTACTGAGTGCCAGCTACACGCCAGGCACCATTGTGGGCAGTGAGACTATAACGTATTAAGCAAACAGACAGAGACTCTCCTTACAGAGCCGACTTTCTGTAACAGGTGTATGGAAGGAAACTCCTTTCTAGAGATCAACACTCCAGCACTGTGTTGGGTAACGGACCAAGAATATATCCAAAACATTATAGTCTGCATATTTTTCTAAATCAAAACAGACTCTTTGTAGAGGACCAGTACTATTTTTATTTATTTATTTAGTTAGTTAGTTAGTTATTAATATTCTACAATGATATACCAAAAAGTACCTTATGATGATTTCTACAGTCAACCTAAAGAACTAATATAGGAAAATTTTAACTCAATTAATGACACTTCTCTATCAGAGGAGAAAAAAAATTCTTTGGGCACAAAATACTATGCAAGTTTGATATCTCTATGGATTCATAGTGTTTTAGTTAACAAATGGTCTTAAGTTTGGCAGACCAGGTGTTGAGAACTACATCTTCTGTGTACTGTTTACTTAACCTAATCTCTGTTTTCTTATCAGTAATATAGGGACAAAAAACAGTAATTACCTCATGAGTGCTTGACACTAATGAATATTTGCCAAATAAGTGAGGGATTTAGAAAATATAATGAAGAATGCATTTATCGCATGTCCATAGTACCAGGCCCTTAATGAATGGGTGTGGAGATGATGGTAGTGATGATAGTGCTTATAAAACTGTCCTTATTTGGAGATAATATGGTCATCTGCATAGAAAGCTCTAAAATTCTATTAAAACTAAGATTTGAGTTTAACAAGGTTATAGGATATAAGATCAACATAAAAATGACTTTTTATATATTTACATCTAACAACTGAAATTAAACTAATAATGCTGTTGCCTAGCATGAGAAACATAAAATGTTTAGGAATGAATTTGACAAAAGTGTGCAAGATCTGTATAATAGAACTATAAAGCATTGTTTAGAGAAAACATAAATAAATAGATTTAAGCATCAATAGAATTGAAGTTGCTAAGATGGCAATTCTGACCAAAAGGATTTAGAATCAAAATCATAGTAGATTTTTCTAAATTTTATATGGATTCTAAAGCTGATTCTATAATTTTTATGGAAACACATAGGATCTGGAATAGCTCAAACAACTTTGAAAAAGAAGAGCATAGTAATAAGAGTTACACTTCCTGATTTCAATACTTACTATGAAGCTACCTTAACATAGTGTGATATCCGTGTGAAGATGGAATAGGTCAATGAAACAGAATGGAGAGTTTAGAAATAGACTCAGACGTATATGTTCAATTGATTTTTGACAAAAATTCAAAGTTAATTCAGTGGACAAAAAAGTTTTTTCAACAGGCTGGGCTGGAACAATGGACATCTACATATTAAAATAATGAACTTAGGCCAATACCTGAGCCATATACAAACTTCAGTCAAAATTGATCCTAGACATGACCATAAAACCTAAAATTATTAAATTCTAGAAGAAAATATAGGAGAAAAATGTTTGTCCTTGAATTAGTCAAAGATTTGTAGATATGTACCAAAAGCATGATTTACAAAAGAAAAATTGATAATTTGGATATCATCAAAATTAAAACTTTCTGCTCTTCCAGAGATATTTATTACTAAGAGAATGAAAAGACAAGCCACATACTGGAAGAAAATATTTGAAAGTAAATTATCTGATAAGGGAGTTCTACCCACACATATAAAAATCTCCCAAAAGTTAAAAGAAAACAACCCAATTTTAAAAATCGATAAATAATTTGAACATTTAACCAAACCAGATATGTAGATGGTAGTAAGAATTTTTAAAGATGCTCAACATTATCAGGAAGATGCAAATTAAGACTTCAAGATGCTACTACATACCCAACTAACCATGCCAACTGAAGATATGGAGCACCGGGAATGCTCCACAGTTACTGCTGGTGGAATAGGATATGGTGCAGACACAGACCTGTCTTATGCTATAGCCATTCTACTCCTAGGTAATTACTCAAGAGTAATGAAAATACTCCCATACAAAACTTGTATGTGAATGTCTTAGCAGCTTTATTTGTAACATCCAAACACTGAAAGCAACCCAAAGGTCCCTCAATGTGTCAATAATTTTTTTTAATTGTGGTATACCCATACAATGGAATACTACTTAGAAATAAAAGGGAAAGGGGATGATATGTTGTTATACAGGTGGGGCAGAAGTAGGTTTCCAGTTGTGGATACTCAAAACACAGGGTTTATTCTTGTATTATTATTTTTTGTACTAGAGGCCCGGTGCACAAAAATTTGTGCACTGGGCTGGGGGGGATTCCTCAACCCGGCCTGTGCCCTCTCGCAGTCTGGGACCCATCAAGGGATGTCCACCTGCTGGCTTAGGCCCACTCCCTGGCAGTCAGACATCCCTCTGGCAGCCCGGGAGCCCTCGGGGGATGTCCACTTGCCAGTGGGGAGCAGGCCTAAGCTGCAGTTGGACATCCTTAGCGCTGCTGAGGAGGCGGAGAGGCTCCCACCACCACCCCTGTACTGGCAGCCATCAGCCTGGCTTGTGGCTGAGCAGAGCTCCCCCTGTGGGAGGGCACTGATCACCAGGGGGCAGTTCCTGCATTGAGCATCTGCCCCCTGGTGGTCAGTGTGTGTCATAGTGACCGGTCATTCCCAGTCGTTCTGCTGTTAAGGTCAATTTGCATATTACCCTTTTATTATATAGGATTATTTTCCATACGAACAACTGTAAACCTACCTTTGCCCCACACTGCGTATACAACAGGAGTGAATCTCAAAAAAGTTACTCTAACTGAAAGAAGCCAAACCATAAGAGTACATCTGTATGATTCATTTCTATAAAAATTGAAGAAAATGCCAAGTAATCTTGTGACAAGAAGGTAATCTGATGCCTGGCAATAGGGAGAATTGGAAACATTCATAATTGAGATTAAAAATGAGAAGGAGGATACTTTTAGGGCTAGTCATTATGTGTGTTAGCTTGTTTTAATGGTTTCAGGATATCAGAACTTGCCAAATTGTTTAAACATATATAGTTTATTATGTCAGTTATATCTCAATTTTAAAAAGTAATAAAGAATGCATGGTGGTTGTAACAAAGCTAAGGGCTCATGACATGATTTGGGGAACCTTGAAGGTGAGTTTTTGCTTGGTGGTAAATCATGTGGATTTACATTTTCAGTTGTGACCTTGTAGATCATCATTAGCTGTGAGAGTATAGAAGAAAGTGAGGAAATGCTATCACTGGATATTGGTAGTAGTCATATGGCTAATATGGAGCCTGAGATGAATCTTGCAATCACTGTGAACACATTTCAGTCACTCTTTTAAATCTGTCCTCAAATTGTTGGATCATGAGATGGATGCCAGAACACTGTGTTCCACGATACTCATTCACACTTCTAGTTAATGAGTAAATATAGCCATAGACATTGTTTTATCTTAATAAGAGAGTTAATTCTGATTTCTAGATGACATTTCTATCCTTTGTTAAAAAAAAACAGTAAAATCCAACCATATAATTTATTTCGCATTAGTGGATGCCTTTTATCCAAGGACTTCTCAAAGTCATTTAATGTCAAAGTCTGTGATAGACCAACTTCCTGTCTGACAGGTGAACGGAAAGAGAATTAAGTAACTTTCAAGAGTCACAGAGCAATTCTGTGAAGGCAAATCTGGGTGCATGTGAGTGCACATGAGGGCATGTGTTATGGATGGTCAGGCAAGGTACAAACCACACCAACTTCTTTCATGTTGTTGCTTATTGAGGCATTTTTTTTCTTTTTAGTGGCCTTACTTTTCCATTTCCCAAGCAGACCAGATATTTTTATGAAAGGGTATGTCATGGGCAAGTCACACAGACTGCAAGAATGCCCCATGACCAGAGAAGAAATTAACATCTCACAAGATACTATATCCCAAACTTCTCTCCCTTCAAGATTGTCCCTTGCTTTGGTGTGTGGTTAGTATTTACCAGGCTTTTGGTATTGCTTTTGATTCACATTGATTTATCTTATACTCAGCATCTACTATGTTGCAAGCATTTGGCCAAAGTCTTAGGATACATTTAATTCCATGATCACTACAACTGAAATGTGGGTAATAAAATTCGGCTTGTTTAGTTTAGATACCTTGTCCAGGGTCAAACAGGTAGTAAGTAATGAGTCTGGATTTGAAACTAGAGCATTCGAGGCAGACAGACTGTGTTTTTCTACACATAGCTGTGGGACCTTGGGTAAGTTGCTTACTTGAGTTTGAGACTTAATGTCCTCATCTATAAGAAAGAATTATAATATTTACATTACAGGGAAGTTGTGTTGCAAGTCTCATAGAACATCATAGATGCTCAGTAAACGCTATTCCACTGGCCTCCCAACCCCTTCTTTCCAGATTCTTTGCCTTCCCAGTCTGTCAGTCTCAAGCACATGAGACAGTCCAGCTGTTCGCTGTGCAGTTGTCCACTCAGTGCAGCTCTCCTTGCTCAAGAATCTGTCTACTCAGAAAGATTCTGAGTGTTTTGAAGACAGAGACTCTCTCTCACTTATCTCTGTCCCTCCAGTGCCCAGCACAGGGTCCAGTAGGTGCTTATGAATTAAATTGACAGGCGTCTTCAAGAGGTGTTTCCAGCGCGTTTAGAGAATTTTTTGCAACCAATGTCCCACATCCCAGATTCCCCCTGCCTACTCTTTCTCTTCATTCCAGAGACCACTTCATCTCCATCATTTGAACATCCTCTGATTGGAAGAGCTCCAGTTCCCCTGGGTGGAACTCAGGTCTGTATGGTGGCACGTGGTTGGGACTGCTTCCAGTGTTCCACTAAGCTGGCCATGGTTTTGTGATGGGCATGTGCCCTGTACTCACAGATCTTCTCACACCTGACCAGGTCTCCTTCTCTCAGAGCCTTCTCTGGACCTTAATGTCATGTTGACATTCTACCTCTCAACCCAGTTTGATAAGGCTGCCTGTTATTCATTCGGTCAATGGACACCTAGCCTCATGTTTGCAATCATTATTTCTTAATCCATTGGTTGCCTCCTGCTGCGCCCAGACTGGGGATCAAACCCAAAACCTGGGCATGTGTCCTGACCATCAATCAAACAGGAAACCTTGTGGTGTATAGAATGAACTTCCAACCAACTGAGCCACACTGGCCAGGGCAATCATTATAGTTTTTTCCTGTTTTTCTTCTTAATCTCGTATCTAGTATTTACTCTTCTAATGCCATATTAGCATTTCTGACTTTCTGGAATCATCCATGAATCTACAGGAACCCTTGTGCTTTATATATTCCCATTGAGAATATTTAAGGTTATCTTTTGTCAGATGGCTAACATTGTACAGGGTTCTTTAGTGGCTAACTTTGGAGTTGAAAGGTCAGCAGCAGTTGGGTTATCTCCTTTGAAAAGTTTAGCAGTTCTGAGATTTAGGCAACTGAGAATTTCATCCTAATGTTTCTGGACAGATGCCTTCCTCCCTCTCAGTTGCTATACTTGTCAATCTGCTTATTCAGGGTCTGTATGTGCCTAATATGGTCTGTCCAGAGTCTGACAGAAATACAGAAGGTATGAGTTTTCAGATCAGAATTGAAGGACTATTTTTGACTGGGGTATAACATGAACTCCATGCCCTCCATGAGTATCCTAACTGCTTAGAGCTTTTGTAAGCCGAGCCCCAGAATTTCTTCCCCACCACAGTGGAAATGAGGTCCCTGTCCTCAGTTTCTGAGCCCAGTGACTTGGGTGAGGGCTGTAAAGACACTGAATAGCACTGTATCTGGCTTTTCTGGCAGATGTCTCACTTCCTTATTGGCACTTGTTTCATCCATGAAATGAGAAAAGGTGGGAGGGAGAAGATTGGGCATTTATCTGGTCTTAATTTTGAATAATTGTCCATGAGTATCTCTCAAAGTGTCTCAGCATTTATTTATAGCTTTCCGTAGTGTTCTTTGGGGGCCTAAAGCTCATTCAGCTAGTGTGTTGATATGGTGTCTTCAGTGATTGTTTGGAATAACTGTGCCATTAGAGTTTCGGGGAAACTATGAAAAAAGGCTGACATCTCTGCATGCAAATTATTTGTATCCTAATCAGCAAAAGAATATTTGAAAGGTCCTTTTTTCATTTTTGTGAATGAGCACATAAAATAATGTACCCTGAGAGAGCTTTTGCTGCATAGGAAATCAATGCAATAGCAGGTCACATGGAGACATTAACCTGATATTGTTCTAATTCCTCAAGCAACATGGGAAGTATTTTGACCTCTGCCCTGCTCTCTTCCCATTGATTCCAACTGTGGCTTCTGTGTTGTGCACGCATGTAATGAGAGTCTGCCTATCCCCCAAATGCAAATAAGGCGTTTGTGAATGTAATTATAATCCTCAAATGGTAGAAGTACTCATTAATATGGTTTTGCAGAAAATAGTTTTCTTATGTAAGGCGGAAACATCTTAATGTAATCTTGTAATATGGGCTTCTTTTTATATGCCAACATTACTTAGCACAGCCCTCCTGAATTCGGGATGATTTACTTAATGTCCTTCAATTTCACGGTAGCAATCACGCTCTCTGTTTTCTCCTAGGAGTCATCTCTACTGCAGACATCCTGGATCGAGAGACAACAGGGTCCTACTGGCTGACAGTGTATGCCACAGACCGGGGCGTGGTTCCACTCTATTCCACTATTGAGGTCTACATTGAAATTGAGGACGTGAATGACAATGCCCCGCTGACCTCAGAACCCATTTATTATCCTGTCGTCATGGAAAACTCTCCCAAGGATGTGTCTGTCATTCAGATTCAAGCTGAGGATCCTGACGCTAGTTCCAATGAAAAACTGACATACCGGATTACAAGTGGGAATCCTCAGAATTTTTTTGCCATCAATATCAAAACAGGTAAGGGCATGCTCATATGACTCTTTAAAATTGGTAGTCCAGCTTTTAAATACATCGGCCTGATGCTTGCTTACTTATATTATTTTATTTATCCCCTTATTTATTTTGTGTGGAGAACAGCATCCTCCTTTCAAAGGGGGGTTTCTGAACAGCTAAGCATTCTACTATCTATGGTATATTTACATTTCAACTGATACCAAGGTGAAGGGATCTAATAAAAATTAGAGGCTTTTATAGAAAGCCTTGTATTTGCTTTATTCCAAAGAAAACATAAATGGCCCAGCCGGTGTGACTCAGTGGTTGAGGGTCGTCCTATGAACCAGGAGGTCACAGTTCGATTTCTGGTCAGGGCACATGTCTAGATTGCAGGCTCCATCCCCAGTGTGGGGCATGTAGGAGGCAGCCGATCAATGATTCTCTGTCATCATTGATGTATCTCTCTCTCTCTCTCCCTCTCCCTTCCTCAAATATATATACTTGAAAAAAAAGAGAAAAAATGGTTCCAGGATACTCAGAGGGCCAACTACTGTCTTTCTGTTTCTTGGGAGAGAATAACTTGGCTCTGAGTGAGCTATCTGTGACACACCTCCTTCTCAGAACTTCCTTGCTCATTCTCAGGCCTGCTTGCTGTAAGAGCTCCTTAAAGTCTTAACTTTAAGCCTGTAGTTTCTTGTGATTCCTATACCTACCCATCAGTGAAGTGTCAGTGTTTCGGAGAACTTCTGGTGTCCCAATCTCTACACAAACTATACAAACATTTAATTTTCTGGTCTTTTGCTCAAAACATTTCTAGAGAATGTAACAAAAAAAATTTTAATAAGAATCATCAAGGGCCAGAGTGGAATTTGTTGGAATGCATTCTGAGACAAGTATGTAGACTGGAAAATGCTTTGTAGAGCGAATCTCAGTTTGTTGCTTTCTTGTGATTTGCCTCTTCTAGATCTTAAGAAGTAAAACACTCAGTGAGAGTTGTGGTGGATAAAGTTTTAATTAATTGAAATTTAGAAGAATGTAAAAAATAGATACTATCGCTATCGCACCCTGGAAAAGTGAAAAGTTAGGGTAGGTTGTTATTTGTTGATGTGGACACTGCTAGGTTTCCAAACAAACTGCTGATCGTGTTGGTAGTTATTTCTCCTGCCTGTGTTTGTTAAAGTAGAAACACACAGCTGACCCCAGGCATTTTATAAATGTGAAGTTCCCATTAACATAATTTGAAGAGAATGCCAAGTATTTTGGAAACTATTGATTTTCTCTAATGATGAGTGAGTCGGTCATTTGGTTAAGCCGAGTTTAGCATTCTAACAGTGTGGAATCAGGATTTGAATTGTGTTTCATTACAAAAAAGAGTGGTCTTCCTCTGTCAGTGAGTGAGGCCTGCTTGAACCTGAAGAAGTCTCAGAGATTTGGAGCCTGGCCCAACGTTTCAGAGCCCCATTAAGTGGGGAAAACGGCTGGTGCACTTGAAGAACGCCTGAGCTGTGCTGGGAATTCCCTCCTGATTCGCTTTCTTGCTATAACAAAGAGCTCCGTGTCACATGGTGACAGAGAAATGAATTCTGATACGTTAGAAAGTTGAGAGAGAGAATAGTGGCAAAAAAGCCACAGTACAGAGGTCGAGGACACAAACATCTTTACATTTCATAGCCCCTGTGGAATCTGAGATACCAAGTCGGATTCTGCATCTTCCACCTTGATTTCATTAGCCCTTGATCATTAACAGTGAGCCCAGCATGCTCCTTATGATAAAAGACACTGCAGAAGGGCATTTTCAATGGAAAATAAAGGAAGTGTGAATGTCACAGGGAAGAACTGGGCTTGGATGTGAAGAATGTAGACTGTACGTTATGTGCAGAGATTCTATATACGCGTGTAACCAAAGCTGTCTTTTGTATAGCTTTTTAAAAAGTGTGCACAGGAATGTTCAGAAAATATTGTATTCCCACAATTTGGCCTATCTTACCTAATAAGAGTCTTAATCATATTTCTAATTTCTATGTTTTTGCAATAGATTTTTAAAAGCATTTGTGCTAGGAATGACATTTTAGACTAACTTTTTAAATTGCCTACGATAAATATATAGCATACTTTGTAATTCTCAAGCACATGGTAAGAAAACACTGGATATTGTTTATTCATTTGATCGCTCACCAAGCAAATGTTGTGCCCAGTAGTTTACAAACAAGATCTAATAAATAAGATATGTTCCAATTTTTTCAGGGACCCAAGGAAAAATGAAATTAAAATTATACACACACACACACACACACACACACACACACACACATATATATATGTATACACACACATATATAATACAATAAAAAGTACAATAATTGATTATGGTAGAGAAGTTTTACTCATTATGTGGTTAGTGTGAGTGATAGTCAAGGAGTGCTTCATGGAGGAGGTGACATTTGAGATTAGAACTCTTATGTTTCCAATCTTTTTGCTGCACTTCCTGAGAAACAGGAAAACATAGACTATATCAGACAGCTTCCCCAACTTCATGAACTTGGGAAAGTTCTTGAGCTCTCTGAACTCCAGTGTTCAGGGAGCAGGGATTGTTGCAAGGACTATCGAAACCTCCTGTGAAATGCTTTGCATGGTGCCTGGTGCAGTGAAGCTGTGCAGTGCAGGCTGAGAGCATCCTGAGGGCTTCCACTTAATCCCCTTGCACTTCAGATTCTTAGCTGGAGAGTGAGAATGACCTTACTCACTACACAGGGGTTGCTCATGAGACTGAATGTCATGCTGTGTTTGAAGGCTGTAGGTAAACTACAAAGCTCTGTAAGAATCGTGCTTTTACTATGGGCATTTCTATTGGGATTCGCAGAACCTCAGGCCTGGTGCAATTTTGTTAAGCGTGTTGCCCTAAGTACCACGGTGCCTGTGGAGCAGTGCTCAGCCAGCTCAACCAACTTTCCAGAGACATTTTCATTTTTGGCATTCCTTCCTGTCTCCCTGAAGTCATTTGCCTGAAATAGTTATGTTAATGTAACATTTTTTAGTAATGAATCTGGAGATGTACCTACCCAGGATATTTAGGGAAGATTTGTGCTTTAGATTTTCTCAAGTAAAAATTGGATGTAGACTCATTTAAACTGACCTTTCAGTCCTTCCTCTGGGTTAGAGCTGAAATTTATAGACTTTTGTTTTGTTTTGGCAATGTGCTACATAATAAATAGAGATTAAAATGATGAATGCAAAGTCAAATCCTATCAATAATTATGATCCACAGCTTGCAGCAGATAACAGATGTCCTGGACCCAGGAAGGGAGAGAGGTTTCTGTATTGAACACTCTGTTCTCTCTCCGAAGAACTGTTTGCTTTTTTTCTACCAGATTTGAAATCACATAGTATCAGTAGTCTGTGGACCTTCTTCAGTAATTCCTGTGGCTTAAGAAGAAAAACAAAAGCTGTAATGGTGTGAGGTCCTTTCTGGCCTGTACAGAAACATTTGATTAATTCCAGGTTGAGCAGGTGAATTCAATCAAATGCAGCCCCCTCGCATGTGCATGCCTTCGCCAGTCAGTAACTAGAGCCCTGCCCATGTGCTCTGCACAGCAGACACCCAGCAGACTGGTGTTCACTTGCTTTTTGGGTGAGCAGGACTCAGAGACTTCTTTTTAGCACTGGTAAGGAAACCCAAGCTGGCCGCTGATTGGTCATCCAGGCTGAATTAGGGAACAGGTGTAGGAAGTTAGTTCCTCTAGGGCAGCGGTTCTCAACCTGTGGGTTGCGACCCCTTTGGCGGTCGAATGACCCTTTCACAGGGGTCGCCTAAGACCATCCTGCATATCAGATATTTACATTATGATTCATAACAGTAGCAACATTACAGTTATGAAGTAGCAACGAACATAATTTTATGGTTGGGTCACAACATGAGGAACTGTATTTAAAGGGCCAGAAGGTTGAGAACCACTGCTCTAGGGGTTCAGAATGTTTACTCCAGTCCTGTCTACATGCATGGAATCCACTTAGCACAGTGCCAACACTTAATAAAACACTCAGTGGACGTTAGTTGTTGTTCTTGTTAGACATCCTGTATTCCTCACTGGGATAAAGTTTGTGTAAGTTGCAAGCATACACCTCCACTGTCTTGAGGAATGCGTACTTGAAAGGTAGCAATGTCTCTTCTTACCAGTTAGTATGTAGCATTAAAGCCTTCCATTCAGTTTTATAAAGTATACTCGAGGCCCAGTGCACGAAATTCATGCAAGGGGCTTGGTCCCCGCAGCCCCAGCTTCGTTCGGAAGGTTGTCTGGAGAGTTGTTCTGCTATTCTGCTATTCAGTCTAATTAGCATATTAGCTGTTTATTATAGAGGTTTGTGCACTACTTTGTATTGCTGCTGTTCTAGACCCCAGATGTTGGCAGGATAAATGATATTACAAAGTATAAAATGGTTTATGCACTCAGGGAATTTAGCCTCATGGGGAAAACTAGGAATCACATGAGGCAATTTGTAAAGCTATGGTCAACCTCCGTGGGATGTCAGCTGTGAACAAGGTCACATGTCAGATTAGGGGAGGTTGGTGCCAGCTGGAGTAGAGGGGCTGGAGCAAGGACTCCACAGACCTGAAGTGGGTCCGGAAGCGTGGGTCCATCTGCACAGAGAAAAGCCAGAGGGCGACCCAGGGAATAGAAACCAGTTACACTGACCTCGAAACCCATCTGTTGCTACTAGAGCTAGTTTGAGAGGCACTTGTATGATCAGAAAAGGAATTTTAAAGGACTCATAATTGCCTGGAGTGTTGCAAGATATCAGGAGTAGCAAATATGCACACCTCCTTGGCTTTTTAGTTTGATGATATCTTTCATTGTGTATTTTTTAAATATATTAAAATCTGTATTTTTATAACTTCCTTCAGAGAGGCCTACTTGAAATAAACGTAAGTCTAAGATCAGCGTGGGCTGTGTTGAGGGCCTGTGTCTATGAAAGCACTCCTTGCTCACTCCAGATCTTCCCATGATTGGCTATCCAGGGCATGGGCTTTCTCAAGTCCTTCCTGCAGTGGCAGTATCTCCCTGTGGCCCCATCATTGGCATCGTCACCTGTATTTGAGTGGAGGTGAAGCTCAGCTTTCTTTTACTTTCTGTGAACGTCTTGCGAGAACCCTGCCCAAAGCTTGTTTGACTGATAGGCAGAGCCGCTGGCCTCTGACCAGGTGAGTTGAGAGGAAGAGATCCTCTTCCAAAGTGTGGCAGCTGCAGGAAAACCTCGAAGCCTACTCTTAACCATTGATTCCCTTGGGGTTTGACATTTTCCCTATTAAAACAGGAGCGTGCCTTATTAAAATATTGAATGTCCTTATTTCTAAGATCAACTCTAACATCAGTTCATCTTTGGTCTATGGCAGTGGTGGGCAAACTCATTAGTCAACAGAGCCAAATATCAACACTACAACGATTGAAATTTCTTTTGAGAGCCAAATTTTTTAAACTTAAACTATATAGGTAGGTAGATTGTTATTAACTTAATTAGCTGGCCTTTGCTAAAAACGTCTTCAATCTGATTGAGGTATGTTCGCTGAGGTCGACCCCTTCCAATTCTCCCATCCACACTCGTATACTTGTTGGAAGGGGTCGACCTCAGCGAACGTACCTCAAAACAATGTACATCCCCCACACTGCATGTGCCGCGTCTCCCGTTGCCAGACCAACCGACACCCCCCACTTCTTCTAACACCACTTCTTCAAAATAGACTTGCCCAGGCCAAAAACCGACTTCTGCGAATGGGCCACGAAGTTTTAATCGCACTGTACGTGCACGCCCGCGCATGGTATTTTGTGGAAGAGCCACACTCAAAGGGCCAGAGAGCCACATGTGGCTCGCGAGCCTCGGTTTGCCAACCACTGGTCTATGGTATAAGACATAGTGGGTATTAGGAAGCGGTAACAGAAAGAGGCATCTAGACCACCCTTCAGCATGACAATAAGCACAAGTCAGGCTTATAAGAATGCAGAAACCTGGGGTAGAGCCCAATGATTTGCTTTTCTAACTAGTTCCTAGATGATGCTGATGTTGCTTCCCTGAGAGCCTGGTTAGTAAGACTCTGGACCTTAGCAGCTAAAGAGAAAGAAAAGAGGGAGGTCACAAGGTGCTCAGAGATACACCTGAGGACAAAGTAGCCAACTTTATAATTCATCCACTTAGAGTCCTGGAGTTTTGAGATTTGACTATAAATTTAAAGTGCTCTCTCTACCATCACCCCCAATCAACTTGCTTATATTTCCTGTTTTATGAAGTGAAAAAAATAATTCTGTCTTTTTAATTCTCCATGAGCAAAACATCAGAACTAGACTCATAGTTGATTAAAAAAAAAACAACCACCAAAAAAAAAACAAAACAACTATGGGCTATATAATATTTAGAAACCCTTGTATTATTTTTATATTTGTAGAATCAAACAAATTGTTACTAAAGTGGAACTCAGGCCTACTTACGTGGATAAATAAACAAGCATTTGATTTTAGTATATCTCTATAAAAAAGTGTTAGTTCTTAAGACAGCCATGCTCAAAAATAATTTCGTATCTTAAATAGGCTAAGTCTTAGATTTATGCACAGCCTGTTTGGTGATATTCTGCTTAGAAAACCACCTTTCCCTGGAAAACAGAAGGATAAATTACTATGTATAAAATCAGAGATTACAAAGAAAAAAACACACACAGGATGAGGGACAAGGGTACATACGAATATCGGTGCTGTTTCTTCATAGTGAACATTGTAGAAACCTCCTGCTGCCCTCTCCTATTCCTTATTCCTGCCTAATGAAAGCTCACTTCTGAATGAGCAGAAATGGCCACTGGATGATGAGTTGATATTCATAAGTCCGGGCGCAAAGTGGATAATGTAGCGAATGAGTATGTATGAAACTGTAAATCACCCTCGCTCCTTCCTTCAGCCATGAAAGGAGACCTTGTCCTATAGAACATTCAATTGTGTTCATTTAATCCAACAAGTCCCCTAGAACAAATGGGGCTCATGCAGATTTATCACAGGAGGTTATTTAAATTCAGCGGTGACCTTTGCCTCCCTTGTGCATGAGCTCCCAGTGAACAAGGACAAAGGGAACGGTCCTGCCCTGTCATTATGTCCCTAAGGAGGCTGTGTGTTTCCCCATTTGATCAACTCTTAACTGGGAGCTGGGGGATGGGGTAGGGGACCCCAGGGGTGCACAAGGCTTAGTGAAGGTAGCCATGTTTTCTCCTGGTGGGGACTCTGGCTCTGCTTTCCTGTGGTTTGATTTTGTTCGAAGGCTGGTTTTGAATGTAAGTACCCGTTTCAGAGTTTTCCCATCTCAGTATTGCTAACAGTTTGGACTGGAGCAGTCTTTGTTGTAGGGGACTGTCTCATGCATTATAAGATGTTTAGCAGCATCTCTGGCATCTACTAGATGCCCGTAGCGCCTCCCCCCTCTTTGTGACAGCCAGAATATCTCCAGACATTGTCTCCGGGAGTAAAATTGCCTCGTTGAGAGTCATGAGGTAACTTGGAATATTCTATAGGCCTCGATTACGTATGGCCCTGAGCAAAGCACCCTCTACAAAATGATGTACTGGTTATAGAGGTGTGATGGTATTGTTAACGGAAAAAAATGTGTATGTGCATATATCTCTATATATGGGCACATATGTATCATCTGTATGTATAAAAGGCTAATATGCTAAGTGTCCCTCCTACCATCCAACCGGTCACTGATGCACACTGACCACCAGGGGGCAGACGCTCAACGCAGGAGCTGCCAAGCTGCAGTGACTTGGCAGCGGCGGTTCTCAAGTGACGCACCCCAAAACCAGAGAGGAGGTAGCCCAATTCCTTGCAGGGCCACGCAATTCCACCTTCAGCCATGAGTTATGTTGTTGCTGGGGCACTGTCAGCCCCGAATCTGGTTTACTGCACACTTGCGTTTGCGTTCCACACCCTGTACAGTAGCAACTTGGCAGAGTGCCCTCTCCCACTCCAGGACCCCTCAGGGGATGTCAGACAGCTGGTTTCTGCCCTATCCCTGCAGGCCAGGCTGGGGGACCCCACCTGCTGGAGGGACCCTGCTCACTCTGCAGACTCCAGGGAGGGACTGCGTGGGAAGTTGGTTGCAGGGTGTGTCTGGCCCATCTCACCCAGTCCCACCCTGCCAGCCACCTTCTAATTAATTTCCTTTCAATGTGCATGAATCCGTGCACTGGGTCACTAGTTAATAATAAAATGACAAAATACAAAGGGGAAGAAATCCAAAGCCTTCTCTCACTGCACTGTAACTCCAGCATCTTCGTATGTTGAAGGCCCTATGAATACTTGAAATCAAATCTATTAGAAAAAAAATAACAAATCTACAAACAATGAATATGGAGAAAGTTACCATTTCCTCAAATCTTAGTATTTGGAGAGGATTTGCCTGGTAACAAAATTCTCACTGGAGTCAGTTTTGAATAGCATTCTCCAAAGACAGCTCGCAGAGATTATTTTGAGGGTTCCAGGGTTTATTCCCTTGAAATGCTTAAGAAGCTCCAAATCCTGTTCCTGCTTAATGTCAGCCTCTGACAGATACATATGTAGACTGTTTCTTCCCTGGAATAAAAGTGATGAAAAAGAAAAAGAAAAAGAAAAAGAAAAAGAAATCCCTTTGACCTTGGTTGGGGATTGTGCAACCATGTCGCTAGATAAGGTCCTGAGCTCTTGATCATCCCTTGGAGCCCTGCAGCACTCACTTAGGAGCCCCAGAAAGTGGTAGATTCCTGGGGACATGAACCAGTGTCCCAGATCACCCCCTTGGATAAATCTTAGGATTGGAAAGACTAGCTAAGTGGGACCTGGTGCCACCCTCAGTAATAAGAAGGAAACCTTTTCCCCAAAATTAATTCCAGTTTCAATGGGCCTGGCCACTTTTTTTCCCATTTATGAGATTCAGATCTTTGAGTTAATATGACTGTGATTGGAAAAAGCATTTTCAGGGGCTGATTTTATAAAACTAAACTACAGGCAGGGATGGGAACTTTGGTAAAAGTGAGCGAAGACTGAGCTGGCACAAGTTGGAGAGAGGAGAAACGAGGTTGCTGCTCGGCTGGGAACCCACCCTGGGCTTGTGGGTGACTGAGAGGCACTCCTGGAGGGGCAGGGTGTCAGCCACTCCGTGTGACTAGTGGTGTTGCATGTCTTCCAAGCTGGTCCTGTGTCCTGCTCACCCACCTGGGGGCTGGGGAGGAGGGACAGCCTTTCTAGACATCCTAGCCCTGGAGCTCAGCTGCTAGCATAGCTGCTACTGGAAATTACTGAGAATTATTTGGGAGGTGATTGAGTCATTTAAATAAAGGAGATGATGATGATGATGATGATGATGATGATGATGATGTGTGTGTGTGTGAGAGAGAAAGAGAGAGAGAGAGAGAGAGAGAGAGAGAGAGAGGTTGATTGATTAAGGTTATATATTTCTCTTCTATTTCTTCTATCTGGCTATTTACCTGGTATTCTACTGCAATAATTTACTACATCAGTTTATTACTTTCTTCTGTTCTGAGAGAAACAGTGAATTTTAATTGAAAACATTGCCTGCCTCTCTTCATTCTTCCAGGCCATTGTTAGGGAGACTCCTGGGTCTCCCTGAGTTTGAGCCCCCTCCCCCCCAGGTATGACGGGAGGGTGGGAAGAGGACTCCTAACCCAGAACAGAGGTCTGCTCGGTGACCTGAGCCATGGTGGCATTTTCATGTATGAAATCCTTTGGCTCTCACCACAATCCTGGGAGGAAGCTGGGATTCTGGGAACCTGGGTGACTGGCCCCAGGTCGCCCAGCTAGTGAGTGCAGAGCTAGGGTTGTTCTGATTAATGGTCTGTAATGCTAAAGACAGAGGCTATTGAATTTGAAAAATGTGAGCAAACTCAATAAACACATTACTGATCCTAGAACTTTGGAGCTCCCAGAAATCTTTCAGATGACTGTGTGCACACTGTTTTACAGGAGTATTATGGGTGGAATTGTGTCCCCCAAAATGACATGCTTGAAGTCCCTATACCTGTCCCCATGAATGTGGCCTGATTTGGAAAGAGGGTCTTTGTGGAAGTAATTACGTTAAAATGAGGTGATATTGGATTGAGGTGTACCCTAATTCAGTGACTGGCGTCCTTACTAGAAGAGGGGAATTTGGACACAGAGACAGAGGTTACAGGGTATGGCGTTGGGCGGCCATAAGCCAAGGAATGCTGGGGATTGCCAGCAACCTCCAGAAGCTAGGAAAACACAAAGGACTCTCCCTATCAACTCTTCAAATAAAGTGTGGCCCTGCTGACCACAGACTTCCAGCCTCTAGAACTCTATGAGAATAAGTATGTTGTTTAAAAAATTGTTTATTTATTGATTTGAGAGAGAGAGAGAAACATTGATTTGTTGTTACATCTATTGATGCTTTCATTGATTGCTTCTTATATGTGCCCTGACCTGAGGATCAAACCCACAACCTTGGTGTATAGGGTCTGCATTCGCACCACCTGAACAACCCAGCCAGGACTGCATTTCTGCTATTTTAAGCGACCACATGTGTGGTACTTGGTTGTAGCAGCCTTAGGAAACAGGTGCAATCTCAGGCTACAGGTGGGAAGGTTGAGCTCTCCTAAGGGAGTGAATGAAGCTAGTTGACAAAACCAAGGGCCACCTACTCCTAGTCGGTGTTCTTATTAGACTAAATGTTAAGAGTTTAAGTAGATTTTTTTTTTACCATAGTCAAGCCTGGCCTTAGTTAGGTTTCTGTTTGTTTTGCAGTATGTTTGACCGAGTTGAGTTGAATTATTTCATAGTTCTAAAAGCGATAGGGCTTTGAAGAGAGCCTTGTGTGGCATTGAATCACTATAACTATTCCAGGACTTCTGAGAGATCATCCGTGGATGGCCCTCTCATCTTGTATAGGGCTGACTGTGGGGGAGTTACTGTTGACTGGCATTGGATGTGCTTCATAAATCAGATCTCATCAGAGTCTCATTTATTCAGTGATTTCTCAGTCTTTTAAGGTAGATTCTCTGGAAGTACTTTCCTGTTAAGTCATGGAAGTTTCTACCTGAAAAGTTATCCCAGCATGGAGCGTAGCTTCACCATCGACCTTGAGAACTTGAAGCTCAGCTTTAGTATTGTTACCACTGCCTATTCTCCTCTTGTCATTGTCTGCCATCTTTGAATGACTTTGGTTCTAGCTTCTTGACATTCTTATGAAAATGTCCAATTGTTTTGAAAATCTATCCATTTTATTCACATTGAGGTAGATTATTCTAGGAAAGCATATGAAAATCTAACAATGAAATGATAAAACCAACATGTGGTGAGTTATGGTTAGCAACCTCATCACTTTATAGCAAAAATGACAAATGTTTGTTTAGAGCTTGGCCATGCGAAGTCATAACACTGGGAGGGGGAGGAGCTGCATGGAGTGGTGTTGAGGAGCTTGGACACTAGAATCAGATGTCTTTGCATTTGAATTTGAGCTCGACGATGTCTTAGCCGTGTGATATTGGGCACATTACTTAACATCTCTGAACTTCAGCTTCATCCTCTGCTGAAATGGGGAAAATTATAATAACTAATGAATTGCCTTACCACCAGGACTAAAGGAGTCAAAAGTACTTGGCATGTAGTAAACTCCCAATGCATGTAAAATGTGATTGTCTTCACATGTACAGTTTGTTTTAGTTAATTTGCATCCACATTATGCAATTAAGTTCGTAGGCAGTTGGTGTTTCCAAGCTACCAATAACACTTGGCCTATAGATTCCTTAAGTATCGTCTTGTAAGACTGTCCATCTGCCATGCTCACCCTTCCTAATGCCGTGACCCTTTAATACAGTTCCTTATGTTGTGGTGACCCCCAATTTCATTGTTACAAATTGAACATAATTAAAGCATAGTGATTAATCACAAAAACAATATGTAATTATATATGTGTTTTCCGATGGTCTTAGGCGACCCCTGTGAAAGGGTCATTCGACCCCCAAAGGGGTCGCGACCCACAGGTTGAGAACCGCTGATCTAAATTAAGTTGTAGCTGAAAGTGGACTGTGATGGCGCCAGAGAGCCCTTTCTTGGGCTCCTGGAAACCTCTCTTCCTGTTTTAGATCTACTTTGCAAGGATAAAATAGAAGATGCCTTGGAAAGAGCACTAGTAGTAATAATTGGGTTATCCAGACCCTGCCCTTAACTACTCTTGTTACCATGGACACGTTTACCTCATTCCCGTGGCCTCGGAATCCTCACCTATAAATCAATGAGTTTGAACAAGAATCAAATACATCAGTACCTGATGGGTGCCGCCCCTGCTTCCTGCTCCCATGGTAGACATCATTAATCACTTGTAACAGCCTTTCATATTGTGCCCATGCTTGGCACCAGTTCAGCCTAACACTGTTGGGGAGCTGCTAGGAGAAGTTACATTTATTTTCCACTGAAGGCCCTGAGATCATTTCTACCTCTGATAGCCTCTGAGTCTATAAATGACGGTGGCATTGAAGGGAAGGAAAGAGAGGAACTGAGGGTAGAGACATGGTGGAAATACAGTTACCCGGGACTTGGTGACACTGAGAATAGGCGGACATGAGCGGTGAGGACAGTCTGAAGGGTGTAGGGAAAAGGGGCACCAGGCTTAAAATCTCACAGAGGAGACATCTTGTTGTAAATCATTGGACATATTTGGGCCAGCCCACAACACCCTTTTCTCAGAGTACCCACTCCTTGCCCCAGCCAGTTAGTGGGGGATAGACACTGAGGCCGAGATTCTGCCTTCTGGGATTTGTCAGTGGGATTCAGAGATAATCTCTGTCTGTGGTGGGATTGAGAAGTTGTAAGCCTTAGAACTATATATAAGTGAATATTTGTGCCCCACCCCCCAAAAAAATTCACATGTTGAAACCAAAGCCCCAGTATGATGGTATTTGAAGGTGGGGCCTTTGGGAAGTAACTGTGTCATGAAGGCAGAGCCCTCGTTAATAAGAGTAAGGTGCTTATAAAAGAGACCCCAGAGAGACCTGCCTCCCCGGCCACCATGTGAGGATGCAGTCAATTCCGGTCAAGAGCATGTACCTTGGTTGCAGGCACATCCCCAGTGCGGGGTGTGCAGGAGGCGGCTGATCGATGTTTCTCTCTCATCGATGTTTCTAACTCTCTATCTCTCTCCCTTCTTCTCTGTAAAAAATCAATGCAATATATTAAAAAAAAATAAGAGTAAGGTGCTTATAAAAGAGACCCCAGAGAGACCTGCCTCCCCAGCCACCATGTGTGGACGCAGTCAGGAGACTCAATCTGTCAGCCAGGCAGTGGGCCTTCACCAGATGCCGAAATGGGCTGCCAGCATCTTGACCTTGGACTTGTAGCCTCCAGACCTGTGAGAAAGAAAGGCCTGTTGTTCATAAGCCACCCAGTGTAAGGCATGTTGTTACGGTGCCCAGAACATACTAAGGTAGTGGCTGTGTGCATGAAAGCAGCCTAGAGACACGGACAGATGGGCTCTGAGAGGTGTGATCCTAAAGACCTTCCAGAGGCTGCCCCAATGTTAGTGAGACTCAGCTCTACTCTTTGCCCTTAGATTGTCTGATAATATATAACTTTGCCAAAGTTTGAAATAGGTTTCTCGTTATGTAAGGGCCATAAGAGGCTGCTACTATAGAAAGCAAGTCAGGAGTGAGGCTCCAGAAAGAAGAAATGTGTTCTCTCGTGTTGGTGCTGCAAACAGGTTAAAGACCACAAGAAGCTATTAGATTGGGTAAACGGGAGAGATCAGTGGGAGGTATTTGTCTTTATAAGTTGCATTATGGCTGGGTGTCTCGTCTACATTAGCCTGAATGCTGACCGCCACTTCTTATCTGCCATTCCTGACATTCTGCGGGTCATGACCCAGAATCTGTGTGGTCTTCAGCATGTGCTTGGATTAAGCTCTGTCTCTCTTTATTAAGAGTTCTTAGATGGATGTTTACTGGTTTAAATTTTATCTGTAGCATTCCATAGGAAAATCTGCCAACAAGTATCCTATTTTAGACAGCTCTGCTTATCCTTAACCGGTGGAACAAGATGTGCGCAGTGACCACCTGTCGTTTAGGAATTACACCCTGGGAAATTCACCCAGCGACCCTGGGGAAGTCTGGATCCCTTCTCAATTGGGGCCCCATCTCAGTCACATGGCAGAGGACAAGTTTGTAACTTCTCAGGCTCAGGTTCCCCATCTGTAAAGTGGGGATACTACATGAGTTTTGGGCAGGCAAAAGGGCTAATGTATTTTATAAAACACGTAGCTTAGCCTTGTACACACGAAGTGCTCAGTAAATATTAACTAATATACAGTACTTATTAAATGCATTCACCTTCCTTGCCTTTCAACAGAACTTGCTTATAAAGAATCCTTTCTTGAAATTTGAGGAAGAATCAGCCTGATTAAATACATTAAAAATCTAAGGTGTGCCCTAACCAGTTTGGCTCAGTGGATAGAGTGTCGGCCTGCGGATTGAAAGGTCCCAGGTTCGATTCCGGTCAAGGGCAAGTACCTTAGTAGCGGGCACATCCCCAGTAGGGGTTGTGCAGGAGGCAGCTGATCAATGTTTCTCTCTCATCAATGTTTCTCACTCTCTATCCTTCTCCCTCTCTGTAAAAAATTAATAAAATACATTTTTTTAAAAAGGGGGGGAAAAAAGAAAGTCTGCTTCTTTAAAAAAAAATCTAAGGTGTATAATGCATGTTCATGTTGTTTGCCAGGTGTACATGAAATACTGTATACCAGGTACTGTGCTAGGCATAGAGGGTCTAAGGATGGAAAAACAAGAACTCTGTCCTTTAATATCTCATAAGCCAGAATGATTTCACCGCAAACCGTCATCAATTGCTACTGTCACACAGCTTTAAAATGAAAAGAATATTCAGGCTTTTTATGGGACTTTATTTTCTGACAATAATAAATGGTTATAGTATATATTGGTTGTATTAAGAAGGAAGACATTTTGAGACATTGAATGAGGAGATGTCAAATAAATCCATCACATTAGACTATTCCAGGCAGAAAATGCTAAGCCTTTGCCAGCGCACCATTTTAAAACATGTTGCCATTGCAGATACTTTAGTTAAGGAAGACAAATCCAATTTTACCTCCTACCACTTAAGTTAATTTCTCTTCTCCGTAAAATTTCCTGCTTTAGAAAGACATACTTCATCTTGGCTATGTACGTACTAAATTGTTCATTTTTTACTTAGTTAAATTGTTTTCTGTCACAGTGAGAAATGCTTTCCTCTGAAGAAATGATGTTCGTGCATGGGAAATAGGGATATTTATTAAAATGGTTATTACAAAACGAGATGTAGAAGTATTTCTATAATTTGAGTATTTAAGTATTTTAGTACCCAATGGAATGACTTTCAGTGTGAAGTGGACTTTGATCACCAGAGTCTCCAATCAAATGCAGTTGGTGGATTTGTGTTTACTTGCAAACGTGTAGAAATATTAGAGGTGTTTTCAGTAGATCTCTAGCAATGCTTTGCTGAGTTGTAATGACTAATAAATGACATGAATTATTTCATGCTTTTATCCTTCTCCGATTTAATAAGCCTTTATGGATTTGGATTCTGAGCATGGGTGGGGGAGGAATACAAAGAAATAGGAAATTTCTCCGTCCTAAGAAGCAAACAGGCTGTTCACAAGACAAAAACACTTGGCTGTAAAGGGAAAGCCTGTGTTTAGGGTGAATCCTGAGCTATTACAGAAGTTGCATGTTGGAATTTCAGTGATATCTAGTATCTTCAGATATACATAAATGGTTTTCCCAGATGATCGAAGTTTAACTCTTTAGGTGCCAAAACAAACACAGTTTATATTTCTGAACTGCTTTCAAAAGTGTATGAGATGTGCCTTTTCATTTTCAAGCATAGTATACTGAGTATAATGGTACAAGCAGGTCTGGCTTCATGGACTTGCAATGGATGCAATCATGAGGGCCCCTTCTCAGAAGGGCCACATGCTTGTTTTAATGCTCTGCTGTCATGGTCTGAAAATTCTTCATAATTTTTTAACAAGGGGCTTGGCATTTCCATTTTGAACTGGGCCCTGCAAATTATGTAGCCCATCATGGATACAAGGTTTCCATTTGGACTGGTAATTACTGTCTGGGGCCATCAAGTGCAGTCCTGTCCCCACTTCCTCAGTGGAGCTCAGCTTGCCAGCACTGACTTCTGTTATCAGTATGCCTCTCTCTTCCAGGTCCCTGCCTTCTAATTTGCTGCTTCTCATCTGCTGAGACACCATATAAATAAGGCATTAGAATAGTAAGTAGGCTGAGAATCACTAGGCTCTGAGGGGTGACCTTGAAGACTCCTCCCACCGAGTGAAAGCACCACAGCATCAGGAGCGAGCCTTTGCGACATGTGCCCAGTGATGACAGGCGGGTTTTGTGCCTCTCCTGGACTGATCACATGGGGAGGAGGCTGTCTCTGTGCTAACGCCAGGTGGGACCCTGCAGTTCTGGCCCATTTCCATTCAAGGAAAACTGTTGTGAATAATCTATTTTACAAGCCCAATTATTGCAAGAGTATGTGGATGATAAGAAGGCAAGTGAGATTTCTTTTTATGAGACCACTGTTACTTCAATCCTATAAACAATGAAGGTTTCACTGTTGACCATAAGGGAACTCTTTGGATTCTAGTCATTTCTGTCCCTCCAGATTGTCCACGTAGCTAAAGTAAACCATGGCATACCTTTCTGACACAGGTCGCAGTTGCTAGGTTTGCCTGCCTTTACGCAACCTCATTTGTCTTTGTCTACTTAGCTCTTATCAGCTAGATCAAGTAGAAGTGTTCTCTCTGCAGTGATTTCTAGTTTCCTTCTGGTGTATTTTTCTGGTTTCCACTATCCAAACTATCTGCAGCAAAAGCAAGCAAAAACCAAGGAAATATGTTGTCGTTATTTTTAGGTCATTCATAATATAGGGAATGTATTACAAGACGGTAAGTTTTTCAGAATGGGGGAAGGGTTGTTTCTTAGTCCTTTATTATTCAACATTCAATGTTCTTTATTGAGCACCTACTGTGTGCTAGGCATTGTGGTATTACTAGGGTACAATGGGGAATAAGACAATAGTTATCCATCCCAAGGACAGTGCTTTGTACACAGTAGGTGTGTTCTAAGGAAATGCCAAATGAGTGAATGACTGAGTGGGTGAATGAATGCTTTGAATAATATGTATCATGTATTAATATTGCACAGGGGTTTCTTTTGTAGCAAGAAATACTTAAACCTTACTGAAATATAACCATGGCTGAAATTCTTGTAATTGTTTTGTTTAAACTTCCACTTGACATTTGAACTATTTCAAAATGCCATCTCTGGATTCACTTGCCTCTGAGGAATTAAGGGAAGTTTTATATTGACATGGTATACAAGTCTTCAGAAAGAATACAATACTAGAAATTTCATAAGTGTTCATAAGGAAAATTAAGGGGTCTTTAGTTGCTTTGCACATCAGTTTATTCTAGGTTATAAAAGCTCTTTGAGAATTGCAGCATCAATTTTGTCCCAGTTCTTAACATTGATATTCTACCTCTATGATACTATCATTCTATTGTTTGATTTTAATGGTATTTGATAAGTGGGGGGAGGAAGCAGTAATTATTTGAGAAATGCCTTTTACTTTCATGAAAAAGAAAAATATGGGAGTTGGTCTCCTCTAATGGATACCCTAATTGCTATCATAATTGTAAGTTATATGATGCTTCACAATATTAAAACTCTTACCTAGTTTATCTATGATAGGTTAAGAATAACCTCTTTGCCCTAGCCGGTGTGGCTCAATGGATAGAGCGTCAGCCTGCGGACTAAAGGGTCCCAGGTTCGATTCCGGTCAAGGGCACATGCCCAGGTTGCGGGCTCGATCCCCAGTGGGGAGCATGCAGGAGACAGCCAGTCAATGATTCTCTCTCATCATTGATGTTTCTATCTCTCTCTCCCTCTTCCTTCCTCTCTGAAATCAATAAAAATATGTTAAAAAAAAAAGAATAACCGCTTTTACAAGGTAAAGGTTTATCTAGGGAATCTATAGAAAAATTCTCTAAAATTATAATTTTATGCCTTAGAATCAAAAGCAACAGACAAATCTAGGTTACCAAACCACACTGATTAGATCCTTCACTTTTGAGGAAGGTCAACCATTGCATTGATAGTTAAAATAAAGGGGGAAGTGCCCTGGCTCAGTTAGTTGAGTGTCATCCTGTGCACCAGAGGGTCACCGGTTTGATTCCTCATCAGAGCACATGCCATGGTTATGGGCTGGATCCCCAGTAGGGGGTGTGTATGAGGCAGCAGATTGATATTTCTCGTATCAATGTTTCTCTCTCACACCCTCTCCTTTCCTCTCTCTATTTAAAAAAAAGCAGCTATGAAACAGTTAGAAAAAATAAATAAATAAAGGGGGAGGTGGTAATAAAAGTAGGGCCAGCCTTAGCCGGTTTCACTCAGTGGATAGAGTGTTGGCCTGGCCTATAGACTGAAGGGACCTGTGTTTGATTATGGTCAAAAGAAGGTATCTAGGTAGCAGGCTTGATACCCGGCCCTGGTTGGGGCACCTGCTAGAGGCAACCAATCCATGTGTCTCTCTCACATCCATGTTTCTCTATTTTTATATCTCTCCTCCTCCCTTTCACTGTCTCTAAAAAATCAATGGGAAAATATCCTCAGGTGAGGATTAACCCCAAAAATAAATTAATTAAATAAAATAAAAGTAGGGCACCTATCTGTAAACCTTATTTATAACAAAATATTGAAAGTAGTAGATTGTGTGCTTATGGCTTTGGCCTCTTTCATAAACTCATTCTGAGTAAATTAAACATTCTCTGGCTTTAATGAGTTGATAGATATTATTTTGCCTTGACTTATGTATTAATTATGAATTAATTAATTCAACGAACATGTATAAAACACCTGTTCTGTGTCAGGCCCTGTGCTAGGCCGTGAGAGAACAAAAGGAGAAACACATCATCCCTCCAGGCCCTCGGGGTCTGTCTGTCACGGCTCACTGCCCTTGGACTTTGGTTCCAAATTTCGCAGTACTTCATTTCATTTTTACTGATCCCTGCTGAACAACTGGCTTCTTACCCTGTATAGCTTTAAACTCCCCTGCATCCTAGGTTCTTTGCCAAGACAAGAGTGATCATAAACCAGCACTTCGCTGTGCTAGGGGAGCTCCCCTGTGTGTGAACACCATCGTCAGCCCTTTCTACAGAGAAGAACCTCCGTGCTTCGGGGCATACACTTCCCAGCTAAGCATTAAAACGTACACATGTCTGGAAGAATGTTGGCAGGGAGTAGCTGGTTTCTTTAACAAGTAAATGTAGACCCACCATTTGATCTGTTATAACCACCAATCAAACATGACAAGGACAGTCTGTGGTCTGTCGGCACCTGACCTGCCTCCATGCACCGAGGGAGAAAATCACACTATGAAAGCTGGACCTTTAACAGGGTCACCCTTAGGAGAGGTGCCCAGAGCCCTGTCCCCAACCAGGAAAGCTCTTAGAATTCACAAAGACTCTCTTAGAATTCAGAGACTCTCCATGCTGCCTGAGTGCAGCGCCCTCCTCTGTTGACAGGAAGGACTAACAGTCCGCTTCCACCTCAGCCTCAGGGCACTCCAGGTCTAGATGGACAGACATTCATGTGGTCAGGCGGTAAAGCAGTGCAAGTATAATGCCCTCCTAGAGAGCTGTGAGACTGATGTGTGCCGGACACTGTGCCAGGGTCTTATTGAAGCCGCATACCTATTGGGGGCACACACTGTAATTAGTGTTCACTGTTCTACAGATGTTCAGAGACGTTTGTCCCGCTCCATCAAAGCTCAGGTTCTTCCATTGGCTGCTAAGCACAGGCCTGATCTGCCCCATCTCTGCCCCCTCCTCGCCTCACTCCTCACTTCCCTCCTTATGTCACTTGAGACTCAGACACACTCTTGACTGTGGCCCTGCTGCCTGGAATGTTCTTCCCCTTGGTCCCCAAATGACTGGCTCACTAAGTCCCTTTGGGGCATTCTTTGTGGGTCATCCTCCAACTGGGCCTTCCTTGGTCAGCCATCTAATGCTGCAATTCCCACTTCTTTCTTTGCCCCTTTCTGCTTTATTTCTCTCTTGAGCACTCTTCACTATCTAACAAGGGTCATATGTAACCTATTTATTTTGCTTATTCTTTAGCCCCCCACCCCTACTAGAATGGAATCTCCATCAAGACAGGGCTTTTATCTGTTTGTGGACCATTGAATATTCTGCCTTGAACATTGACTAGCAAGGTGTAGGTATTTATTAGATATTTGTTGAATGAATGGATGAATTTGTAAAAGAACATATTTGCCAGAATTCTCCCTCTGAGAGATTACACATACTGAGGTCCACATTTGTACTCACTCTGTCTAGAGGCCATGCCTTAATCTTCCAAACCAAAAGGCCAGGGAGTAGATAAGATAGAAACTTGATCTTTAAAAATGTGTAGCTGTTGGCAAGTTGGTCAAGGAGAGAAAAGACATGAAGGTGTGGAAACAGAGGCAGCCAGCCGCATCCTCTCTCTGGTGCCCTGGGTTTGTTTGGGAATTTGCTTGCCAAGCCTCTGTCTAAGGATAGCATCTCTCCCTCTGCAGTCATGGGTGTGTCATGCTGCACACCAAAGCCATTTCAGAGCCACCTCCGGACGTGGACACGTGGGTGCTTAGCGAATAACCTTTCCACCTTGAGATTACAACTGATCGGTGAATGTGACCAGGCATTTCTAAAAGGAAGCTTCTGATCCTGGAAACATTCACAACTCTCCTCAGAGAAGTCGTCATTTTTCTCCCCTCTCCTCTCTCCACACGTGCTTGTTAGATTTTCCCATACGTTGTTTATAATAACTTCTCCCTGCGGTTGAAGATAACAGATTTTTGCTCTTAATTCAAGAAATGTCGTCTGCTGTAATGTTTTACAACATGTTACTTTCCAAGTTTCCGAGCGGGAGTGTGTTGTCTGACTGTGTTTTTGCATGTGGAACTGTGGAAATGGTGGTGATACCCTGGAACCTTGGTGCGCAGATCATCTGCCTTCTATCCCTTGTCTGTGTGCTTAAGTGAATGTAAAGGATTTTTTTTGTCATTGTAATTTAAATTCAGAAGGAGTCTATTTGTATGGTAATCACAAGCTAAGGAAAACAGTGTTTCATTTCTCTCTGGGATTTGTTTTCTGACATTTTCACATTCCCTAGTACTTTACCCTGGCAACAGCATATTAACCGCAATTCATACTCCTTATTTTAACATGTAGAACGGTACCCAGAAGATTAATACGTGATGAGGAGAAGGAGCTAGGGAGGGATGTTGAGGCCATAATTAACTTTGCTTCCATACACCATATGCTGTTATTTTCTGATCTTAACTGAAATTAGACTCACCGTAGAGTTTTCAATTTTAGGGAGAAAAAAAAATTATGGTACACAGTGAAGCACAAATAACATTATCCTTCTTATTAAAGATGAAGGTTCCAGTGCGAAGATACAAATGATATTCTCATTGTTTGGATTTATTATTTTTCAACAAGGTTTTTTAAGGGGGATTTTTTTTTCTTCAGTCAGGAAAGATGCCCTTAACTAACTGCTTGTCGGGCATGCCTTGAACAGAAGAAAGACAAGTAGTTAAGAGAGACTTCTCTCCCAGTGCAAGTGATCCCTGCATGTTCTTGCCTTGAGTGAAAGTCACAAGGCCAGGGATTCTATCTTTCATTACAACAAATGGCACTAATTTGCTCACGAAACAAGCTCAATTCGATTCATCTCCCTGGATGATCCTCTTAGGTGTGGTGATTCAGCTAATTATCTCAGGGTTTCTTCAGGTCCGGGGCCTTGTGCTCAGATGCTGACCTAGGAAGACAGGTAATGGAAGGTTCACAGGTAGTGACCCTGGCCTGGTCAAAGGTCTGCATGGAAAGGGGGGCATCAGTTACTCGGTCCAGCCCAAAGCTTTACCCTACATCTCTGACGGGGACCAAATGGTTGTCCCGCCCTGTCTAAAAGGGAGCTGCTGCGAATCCCAAAGGATGATTGCATCCAGAATGTTGCCCTGGAATGGCCAGAGGTCTTCCTTCACAAGTGGCTACCAATTGCTGTTTTCATGCCAAATCCCCTGATTACTATACAGTGTTAGCTCAAATCTAAAAGAAGCAGTCATTCCTGCCAGCCTAACAAAACATCCTATGGTCTTAATCTTTTCATAGGTCTGAGATAAAAAAGAGAACAAGTAGAGGCCCACATACCACAAGTGTAAATATTTACAAGTAATACATCAAGCTATCAAAATTATTAAAGGGATCTATGCCATCCTCTCACTGACGAACATTCAAATCTGGAAGGCCAGATTTGAAACTTCGAGTTCTCTAAGTCCTGTGAGAGTGGGGAGCACAGGCCCTGCCTACCCTCCACTCTGCCCAGCTGCTCTTCTCACCCCCGGCTCTGTCCCATGCACAGGTGTGGGACACCTCAGGCCACATGTTCCAGCTCTGATCGCCCACCCTCACCTCACCACCCCCTATAAACAGCTTCCTCTTCACCAATCCTCAATCCTGGGCACTGGGGAGGCCTGCCCTGTCCTAGGGAGACTGGATCCAGCGAAGAGACCTACCCTGGTCCTGGAAATAGCCTAGGTCAGTGGTCGGCAAACTGCGGCCCCTTGAGTGTGGCTCTTCCACAAAATACCATGTGCGGGCGCGCACGCACAGTGCAATTGAAACTTCGTGGCCACACTCAAGGGGCCAAAGAGCCGCATGTGGCTCGTAAGCTGCAGTTTGCCAACCACTGGCCTAGGTGGTCATCTGGGCAGAGAACTCCCGCATGCCTAGAACCAGAGCTTGGTCTAGAACCTAGGCTTGAGAATGAGTGGGGAAGAACATATGCACAGACACCACGTGGGCATATCTCCTTGGCTCCTCCACTCCTGGCCTGTAGGAAGAGGCGTGGCTGAAGGAGGGCCAGGGGGTGCCTTCTGCATTGTAGGGGCAAAGGTCTCTGTGGCTGGAATCTAAAAGGCAGTGTTTGAGCCTTTGATTTATGGACTATTTCTTCCCAGTGAGATCGTAAAGATCCCCTTATGAGTCCCAAGGTCTCAGTTTACAAAGGAGGATCTAGCTTAGGAGAGGCAGTGCATCTTCCTGTAGAACCACAGGTTTTTGGTCAGACATATGGGAATACCCGAACCTAATCCCTCGTCCAAACACTCGCTAGGTCAGTGGCATGTGACTTAACTTCCTTGAGGCTGCTGTGCTCCTCTGGAAAATGGCCAAGTGCCATTATTCCGGCACATCAAGGGCTCTTCTGACCAAGTATGGTTGAGACCTTTGGATTCTGGTTCATCCTAACAGAACATCTGCCCTTGGCAATGAGCTATCCCATGTAACTCTCTCAGCCACAGTTGTTTGCTTAGGCAGTTCTGGTTCAATGCAAGGGCAGTCTTAGCCTGCCTTTCCAGTCCTTGTATTATCGTTCACTTTTTTATGAGGAGAACAACAACAGAGAAAGGAAGTTAGCAAGATGATGTTGTTTAAACATGAAAAAGTTCATCTTTTTTTCTGAATCTGATGGTGATAACTTTTTCATTTTTCTGGTCTTTATGACTACTTTCAAAGCTATACATAATTTTAAAATTAATTTGTTCACAAGACTCAGTGCAGGGATTCTTGCCTAAGTTTTCCTGGAAACTTATACCTGGGTAACTTTGAGGAATGGCCTCAGTAGGAGGTCTTTGCAAAGACAGCCTTCAGTTTTTGTTTTAGAAAGGAAGGAGAGAGGGTTTCCTTACTGAGAGGAAAATATTTTAAATACAATGTAAACCAAAACCTTTCTTAAATTATAAGACTCTGGCTATTTGGTGTGGAATTTAGAACTTCATATTGAATTGAGAAATTGTCACTTACAGTTTTTATTGGCCAACAGTGATAGCCATTGAGTGTTGGCATCAAGCTTATATTCTCTTTTATTTAGAATATTAAATGAGTTGTTTAAAAAAGAAAGTCTGGATAATTAGTCTGCAGAGAAAATAATGCTCACTAACTGTCTAGCTGTAAGGCTGTATAAACCCATCATAGAATACTGCTTTTATGTGCAGGATAGTTCCAAATGCCTAAAAAATGCCATTAGGGCCTCTTCTTAGATATAATAAGTATTATTGGACACTCACTTTCTTACAGACTCATTGACACTTATCTTAGGCATTGTCCCTACTATCTGGACATTTTCATTTAGGACAAGCAATAAGCCATATTTTGGTACACGCATAAGATTCTAGTTGTGTATAAGAATATTTCAGTTCTAGAAGGCCATTCAAAATGTTTTCTGTTGCTTTAATAATAAAGGAGCCATTTGGTTTTATTATGTTGTGGATTAAGGTTTTCTTTTTCATTCACCATCAGCCTATCATTGAAGTACCTTTTTTTCCTCTTCTCTTACATGGCCCGAATGAGTTGGGCGATGGATTATTTGTGGATCTCAGATAATGGTAGATGATATATGCAGATGTTATTACGATTCTGGCACTTAGTGAAGGGACAGATTGATGACGATGATGGTGATGAGCTTATACATTGATATGCCTTTGCCAAGCATACTTACAGCCATGATTTTTATTTTTTTTTAGAATAGTTTATTGAATTTTAGAGAGAAAGGAAGGCAGAAGGCGAGAGAGAGAAAGAAACATCCATGGGAGAGCACAACATTCATCGGCTGCCTCTTGCACATCCCCCACCGGGTATTGAGCCTGCAACCCGGGCATGTGCCTTGACCAGGAATCAAACATACAACCTTTCCATACACAGGATGATGTCTAACTAAGTGAGCCATCCAGGCCAGGGCCAGCTGTAATTGTATACTCACAATAATACACCGAAGCCTGTGGTATTAGAATGATCGTTCCCAATTTATCATTGAAGAAAATGAAGTGTAGGAATCTAACTTGCCAGAGTCACTCAATTAGTCAATAGCAAGGTCAGACTCAAGGCCAGATTCACTTACATGAGAGCCTGTGTTTCTGTTCAGTACGCCATGCATAGAGAGATACATGATAGCCAGCAGTTTTTAGAAATAGGAAGTGCATTACACATATGCTCTTATTTCATTTCATTCCAACAAGCCAGAGGAGGCTATTATGATTAGCTGCATTTTATAGCGGAGGACACTGAAGCCCTGAGAGTTTATAATTGTGCCCAATTGACAAGGCTTGTAAATACAGGAGTTAGGGTTTACTCTGGAGCCCCAGGAGTGCTGCATTGCCTTTGGACCAGAAAGGGAAAAAAACCTTCAAGAATTAAAAGCCAATTTTTGTTTTAAAAATCACTTTCTATGACATTTCACAGATAATGCTAGAGAATTAAGCCATAAAAGAGATGCCAAAGTATCTATATTTGAGTTCACCAAACAAAAATTTCCAAATGGGTCCTTTTATCTGGCTGTGTGATGTATTACCTACTGCCCAGCATAAATGAACAAACAGCCAGCCAATCCAGAGAGCCAGCAGGCTGCAAGCTGTGGTTTTGTAAATGTTCAGTGATTAGAGTGGATTATTATCAATATTATTTTATAATTTATTTTGCAGAGGACATATCCATTTGTGTATATGTGGAATTATATATGTTATAATCTTTACATAATTATAAAATTCCACGGCAAAATGTCCTGAATATGTTAAATAATTTTTTCAGGGATACTTTCATAGGTGTCCTCTTTTTCAAGTTGTTTCTAGTGACTTCTCTGCATTAGGCAGAGATGACCCCTGGGAGGACTGGCTAAATCTCATTCCTGCTGACCTGAGTAGCCTCTTTGCAGAGCCCCTGCTGAGATAGAAATTCACAAACAATAGGTGGCCATTGCCAGCAATTTGAGCACAGCAGTCCTGGTCCTTGGCAGCAGTAACCAGCAATTGGCACGCTATTACCCAAATCCCCTGCCAAGAGAAAGCTAGGACTTTTGAAATTACCTTGTTCCTTTCACCTGGTTGCCTCATTTTTCTCTTAAAAAATATAGGATTTGTGTGTGCAAGTATGTTACTTCATAGCTTTTTTGTTAAAACTGTCCTTGGCATGAGCGTATCTGGGTCTTTACAGGTGCTTAGCAAAATGAATGACCTTCCATTTTGAAATGCAGTTCTTTATTAGGTATGGGGTTTGATTTAGAGTCCTCTGCTTCTTGACATCTTATTGGCACCTTAACTGAAAATTGTAAGAGGATAGAGTATATGTGCGAATATGTGCTGTATGTCAGAGTGTTGAACGGTAAGTCATCCCAATGTTTCCTTTCAATACAAGCATAGACTCAAAGGCACTCAGAGTTTATGTAACCTCGCTTCCCCCATTATACAGAAACAGAAACTGAGATACTCAAATTTTAATTGATTCCCCAAAGGTCATGAACCTAATTTTTATTCATTGGACATTCATCGACCCCTGCTATGTGTGAAGGGGGTGACATTGAGGTAATAAAAAAATTAAAATATATTTTGTGGGGGATACCTATAAACATGCAGGAATTAAACAAAAGCTTAATTCTGCGTGTAATTAAGAAATAAATATTATCCCTAGTAATAGTCACTTTAGTGAGAAAAGAAGAGCCAACAGAAAGAAGAAGAGAGTGTAGGATCGGGGAAGGGCATGTGCTGGGCACTGTTCTGATGCTCACTGCCATGTTAAGTGGCCCAAGGTCACACAGCCAGCAGGTGGAGGAATAGAACTCTAATTTAGGTCTGTACTAAGTTAGGTTGTGCTCCTAAGAAGCTACTTATGGGAAAATGATTTTAGTTAACACTTAACAGGGGTCCTCAAACTTTTTAAACAGGGGGCCAGTTCACTGTCCCTCAGACCGTTGGAGGGCCGGACTATAGTTTAAAAAAAAACTATGAACAAATTCCTATGCACACTGCACATATCTTATTTTGAAGTAAAAAAACAAAATGGGAACAAATACAATATTTGTATTTGCATGTGGCCCGCGGGCCGTAGTTTGAGGACCCCTGACTTAAAGCGTGGCTGCTTGTTATGCTATTGTGTCTATGGACAATGGACCCCTGAGGTGTTAAGGATAATCCAGGAAACACTGTCCTTGGGCTCCCACTGGAGAGTGCCTTTGGCCCGCTGGCAGCTCATTGCTGGTCTCCCTGTGTCCTTCAGGCCTCTTGCTCACCCCTCTGACCTCCCTCAGCAGCATCCTGAAACCCAAATGTGGGGTTTGTCTGGCAAAATTGAAGAACGGATTCACGGACAGAAACGGTTAATGGAAGCAAAGTTTATTGAGAGAAGCCAGTCCTGGCAAAGGTGCAGCTGGGGTTCCAGGGGCAGGCCAGTGTCCAAAGCTTCCTCTCCATGTTACAGTAGGGTGTTAAAGTCTACTAGTCCATGTGTAGAGCCCCACCTGGCCATAAGCCAAGTGGGTGCAGGGGATGTGCTCCCCTGCCACAGGAATTTCAGGAACCCACAAGGGGGCGGAGGGGGGGGGGGGGGAGGAACACATGCTTTTTTGTATACATGCTTGCTAGTTTTTAATTGGTTCTTTCAAATAATTCTGCCTTAGTAACATCCTTGGGATTGGTTTATATGCCTCACTGCCTTGTGATTGGTTATCTGCACGCTAACTGTCTTAGCAATACCCATACATGTTAAAGGTCATGCTTTTCCCGTAGGCCTTTCCTTTCCTATTGAGTTGGGGTGCCTTAGTAACTCCGCCCAGCTTGGTTCCTGGGTCTACTTCCTCCCCGCCCCCTCCCCCCTTCCTCTATAGCCCCTGACTGCCTAGTTTCCTTCTGTCTCCTCATCCCAGCTACGCTCCTTCTTTGGCTGTGAGGTCCCCACCCAACCTTGCTTAGTGCTTGTCACCTGCTCCATGAACGAGCACTTGTGTTCTGCCCTCCTCTGGTCCCTGAGCTTCCAGTTGATCTGCCATTGTGCATGTGATTCCTTCCCAGGAATTGCACCAGCCTCAGCCTTTGAGCATGCCCCAGTCTCCAGATTCCGTACTTCTTTGTCCTGGATGAGGCTGAACCTCAAAGTGCTTTTACCTGTGCCACCATCCTCCTCTATGTGTACCTATGATCGGATCCCTCTTTAGCAGGGCTGGCCCCACATGGTTACTATAGACTCATAGCAAATAACCTCAACTTAACAGATCTCTTGGTGCAGTATGGGGGTCACCCTATGAAGGAACATGCAGTGGAAATACAAGGTTCAAATTTGTAGTCCTTGGGACTTCCCAAATCTCTCCACTCTAGGAAAATGATTCGGTCAATGCAAACCCTCTTATCTGGCTTTAAAGCATGGGATGTAGGAAAATGATTCAGTCAGTGCAAACCCTCTTATCTGGCTTTAAAGCATGGGATGGAATTCTCCCTGACGTCCTTATTTAAAACAGGGAGACCTGTTCCTTCGGTTTCCTCCCACCAGACCTGACTTATTATATAATTGCAACTCAGGCATAGGTGGGGTCTCTCTCTCTCTCTCTCTCTCTCTCTCTCTCTCTCTCTCTCTCTCTCTCTCTTTCTCTCTCTCTCTCGTGTGTTTGTGTCAAACCAACTTTTCCTCAACCTGTTTTCTAAATTTGGATTAAAAAATTTTTCACAGACTGCACAAGTCTTTCTCTCTCTCTTTATTTTTTATAATTCTGTATTATTAGAATTCTCAAGGAAACTATTTCTTTCTGAAACTACTACACTTGGCCATGTTTTTACAGGGACACGTTATGGGCTTATTGTTTTGACAGTGAAACATCTTTAAACTAAAAATTTATATTATTCATCCAGCTAAGGTTTGTTGCTATTCAGTACTTTTCAGGTATTACTTATTTCCAATTTTAGGAATTTAAAAAAAAAAAAAAACTCTTATCAAGTAAGAATAGACTGTGACAAACTCAGCGAGGTATAAGATAAGCTGTCTTCCTGCTTCTCCAGGCAAGTCATATTTTGTCTTAGTGCAGCCTCCCTGCCTTTGGTATGCTCAAAGAAATCAATTTGACTGTTTCCAATGTTATTTAATTTTCAATAATTATTCAAGCATATATAACCACAGACATCTATGTAGTAGGCAGATGGATCAGCAATTGTGCATGTAATTAGAAATAACCCTTGAAATACAAAAGTAGATTTTAATATTCAGCATCCAAAGAAATGCTAACATTACATATTACTCATACGCTAGGGTTGCAGCCAGTGATGTAAAATGTTAACTATAAGAATTGAAATGAAAATTTCAGCCTCCTCAGGACTAGGCAGTTATTGAATGACAGTAGAAAATCATGTCAAAATTACTTAAAGGGATACTTTATCTTCCTTTAACATAAAAAATCGTGATGTGTTTGTGACTAAATATAGCTTGAATAATCACATTTTAAATAATTTAGATATTAGTGTCTCTTTTTATAACATCACATACTCAAATGGAAAAAGTCAAATTTCAGTATCATATTGGTAAATACCAACTCATTTTAAAATATTTGCAGAGAGAAAAATACTGTTTTCTGGGGTTTTTTTTAAATGAAGCATACGACTCTTATTTACTGTTATCAATAAATATAAGGAATTTATTTCATTTCCTACTGAGAGAGAGGAAGAGGCACAGACATGTGGTGAAATGAGTTCTGATTTTAGATTAATGAGCTCTGGATTCAAGTCCATGCTCTGCTGTTTACAAGATAAATAGCTTGAAGCAATTCCTTCAATATTAAAGTCTCAGGATTTGATGGTATGTTTGCTATAGTGGCTACTGTTTTCTTTTAACTGTGTCTAACATGGTCCCTAATACCCTGCTAACATCTTTTATTACTATTATTTTTTAATCCTCACCCAAGGATATTTTTTCCATTGATATTTTAGAGAGAATGGAAGGGATGGGGAGAGATAGAGAGAGAAAAACATAGATGAGAGACAGACACATCAACTGATTGCTTCCTGCATGCCCCCCAACCCCACTGGAGCTGGGGATCTAACTTGCAACCGAGGTACATGCCCTTGGCTGGAATCGAACCCGGGACCCTTCAGTCCACAGGCTGACACTATAACCAGAGGCAAATCAGCTAATGTAGTTTTACAACTGTAAGCATCACCTCTTTATATTTTGTTCAAAGGTTAGATCTTGCCCATATACCAGGTATTTCCCCCTTCTCCTTTTAAATTAAAAATAGTGTTTGTGGAGTTCCTTTTTGTGCCAAGAACTTTGTGAGATATAAAGTTGAATGAGGCACAAGCACTGGCTCCAAAGAACTTAGCATTTAGAGAGGTTATTTCTTCCAGAAAAAAGGAATTCATGGCAGGAATACTCCGTCACTGGAATTACCAGGCATCTGTTCAGCTGTAGAATGGAGGTAGGCTGATATCACACAGGAAAACCAGAGGTGCATGTGCAAAACTGGAACGAAGTTGGGCTTTTGCCACACCAGGAGCAGATCTAATCCCTGAAGGGGCACTGATGGGAAATTGAAGACATATATTCTAGAACCCACTACGTTTTATCATTGTGAGAGGCAGGGTGGGGTAGGATTTGGTTTGGGAAAGAAAGAAAATGTAGGACTTGGCAGCATTTATTGTTTATTTCAAACCCATAACTAGAGGAGGCACAGTAGGAAGAAGCGGCCACTGGTTTAGTGGATGAGATCAATGCTTATAACATCTACGATCTAACTCTAATCCCAATCTTTCCACCACTTCCTTTAAACATAATATAAAAGTCAAGAAGTATGTCCTCCTAGACCCCTCTTTTGTGCCAGCCCTTATATTTCCTATGGTGGTGCACACTGGTTATAGAGCAGGTAGTCCCCTCTCCTTAAGGGGGAACAGGTGCTGTATGTGTCATGGTGTGTTGGTGCCAGTGTCTTTGCTGGCCCTTTGCACTTCCAAGGCTGTCATTGGAGAAAGTGTGAGACATCTTCGCCTCAGCTTCTGATTCTAACGTGTGTGCTGCGCAGAGCTCAAATTAGAAGAATGATGACACTGAGGATTAGGGAGCTGGTAGCACCTTTTTATTCATTGGTGTTACTGGGCTAATTCACTAATATCTCAGGAAGAGAATATCTGATGTTCCAGAGGCATGCTTTTAAATCCTATGGTCAGAACAAAAGCTTTAAGACAAAAAGAATTCTAGTTTTTCCCCATGATACCTAGAAGTAGTTGGTGCTTTAGATGGAAAAATTGCAGAGATACCACAAACCCAGATACATTTTCTCTTCCTGGAAGACAAGATGACTTTCTGAGGTGATTTTCAGATTCTGTGATTGTCACTACCATGATGTAATAGCAATTGTACCGCAGAATTAACAATTTAAATAGCTAAGTGCAAAATGAAAAAAAGAAATGTTCCCTTTGGTTAAGGTTAGGAATAATATTCTTTCTTATGCAACCTAACATTGGAAATAACTTGAACTGTGTGCCCTAAAATTAGTTTTAAATGGAAATGGGAAGCTGTGGTTGTTTGAAGATGTTTTCCTTTTTTATTAAGCCAAGTGCCCTCTGGGATAACAACAGTTTGTAAACCTTTAACTCCCAGGACAAGTTTGGTTTTTCGTTAAAGCTTGTATTGCTGTGTTCATTCAGCCACTGTCTGGTCAGTTTTTTTCACCAACACGCAGAGCTGAGCTGAGCAGAGAGGTTGCTCCCTTGTCGCTGCCCTTTGTGCCTTGTGTGTGAACAGAAGGGAGAGCAGTGAGTGGCCTCTGGTTATTAATCCTGCCAGGCACATGCCTCCTCAGGGCTGGGCCAGAGTAAAACTCAGCTCAGCCATTGGTAGAATCAACAGTATTCATGGATTCATTTTGAGAAGTTTATGTAGTTTTATATTTTTAATAAAAAACACACAAAAATTACCACACTTAACCCCAAACCCTACATTTTTGTCATCCATTCTGTAGCCTATTAGTTAAAAAGTGTGCACTGTGTGTTTACATCCTAGTTCTACTACTACTTGCTTTTGACCAGACAAGTTAAACATAAACCCTTAAGGCATCTATCTGCTAATTTTAAAAATGAAACTAATAGCAGTACTGGCTCAGGGTGAGGATTTAGTGGGATAATGCATGTACAGTGATTAATTCAGCACCCAGGATGTAAATGTTCAACAAATGTTAGCAATGATGATTGCAGTTTTTATGAGTTTACCCGTAGCCAGTTCAGCTTACTATGGGGAACTTCACTTTTCTGGAAACTGTATCAAGTAAAGGAGAATATAATATAGGAGTCAAGGTAATGTATATCTAGTCTCTTGCCCTAAATTCACCTTCTCCTTTTAGCTGTTATCTACTAGCCTCCCAGATGGCTTCTCACAAATCATGTGCTCCACACCTCATCTACCATCATCTTCTCTATCCTTCCCCTCCTTCCCCTCACTGTCATCCTACAGCACCTTCATGGACGATTCCCAAAAAGTGCATTGTTTTGAACCAAAATCATCTAATCTAATCTTCAGCTCATTTACATGGCAAAGCTACTGTGTTTCCATTAAGCCCTCCTCCTAAAACTGAATTCCCACAATTCATTAGTCTTCTGTATCTGTTCATAACCTTCCTACTTACTAAAGAGCCATGGTAATTTATTACTTTAATTCATGTACTCCTAATTTCAAACATTTTTACTGGGGCCTTAGTCTGACCTAGGTACTCTCCAAGGTGCTGAAACACTTGGAGCAACAATAGTGTTTCATAAACACAATGTCTCCACGTATAATTTATTAACCCATAATTCTAGGTCACTTGAGTCACTGGCTGTATATGCTATTTTTAGACTGCTAAGTCCCACTTGAGGAAGGAAAAACATCTAGGAGTTGCTAATTATCTCCATTACAGATTATTATTTATAAATGCCTGTTCCTTTGCACAACACAGCACTCATCACACACTGAGTTGTAACTTTCTATTTACGTAACTGTCTCCTAACTAAACTTAGAGATCCATATATTGTTTTATATGTCTCTGTACCCCTGATTCAAACCTGGTTTAAAATACAGATTCAATTAGTTTGTGTTGAATTTATGTCAGTTAATGCGTTCCTCATTTTCAACCTTGTAACTAGTCTGATTGCTGATTGGCAAATCCATTATTCATACTTTTTAACCTTTTCTTTTTCTCTCTGTAACAGTCCTCCCAGCTTCTCTTTCAAACTTTTCTGTACCCTTCACTCCATCTTCACTTTCTCCAGAAGAATCCGGCTCATGTTTTATCAAAGGTGTTCAAATTTTTTATGAGAGTTTCCTTGAGTTCCCTGTAACTTGCTTTGACTGTCACTGTCCCTCACTACTCCCACCATTATGGGAAGCAGTGGGAGGGATCACGGGGTCCCTCTTCCTCCCAGATGCTCCTCCATCTGTGCTTCCTACTGGGCCCTAGGTCAGTCACCTGCAAGATAGCACAGGCTAAAAAGAAGTTTATTGAATTTAATTGTCAAGTGCCCCCCCCACCCCACCCCCAAGAGTCTTTGCACAGGACTGACCTTAAACCAACTAAAGTTCTCCTTGTCTCTGTCGACCAGTACTTTTTATCTCTGTGCCTTCATTACCTGCCTTTGGCCTTGTGGAATGTTCCAACCCTCAAGCCAGAAGTCATCTCTTAGTTCACTCCTGTTTAACCCTAGCCCCCTTATCTGCACAGCCCTGACCTTGCCAAGAGGGATTGGTCCATTCTTGATAAACTCTGAGGTCAATGGCAGGCCTACCCTGAATCCAGCCATGGTGTAGTGACAGCCTGCAGCTCTCTGCCCCAGTGAAACTGGAGGGAGCCTTGTAAATTCCTGAGCGGTGAAGGGGAGATAAAACTCGTGCTTTAGTAAAGTTGTCCTGGTTTGGAAGCAAGGAAAATAGATTCATATGATGCCTTAAAAATGCCTTAAAATCTTGGCCTCTGGTGTGCTAGAAACCCAGAAATGTCTGAATTTAATAAGGAAAATAAAAGAGCTCATCCTGTGTTCCTGAGGGATGACTTATTTGGGGGTGAAGATTCACCACGATTGTTTTTGACAAAATGTGAAACTTTCATAGGCCGGCAGGCACTTGCCATGTATTTTATGGGCCTTACTTTGGAGTGGCTTCTTTTATTTGGCCAGAGCAGGTGTCTCATGCTATCATATCAGGCATTTACTGCCGGCCTCCAGGGTGTGAGAAATGCTTGGAGACGTGAAGGATCCCAGGAATGCCATAGTCCTCCGTGACGGGCCCACGCTTGCGGGGCATGCAGACTTGGCTCTCTGGAAGACACAGGGATACTGTCTGTTCTCAGATACATTTGTCAGGATGCTTATTCCAGGGAGCGAAATTACTAAACATGGGTAGGAATTTATTGTAATAATTCCACAAAATGTTTGTTTAGGTAAGAGGAGATTTTTTCCCCTGAAGATAAGCTCTTGCCTAACCAGCATTAGATTACATTTCAAATGGTCTCTCAGAAGCCAAAGTGTGAGTGTAGAGTGTGATCTGTTTGTGTATGCCAGTAGTGTGGTGTGTGTGTGTGTGTGTGTGTGTGTGTGTGTGTGCGTGTGCGCGCGCGCAAGCTGCTGAGTGCTTCAACCTGCTTTTGTATTTTGAGGGTTATTTCTAATAGGAGATGAGCCTGCCCAATTTATCTCTGGCACTGAGCGAGCCCTATTTGTCTCTGGCATGAAACAGGCTTAGCTCATCTGGTGCCGTGTCTGGTTATCACGCTACTCAGCAGGGGTAATTTGTTTTGTTTTATTTCTGTCCTGAAAGGTAATTAATAATACAGGGGCAAAATTGTTTGTGTAGTGTTTTTATATTTTTGGTTACCCGAAGAAGAAATTTTCAGGAGCCTTTGCAAATAGCTGCTTTGCACCTGGGTGGAAAGCTGTTCTCCTTGACGACAAAGAGCTGACTTTTGAAAAACTTCCAGGGGTTTATTCCTTCACCTTCACATACCTCCAACCCCCCACTTATTGTGGGTCAAGGAGGACTTCAGAGGGTATTAGAACACATATCAGGGACTAGTCTTAGGTGCATATTCAAACTGAGCCAGAGCCCTCATTTTCTAACATTATGTTCTGACTTCCACCAGTGATTTAAAGAAAACCTTCCAAGTGCGATTATATGCTAGGTGTTGTGCTCAGTTATTTTCATATTTTTGTTTGTTTTGGGGGTTTTTTGTTTTTTGTTTTTGGCCTGCATCACAACCAATGAGGTCACTAATGTTGTTCCCCATTTCAGAGGTGAGCAAATGGCTATTTAGTAATATAGTATTTAAACCTACTTTTGCATTTTAAGAGTGATTTCTCCCAACCCTAGGATCTTAATCATTATTCCAGGAGTGGCAGACTCAGTGGCCTACAGGGCCTAGATGTATCCGTTGGGGTTGCAGCTGATTGATGAGCACCTGCTGTTAGTATTCTATGTTTCTGTTGGTTGCCAAGGGACAGTGTGGGCCACTGACGTCAGATAATTCTTAGTTTTCAATACAAATTTGAATCCTTCGGTTTCAAAACAAATCAGTGCTCTTCATTATAATTCTATGCTTGGTAAAATCATGACTTCCTTTTTTTAGAAGAGGTAAAGTGAGGCTTAAAGAGAATGAGTAACTTTCCCCAAACCAATTAGTTAATAAGTATTATAACTGGAATTCAACCTGCGTTTGTCAATCTCAAAATCCCATTTTGTACTATTTTGTCTTCCTTTCTGTGGCACCAGGTATGTTTTCACTCTCACCTGCAGCCAGTGGTAACTTCCAACTTACCTTTTTTTTTTTAAAATAAACCTTTATTGAGATATGATTCACATACCATACAATTCACCTATTTAAAGTACACAATCAATATTTTTGGTTATATTCATAGAATTGTGCCTCAGTCCTAAGGAACAACAAACCTACTTTCTATCCCTATATATTTTCCTTTCCTGGACATTTCATATAAGTTAAATGATATCAGATGTAGTTTTTTGTGACTGACTTCTTCCCCTGGGCATGTTTTCAGGATTCATTCACGTTGCTATATGTCTAAGTGCTTCATTTATGTTTATGACTGAGTATTATATGCATACACTACATTTTGTTTATCCACCAGCTGGTGAACATCTGTGATGTTTTGGTTATTAAGAACAATGCTACTATGATTATTTGTGAATAAGTTTTTGGGTGGATATATATTTTCACTCCCTTAGAAATATATGGAGGAGTAGAATATGAGGGTCACATGGTTATCCTGTTAAACTTTGCAAGGAATGTCCTAGTGTCTGCCAAAATGGCTGAACCATTTTACATTCTTGCCAGAAGTATGTGAAGGTTTCAATTTCTCCACATCTTCTCCAACACTTGTTACTATCTCACTTTTTGGTTTTTGCTACCCATTGTGTGTTGAGTGCTATCTCACTGTGCTTTTGAGTTACATTTCCTTCATTGCTAATGATGTTGAGCATCTTTCCATGTGCTTCTTGCCTATTTGTATATCTTCTCTGGAGAAATGTCTAAGTCAGTGATGGCGAACCTTTTGAGCTCGGTGTGTCAGCATTTTGAAAAACCCTAACGTAACTCTGGTGCCATGTCACATATAGAAATTTTTTGATATTTTCAACTATAGTAAAACAAAGATTTATATTTTTGATATTTATTTTATATATTTAAATGCCATTTAACAAAGAAAAATCAACCAAAAAATGAGTTCGCGTGTCACCTCTGACATGCATGTCATAGGTTCGCCATCACTGGTCTAAGTCCTTTGCCCCCTTTTTAATTGGTTTATTTTTATTTTTCTTACTGAGTTGTAAGGGTTATTTATATATTCTGGATACAAATTCCTTATCAGTTATATGATGTACAAATAGTTTCACCTACTCTTTGGATTGTCCTTAGCTTTCTTAATAGTGTCCTTTGAAGAAGGACTGTTGCTAATTTTAATGAAGTTCAAGTTTATTATTATTTTTTTGTTTCTTGTGATTTTTTTGTATCATATCTGAGAACCAACTGGGAAAACCAAGGTCACAAAAACTTGCCCCTATATTTTTCTAATTATTTTTATTGTTCTCAAGTATATTTTTCTTTTTATGTGTATATTCCCTAGTTCTAGAATCCTGAGATTTGTTGAAAAACCCTGTTTCTGATATGTATAATCATAGAAATTTTTGTGATCCAATTTGTGGGCTATCTAAAGGTTCCTTTCCCCGTCAGACATCGTTTTTGTACATTGTAAGTGCTGGGCAACCTTTGGTTGGGGCTTTGCTGTTGTTTATTGGTCGCTGTGTGAACTACATATTTCAGCTCCTGTGTTTTATCTGATGTTTATGTTTTTTGCTATTTTCTATTGTTCTCCAAGATTGGACTTATAAACACTTTTACAGAAATACTGTAGTATTTACTGCAAAAACTTAAAAAATTTGAAAGAAGCTTTTAACAATATGATAGAACACCTGTCAATGCACTACCCTCTTATGTTATCAGCTTTTTTTGACAGAATATTTAACAGGTGATTTAAGCCTGGTTAGGCAGCACTTATCAGCAGGAAAGAAAATTTCTCTCAGGTACTTAATAGCCTATCTGAAGCATATGAAAAGAAATTCTCCAAATTTCAGAGATGTTTTTGTCACCACAGTACCCTAGTGTATACAGCATGCCTGACACTTTTATAGCTCTTCTCCTTAGCATTGACAGTCTCTCAGAGCCTGCTGCTTCCTGTGTGTGTTTACCCAAAAATAGTTCCATTATGACACTTTTATCTGCCTTATACATTAGTAATGTTATCTGATTTATGTATTAATAATGCTCTTTGAAAGAAAGTATGGCCTTTATACAAAGAAAAGTCAATTATTTATTTGTTTAATATTCATAAAATTTCCACCCAAATCCATGCAGTTAAAATACCTTCGAGTGTTGAAATACATTTCTTTACTCTAAGTAAAGTAGGTTGCGGTTCATAGTTTTTACCACTTTTTTTTTTTGCTTTGTTTGTTTTCTCAGAGGGAGTAACACATTTCTTTCTAATTGGCATCAATCATTTGAAATTTTAAACAATAAATAGAAACGTCTCTTGCTTATTAAGGAGGAGGATTTGGGGGTGTTGATTTAATTAGTGTTGGCATCCTTTCACTAAATTGGGTAATTAATACCCTGCAAAGGGCAGTTGTTCCCTTTCACCCGCCATCCTGTTACCTGCATGCTTTCAGCTCCCTTCCCTGCCCTGCTGAACTCTGTCACTCTTTAGCCTTCCACCAGTTGAACTTTTTATACATATGAGTCACTGAGATATTTATATTCATATGTGATGTATATATGTGGCTGCCTCCTATAGGAGGTACAAAAAAGGAAATTCCTTATGAAATTATCCATTCTCATTAATTTTCTTTCTCCCCTGCATTCACATAATTTATTGTTTTAATAAATCACTAAATATGCTGAGTTTCAGTTATCTCACTAGAAAATAGATATAATATCTAATAATGCTATTGTGAGTATGAATTTAGATCATTTTTATGAATAGCTTTGATTTTTGGACTGCATTTCAGAAGAGCTGGAGAGTGGGCTTCTGCCTCTGGTTTCTCTGTGTCTTCTACCCAAGGTTCTTCTGCTCCAAGCCCACTGTCATCTGGAGAGTAATTGCTCAGAAACAGTTTTCTAATTGGTCTCTGGGTAGCTGCTTAATTCTTTGAATATTAAAGGATTCTCTGTATACAATACGGATTATATAGAAGTGATAGAAAAATGTGAGAAAGAAGGAGGGGCTGTAAGTAATTCTGGTGATTTAGTAACTGACACAGTGGTCTCCCAACTTTTTGATCAGGCACAACTTTCAGTAAAACGCCTCAATATTTTGTGATTCATTGAAGAACAGATTTATGTCAAAGTCACAAATTAAATGGTTCACCAAATACATTATTATTAATAGTAATAAAAAAAGTTTCAGAGTTCTTTAAGTATTGGCCAAGAAATATGAACAAGGATAAGCATCTTGATAATTTTAGCTGAGAAATTAAAGAAATTCTTGTGACTGACTTTCTCTCCATCTATCCTACTTTACAAACCCCATTCAAAATTCACCCTATTCAGTCAGCACAAAATAGAATTGAATGTCTCTTCAGCCACCTGGCACTGTTCTAGGCCCTGACAATGCAGAAAGGTACAAATAAACACAGCCTCTGTCTCTGTCCTTATGCAAGTCTACCTGCCAAGTGGAGGCAAGCAAAATGCATTTTGGAATTTGTAAATACATTTCTTTTAACCTCCCCCAAGACCAGAAGAATTTACATTTTACTGGTATTTAATATACAGATTCACATTGACACCACCCCTTATCCATGAGTTAGGTGGTGACCTGCCAGGCGTGGTAGTTACAGTATCCCGAGGGCATCACTCATCAGAACCTGAGGCAGTGGACTAGTAAGCAAGTTTTTATATTTTGTATCTGCTTTAGAGGGAGCCAAAAATATGTATGTGATGACGCTTCATTGTGATTAATGCCAGCAATGCAAAGAACAGCAAAAGTGCCCCTGTTAGACCTACATACACAAAACTGGAACAAAACCTGAGGCAGCGATTAGATCATGGTGACTCGACTGATCATAAGATCCTGCTTAAAACCCTTGACTAGTTCTCTATCGTAATAGGGTAGGGTCCATCCTCCTTGACCTGGCCTACAGACTTCTTTACTCTCCGGCTCCTGCCTGCTTTCTAGTCCTGTCAGTTCTGTTTCTCACATTTGTACACGCCTTGAATGTCATCCTCATCCTGTTTACCCGTTTCCAACTCGTCCTTCAAAACTCGGCTGGAAGATCTTCCCCTCTGTGAAATCCCCTGGGTATTTCCAGAAGGTTATTACTCACTGTATTCTCGCCTCTGAGGGCACCTTGGCCTGGATGCCTGTCAACCCTGAGGTTTCTGTTATTTTAATTATCTTTACTTTTCTCTTTTCCTTGCTAAACTGTGAACAGGTGCCATTTCTCCCTGTCCTCATGAAAATGAACGTAGTTTTGTTTTGGGAGGCATTCGGGGTAAAACTTGATTTTCAGGAGTTAAAAAGTCTTCTTTTCCCCCAGTGTGTCTGCCCCTCAGCTTTCACAGGACTGAACTTGAAGGAGCAGAGATCCAAACCCTCTGTTTGCAAATAGAGAAAAAGCTTCTAACTGATACGGCTTGGCCCAATGGCTAAGTGTGGGTTTCAGTCCACTAGGACACAATCCCTGCTCTACCATATACCTAGCTCTATGGTCTTATTTACGTTACTTAACTCTATGTGTCTCCGTTTCCTTTTCTGTAAAATGAAGATAACTAGCGTGCCTATTTTATAACCTTGGTATGAGGTCAGAGGAATGTGATACTAAAGGCAAAGCTCTCAGAACATTTAATGCACGTAGCTACTGCTGTTAACATGTGAAGTCTGTGCAAGTACACATATGTATGCATAGCCTTCAAAGTGTAAATGATGTATTTATGTCATGTTCTTGCGCGTTTTGAATAAGTTTGATATGGTGGATGGAGGGAGGGATGTGACCACAGGAAGAAGAGTAAAGAAAGATGAGACAGGGATACCAAAATCACTGTTGCCCCCATTTTCCCAAGAGAAATTCTAAGTTTGAAAGATTTCCTGTTGTGCTGGTGGGAGATTTAGCAGAAACACTGCTGCCCCTGTAATTTTTGTAGTTGTTCTTGTTTACCCCAAGAGAGAAATGGATAACTATGCTATATATCCCATTGTCTTCATGATAAATTTAGTGGACACGTCCCTACTTAATTAAAGCCCCCTCCCTTTAATTAGATCATTTTGCATATTTAATAAAGCTAGAATGCTCGCTGCCTCATTAGGAGCCCAGTCTATGCTGTGGGACTTGCAGGTCTTTACCATCTCAGTGGCTCATCACTGTAATTGGTTGGAAAAGTGATTTCCAGCAGCTCATGCTATCTGGAGCTCCGAGTGAATGTTTCATCTCACCACAGGCCCCCTTGTCAGTCTGTGATGTGTTATTTCTCTCTTTTGTCTGGCTGTGTAAGTTCCTTTAATGTCTCTGCCAGCAGGTACCTGAAATTCACAACTTCAGTTGGTGATGAGAATTGTTGTGAGTGTGTCCTTAACGGCTATTTGGCCTCATGTAATAAAATCGGGTTTGGGCTGTGGAAAAAAAAAAAGGATAGAGTGAATATACAACAGTTGGCTAGAATGAGAAACTACAATTGGTTTAAGTTGAATTTACTCTTTAGCTCTATATTCCCTGTCAGCGCTTTTCAGCCTCTGCCGTATCATAATAATAGTAGATGCACATGTGGTGTCGCCTCTAGACAGTAAGCTCCCTTAAGACAGGCCCATTTCTTGATCTCCTAATGCTTGCACATAAAGCTGTTTCAGTACATATGACTCCTCAGTCAATGCCAGATGAAGGGCTGAGTGAGGGAGACTCTAACATCATGTTGGATAATCATTAGTGATGTTACCTTGGGATAGTTTCATAAAGTTTTGATGATGAAGATCCATAAGTGTACATAAAAGGGAAAGAGAATAGTATAAGGAATCCCTGCATAGCCATCATCTGGCTTCAACAGCTGTCAACTCTTGGCCAACCTTGTCTCATCTCTAACCCTAGCATTCCTTTCACCCACCAGACTATTTTAAAGAAAACATATAGAAAAGGTTTTGATATGTGTGTGTGCAGATAATGCAGTAAATTAAATAAACACGGGACTTATTTTGCATTGTCAGCCTTCATGGGATATTTGCTAACAGCAAGCTCTACGTGGTGTCTTAATGCTGCTGATGGAAAGAGGCACATTCCCTAAGTATTTGGGCCCTGTTTTGACTACACAGAACTGCCTTTTCCAGTGTTTCTCAAGATTCTCATTCTTTACTAGTAATCGCTAGTTGAACTAAACTACCGATGAGGTGTAATTTCAGTGTCAGAGCTGGAAGCTTGTTCATTCATTCATTCGTTCATTCATTCTCGGAGTATGAAATGCCTGTCCTCTACTGAAAAGTGTTCAATAAAGGCCATACATTCCCTGTTCGTTCAGACCGTGTTGGCTGAGTGTCTGCTGTGTCACTGGCATGAAGAAGACACAGCCCCTGCCCACACGGCGCTCACCACCCAGTGAGAAACTGTCCCCCTAAAATACATCATTTATTGTACAATTTAAACTGAGTGGTCTTAGTGAAGGTCTACAATGTTAAATATATTATTTACTTAAGCTACTATATCATTCTACCAAAAAGTTGCATTGGTAATTTTTATGCTCAAAAGCTGAAGAGATTCATCCTGAAGCCAGTCAGGATGGAATGGTACCTGAGAATCTGACAATGAAAATAAAATGAAATAAACACTACAGATAGTTCAATATTTTCTCATTCACACATTGAATGCCAAGGGCTATTTTAAATAGTGCTGCTCTCTGTGCTACCTGAGCAGAGTAATAATATCTGACCATGCTTTTTTAAAAAGCTGTCAATATTGCAACCTTAATAGTACAGTGAAAATAGTATACCACTGGCATGTCAGGAGAGGAATAAAGATTAAGAATTTTACAGGAAAAATAGAATTAAAATGACTGTGTACATTGAGTTGCTTTTAACTAGTTAACTAGTAATTGAAGTAGCTAATTGCTGAATGGGTGGGCTGTCCTGATTCCGCCTGTACTGTTGCCTAGACAACAGAACCTTTCATCTTTAATATACATTGAATTTTCAGTACTTACAATTTAAGCATCTGATTTCCTCATGACTTAACTGATAAGCATGCAGAATCTTGCTAACCTAATTAAGAAACCAGTGCCATGTGAAGATGGTGCCTAGACTGCAAGTGAAAAGGAGAAGGCATATTGTTAGTAGATTCATGTCAAAATTGAGAAATGCCAGGGTTTACTTAGGCAGCAATAATGAATTGTACAAACTGAAGCTCTTTTATTTTCTCTCATAGTCCAGGTCCTTTCATTGTCCCCTACCTTCCCTATAGCTCGCCTGTGTTAATTATTATGTTCTGGGACCTATGCAGGTGCTAAAAGTACAAATATGAAAAGGCTGCCCCTGTTTCTCATCGGCCAACAGACTAGTGGGGTCATAAATGCTTAAATTACTATCTTGGGTCATAAATGCTTAAATAAAGGTGCTGTGGGGGGACCCTGAAGGAGTGGCTTACTCTGCCTTCCCTCCCTGGCCCCCTAGGGTGTCCATGCTGGTAAGGAATAGAAGTTTCCCAAGTAGATCACCCCTATGCTTTCTATTTTGTTGGAAGTGAACACAAACCACAATCATTACTGGTTGTAGTGAGTTGCTTAGTAGCCCCCCAAATATATGTCCAAATCCTAACCTCAGTACCTGTGAATGTGACTATATTTGGAAATACGGTTTTTTGTGCCACTAAATCAAGGATCTCAAAATGAGATCACTGTCATTTTGGGCAGGCTCTATGTGCAATGGTGAATCTTCTTATAAGAGACAGAGAGACACCCCGAGAGAAGAAAGGCATGTGAAAATAGAGGCAAAGATTGGAGTAAATGCGGCTCCAAGCCAATGAATGTCCAGGGCTGCCCGTAGCCCTCAGAAGCTATGGGAGAAGCAGTAGAATTAATTCTTTCTCAGAGAAGGGAGGCCAGTCCTGCCCACACCTTGAGTTTGGAATCCTAGCCTCTAGGAATGTGAGAGAATAAATTTCTGTTTAGTTAAGCCTTCAAGTCTCTGGTAATTTGTTATAGCAGCCCTGGGAAGTGAACACACTGGTCAATTAAAAAAAAAAACCTAATAAAGAAAATTGAAATCACCTACAACGAAAGTTCTCCGTTCAGCCACCACATAAACCTGGCACATTCCTCTCAAGACAAGTTTAATAAAAGAGCAAATGTTTACTTTCCCAAGGCCGACATGCCTTGAAACATCCCCAGGGCTTTCAGGGGAAAGAGAAATTGGATTTATTCCCCAGGCTGGTTGAAAATAGTGTCGAAGCGGGTGAGGCTGGCTGTCACAGAGCCGTGCCACACACCTGTTTAGAAGTGTTGTGGTCCCGGGTGGCCGAAGTTAAACACAAGTGTCTGAGATGATACTGTATCAGCAAAGCAACAGGAAACAAAAATCCCACCCCAGACACCCAGTCCTTGCATCCGATTTGGAAGAGACTTTGAAACACGTTCATGGTGCACATCAGAGAAGACAGACGTATCTGCTCCCAGGATGGCTTCCCCAGCATTCTCTCGGCAGAGCCTAGATGCCTTCACCTGCCAAAGGGCTCAAGTGGAATGAGCTCTGTGGCCCAGCCTCTAACTCGTGCCTCTGAACCTGGCGTTTAACTTTGCAAGCCTTCATTTCTTTGATAGAATGGAGGTAATGCTGTCCACCACGGGAAACGCTGCTCGCTAGCCTCCTTACATGCAGGGAAAAGCAGCTACCAGTATACTTCTCCCCACTGGTTCATTTGCTTTCCTCTAAAACAGCCTGTACATCTTCAAGCAGATCTTTTCCCCTTTTACGTTAATGGGTTTGAGATGGAGCCAAATCCTGGTGAGCTTCCAGCAAATGGACTGGGCTTTTGGCACACCTCTTGTGTACTATGTCTCGTGTACTGCCCTTAGTGTTTGTGGCTAATGTTTGTGGAGCATTGCTTCAATTTAGGCACTGTGCTAAGTATTTCGTACTAGAGGCCCGAAGCATGAAAATTTGTTCAAGAGTAGGCCTTCCTTCCCCCAGCTGCTGGCACCGGCTTCCCTCCAGCACCTGGGACCCGGGCCAGCTTCCCCCAGGCCGCCCACAAGCACCTGGGACCCAACTGGCTTCCCTCTGGCCCCAGCTTCGTCAGGAAGGACGTCCGGAATGATGTCCGGAAGAGGTCCGGTCTAATTAGCAAACCCTTTTATTATTATAGACACTGTCTTAATTGCATATCTTTCAGTAACTGGGAGTGGGGGTAGTGAGGCGCTCAGCAACTCCCCTGCAGAGAAGGGAACTGAGGCTTTGAGTGTTTCTTTCTTTAACTCGAGGTTCCACCTCTGTGAAAGGATAGATTGCCATCTGCACTTGGATTCAGACCTGGTGGCTTCAGAGCCCAAGCTTCCGAGTACACAAAACATTAGTATTATACTATGCCTTGCTTTTATAAAATGGTTGCCCCTTTCCCCTGATTTCTCACTTATTAGTTATTTGTGATATTATTTTCCATGTTTATCTTTTAGCTACTTTATGGACTTTGAGGGACAATATATAAAACTAATACCTGTGATGTAAGGATTAATTGAGCTAACAGGTAAACTCCAGCCCCATTTCTGGCCCATTAAAGGCATGCAATTAATACAATCCCTTTAGCTTCCCAATCAATGCCCACCATCACCACCTCCCCCTGGTCCAGTTTCTTTACTTCTCAGCCAACACAATAAGTGGATTGCAAATGATAACAATAATGATAACACATTGTGAGTCTATAATGAGATATCCTAAAATGAAACAAATTTTCACTTAAACATTATTTCTGCATTTTGTCTCTTCTACTGTCAACTTAATTATCTAAATATTAAGTAACTAAGGATCTTCTAAAGACCTTGTAAAATAATTTGAGGGTGGGGAGGGTAGGTGAAGGGGTTCTTTCTTTGAAAATATTAACATTTACCTTCTGTTTTATGCCTCAATTTCCTCATCTGTAAAATGGGGTTGATAATAGTTACTTCACATGCTTGTCATAATAATTTAGTGATAAGAGGATATGCTAACTTCATATTTGGCACTTTTAAATGGTGCAGTTTCATAAATAACATGAATAAATGTTATCTGCCTCTTTCTCTCTTCCTGTCTCTCTTTTTCCCTGAGAGTATCTTATTATTACTTCAAACGTATTTTCAATCCAAATGAGTTAATAGGCAGAGGGAAGAAGGCTTTTCTTCAGAACTATATTTAGTTGGTTGTTGTTTTTTAGAGACTAGAAATAATGAAAGACACTTAAAAGTATCAGATATCTTGCCCTGTAGGTTGTACTAAAATGTGCCATCCTTAATTTGAGTTTTCATGCTAATTTCTTTCATAATTAGCTGTCATAAAGTGAATTATAAATTAGAAGTTTGAATATGGGCGCTGATCCTGAGTACCAGCTTCGCCAGTGTAGGTAATTGCTGAGACCTGGGACCGGCTTCGCAGCCCAGGCAGATTATCTGAGGGGTTTCTAAGGGAAGGACTTCGGTCCTGAGGCTGAGACCTAAGGGAAGCAGCAGTCTCCACAGGGGCCAGCTTCCTCACAGAGCTGCAGTGATGAGGGGCCTCCCCAGAGTGAATTCCCAGAGAATATTTAATTACTTGGTTTGGTTTCAATTGCCTGTCAGTCTGAACCTTAACAGGATCTTGCCTGTGTCATTAAATAGCATCTTGTGGTGAGGTCTTTGGGACGTTTTAACCAACAGGTGGATTATGTCACAAGTGAACTTATAAATCTTCAGACTGAGAGAGGAGTTCATATTTCTGTTTATAGATCTTGTGCTCATTCCCAAGCAGGATGTGTACGCTGTTCTTATTTCACCAAGTGCAGTCTGTGAAACCCTGTTAGGCCTTTGGGATACTCCATTTAAATTCTAGCCTCGGTGTTCAAATGCTTCATGTTGTAGATTTGGGCAAAGCACACAAAGTTTGCATACTCTCAAAGGAATACCTACTCTGAAAGTTGGCAGCAACTTTGAGGCAAAAGTTTCAATCAGTGGAGGGAGCAAGATAGGAAGAACTACTACATTTTTACCACTCCCCGTGGTGAAAAACCAGCTTTCCTTAAGAACAACAACTTTCTAATCTAACTTAGATTTTGCTGTTGATAATGATCAAGAAGAGAAAGAAGCAGTACATGCATTATAGTCAAGTTTTAACTTCCTCAAGAAAGAAGAGATGCTTTAACAAAAACTAGTAGCCTGGCACTGAGACCCTATAGGCAGGCTGCCTAGAGCAGCTCTGCAAAGACATTCCAGGGCATCAGAAATAAACTAGTCATTTCCAAACAAAAATGTAGTTCTATTTGTGATGCACAATTGTTTTTCTGTTTTGATATACATTTTTGACTTTTATTTCTTTCACCTGTGTCTTGTGGAGCACCAGGGGGAAAAAAGTAGAGATTTAGAGAGAGAATGAGAAGAAGAGATAAACAGAGAGAAAACACTGAATTAGAGAACATATGCAATGAAAAGTAAATCAATTGAAAGTAATCAAAATATTAGAAATTAGCCAACATATCCGTGGTATAGTTATGGTATGTACAGTATGATGGATACATGGCTAGTATGTAAAATAAAGTACAGGCTCTGCCAAATTATTTAAGAGTTCTCATCACAAAGGAAAATGTTTTTCTTCATTTTTTTTTGCTTTCTCTTTTTATAGCTATATGAGATGATGGATGCTAACTAAACTTATAATGGTAATTATTTCACAGTATATGTTAATCAAGCCATTATGCTGTTCACCTTAAACTTATACAGTGATGCATATCAGTTATATCTTAATGAAACTGGAACAAAAAGACATTAAAATTATTTTCAGGCTAAGAAATTATTGACTCAGAGAGATACTGAAATAGTTACCAGAAAAATCACTCTTTGAGTATTAAATGTTAAGAATAAGAAAAACTAGCATTTTGACCAATACTAACAGGTAGTATTCAGAAGATTACTCAGCCAACACTGACTCGTAGGGGTCACAGGATAACTTGGTTGTCCTTATTAACAAGTTGTACTAGTACATGTGCTAAATAATCTATACTAAAAGGCTAAGTGACCGACCAGCCGTCCGTACATCCAGCCGGCCGGTACATATGACGTGCACTGGCAATTTAAAAATAAACGTTGACTCGCTCATGCACGATACATATAAAGCTCTTGCTGGCACCAATTGCATGTGTGTGTTTCCATCTGTCATTGTCGATGTGAATTTGGTTGACACTTCTATTATAGAGAAAGGGCGAATAGTGATATTAAATATTTTTCTACTTAATTTCCTTTCAGTGTACACGAATCCATGCACTGGGCCACTATTCTTAAAAATTATACAATGCATTAAAAGTTCAAGGGGTCTCCTGACCAAGTGGCTCAGTTGGTTGAAGTGTCATCCCATGCACTAAAAGGTTGCGAGTTCTGTTCCCCAGCCGAGTGTGTACTGGAGGCAACTGATCAATGTTTCTCTCTCATACCTCTCTCTCTCTCTCTCTCTCTCTCTCTCTCTCTCTCTCTCTCTCCCTCTCCCTCTCCCCCCTCTCATTCCCATCTCTCTAAAATCAATAAATGTAATCTCAGTGGAGGAAATAAAAAAATAAAATAAAAATTCAGGGGTTTATCATGGTGGTGACTTCCATACCCAGTTTGAAGCACTGTGTGTCCTCCAGGATTTATCCTGTGGGTCACATTGTTTTCAAGACCATATCACAAAATAAAAACCCAGAGAGCTTAAGTGGTCTGCTGGAAGTCACACATCTAAGAAGTGGTGACCTGGTATCTTCACATTGCAGACCTTGTCGGCTTTCCACCAGGCCATGGTGCCTGCCCGGAGTCACACTGTGTTGGAAATACTTCCTATTTTGATAATGGACTGCAAATTTGAGAGTTATTACACAGTGCTGTCTCCTGGCTGCATTAGGCAGCAGTGAGCCTGGGAAATGCAGCCCAATGTTCGCCCCTATTTTCCATCTGTAAAACCTCAATCATGTGATCCTCCCAGGCCTCACTTCCCTGTTTAAAAGATAAGAAGTAATAAAACCTTCCATCTCTCAGGGATGAGTGTTTTAAGGACACATTAGATCACTTACGAAAAAAGCTTTATGTTATTTAGAAGATAAGTACATGGCAAAGTAACATTTTTCACCATAATCGTCTAATGTGTCATAATAACCAATGTTGGAAAGGTAATTAAGTATGTGGCTTTGACAGAGGAGTTGAAAGGAATGAAAATAAAAATAGTTGTCTTTGCGACTGGAATTGTATTACCTTACAAGGGCATTCCTGAGCCCATGGTTCACCAAGACAATTCTTCATTAAAAACCAGAGGAGTATCTGTAGCTCCATAATTGTGTTGTTAACTAAAATCCAGGCTAGTATGGGAGTAAAATTTGTAACCTAAAGATCAATGATCTGTTCTTATTAAATCGCTATGTCAAGAATCTACATCAAATGAAATATTTGGAGGAGGTCAGTAATGGATCAGTGAAAATGATTCAAGAATTGGGAAGCAAAACCTATTAGGGAATGGTTGGAGGGAAGGAATAAAATAAAAGACAAGGCTGAGGGATGAGAGAAATATGAGAGGTGGATGGCAACGGGAGGACAGAATGGAAAGAAATGGATTTAAATTATGACCAGAGGACTATAGGTGGCGCCCAAGGGAGAGCCTGATGCACCTGAAGCTTGTGAGCTACTGAAATGTAGTATGGATCTAATTTATGGAATCTCCTTTTTTTCTGGAGATATCTTTAATAATAGGCCACCTTTCCATTTCAGCAGGTTGCTAGAGGCTGGGGATAAAGGGTGCATTCTATCATGCAGTGTGATTATGCCCTAAGATAATGAAATCTGGGGACAGAGTACTTCTGTGTATGGTCTGTCACTGGAAGAGCTGCAGTATTTCAGGACCCCAATCAAATGCTACTCAGCCTATTAAGTAAAGACCTCTATTAAGGAAAGCACAATGCAGGTACTCTTCCTCACAGTCACAGAATTCTGACCACCTTAGCAATGACATCAGAAAAGTCTCCCCATAATCAAGTTATGGGACTAGCCACACTGTATCACCTTATGAAACACCTTCTTGATATTGCTGATGGCAAACTGTGCTGGGTGCCTTCTCTGAAAATAATAAAAGGTTTATAAAAAGAAGTAATTATATAATCTCTGAATATGTCAATGTAATTAATGCACTTTAAACACACCAGTAGTTAGGGTAAACAGATTATTGGGCATAAACTTGAATATTACATAAGCCTAGTTATTCAGCGTACATTATATGCCTCATAGGTGCTTAAATTGCTTAAGGCACTTAAATAACCTTGCTTTTATTCTTGTTTTTATTATTTTTAAGTTAGCATGGAAAAAAATTAAAAATGTAAGCTTTTTGCTGTTGTTACAAAAAGATTAGGTCAGGATGAATAATGACTCCTGTCTCCTATTGAGGATCTTACTTTTCTCCTTAACTCTAATTTTGTTTTTCCAGCCAATTCCACAGAAGTCTTACCTAGATGCCTCAGTATACCCTGAGCCCAATGGGCCATTTAATCCAGTATATAACCTAACCAAATGATATTTTTTCCATTGAGAATGGAAGGGAGGGAGGGGAAGAGTGAGAGAGCGAAAGAGTGCGAGAAAGAGAGAAATCGATGTGAGAGAGACACATCTTGGTTGCCTCCTGCACGCGCCCCAACCAGAGCCAGAGAGCAATCCAGCGACTGTTTGGTTCACAGGCCTACACTGTAATCAGTTAGCTGTACTGGCCAGGGCCTACCATGATTTTTTTATGTTACCTTTGTTTGAAATGTCCCTGGGCACTAGCTGCACCTGTTAAAACCCTACCAATTCTTTAAAATCCAACTCAACCAAACTTCCTTCAATTACCTCCTCACCCCTAATTTGGTAAGAGTTCCCTGCCTTGAGCACAGTAACTAGCTCATGCCTTCACTTGCCCTGCATCAGAACCTGGCTGTTTATTGTTCTCTATCTTATCCTCAATCTTCTTCCTTTTGGTCAGGAGCATTTTAAAGGAATTGATGTCTTACCCTTATCCTCCTTGCAAAGCTTACAATGTTATCGTGCACATATTGGATGCTGACTAAATATCTGTTGAATCTCCTCTCCTTCCTGTGTCCTGTTTGCCCACTGTCTCTATTGTCCTATTCTTTCTGCCTTAAACAGAGTGTCTTCTGGCCATTTTCACTTTAACAATCATGGCCTGGGCCTCTCTTGGTGATTTATAGCTGAATTCCTATCCCGACCACCGCCTCTGAGCATGTTTGGATTTCCTGGCAGTCTCCTCCTCACCTGCCAAGCGTTGGGAGCCCATCGGAACTCCACAGCTACAATTTAATAGCTCAGGGATCTTTTCCAACAACTACCTTCGTCATGTCATTCCATTTCATCTTCCCAGGTTTGCTTTGAGGTCCCTAGTTTCTAACTTGTTTCCACATGCTTGTGTTTGGCCTCTCTGGCTAATTCCATTATGTCATCGCCCTCCTTGGACAGCTCTTGGCTTTGCTTTCCACTTCAGTTTTGTCCAGGAACTGGCCCTTGACTCTACTTTCTCTTCAAGTTTTTCCCCGCCCAGTGCAAGTCACCGTTCAGCATTCCCCAGACCCTTGCAGGGGCCAGAGATATGCTGTTCTCCTTGAAAGAAGGGGAATTATGGCCCCTCTGAAGCTAGCAAGCCAGCTTGTTGTGCCAGCATCTACAGCTCTGTCTCATCTACCCTCAAACAACCACTCCTCTAGGCCAGGCTGATCTTGGTGATGGTTTAGGATGACAGGCTCATGCCCCTTGGGGTGTTTCCTTACACAGAGTGGTCCCTTACCTAGAACACCTTTCTCTTTACTCTCATTTTTGCCCTTGGAGTTCCTTTAGGACCCAATTTAAGGTCTACTCTGCCTATGATTTCTTTTAATCCACTAATTCACGTCATCTCATTTTTTCCCTTTCCTTACACCCACATTGTGTTTATGACTTTGGCCTTGACTGAATTGTTATCCTATGATTGTTCCAGGAATGGGTAGCTGACTTATAAAGGATCCCAAGGGGGAGATGATGCCATAAACTTCTCATTTGCCATTAAACCTTCCTCAGAAAATATGATAGTCATTGTGTGTGTGTGTGTGTGTGTGTGTGTGTGTGTGTAGTGCCAGGCATGATACTAGATACTCTACATGAATTGTTTAACTTAATTTACACAATTAGGCCAGATAAAATGTAGGGTGCAAATATTGAACCCTGTATTATAATAAATACATAATTACTCTAAATATTAATTGTTGTCTATCTGATATTCAGATTTAACTGAGTATCCTTTTAATTTGTGAAACCTAGCAACCCTTTACACAAAATACCCAAAAGCAAAGTATTTATTACATCCGTTATTTTAGAAATGAGGAAACTAAGACTCAGTGACATTCAGTAATTTGTCCAGAGCTAGATTTCAGATGAAACCTTTTGGCTGCAAAAATATATGTTCTTTAAACACTATTCTTTCAGTGTTGTTTTTTTTTTATTCATCCAAGAATATGTTCATTGATTTGTTTGTTTGTTTGTTTGAGAGAGAAAGGAGAGGCAGAGAGAGAGAAAAAAAGAGAGAGGTCACGTGAGAGAGAATCATCCATCTGTTGCTACCTGACTGGGGATAGAACCTTTTGGTGTAAGGGACTATGTTCCACCCAGCTGAGCCACCCAGCCAGGGCTAAACACTATTCTTAACTTAGTAAATGTGAAATATATGTTATAAAGATATAAGGTCTATTCAGTAGTTGGAAAATGTATTCCTCTACATATTATTTTAATGTAGGAATGGACTTCTTCTGAGCATGAAAGCAAAATCTACATCCAAACTTAGCTGCAATAGGTACAGTAGAGAGCAGTGGAAACAAAATAGGTTGTATGAGGCGCCTTTTAAATACTCTTTAATAATCTTGTGTTTTACTTAATATACTTCCCAGTAAATATTGGTTTCCTTTATTAGACTGTTATTACAGTGAAATCACATTAGCACTTTGCAGAATTTTTTTTTAAACCACCCATCTCCTACAATTACATTAAATTAAATTTAATTCAGGCTTCCTTGTCTAAAAGGAAATATCTTTGCATTTACTGGATCTAATTAGCATTATGCAGACCTTTCCTATTAAGGGAGGGGGCTTGGTACATTCCCCTCGAATAGAGACACTCTCTTCTGTGTTAATGAGGAAGAACAGGGGAAAAGTGTAGGGAGCATTTCCTTCCTTTATTTGTCCTTGCTTTCTGTTGGGTGAAGGCCAGTTTTGAATCTCCATACATAATAGCTATTATTGCCCTGAGGGTGTGGCTCAGTGGTTGAGCATCAACCTATGAATCAAGAGATCACTGTTTGATTTCTGGTCAGAGCACATGCCCAGGTTGCAGGCTTCATCCCCAGTGTGGGGCGTGCAGGAGGCAGCCGATCAATGATTCTCTCTGATCATTGATGTTTCTGTCTCTCCCTCACCCTTCCTGTCTGAAATCAATAAAAATATGTTTTTTTAAAATACCTATTATTGTTATATTGTTGCCAGTGGGATTAATGGGTCAGACTTCCCAAACACGAGTGGGAATGAGGCTCTTGGGGTGCCACTGAAATAAGAATTTTCAGAAGCCCCCACGGAAGATGGTACGTGGAAACAGGCTTTATTTTAATGGAGTTACATTTCTCTGGTGCCAATGTCCCATTTCCCCCAAGCCTGTCCTGGAAAAGGTGCAGCTGGGAGTTCAGAAATGAGGCCAGTGTCCAGAGTGTTTGTTCCATGTTGCACTGGGGTTGTAGCTCAGTAGTCAGGCCAGATTAAAGTTCATTACCCATGTGTGGAGCCCAACATGGCCATGCTCCATGTGGGCAGAGGGCCCTAGAGCCAAGAGAGTGTAGCTCTTGTTTATATACATTTAAATTTCTCTTGCTTGCAGTGGCCACACCCATCCTGGCCAATTGTCTGTTTTCAAGTGTGATTGACAGGCAGTTAGCCTCCCAGGTCACTCAGACCTTACTGGGCGTGTGTCTAAACTGCCTTTGTCTAGTCCAGCGGTTCTCAACCTGTGGGTCGCGACCCCTTTGGCGGTCAAATGACCCTTTCACAGGGATCGCCTAAGACCATCCTGCATATCAGATATTTACATTACGATTCATAACTGTAGCAACATTACAGTTATGAAGTAGCAACGAAAATAATTTTATGGTTGGGTCACAACATGAGGAACTGTATTTAAAGGGCCAGAAGGTTGAGAATCACTGGTCTAGTCCCTTCCCCATCAGTGAGCAGTGGGGAACAGATTTGGACAGTGTAAAATGTAGCTTTTTGTCAAAGCTATATAAATGGCATGTTCATATTCAGTCTTCCCTTTTACTCCTTTCCTGTTAAATAATAACCAGCTATTACAACGGTATCAATATATGATGTATATGGTGGTTGGGATCAGGTGTGCCAGTCCCTTCAGCAGCCCTTTGCCCACAGCTTCATCCACTCCCTCCTAGGGCACAATGACTTTCCTTTCACAGTGACATCAGCGATCATACTGGTCCTCAGATTCTTCCAAGACCAAATCTTTGTGTTTTCGGTCATTTAAAAAATCGATTTACCTGTAATTCATGGAGTTTATTAAAGTGTATTTTGGGTATAGAAAGCTTTTGTTTGTTTGTTTGTTTGACATTTAGTTAAGTCTGATCTGAAGGCTAAGTAACTCATTTGGGGAAATTTTTTTACCTTATCATCTTACTACCCAGATGCGCCTGTCTTAGTCCATAAAGGCTGCTATAACAAAATATCACAGACTGGGTGACTTACAAATAACAGATATTTATTTCTCACAGCTTAAAGAAAATAAATATGGGAAGTCCAAGAGCCTGGTGCTGGCAGATGCGGTGTGTGGTGAGGACCCACTTTCTTATAGGTGGATGTCTTTTCTCTGTAACCTCACATGGTGGAGAGGGTGAGGGAAGTCTCTCAAGTTTCTTCGTATTAGGTCACTAATTCCATTCATGCCATTATATTGTGGATTAGGTTTCAACACATGAATTGGGGCGTGGGGGGCGGGGCATAAATATTCAGTCAATAGCAGCCCCTGCACCAGTTTGTAGACCCAGAGGTGAGAGTATATGCTGAGTTAGCGTTTCACTTTGTGGCCATGTTAGTGTCATTGATTTGTGAAACAGTTGTGTCCAGGAATATGAAATAGAAGTTGAAACGGGTCTTCATGGGCTACTGATGCAGTGACAAGTGTTACAAAAGATACAAAAGTGTGGAATGCATACATTTTAATTTTTTGATAGTCTGTGATTGTCACAGAGGTGTGTGTGGTAACTATATATAAATTAGAATATTTCTTTAGAGACCACTTCATTTTATAAACATGCTGAGGAGCATTTTCAGTAGATTGAAAAAAAAAGACTCATTAGGAAATTAAGTCATTATCTCAGCTGGAGGATAGTATTTTGCCTTGAGCTGTGTTTTGAATAGCCTGTGGAATTTACTTAGATTATTTGAGCTGGAGATTTGTAATTTAAAGTAGTATCCCTTTGTTATTTATATAGGTGCTTTCATTCTAGGAATGCTAACTGCTAAAGAAATATCTTAATATCCTGTGGGAAGAAAAATGATAGAAATGATAAAGGCAGTCATTGGCAATGAAGTTACTGGGAGAGTAATTAATATTTGCAAATCTTTGAATACCAAGGAAACCTAGACTGTTGCTGATGATGTAGACATTCTGTAGAAATGAGGGATTAGGGAATAGGAAAAAGTCTGGGCTGGATATGATAATGAGTAGCATTTTCAGTGTTTCTAATTCTGGTGACTATGAATTTAATTTTGCACTGTCTTTCTATATCATCAGCATTCCTGCCAGGACAGCTTAAGGTAAAAATCTTGGTTGGACTCATTTGTGTCTTAAAATGGTTGTCTCACAGTGACAGCTTTCATAGTGCTATCTAAGGAGATAAATTATGCACTTCTATACATAAGTAATAAAAGAGTTGGCATTCAATTGCTCTTACAATGTACCAGGTGCTATTCTAAATGCTTTACATATATGCTATGAACACATTTGTCTAATAAGATAGGCACATGATTTCTGTATTAAATATGGTGAAAAGCACAGGCATTAAGACAGTAAATTTAATTGCCCAAATTTTCACAGCCAGTAAGTAGCGGATTGAAGATTCAACCCCAAAAGTTGGATTCCAGAGACCATGTTCTTTTTTTTTTTTTAAATATATTTTATTGATTTTTTACAGAGAGGAAGGGAGAGAGACAGAGAGTCAGAAACATCGATGAGAGAGAAACATCGATCAGCTGCCTCCTGCACATCTCCCACTGAGGATGTGCCCGCAACCCAAGCACATGCCCCTGACCGGAATCGAACCCGGGACCCTTCAGTCCGCAGGCCGACACTCCATCCACTGAGCCAAACCGGTTCCGGCAAGAGACCAAGTTCTTAGACCATAATTCTCTTTCTCCTTTTCCTCCTCCCCACCCCACCCCCTTTTTCCTTCCTTAAATGCTCCTTATGTATTGCTACAGTGTTCTTTCTTTCCTTCCATCCTTTTTTCCTCCTTTCTATTTCAGTTAAAAAAAAAAAGCAGGCCCAGGTGAAGAGGAGTGACAGGGTGGGTTGGTGCCTCAGGATGGTGCCTGAGCAGGGGTGACACACTGGAGTCAGAGATGGAGGGAGGAAGGTTCTGGGAAGAGCAGAGGCTGATTGTGTCAGTAGATGAGATTGGTGACATATGGGGGTACTGAGCAAATATGGAAGGGAATATGGAAGCCAGTTGTTGTTTTTGTTTTTGTTTTTGTTTTTTTTACTATCAGAGGAGAGGGTGTTGCAAATAGGAAAAGTGGAAGGCTAGACCTAATCTGTGATGTTGGATTGGAATTAGAGGTATTGGTACATTTTCAAGGTATTGGTACATTTTCACAGTATATAGTTAGCAATAGAAGTAAATATTGATGCAAGGGTGTATCTATGTGTATTTACATACAAATATCTTTGAGTGTTGTCCTGTAAAAATGCCTGGAAGTGGGAACACCTGGGTAGTTTTAAGCATACCTGAGCCCAGCATGTGTTGTCCACAAGGATAAGGTCACGGAGGTCACAAAGGACTGAAGAATGTCTTCCTGATTGAAGAAGACTAAAGATTCATGACCACTAAGTGCCACATGTGATCCTGGATTGGATTTTCTTACTATAAAGGAAATAAGTCTGACAAATTTGAACGGGGTCTGTAAGTGAAGGATTTATGAGAGTTCTTTGTACTCTTCTTGCAGCTTTTCTGTAAATTTAAAATTATTTTGAAATCAATAAATAAATAATAACAATGGCCTGGAAATGAGTTGTCTTGTTACTTTCTGGGTTTTTTTGTCAGTAAATTTAAAAGTTTGGAATTTAACCAAGACCCCAGAATCTGGGATTATTAAATTCCACTAATCTTGGATTAAAATAAGTTTCTGTTAATTGTGAAAGGGCGAGGACTACGCCCTCCATCTTGCCCCAGGGTAAGGGCTACGCCCTCCATCTTACCCTGGATCCTCCATTTTTGGGCAGCCATGTGCTCAGCAAGGCTTCTTCCCGGAAGCCCAAGCCTCTGCTAGCCACACCCAGGACTTCTTTAAACTAACCAATGACAATCAAGGGAAGTACGCACCATAGATACGACCACATCCTGTGTAACAAGACACCGACTTGCGCCTGGCCAATCGGCAGGGCTCACAGTCCTTTCTCCTCCCCTTACTCCAACCCCCTATAAAACCTCTCTTCCCACAGGGCTAGCTCTCTCTCTGCCACTTGCTGCTGCGTCAGTAAGGAGGGTAGGGGAGCCAAGCCCGGGCTTGAATAAAGACTCTTATGCTTTTGCATCGGACACGGCTGGCTCCCTGGTGTGGTTTCTTGGGGATCCTGAAATCTGGGCATAACAAATTGCAGTTAATGAGTTTGAATAATGGCAATATTTTTATGTGCTTTCTTTTGGGAACATATTTTGGTTCACTGAAATATCATGGTTTTAAGTAATGGGCTGCATTTCAGCAACCACTTTCTCTGAATTGCTCTTGTAAAATCATGTTTCTGAATGATATTAACTGGAGAGTTTTAGAAGATAGATTCTAGGTAATTAAGGGAAAGGTATTTTCCTTGTCTTGGAATAATTTCAAATCTAAGAGGCATAGCAGAAATGACGTGTATAAAGCTCTGCAACTGATTTCCTATTAGTAAGTATATGTTTACCTGCATTAGTAGCGATGAGAATCTCCTTATAGCTGATTTTTTTCTCTTTACTTCACTTTATTCCAGAGATGGGAAAATATCAATATGACTTTTCTAGGGATATTTTTTATTTCATTGTAAATTGCGCCCACTTTTACACTCCTCTTAAATACAAATGAATTCATTAAAATATATTCAGGATCCTCAAGACAAGGACCTTGATCTATAGAAAGTGGGATATTAGTATAATTTCATTACAGCAGATCACATATACCATCTTTTCTCTTGTCTCCAATAGCCACAGTGGAGCTGTTTTTAAATTTTTACTGATATTCATAAGATACTGTGATCAACATCTTTGTAAACTAGTCTGTTTTTATTTTCCCCTTAGAATAAATTCCCAGAAGCTGACTTCCATGTCAAAGAAATGCACATTTTTCAGGTTTTTGATACATGTTGCCAAATCATTTGTAGCCTCACAAACTAAAACACCCCCATTGTTTTATGTACGTGAGGTATTTTTAATATTAAAAAAGCTCAAGTATATCATATTTAACTTAGCAAAATAAAGCCTTGATTTAGAATGTTCCATGGTGTTCTTAGAATATTCTGTGGATTCAGACCACACATGATACTAGAGAACATAGAAGTTCTTTTTCCTTGGGAGGCTTCAGGGAAGGTAGGATTGTAAGCTCTGACCTCTGAACAGTGTCCTGGAGGGCTAATGTGGATTTGGATCCTCCTTCAAGAAACACGTGGCAGTTCTTTACAATTCCCTCCCTCCCTCCCTTCTTCCCTCCCTCCCTTTCTTTCTTTCTTTCTTTCTTTCTTTCTTTCTTTCTTTCTTTCTTTCTTTCTTTTTGATATGTTAACATAGAAACATTCAAACCTGTAAATAATTTTTGTGAGTTTATTTGAGCCAAACTGTCGACAATTGCCAGGAAGCAGAACCTCAACGAATTGAGATAATGCTCCAGAGAATGGTAGGTTACATCTATATTTATGCATTGCAATCAAAGGAAGGGACGTAGGTGGGTTATATGAAATCCATTGGTGATAGACTAGAGAGGCAGGAGAAAGCAAAGCAGGGAAACCCCTGGGTTTGGATAAAAAGTAAAATGATAGACACATACTTAGCGTAATATGCAAATCGACCAAACAGCTGAACAATGAAACGACTGTCTGGACAACTTTACAAACGAAGCTGGGGCGAGGGCTGAGGCAGCTGGGGCTGTGAAGGCCTACTCTTGCATGAATTTCATGCATCGGGCCTCTAGTCTATATATATATATATATATATATATATATATATATATATATATATATATACATATATACATAAAAGCCTAAGCGACCGAACGACCAGTAGACCAGTTTCTATGATGCACACTGACAACCAGGGGGCAGGCACTCAACACAGGAGCTTCCTCCTGGTGGTCAGTGTGCTCCTACAGCCAACCTCCTGCTGCCAGCTGGCCAACCTCCCAGGGTCCCTCCCCCCTACAGGCCAGCCCCCATGATTGGCGCCAATTGCCGGCCAGGCCGAGGGACCCCACCCGTGCACGAATTCGTGTACCGGGCCTTTAGTTAACATGATAACAATGAAGGAATTTGTGGTATTTGTCCTGGTGCCCAGGCACATTAGGTTGTGTTCCAAGGGGTCCAGGAAAAGGGAAGTTACAAGTTACCCAGACATTTCAAGGGTATGCTATTATAGATGCAAAAAGACAGATAGGCTTAGTTAAGGTAAAGGTTGACCTTGTCAGTGAAGATACCAGTCTAGAATGTAGCTACCCACCATAATTGCTTTTAGTTAAAGTTTAATTTCAGACCATCCTTTGTGGTTACTTTAGATCTCTGAGTTTGCAGGACCGCCATGCAGGCCTTCCCTGAGCTTGCCAGGTTAGCATGTGGCCCCTTTCATCCACAGACAGAAATAAAATTAGAGGCAAAGCCAGCCCTTACCTAGCTTTATCTAAAGCCAAATCTCATCAAGGAACAAATTCATTCATTTTTTTCCTCAACAGCGGAATTGGAGAAATGTTGACTGGCAGCACTGAATAACAACCCTCCATTTACTCAAAGTCTGTTGTAAAATCTCATCACTTCTCTGAGTTACCTGAAGACTTCCAAGACTTTAGGCAGTTGCCCCCCCACTTTGCTTCACCCTCAAGAGGATGACCATGCAGGTCTAAGGACCTCCATGTGCTGTCATTTTCCAATAGATTTATGCTTTGAGACTTGGAAAACATGTATACTAGTATTTTCAACAGTGGTGTCCTTTTTCCACTATTTACCTGGATCCATTTTTAGAACAATAGTGTTTCCAACAATAGCTTCTGTTACTCTTCTTTTTTTGATGTCATTTTGGCATGGCTCACTGATTTTTCATTTGCTTTTTGCAATAAGATGCCACTCCAGGGCAGAGATGGAGTGCTTCCCCCCTCTGCCCCTCCCCGCGCACCCTGTCCCCCCGTCCCCTGCCCCAGTAACTTGCTAGTATAGTACATCCATTAAATCCAGTTACACATGTAACAGAATGTACTATTGTTATTGGCAGTGACCTCATTGATTAATTACAGGCTGACCCTCTTGACAACTTCCTACTGATTTTGCTTCTTGAGTGATTAGTTCCAACATTGTTTATGCAGTTGGATTAAAGGAGGCTAAAAATAATAGTCCTGCTTTGGAACAGCCTCTATTCTACCAACATTAATTAACAAAACACACCATAGAGGAAAATGGGTATTTATTCTATCACAGATGGAAAAGGGTTAAGAGACTTGTCCAGACCATTCAGCATGTCACTGGTACCTATCAGACAGGGTGAGAAAGAAATCAGCCATTCTTTTTTAGACATCAGCCAGATGAGTGTGGGTGGAGTGAAGGTAGACAAAGTATGTGGCACATTTCCCACAAAATATGATCATCATATCACGGTCCCCCTTCTCAATCAAGATGGAAAGTCTAAATGCAACCACCTTCCAATAGTTCTGGGAGATTTATAGTAGGGAATTAATTAAGAATTATATTAAATAAGATAGAAATTAAGTTACAACAAAGAAACTCTCACAGTCCAGCATTTATTTCTCTTTAACAGATATGAAGTGACAGTCCAGGTAGGGGCGTTGGTTCTATTTCATGGAATCAGTCACAGACTAGGAATTTTCTACTTCATCTCCTTGGGCATTATCTTTATATCTATGGTTGAAGCTGAGTCATAGGCACATTCATATTCCAGCTCTCAGAAAAAGGAGAGAAAGGAACTCCAGGGTATATGACTTGACTTTTACCTTGCAGATGACCTGGGAGTTGCATTCCATTGCCCTGAACTAGCCATATCCGCTAAAAGGAGGCTGAGACATGTATGTGGTTTCCACCTAATGGCCATGATTTCCCATTACTGTGTAAGAAGAGAACATTTAGTGGTGGACAAGTGGCAGTCTCGACTGCAGATTCATTTGTCATAGCACTTCTCCCTTACTATTGAAAGTTTTGTCAAATGGCATATAACTAGCACTTGTAGGTACTCAATATATATTTATTGAATGAGTTGATTCAGATAAGAAGATGTACGGCAAGTTCCAATCTATAGATACCAATTCCCATGGGTAAACACACACACTATCTAAGCACAGTTTTCTCCTTCTAATTTAATTGTGCTGCCCACTTAAGCCTACACTTGCTCAACAAAGTGGCTATATCTTATTTGCTTTACTTGAGTAAGCTTATCTTTTTGAAGGACTTTTGATGGTCTTTCTCTCTCTGGCCATGTAAACAAGAATTCCGTCCCCTCAGATCTCAATAACGGAGATGTGACACATGTAACTGAGGCCTAATTGAGCCTATTCATATTGTGAGGCTGCTGTCTACTTCTGTATCAAGCACCGTTTGTCATAAAAGGATGCTTAAATACAGGAAATCAATCTTACACATCAGGGAGCACATGGAATACCAGCTTGCTACATTAGACCATGCCTAGGTGCTCGTGTCTATCTCAAATTAAATTTCAGTAGATTTTTATGTTGGAACAAACTTCTCTCCTTGTAGAACCCTTTTCCTCATTGTTTTTTTTTTGTTTGTTTGTTTTTTGTTCGTTTGTTTGTTTTTGGTGGGAGAGGATGTTATTTAATATAATTTCAATAAATATCCTTGAAGCAGCTTCTATGATTGTAGTGCTGTGCAATCATATGCAATCAGATGCTTAGTATGTGAAGGCTGACACAGAGAATTTCTTTTTAAGTTCAGGGAACTTCTATGTGGTATAATCAATATATAAATAATATACTGGAGGACTATGGGGGAGGGACAAATTAATTCAAAATGAGAAAATCTGACAAAGGCTCCTTGAGAAGATTTGAACTGGCCATTAAACCTTAGAAGGACATACATGGTAGGAAGGCTTTGACTGGCAGGAAGGAGAGCTGAGTTTCAGAGATGACAAAGTTCAGAGTGAGAGTGCACTAGTCTGTTTGGAGGGGGCTGGAGAGTAAATGAGAAAAACTGCATAAGTAGATAGAAGCCAAATTGTGATGGCTAAGTAACTGATAATGTATGTGACAGGAAGTGGTCAGACTCACCAAACTATAATAAAATCAAACTCTTATTTTGGCTAGTTATCACTACTTCTGTTATGCCCTAAACATTGCTGACTTAATATAAATGGTTAAAGAAAAGAGTGCTTGAAAACTAATGTGTCTTTATCTATAAATAGTCCTGTGTGTTGTATAGTAATCTTCTAGTTTGGTCAAGTGCAAATGCTTCAAAGCCTTTGCTTACTGAACATTCACTGTAATAATAGTTTATTAGCATTCACTGTATGCTGGGCTTAGAGAATATGCTGATGTAGAAGTAAATAAAAGTAAAGGTGATATTTTTTATCTTCATCTTTTGATAATAATCCCTCTCTCTATCTCTGTTTATATGGTCAGAGAAGCTAGGATTTTGACACAGAACCAAAGCTGTGCTAAGTTGGTTACCAGGGAAAATGGACTAGAAATTGGGAAGGAGTCAACAGAACCCATTTCCACTACTGGACAAATAATTCAACCCCAAGCCCAAATAGGCTGACTTCTGGGTATGTTGGCCTGGGCGTTTTATGGTAGAGTCTCCAAAAGGCTAATACAAATTCAGGACCCTTGGGAAGAATGCTATTACCAAGCCAAATATAAATGTACCTGCCTCAGGAACAAAACAGTAAAACCCACTGAAAGTACTTATAATGGCCTATGGCTCTGAAAATGAGGCTTTAGTGACTTCATCCTTTTAGGCCGAAGTTTAATAACCCTCGTCTCTGCAGTAAGTGCCAGAATAGCTCATGGTCCCTAATGGTTCCTTGTGCTTGCACACATGGGCTTCTGGGAGGGGTTAGTTTCCACAGTGCAGGCCTTACATGTATGAAGCATTATAAAAGAGGAACATTCTAGGAGAGGTGATTTTGCAAGTATTCAACATCACCATGGAACATATTCATATATTTCTATCAGTTCAAAGGGTGCATTATCTATATAATAAAAGCCTAAGCAACCATTACAGTGAAATGATCAGAACAACTGGTCGCTATGATGCGCACTGACCACCAGGGGCACACGCTCAACGCAGGAGCTGCCCCCTGGTGGTCAGTGCACTGCCACAGGGGGAGCGCCACTCAGCCAGAAGCTGGACTCACAGCTGGCGAGCACAGCGGCGGTGACGGGAGCCTCTCCCGCCTCCACTAAGGAGCAGCAAGCAGGCGGGCGGTAAGGAGTGAGGGGTCCAGGACTTAGAGAGGATGCAGGCTGGGCTGAGGGACCCCCGCCCCTCCAATGCATGAATTTTCGTGCACCAGGTTTCTAGTTTTATCATAAACAACCACATCACAGCAACAGAAGCATTGCAGCTAGGACATTCAGTGTGTTAATTACATCACTCTTAACCTCCTTATTTCTCCTATAGGGTTATCTTCTCAGAGTTTCCATGTCTAATGCAGTTTCACTATTGTAGACACTAAGTAGGAATACCAAGTCAATTTTTTCTGAATTATAAGCATACAAGCTGTTTTAAAAAGCTCACAAGAGAGGCTTAAAATATATTACTCCTAAAAAGGCATAGCATGTTATCATTTTAGCTGCAGGTAGAATAACAAGCATCTGGCTTCTGACATGATTTGTTGCAAAGGAAATGAACATTTTCTATCTATGTTTCTTTGAACCTGTTCTGTTTTAAAAGTAGTTAAACTGAAAGAGTGTGGTCTCTGGCCATTTATTCAGTATTTGTTCTTAGACATTGGGAATAGAGAATAAATAAGACAGACCCTGCCCTAAAGTCCCTTTTAGTCTTATGGTCATGGAACAGGTATCATGTATAAACTTGTCTAGTCACGAACTCTTTCATAGACCACAATATTGCCCAACAATAGATCAGAAATCTTTTAATTCTTGTTTAAAGAGTATGAACCATATTTAGTACTGGTTGAAACAAGCTATATTTAAAAGATGTTTATGGGGCAATTGGCCATTTGACTATTGATGGATATTTGATTATTTTAAGGAAGTATATTTCTTTAGGTATTGTGTATATTATTTTTTATTGTTTCTATGGACCTGGTGGGTTTTTTTAGTTGTGGCAAAATACAATAACATAAGTGTTACCATCTTAACCACTTCTAAGTGTACAGTTCAGTAGTGTTAAATATGTTCAATTGTTTGGCAGCCAATCTCCAAAACTCTTTTTATTTTGAAAAACTGGAGCTCTATACCCATTAAACAACTCCCCAATTCCTCTCCCGACAGGCCCTTGGCAACCAGTATTCTGTTCTATCTCTATGAATTTGGCTACTCTAGGCACCTCACATAAGTAGAATCATAAGGTATTTGTCTTTTTGTGACTGGCTTATTTCACATGGCATAATGCCCTCAACATTTATCCACGAAGTAGCAGGTGTCAGAATTTCCTTTCCTTTGTAAGGCTGAATAATAGTCCATTGTATGTATGTATATATCACAGTTTATTCACTCATTGGTGGTTGGACACGTGGGCTGCTTCTTTCTTTTGTCTATTGTGAATAATGCTGCGGTGAACATGAGTGCACAACATCTTTTCAAGACCTTGCTTTCATCAATTTTAGGTATATACCCTGAAGTGGGTCTGCAAGATCACATGATAAGTCTATTTTCAATTTTTTGAGGGCCCACCACCCCGTTTGCTATAGCAGTTCTACCATTTTACATTTCCACTAGCAGTCTACAAGGATTCCAGTCTCTCCACACACTCACCAACATTTATTTTGTTGTTGTTTTTTGTATAGTAACCATTATAATGGGTGTGAGGTGTTCTGATTTGGTTTTGATTAGCCATTTAGCAGGTGTTTACAGAGCCCCTACTGGGTAGAAGACTCTGGGCTGGGTTGTGCAAGCTCTGAGAGTGTTTTCCTTACAGTCAGTCGACTGATCCGCAGTTGCCTAATGGCATCAGCCAACAATTAGCTACACATGTACCTTCTACCGTCAAGGAATGTGGAACAACACATGCCATTGAACACATGCCATTGTGACATAGGATTGGATTGCCTGGCTAGACTAGGAGAGCCTATGAAGCAAAAAAATGATACCAGGTGTAATAGTTTTTTGTTATAAAGCAGTACTTCAGTCACGCATGCTCCTAGTTCTGGTCATGATGTCAGAAACACAAGATCCCGGCTCTTCGGCGTATGCATACCCTGGACAAAACAGGAGGGGCAGGGACCCCTCCCCCGGCCCTCTTTTCCCCATTTATAGGCAGTGGCATATGTCACAGTGCGGGCTCGGCGCTACAGCCTGGAGGAATCTGGAGGCAGCATTCGAGGAGCTGGGGGTGGGGGTACACTGCAGAAACTTCTGAATACCAATCCTTTAACTTGCACATGTGCATAAGGGAATGATTTAATACAGTCTTCCTGGTTCGCTAGGTGTTCAGAACCGTGAAACCAAGGCCATTTTTCACCTCTGTATACAAATTCCCCCTGTACCTTACTTATCCTTCACTCAGTGGGCCAAACTGTACTGAACACCTCTTTTCGGTACTCAGTGTGGGTCAGCTGGGCACAGGGGATATGGTGGTGAGAAGCATAACTTAGTCTCTGAACTTAATGTCTGTTGATTTTTATGGATTATTCATAAGGCAGAGGTTCTTAGTCGAAAGACTGCCTATACATTTTGCAATAGTATCCCATATGGCTTTACCATAAAACCCAGCTCCCGCTTCCCCTCCCTTTATATTTGCTGCCAAAATCCACATTATGCTTCAAATCGCTTTCTATTTTGGTGGTGCTTCCAAATGACTGTAAGGTGGATTGCTTAGAGGAAAAAAATTATGTATAGTAGGGTTCACTTAAAATAAAATTTAGTGTTATAAAAACATGAATAGTAAAGTATTCATGCATATGCATATATATGTATATATATGTGTGTGTATATATATATATGTGTGTGTGTATATATATATATATATATTTCCTTTGGAGCTAGGAATAAGGGTCATCTTGATGTCTACATGTACCCCACATAAACCATGTAGTCTCTTCAATGACACTCCCCTTTTTCTCTCTAAAATAAATGCTTCTCTTTGCCACGAAGGATGAGACTGGCAGGGATGTGAATGGGAATTTAATAGCACGTGCTTTTAGAAGAGGGTGGCGGAGGCAGAGTCTCTGGTGAAGCCAGTGTCCCTGGGAGCCAGAGTCCCTGCTGAACAAAGCTCCAGGGGACACTCCCACCCCCCAGCCTGTGTGTCCTCCTTGGCTTGACCTTAGATGGCATTTCTGAGCAGGCTGCAGTCCGTTTAATTGAGTACACGGGTGTGGGCAACTGAACGAAAAGTGTTTTATTTATTTCCTGACAGGCTTTTAAAAGGCTCTGCTTACAGTGGGAGAGAAATGCATTCTGTCCACAGCACAAATGGCTTTTCATCCCGAACATTATGGTGGTACTTCCTGGCCCAGGATTTCCATGTTTGTTGAATTTGTTCTCTCTTTTGTTGGTTTTTGACCTAAGAAAGAAAAGAACCAGACTTTTGTAACCCAAATAAAGACGTAGTAAGTTCTTTCTAAAGGCAGGCTTATTCCCACATCTTATTCCAAGGTACAACACATACTTTCTCATTAGGAAGCATTTTAAGTACTCATGGTAGTGCACTGGACATTAGACAGAATACATAAATATGTATTCATAGACAGCTTATTCATACACAGCGACACCCTGAGACTGACACCGTATGCACATACAGACACATCCTCAGATGCTGTTAATGTCACCCAGTTGCAGTGCTGGTCAGACTCCACAGAGCAGCTTCCCATCCCCATTACCCTGTTCATGTTCTCATGCTTGAGATCCAGGTGTGGGTCCTGGAAGGGTAATCAGCACCCACTTGTTACTGATTAGCTTAGAATAAGAGAGAACATCAGGCAATGCTTGTGTTATAAACTTTGGACTCATGAAAAGATTGGGATATCAGGTGGTGGAGAACTCATTGGTGTGAGAAGGCTTATGAGAGTGATGTTTCCCAGGTCATCTTTATCCATACACAAGTCCTACTGCAACCACTTTTGTTTATTAGAAAAATACTACATGTTGATATATGTTCTTCAAAAAATTCCTGGGGAGAGTTCTTGGTTGCTGGAAGACCCTATGACAGTGATGGCGAACCTCTGACACGCGTGCCACGCGAACTCATTTTTTTGGTTGATTTTTCTTTGTTAAATGGCATTTAAATATATAAAATAAATATCAAAAATATGAGTCTTTGTTTTACTATGGTTGCAAATACAAAAAAAATTTCTATATGTGACACGGCACCAGAGTTAAGTTAGGGTTTTTCAAAATGCTGACACGCCGAGCTCAAAAGGTTCGCCATCACTGCCTTATGACCATGTCCTAAGCAATGCTTCCTTAGCTGCTCATTTGCATGCAGAATAGGAGTAAAAGGTTTGACATATTCCTTTCCTCCCGGGGAGCTTGCTGAAAATGTGGACTCACAGTATATTCTGAGAAATGTAGGCATTTCTTCCAAAGTAGCTCCTGTTATATCTAATTGATAACAGGATACAAAACCGAATGACCCAGGGATAAATGATGAGTCCAAAGTTTATAACAAAGTTCAACATGCCAGACCCATATGAATCAAAAGAGGAAAAGACATTTGGGAAAATGTGTGAAATATTCAAGAAAAAAAATGCATCAGTAACCCATGGGAATACAAATGGCCTCACTTATTTAAAAGGTCTGTATTTTATTTGAAGTTTCTTAAGAGAACAATCTTAGCAGGAGAACAATTTAGAAATCCATATTGAAGAATCTGATTGAGGGGTGGGGAGAATAAGCAAACATGTGAACTCCTGGTATAAAGGCTAGATAGCATTTTCTTTTCTTAAATGGGTTTCTTGGGTTTGAGAAAAACATGTTTCCTCTGCTATATGGGTGTTCACATAGACATAATCAGTTATATTATATAGAGTTTACTTTTGTATCCCACATAAAAGTTTCTGCAGGGATTTAAGGGAGTCATTTGAGCTTCATGCAGCTCTGTGAGGCAGACAGTGTGGATGAATACATTTCCATTTTATAGATGAGAAAACTGAGGCTGCAAACTTAGGTGATTTGTAAGACATCCAACTAAAAAAAAAAAAAAAAGACCAGAAACTGGACCTTATGCCCTAGCTGGTTTGGCTCAATGGATAGAGTATCAGCCTGTGGACTGAAGGGTTCCGGGTTCAATTCTGGTCAAGGGCACATGCCCAGATTGCAGGCTCAATCTCCAGTAGGGGGCGTGCAGGAGGCAGCTGATCAATGATTCTCTCTCATCATTGATGTTTCTATCTCTCTCTCCCTCTCCCTTCCTCTCTGAAATCAATAACAATAATTTTTTTTAAAAAAGAAACTTATGCCCTAGCTGGTTTGTCTCTGACAATAGATATCCACCCTGTGGACTGAGGGTCCGGGGTTCAATTCTGGTCCAAGGGCCAGATGTCCAGATTGCAGGCTCAATCTCCAGTAGGGGGCGTTGCAGGAGGCAGCTGATCAATGAATCTCTCTCATCATTGATGTTTCTATCTCTCTCTCCCTCTCCCTTCCTCTCTGAAATCAATAACAATAATTTAAAAAAAAAAAACTGGACCTTGCGAGGTAGTGTGGTGTAAATTATAAGTTGAAAGACCTTGGAATTACGGGGTCTGGAGTTGAGGCCTGGCTCCTCTAGGTACCAGCTGGTGAACCTTAGGTACGAAGCTCTGGATTCCTCAGTTTCTTCTTCCATGTGATAATGATGATGGTCATAGAAAAGACCCAATAGAACTATTCTTAGGATTAAATGATGGTCAAAAGTACTCAGGACAGTTTCTAGCACAAAATAAATGCTCAGTAAATGTCAGCTCCTCTTGCAATGGTGTTGGCTCCTGCCTGTGCTCCTTCCTCCATGCCATCCCGCACCTGATGGCCATGGAAGACGCTTTCAGGAAGACATCTCCGACCACTTCAGGTCTGGAGATGAGAACAGTCCTCTGCTGTTTCTCACCTCACTGCTTTGTGTTACTATCTAGGACGTAGATGCCCATGGGAATGACCCCAACATTTCAGGAAGAAACATTAATAGAAAGTTTAGGGGTTCCAATCATCCAGCCCCTCCACTAACCCAGCCAATATCAGTTTAAACTGTTACCACTTAGCAACATGAATTAGTAATTGCAGAGGCTAAGTTTCACATCCTAGGCTGGTTCCCCAAGAAATAATGCCATCGCTAAAAAATACGTGCCATTGCTAAACTATACATGCCATCCCGGTGTGAGCCTGCAACAAGAACACCTTATTTATTTGACCTCACCAGAAAAGACATGCCCCACACAAAGGGGAGAAACCTACACAACTGAAAACTATGCCTTTAAGTGCTTATACCTCAAAGAACTTATTTTGATTGTAAAGTGTTCTAAGATACATAATACTTTCCCGTGTCTTTAATAATTGATAGTGATCAGTAAGCACATCTATGATCACACTGTGCTGTAAGGTGGTTGCTTTCATGACACCTTAGGCATTGCTGAGGTAGGTAAGGGGTTGGCTCTCACTGTGAAATGCCATTCTCCCTACATATAGGTGTGCCTTTGGACTTCTTATACCTGTGTAAGACCCTTAGTGAGGCCCCAGCAGCCTCTCCCCCAAATTAAGTGTGTGAACTTCTGATTACTTCTGATTGACACTGCATTTGCGATGGTCGCGGTCACTGCTCTAAGGGAAGTGGAAGCCAGTTGGGGAGTGGAAACTTACACATTTACAGATGAAATGGAACAGTTATGTTTATAAGAAAGTGCTCAGACTTGATAGTAAGTGCATCAGGAGTTCAGATTAGGTGAAGCCATTAGAAAGAGCTTCATAGAATAAGAGCAACTAGACCTCCGAAAATTACTTAGAGGTGATATTCACTCAGTCATTCATTTGTTCAGAGAATACTTATGCAGTGCCTACTATGGACAAGGTTGTGTTGTAGATGCACAAGATAAACTAAATAAGCCACAAAAGGTTTCTGTTCTCATAGGACAGATATATGAGAGTAGAAAGACAATAGGCAAGTAAACAAAAAAGGAATAAGAGCATATCAAAGGATAAAATAGCTGGAAACAAATAAGATAGAAAAATAGGAAAGTGAATGGTAGAGACTTTGGGTGAGGGCTTCAGGGACTGCTTTAGGGAAGGTGGCTGAAAAGGCCATAGTAGAGGTGAGGTGTTAACTGAAACTTGAATGATGAGAAGGATCTGGCCCGGGGAAGAGCAGGGAAAGAGAATCCCAGTAAGGGCAAGGGAAATGCAAAGGCCTCAAGGCTGGAGCAAACTTAGCAACATCAAGGACCAGAGAACAAGTTGCTGAGGCTGGAGCCAGGCAGAGAGGGGGAAATGACCTCTGAGAGGGAGGAAGGGCAGGAGCACAGGAGAGTTTAGGTTTTACTGTGAGTGCAAGGAGAAGCCAGAGAAGGTTTTAAGGGAGATGTGAACCAAATGTTCTTTTAAAAAGTTGCCTGTATGCTCTGAGGAGCAGGTGGAGATGGCAGCAGGGGTGGAGATGATTGTAAAGATAGACAAAGCAGGCATCTTCAAAGGAAAAAAAAAGCATAGAATGCAAGAGGGTGTGTGTGTGTGTGTGTGTGTGTGTGTGTGCGCACGCGTGCATAACAGAGAATGAGAGAGGCACACAGTTTAAAGGAAGACATAACTGTATGCAATCTATTACATACAGAATGAATTTTGTATTTGATAAGGCTACATTTCTCTGCTTATCTTTCTGCAAGACAACTTGAGGTTGGTATTCACACCATTAGTTCCAATTGATCACCTCTGAAAGTCTCCATAAAAGAAATGACACCACAGTTTCTCATTCCAAAATAGCAATCCTAAAATGTTGCTGGCATATGCCCTAAGTGAATCTGGGGCTTTGGAAGGTGAATTTGGGGTGATTCCAGCAGGTACTTAGAACACCCTTGATTCTGCTTCTCCCTCGGTAAGAATAACAATAGCTGACATTTACTGAGTTCACACTCTGTGCAAGGCACAGTGTAAGTGCTTATGTGTATTACCTTATTTAATGTTCACATCCATTTTTATCCCAATTTTGTTGATGCGGAGACAGGCAGTCAGCCAATTCGCTTGTTCAAGGTGACAGATAATGAGAAGAGGTGTCTGGATTTGAACCCAGTCAGCTTGACTTCTGAGTCCAGGCTATTCACCAGTGTACCTCCCTCAGGCCTCAGGGGCTGATGCCAGTTCCTGTAAGAATGCTTAGGGATACAAATGTGGATGGAGCATGGGGCAAACCAAAGGGGCTCAGATGAGCCGCCACTCAGTGCTCCTGGAAAGGGCTTACTATTCCGCTCCACCCCCATCTGCTCTATTTCTTTCTTAAACAGCTACTATAATCAACCCCAGACCCCTTTGATAGAAGGATGGTAGGTGTTTATTGTTGGTTTTATTAGTAATTTAATGATGATGATGATGATGGTTATGATGATGAAGGCTCTGAGCCCTTGAACAAAGATTTAGTGGACTCAGGTTTGGTGAATTTTCTTTCATTTACTTGTTGGCTCTGCTAGGTATCAGTCAAAAAATAAAAGTCATTATCCTAGTACAGTGGTCAGCAAACTGCAGCTCGTGAACCACATGTGGCTCTTTGGCCCCTTGAGTGTGGCTCTTCCACAAAATACCAGCTCTTCCACAAAATACCAACTTCTGCACATGGGCCACGAAGTTTCAATCGCACTGTACATGCGCGCCCGCACGTGGTATTTTGTGGAAGAGCCACACTCAAGGGGCCAAAGAGCCACAGTTTGCCGACCACTGTACTAGTAGCTTCTACATGCTTATAAACAAAGATTTAATAGCCTGCACTATAAGGGAGGTTCATATGAGAAAGACTTTATTACTTTTAGTATGCATTCTGTGAGATAGGGTTATAAATCATTTAACCCAAACTTCACTAATCAGAATAGATGTACAGAAGTCACGTTGCGATAGCTACTGTTTTCTCAGTCATTCCTGACGTTTGCAAGCTTCCCAGGACTTCCAAGTCATCAGTGAGAACTGTAAGCCCTCCAGTGCCCTGCTGCTGGCAGCTATGCCTGTCACCTGCTGTCCCAGGAAAAGCATTTCCAGGACCATGTAATTTCATAGTAACTTCCACTTCCTCCTGAAGACTAGGTTGTGTATGAATGAGTTAGGCCAAAAGCTCAGAGCTCATCAGTGAGAACAATGAACTGTGTTTGTTCATCTGCAATGCTCAAGGCTAATCGCTTGGTTATTTCAGTCAAATGGTTTTTGCTTTTAATGAGAGCCCCATTAATTAAAACTGTACCTCAATTTCAACAAGGAGTTAGGAATTCAGAAGCTCCACCTTCCTCATAAAGGTATAGATTCAGGTGAAATCATTCAATATTTGGTTTGAGTGCGTTTTATTTTTCCCTTGTGCCCTCACCAGGGTGTGCTTCTGTCCCGTTGTTTTCCGCAGCCCCTGGTTCCTGCTTCTTCTTTGGGTTTTCCTACCACCTAACACCAAGCCTTGTAGGTATCTCGTGCCTACAACAGGTTTGTGAAATTGAACAGCTCTGAGCCGTTGACCAGGTGGCAAGTAAATAACTAGCATCAGAAATAACAAGCCAAAAAGAAGCACATCACATTTTTCGTCCTAACTTTTAGTTATTCCAAGATCTCTGTTCTCACATGGACTTACACTCCGCATCCTGAAAACAAACCCAGATACATATTTTAATCTGCCCTTAATGTTCAGTTGAAAATGCCATCTTAACCTCTTATATTGAAAACTCTGTGCTGTGCATCAGAACTCCCCTCTGTGGAGGAGGCCGACACAGTCTCCTTTACAATGCGATGGGCGTCACACACACATTTGCTTGTGGTCTCCTCGGTGTTTGCCTTGTCCAAGGCTTCTGTTGGTCCTGTGAGTGTGTCCATCAGCCATGCTGATGACTTTCTCATATTCCCTCCCAGAAGGGAGCTCCTTGGAGGCCTACATCTCACCCTAACACTCAACAGACAGCAAAATGTTCCAAAAATGCTTTGTAAAAAAGCAGATGTTAATATATATAGGGACCAATATTCTGGGGAAGGATTATATATTTTATTATGGATTTGTGCTTGAGGAATGAGAAATAAAGTTATAAACTTAATTATATTTAATTATACTTCAATATCTTCTATGTCTACAGTAGTAAGCCAGGAATGGTGAAGAAAAAAAATGGCACAAGAATTGTCCGTTTTGTAGGTTATTCATTTGTAATGTTTCCTGGGTGGTCTCCAGTCTCACAGTCTTTCCCTGGAGCCAAACCTTGCTGTACCTCAGGACCATAATCAGTTCCAAGAAGAGGATTTTCTTGCACTACTCAAACTTTCGTGGGGGCTTTGGCATTCACTGCTCTGCAGTACTTGACCCCAATGAGCATATCCTCCTACATCATCTTAGTCTGCTCCCAGCAGCAGTACTGGACCCAGGAGGGCTGTTCCCACTCCCCTGTCCTCCTTACAGGCATGGACCGCCCCCTTCAAAGGAGCCCAGGAAGAGGTGATGTGCAATAATGGTTGGAGCGGAGGATTCAGGGTCAGCAAGGCCTGGGTTCAAATATGGGTTCTGGCATCTACTTGCTGAGCACTTCTGAGCAAGTTATTTAAACATTTTGAACTTGGTTTTTCTCATCTGGAAATATAGTGCCTCTGTTTATAAAGATGGAATGAGGTAAGTATGCAGAGTGTCAAACAGTGCTTGGCGCAGGTAGGTGCTCAATGCACAAAGCCATAACAGGGCCCATCCTGTGAAGGTTTCCCAGTGCCTCCAGCATCATTCATAGTCTCCCCTCCTCCCCCCATCCCCCCCCCCAGCTGCCTCCTTGCACTTGGAATCAGAGTCCCAGACTTCCTGTGAGGCAGAACCTTACATTCTGTCTTCTGAATACCCACATGCCACCTGGTTGGACAGAGAAGAGAGACTTGACAAATACCTACTGACTCTTGGCTGCCTGATGATAGCAGGCCTGCCTCCTCCTGCCGAGGGTATAAGTCAGCAGCATGTGTATGAAAGGAGGCGATCCTGGACCTACGGCACGCATCCAGGGTGGGCTGTGCTGTGCTGGGTCAGGGGGCCCTCGTCCCCCGGTATTTCCCAGGCTCTGGCTTTTACCAGATCTCTGCCCTCAGACAGGCTACCATCTGGGGAAAAGGTGCTTCAATAAACACACACTACTATATATTGAAGAGAAGAGGATGCAGAGAAAAAGAATAAGGGGAGGGGGTGCTAATATGTTTGGAAAATTCAGAGAAATCTGAATGGTACAAATGGCATAATATTATTACTGTGTGTATTCTGTACATATCATAAAAATTAAGCCTCCAAAAATTAAACTTCAAATAATGCAATAAAATAGTCACTGTTATCCTCCATTTGCAAATGAGAAAACAGAAACTCAGGGAGAGTCATTCTTAACCCAAATCAACGCCCATGACCTGTCAGAGCCTGGACTGCCTCCAGGAGTAGCCACAGTGCAGGGTGCTTAGTTCAGTGATCAGTTTGTCACCCTCCCTGCCAGGGCTCCTTCGCCAGGTCTCCTGGGACATCAGGTTTCAGAAGGGTGACCAGCCAGGGAAGCGGCTGGAACAGAGCAGATGGCAAATTCAGTGAATATGGAGGAATGTTATCCTTTAACCAGAAACCCCTGTTCCCTCCTCATTTACAAGCTGAGGGAGCCGGTCCTGTGATACAGCGTCTGCTTTCCCCTCATTAGGCCGTCAACAACCGGTGACGGATTCCCAGGCCTCAGCTGCCTCCTGTTTTCCACCTACTTCTGCGAAGTCAAGAAAGCATCACCGTGTTCTCAGACGAGTTAGGAAATGTCTGTTACTGCAGTGTTGGTACCTCGGGATTCTGTCCCAGGAGTTGCCTGTGAGATTGAGACATCTTTGTTGGTGATCAGTGAAAGTTCTTGCTGGTTTTATTTTATTTTTAATTGCTAAGCAGAAAATGCTGTTCTCATTTGGGTGGAAGCCATGTCATCCCTTCCAGCTTCGCTCGGTTTGCAGTCATCTCTCCTCCTGCCAGGGCAGGAGTGCCACCCGCATGTCCTTGCCTGGAGGATGGAAACATCTCTAGGCCAGGGACCGGGCGAGGACCCAGTACCTGGGCATGGCCTGGAGCTCCTGTGTGCTTTTGCCCTCCCCCCTCTGCGTTCCACTCACTGATGAGCAGACACCTTCACTTGCTGAAAGTGATAAGAGCAAGAATGAACGCACTTTCATTAGTGGAGTGTGAGCTCTGTGCCAGCGCCCCACTAACTGCTTTATGCAAATGGGCATGGTTTAACTGAATCCTCGATTTTCTGGGGTCACTATTATGAAATCGCATTTAGAGCTGAGTAAACTAAGACTCAAGATGGTCAACTGATTTGCTCAGGGCTCAAACCTGGTTCAGTCTGAATCCCAAACCTGATTCTTTTCTTTTTTAATTTATTGATGAGAGAGAGAGAGAGAGAGAGAGAGAGAGAGAGAGAGAGAGAGAGGAGGTGGGAGTGGGGGAGGAAAGAGGAGGCAGGGGAGAGAAATGATTTGTTCTGTTTATGCATGCAATGGTTGTTTTGTTTTTTTAATATATATATATTATTGTTGATAGTATTACAGGTGTCTCCAGTTTTCCCCCCGTTGGTTGCTTCTTTTGCTTCTTGTGTTGTCCTAATTTAGAGATCCAACCTTCAACCTTGGCGTATCAGGATGACACTCTGACCAACTGAGTTACCGGGCCAGGGCCCCAAACCTGGTTCTTAATGAGTTCCTGTGGGCTTTGGAGCAGATGGGGTGGGAAGTATTGCATCTCATTTCAATTTATGATCATTTGGTTCACTGCGGTACCCCTTCCCGACTAAGACAGTGAAGTGGGGGAAATGGAAGGTGTTATAGTGACCTTAGCATCTTGTTACTTTACAGAACAGCATTAGCAACTTCCTTCATCTTCATCCTCTCTGTTCCAAGCCACCCCATCATTAGCAATGAACAGGTGCCACCTAACCGTCACATCCCTTTAAGGTCCTTAGTTTTCACCTGAGTAGTCTATTGTAATGTTTGTATTTCTCGGTTGAAAGATTTTAGCTGGGAGCACAATTACTCTTTTTGGTAGATGTGAATTTTATGTGATGCTGAGAAATTTTTATTGGTGATCAGTGACGTTCTCACTGGGATCTACCCCATGATGTTTTTCCATCATTTCTCTGCACTCTCTCATGTCTTCATGCACTGCCATGGTAAGCAGGGTCGGGCGCTGCTGACAGAGGATAAGAAAGAGAGGGAAAATGACTTGTCCCTAGTCATGCAACTAGCTAACTTATCTGTAATCCATTTGATCAAAGAAACAGGGCAGCAATTACATCCATCTTTAAAATTTACTTCTAGAGAAATTTTAATATATTTGGTTAATAACAATGTTTTGTCTCCTTAAAGAACTTCATCTGTCCCCACCCCCCCCCCCACTTTTTTTCAAACCTTTAAAACAAATGTTTAGGAATTTCTTGCATATATGAAGGCATAATTATTGTTTTGCTCTTCAGTCTTGAAACAAATTAACCAAGCAGAAATACATTTTAAACGTGTATTTAACTGTAAGATAAACAGTTCAAATGTTAAGGATCCTCTTGAATACCACATTATTAAAATTGTCCCCATATTTTATGTACTATTTATTATTATAAACTTTTCTTTAAACAGGAGTCACATTTTTTGGTCAAAAAATTATTACCAATTTCTCATTTATGTTTAAAATGGAAAAGGTAACAACTTTCCTTGCTGATTCATTTTTCAGGCGGGTGTTCTATACAGCTGTGAGTAAAGACAAATATGGGTTTGGTCACCCTTAGTAATACTGGTTTCCACTTTCCATAGTCCTGTCCAATTTCCTTTATCCTAATAGGACTTTGGATCAACATCTCTCACATCTACCTACATTTCCTTAGAAATGGTCAGCTCAACAGAATGCCTTCTGTTTTTGCACATTCGTGTGTATTTTTTTCACCTTAAAATGAAATACTATGACATCTAACACTGTGCTTGAAGTTTTAAGCGTGTTCAGGAAATTAAAAGCTGGAATCCCTGCAGGAACCGTGAGATAATGATACACGGATGATAAGTGTAACAAATTTCACATATCTGAAAGCTGAGCCATTGCTGCCTTTTTGCTGTGAACAAATACCAATTCCCTGACCTTAACATCTTCAAACGTTAAGTTAATGCATTTTATTTCCATATCCAGTGAGTTGTTTGAGGCAGTATTACACACATGAGTTCTGATGGCTTTTATATTACCCGGATATTGAAACTTGCCAAGACTCAGTTAATTTACTTTTCATTTTCAACTTCTTGTGGAATGATATGCTGTTAGTTGTTACTTTTCAATCTTGTGTTCACGCTTTCATATTGCAATTACTCAACTTTTAATAGAAAACTAAATGGAAAAATCCTGCTTGGGTGTGAAATATGTGAATCTGCGGGTTACATATTTTCGGCCTGTTTCTCCTTCTTGCGTGATACCTCCAAACTTCTCCAACTATCCCCTCCACCCTGACAATATAATGAAATAGGATATAGCTTTTAGAATGGGCTAGCTGATTACATAGTAGTATTCTTGGGTAATTATGCCTATAAGAATCAGGGAATTAAAAAGAATCTGATAGTGGGGTAATGTTCTCCATGAAAATACAGTCCTGCCTTCAGCAGTAAAAAAACAAACAAACATATCCAAGGAGGCCATTTTAGCATATCAATCGATGCCTAGGGAATAGCCCCTCCACCAGGTGGAGTGGATGGAAGTCACCTTGGAGAGCCAGCCAGCCAGAGAACACTCTGAGAGCCTTCCCTTTGCAGGAACCTGCTGGAAAGATGGAAAGCAAACTCTTGCCTTGGCCCAGGCTTCCTGAGGCTACAGCTTCGTGGCACAGAGCAAGGAAGGGAGAGCGTGAGGATAAGTGGGGGCCTTTTCCAGAGACGCTTCCTAATTTTTAATTTTTGCGGCTGCGGCTTTTGAATACTGCTGTTTATGAACACATATGTTTTGGTAAAGAGGCCCTTTCTTTCCCACTGATCCTTATTCTTGATTGCTGAATAACTAACCATGGGTCGTTCAGTTCTCAGAACTCTAATGCGCTGTGTACACCTCTTGCTCCCTGGTGTCTCTCTGCCGCTTCCAAGGCAAAAATGAACTTTTAAGCAATTCCTTGATAATAGCAAAACACTTACAGAAGCACAGAATGGGGCCGGGAGAGTTCCTAGTTAATAATTCGTGTAAATGTAGGTTAAAAGTGCTTGGGAATTTGTAGGTAGCAATATGTGTTGGCTTTGTGCTTGTGAGCCTGTGTCTGTTAGGGATGATGCACATAAGTTTGCATGTTACCCTGTGTTTCAATGTGTACTACACAAATCTCTGATGGATTCTGAATTTAGTTTCACTTTATGAATTTATAAGAAACAAATATACAAAAGCTCATTATAAATCAGGTGCTGTCAAACCCAACTTAAGTGGCTGGCAAGAAAATATACTTTTGTATCAAAGATTGTTTGGGGATTTTAATAAAAACTAGAGAACAGATACATAAGTGAAAATCAACAATTATCAGAGTTGAAAATCAAGGGTTGTTCATTGTGAATAAAAGCACATACCGGAAAATTGCTGTGCGTGAGTGTGTGTCTACAATTTGATCCTACTGTTTCCTATTGATACCATTTCAGTGGCACTCTCCAAAAAGGCCTGGAAGCTGTATCATTTATTATTAATTTATGGGTTCAGATATTGAATAATTGATACTGAGCTACTTAAAATTGGCAGACCAAAGTTGTCTTTTCTTATTAATAACTAAAATGAAGAGTTACTTACTAACTTTGAAACTTTGTCAATAATATTAGAAATAAATTCCCATTTGAGATTCTCATTTTTTTCATATTAATAGTTCACAAAGTATTTTAAGCAGATTCCTTTTGAATTTTTCTTCACTTAATATCCGTTTTAGTAAGTTGAAAATTTGAGGTAATTTAATTTTTATAGAGCTGACATTTACTCTTGTACTGGTATTAAGGATTGCTAACTATATTAAATTATTATACTAAATTAGTAGTAAAAACCATATTAGCAGGGGTATTTCAGTCACCCTTTCAGGAAGTATTTATTGCACATTTCTAGCTTATTGTCAGGAAGATTCTTCTTAAGGACATTATCTTTGCAATTTTTTAAAGATACTAATGGGACACTGTAGAATAAGTCTGGTCCTTAATACAAGTTCATGTTACCTTTGAAACCATTTTCATAACATTTATCTGTTACAATATATGTTTGAAAAGTATCAAGCTGCACCCCTTTAAAATGTATTTCTTTAGTATCAAGCTACACCCCTTTAAAATTTATTTTTTAAATATATATTTTATTGATTTTTTACAGAGAGGAAGGGAGAGAGATAGAGAGTTAGAAACATCGATGAGAGAGAAACATCGATCAGCCGCCTCCTGCACATCCCCTACTGGGGATGTGCCCGCAACCCAGGTACATGTCCTTGACCGGAATCGAACCCGGGACTCCTCAGTCCGCAGGCCGACGCTCTATCCACTGAGCCTTATTTTTTAAATCCTCACCTGATTTTTTAGAGAGAGGGAGGGGAGAAGGAGAGAGAGAGAGAGAGAGAGAGAGAGAGAGAGAGAGAGAGAGAGAGAGAGAGAGAGAGAGAAACATAGATGTGAAAGAGAAAGATTGATCGGCCGCCTCCTCTACTGTCCAGACCCAGGATGGAACCTGAAACATAGGTATGTTCCCTGATGGGGAACTGAACCCACAACCCATTGATGTACGGGGTGGCACTACAACCAACTGAACCACCTTGCCAGGGCAAGCTACACTCTTAAAAATATTCTAAAGTTCCATCATTTCTCTATTTCAGACCAGTATTTAGCCCCAACTTTCCTTTTTTTCAGGCATGTTAGTATCTTTTCCATTTTTGAGCTTCTGCTTTATACCTGTGGAATCTAGGTTTAAGTATCTTGTCCTCAAGGACACTGTCTTTGGCATCTTAGAGCAGGTTGGGTTCCCCTCCTTATGATCTCAAAGCATCCTACATTTATGGCACTTATCATAATTGAAATTACATAATTAAAGGTCTTTCTTTAGTGCTTCTCTCCCCTCTATCCTAAAAGCTTCACAGGATAAAGACCATGTTTATCCTGTTCACAGCCAGGGCCTGGCACTTAGAGATATTTGTGGAGGGACTCAGTGAATGGGCAAAGACTGGAACAGGCTTCTGTCCTCTGTCTCTTTCACGTGAGAGGTTATGCTTTTGTTTTCATTGACCTCAAAGTATTTGTAATTTCCCTACATTGACCCATTGGTTATTTAGCACTGTGTTCTTTAATTTCCACATGTATGAATAGTCCCAAAATTTCCTTCTATTGTTTTCTAATTTCATCCCATTTTGGTCAGAGAATACCTTTTGCATGATTTAATATTTTTAAATGTATTGAATCTTGTTCTGTGACCTGTTCTGAAGACTTCCATGTGTTTTTGCGAAGAATATATAATCTCTTTTGCATGTTATACAGATGTCTCATTGGCCTAGTTGGTTTTTAGTGGTGTTCAAGTCTCCCATTTTAAAAAATATACTTTTATTGATTTCAAAGAGGAAGAGAGAGGGAGAGAGGTAGAAACATTCAGTGATGAGAGAGAATCATTGACAGGCTGCCTCCTGCATGCCCCCTACTAGAGATTGAGCCTGCAACCCAGGCATGTGCCCTGACTGGGTTTGAACCGTGACCTCCTCGTTTATAGGTTTATGCTCAACCACTGAGCTATACCAGCCAGACAAGTCTTCTATTTCTTTGTTGATCTTTTGCCAAATTATTCCACAATCTATGTGCTTTGACATAGAAATCTCCATAGTATAGTTTTTATATTGACTTAAGCCCCATGCTTTAAAAAATTTCACCTTTCTCTCCAGTATTTTCCTATAGTAAATATATTTTTTAAAAAAGCAAACAAGTTTCCATCCCCTAAACTAATTAGATAAAAAATTTTAAATGGTTTCTTTTATTTATTCCACATTCATATACCTTTATTCTCCCACTGTTTAACACAGTCCATTTTGCAGTTTATATTTGTAATTGAAGATTGAGTTAACTGGGTTTATTTGATTCAAAATCTCTTTTGATATTATTTCCTTTCTTGTTCCCTCCATCACTGCCTTAGTCATTTTAGGCTGCTATAACAGAATAGCATAAACTGGAAAATTGAAACAACATTTATGTGTCATAGTCTGGAGGCTAAAAGTTCAAGATCAAGGTGGTAGAGGACCAGTGTGTGGTGAGAGCCCAGCTCTAGGTTTGGAGCCATCTTCTCACTGTGTCCTCACAGATTGGAAAGCACAGAGATAGGAAGCAGCTCTCTGGGTCTCTTTTCAGAAGGCCACTCCCATCATGAGGGCTCATCCTCATGACTTAATTGCCTCCCCAAGTTCCCATCTCCACATATCATATCAGGCATTAGGTTTCAATAAATGAGTTTAGTGGAATACAAACATGCAGTTCCTACCTTTCTATGCCACAGCCTGATTGTTAAAAACTGCCTCCTGATTTGACTCCAAACTTTAATTCTGCCTTTATCAGAACATCTTCTTCCCAGTCAGCCAGGTAATGCATTTACATATGCTCAAAGTTCATCAGGGAATCAAGAGTATCCAAACAAAGAGAGATGGGAGGAAGCAGGAAATTTCTTTGTCTTGTGTAAGAAGTCAGGAAGAAAGAAAAATTAGTTTTAAGATCTTTGGAAAGCAACGACTTCCTAGTGGATTAAATCACCAGCACTTTTTGCTAATATTTCACTAGAGGCCCAGTGCACAAAATTCATGCACAGGTAGGGTCCCTAGGCCTGGCTGGTGATCAGGGCTGATTGGGGCCTTCCTTTCCCTGGCTGCCATCTGCAGGCCGGGGCTTTCCTTCATTCCATGTTACCCTGTGGTGGTCAGCGCACATCATATCAAGCAGTCGAACTCCCAAGGGGACATATTAGCCTTTTATTATATAGGATTCCTAAATCCTCCTCTCTCAGGCGTTGAAGTCCATGCAACCAGATCAGTTCTTTGGGGGCAATGGAGAGAGTCAAGTGTCTCACAAAGACACTTGCCAAAGCTTCACTGTGTGAGGAGGCTCACTCTTCCAGACACCACTGCAGCACCATTAGTTTCCACTGCAAGGTAGCTCATGACCATCCTTGGCCATTCATGATCAGGATTGTTCTTCTCCCTGTTCTTTTACTTTATCCTAGTAATCCAGCTGTTCTTTGAATGTGTGTGATTCCTAAAGTTTTTTTCTTTGAGTTGCTTGAGTTTCTAATAGTAAGAATGGCATTAAAGGTGCATGAGTTTATATTAAAAGCCAACCTGAATGACTAATCACACTGTTGTTTCTCATGGTTTGATCAGCAGAACTGCTGTATCAAACCCCTGGGGTGCTTGTTTGAAATCAGATCCTGGTACAGTAGCTCTGGTTGCGGCCCAGGAATCTGCATTTTAACAATCCCCAATATTCTAATGTACTGAAGTTTTAGATTCACTGATGTAGAGGCTTATTGAGCAAAAACTCTTTCAGAATTCTATCCTGTTAGCCCTTAGTTAGTTTTCCCCCAGTACCTTAAAAAAGCTGGTAGAACATAATTCTGAAAGGGTTCCGGAGATCGGACTCTCTTACTAATGCAGTCATTTTTTGTACTAAATATTACTTATTGATCACAGACAGTATTCCCAATAATCCCTTGCTGAGCAATTCTCTGGAGGCAGTAGAATACACACAATAGCAAGTGTTTGCAGCAGCAGATGGGTAGAGAGACAGAGGGCAAGGTCATTTCCGAGTGAGATTTGCTTGTGAACCCATCCTTGCTGCTTCCTCAGCCTTGACTCCTGGGGAGCATTTGAGGTTTCCGCTTGTGATAACAAAAATATATATGTGTGTATGCCGTGTGTATTTATATCAACCTTCAAGTGAAATCGTCGCACGTCAGAAGTCACACATGACCTGTTTTCATGGGATTTTAGGAAGTAATGGAAAATTTGCTAAAAGGAGAAGAAGGTTGCTTCTCAAGTGCAGGGTCACGTAGAGTTCTCATTTGAGCCCTACTAGTTTCATCGTGAAGCCACAGAGGTTAATAAAAAGGAGTTTAAATCTCCCTGAAATGATGTTCTTCTTCCCCGAGACGCCCTGTAAGAGACTTGGCTATAAAAGCAACCTCATGTCTGCCTCTGCTGTGTGAACAAGCTTCCTCTTAAAGAATTACGGCCACGCTCCTGGGTGGTTCCATGAAATATTGTCAGTCACTGACTGAGAGCTCTCCCAGAGTGGCCTCCCAGCATGTAGGACTCAAGACTCCTCCGATACTGAGGCTGACCCGGGATGACTTTGAGTGTCTTTCACTCTTCCCTCTTGAAAGCCTTGGTGTTCATCCCTCACATCATCTTAAAAACTTAAAAAAGAACCTGAATACAAAACATTTCTGTAATGTTGATCCTTTATAGCTATATGGACTAAGCTAAACATCGCAGAGAAGGAGGTATGCTTCCCCCCATGATCTTGGAGCTTACTGAAGATATGGACCTTATAATTCATGTTGGTATTTTCCATCTTCCCCATGCCACCTGCCTTCCTCACCCATGTGCCCTCCAATGACATACTAAGTATGCAACATACAGAAACCACAGTACACATGCACTTGTTAGAAAAGCATTGACTTAAAGCAGATTGGTCTTAATTAGTCTTAAATCAGATGGATTAGCAGATGATTTGTGAACTCATGTTTTTTGTTATATATACCTAAAAACGAATAGGAATATGCCATATCAATGTTGTTTAAGGGCAAGATAATTCATTACTTACTTATTGCTTTAGAAGGAATACTAAATTGTGTGTGGTGGGGGAGGAGATACTGTGATTGTTTTTAAATGATAACATTTAGAATGTTGTAGAATTAGTATCACCTTTTTTAAAAATACTAAAACTTTTTATCCCATTCAACACGTATGTATCTCTTACTACATGCCCAGCACTATGCTAGATACAAAAGCAAGGACAGAAAGTCAGAAAAGATATGGCCCCTACACCCAAGTTACTCATAGGCAAGAAGCTATGACAGTGCAATACAGGACAGCAGTTCCCCTTATCCAAGGGGGATACATTCTGAGGCACCTGTTCCAAAACCCTCACTGGATGCCTGAAACTGAGGATAGTACCGAACCCTATGTATACTATGTTTTTTCCCTATATATGCATTCCTATGATAAAGTTTAATTTATAAATTAGACACAGTAAAATATTAACAACAATAACTAATAATATAATAGAAGACTATAACAATATAATGTAATAAAGGTTCTGTGGATGTGTTCTGTCTCTCAAAATATCTTGTTGTTATACCATACTCACCCTTCTTGGGATGATGTGAAATGGTGCAGTGGCTATGTGATGAGGTGACGTGAGGTGAAGGAGACATTGTAAAGTAAAATAAGGGTTACTTGAACACAAGCAGTGTGATACGGTGACAGTTGGTCTGACATCATAGACGGTTGCTAAGTGACTAGCCAGCATGGAGCATCCACAGTGTGGAGAAGCTGCACGAATGGGTGATTCACAGCCTGGGCAGCATGGGGTAGAATGGCATGAGATTTCATTGCATGACTCAGAACAGCAAGCAAATTAAAATCTATGCATTACTTAGTCCTGGAATTTTCTATTTAATATTTTTGGACCATGATTAACTAGGAATAACTTTAACTGCAGGTAATGGGGATTACTATAAGTCTTTTGTCAGAGTTATGTACAGGTACTATGGGAGCAATTCAGGAAAGGAACTAAGCCCAACTGGGGTCAGAGACAGCATCCCAGAGAAGCCTCTGGAAGTGATGACACCTGGCTGTGGTTGGGTGGTTTTCTGCCAGGTGACGTGTAAGGGGAAGGCTGTTCCCAGCAGAGAGAGTAACATAAACACAAACTCATGAGGCTAAGTGAGCCTGGCAGGTTTGGGAAACCAGGTAAGGCTGGAGCCATGGATTTGAGGGAGGGGACAGTAGCAAGATAAAAGTGTGGGAGAATTTAGCTGAGTAAGATCCCAAAGGTTCTGGTATGTATGGGCCAAGCACACTTTCCCTCCACTGATGTCAGGAGATATGCATTGAAGGTTTAGGAACAGGTTCGCATTGTAGAAAGACTACTTTGGCAACAGTGAGAATTGGAAGATGACAAGATTTAAGGCAAGCTGACCAGCTAAAGCCTCGGGTGGTGATCCACCTGAAAGATGATGGCGATCTGAACTAGTCTAACAATAGGGTTGAGAAAAGTGCATGGTTTCTAAACACATTAAGTAGATATAGTTAGTGAGACCAAAGATTACTCTTGGCTATAGATCAAGAGAGAGAGAGGGAGAGAAATGGAATGTCAATGTCTGGCTTGGCGGCTGTTTTAGTTGCTAGGGCTGCTATAAAACGTGTAACAAACTGAATGACTTGAAGAGAGATTTACTGTCTGGTAGTTCTGAGGGCTGGAAGTCTGGAATGAAGGAGTCAGCAAGACGGCTGTTAGGGAAGGACCTGTGCAAAGCCTCTCTCTCCGGTGTGTAGATCTCCATCTTCTCCCTCTATCACCTCACATCGTCTTCCCTTTACATATGTCTGAGCCTGTATCCAAATCCCCCAACCTTGTAAGGACATCAGTCTCAGATTGAGACCTACCATAAATGACTTCATTTTAACCTCATAACCTCTATAAAGACCCTATCGCAAAATCAGATCGCATTCTGAAGTACCTGGGATTAGAACCCCAACATATCTTTGGAGGGACACAGTTCAATCCCTGACAGTAGGTGTGGGGCCACTCACTGAAAACGCAGGGGGAGATTTGGTAGATGCAGGGCTAATAGGATGATTTTGTCTCATGATATGTTGCCCGTGCCACATTTTGCTTAAATATGGTCTTACAGTCACAGGGCTGCATGCTTTTGTGACGTGTTTTATGCCTATTCAGCACCTTTGTTTCTGTGTTTATCTAGATTTATTGGTTCAGTCCTCTGACAGTGCCTGAGGGAATGCTGCTGTGGAGAAACCCTGGGCTGTCCAGCTTATTATACATGGGCTGTCAGATTGAATAGCCTTTAAGATATTCTCTGTGGACACGGTTAATCCATGTTTCAACTCCCCCCTTCTCAAGACAGTGGCTGTCATCGTCAGGAATGACACCTGTGGCCAGCAAAACCAGCTTGCAGGAGCTCTCCGCAATCATACTGTCAGTTGGAGCCCCCAGCAAAGCCCAGACCAGTAGCCCAGAGAGCAAAGATGTTTCTGTCTAATTTAGCAGCTAAATAAACTCAGACACCACACTCACTCTTTCTTTTCCCCCAAGTTGTCATTGGCCATGGTCATTTGATGCTCTATGAGGTGAGGTGGGGTGGGTAAATGGTCAACCACTAAGTCAGTAAACCAAGTATCTGTCCTTTAATTTTTTTTAAGCAGGATAGTCAGTATTGCCCAAATCTGGAAACATATTTAGCTAACCCTCAAGTCTGAGAGTCTTCTCCTTTGTCACTTTGAAGCATTGGGTCCTGTTGAAGGCAGAGATGAATGGTGACTCAGAAGATTCACATCGGAAAGAGGGGCTTCCTGGGTTTAATTAAAGTACCGAAATTGATGAGCATTGTAAGTGACTTGCCAAATTGCCTGACACAGTGATTTCCACAGATAACTCTTTGTTTTCAGAAAAATGCAAGAATACTGCCAGGGTTTTGAAGTGAACCAAACAAATGACATCCTAATGGAGGATTAGCTGGAAGATTCCTGAAGTTTGGAAAACGACCAAGTATTACTGTGGAAAACACCTTTTCTTATAGCCCCTGGAGCAGCCCCAAAGCCCAACTTTGGGTTTATCCGAGGCTGTTTTTCTCCTCAACTGAAGAAAGGCAATGGTATTATATTTGCCCAAATTATTTTTGTTGAGAGTTAATTTCAAAGAAAGGCAATTGAGATAATAGTTTCAGAAGTTGGGATTTAACTTGGTAGCCTGATTTAATAGCATTCAGGGACTAACATTCAGGAAATTTTTATATTACAATGGTCCAAAAAAATTCATATGTATTATTTTGTTGGCTAAGCAAAAAAAAATTTGGATCAAGGGAAAAGGAATTTGACATTGGCATGGCATAATCCATTTTTTGTTGTTGTTCAAAAATAGAACCTCTTGCTTTCCTTAATGAGTTAGTGAATTTATCAAATTACTTGACAGCTTCTGTTTCTAATATTTGCTGTTGACCTGAGAAAGGAAAAAAAAATACTAAGAAGGGCCCCTGGTGGCTTATTGGACTGAAAACCAACCAACAAACAAAAGCACAGCCTAGCAGCCAGTGCTGAACAGGGGCCTCTCATGCAATCCATGCTTCAGGGAGAAGCAGGCATTGAACTGCCTGCCACCTGCACTGCACTGCCCGCCTGTACTGTGTTCCTACCATCTGAGCTAACCCTTATAAAGGATTGCATTTCAACCAATAGGAATGAGACTTTCCCTGTTCATAAGGAGCTGTGCAGCTATAGCCTCATTAGCATCTTTACTGACCAATCAGAGTAGCACCATTCTGACCAATCAGGACAATGCTTTTTGTACCAAACTCTGAGGATTTGAAGTCCTTATTTGCACTAAGATAGACCAATCAGAGACCAGAGATGCAGACTTCTCTCTATATAAGTCAGCTCCCCTCTGGTTCAGGGCATACACTTTCCCTTTCCATCAAAGAGTGTTTCCCTGGCTGGAAATGTAACATGGAAGCTGTCTTGCCAGACCAGAGTGGAATGGAGCCATGCTGCCGCAGAGGGGCTAAGCTCCAACACCAGGCCAGAGCAGCTGCCTTGCTGATGGGGAGCTGAGTGGAGCTGTAGACTAAGGCCGCCTAGCTCCCATACCTACCTCATAGCGATGTGCTGTATCATAATTGAGCTGTAACACATTTGAGCTGTCTCACAGTTCTGCTGCTCCACAGCTTTGCTGTATCACAAGTGAACTGATTACACTGAATAAAGTCTCCCCGGTCACCACCCCAAATTGGGGATTCCTGTTGGTGTTGAATTAGTGCCAATGACCATCGATTGACATGGCATAGGTCCCTTTTTGGGCCAATTACTATAACCCAGAAGACACTGAAGTTTCTCAAATGTGCTAGCTCCAGAATGAATGGGGAGTAGTTCTGGGACTTTGCTTTGATGGAGAAATGAAGTGCGTTTTCACAAGGAACTGGGATGACTGTGAAGAGGTTTGGATTTTCTCCTCAACCCTACAAAGAGTTAAGGAGAATATGGAGTAAATGGGATCGTTGTCACAGGGCTGCCACAGGAGGGATCCTCTGCTCTATTGGTGCTGCCAGCTATGGAAGTTGCTTATTTCACTTTGTATGAACTACGCATGATACTTGTGCTGGTATAGAAGGAGCTCATCATTAATGCTCTTCATCTCAGTAAGAGCCATTCGACAGGACACTTTTAATTTACCCAATGACATACGCTTAAGGAAAAAATGAGTGAATTTTTCCAGTGAAGCTGCAACATTGTTGGAGTAGACTTCCTCGTCCTGTGAATTCTAATCAGCCTGCAAATCCCCATTTATTAGTGAAGGGTAGTCTACAGAGGTCTTACTTGTTAATGGCCTTCAGAGAAAATTGACTTGTCGAATCATCAGGGTCTTCTTTGGTATGCATGTAAGCCATGTGAACATTAATCAGTGATTGTCACAGATTAGTGAGAGAGAACTTTTTATATAAAGGTTAGTAAGGAAGACACAGGCAGTGATTTCAGTGGCCCTCCATGAGCAAATAAGGTCGATGGCTTGATGCGTAGGTGCATGTTCTTTTACATCAGAAAAGATAAATGCAATCTAAGGAAGTATGATTTTATAATGAGCTGGGGAGGGGTGGGAAGAGGCAGCCTCGGGCAGTCTCCTTTATAGCAGTTAACAGAGTGGGAGGAACTGGTCCCTGGAATTTAAACTTGTATCATATAAAACGGCTCCTAAGTATCCAGGAATTTACAGTTGCAAGGGGCAAAGGGAGGGAAAGGAAGAAGAGATAGAGATGTTCTCTTAGGAAAATAACATCAATAATAATAATAAGGATTATTATGGGTAGATGGGGTGGTGAGAAGCTGTGATTCCAGAACCAGGCGAGACTATAATTCAACTTTCACATCTGTGGAAGGAATTTGCTGTTTGCATTTTGGTTTTCTCAGCATTAACATGAGATACTTGGTCATTTTTTCTTGAAGTCTCCCCTTCCTCTAACAGGTAATGATTATAATGTAGAGAGCAAAATGTGCATGCCACTGAAAAAATAGGGTAATGGCACTATGAGGCTGAGTCGACATCAATCATGAAAGGATTTTAGGGAAAGGTAAGGTATGAACAACTTTGTGAGCAAGAGACCAGCAAACAGAGTGAGGGGCTTTGGAGTCGGAAACAGGTCTGAATCAGAGCTCAACATCTACTGTGTTAATAGGAGATGTTTACCCCCACAGGCACCATAGCCTCATTTAACACAGGGATGAGAGTCTTCCTCACTGGGATATTGAATAAGATAGTCCAGTTATTGGTTGCCCAGAGCGTAGCATAGTGTCTGCAGATAGGGGGCCATCAGCAATGGGGCCTTGAATTTTGAGTAATGCGTATGTGCACTCTGTCGTTGGCATGTTTGCCAAATGTTCCCTTATTTGTTTTTTAAACTAACTCTTAGCATACAAATGTTTATCCTATATTCACTAAGCGGACTTGCTATTCCAAAGGACTCCAGCTTGAATCTCTTCATAAAGGGATTTTAATAATGTTGATTTCCTACTTATAATTTATATGGCTTATAAAGTTGGCTTCTTTTCTGTGGTGTTTTCTTAAAGTGGAGAAAACCTAAAAGCATACCAAGAATTTGCTCTTTCACCTTTGCCCTCCTGTGTGAGTAGCTGTGATGATACGTGGTGACTGACTCACGACAATGCCGCTGCCCTCCTCTCCTGCAACATTCAACGGGGGAAACGTTTCTCCCAGCGATCATTCTCATAGGTGGAAAGGTCTTTAAATTGCAATTGACAGAGCGCTTAGTGAAATCCTGTACTTAGGGACTATTGTGTACCTTTGTCTATTATCTGTGTTTCCTTTCTTTTCCACAAGGCGGTGTTTCCATGGAAAAGGCGCATTTGTTGCTTAGGAGATTGTCTCCTCTTGTCTTCTTGCTTATCTTTCCCATTTAGTCGCCGACAGGTTTGTAATATCATTCACAGTTGCTGTGGAGACTATTATGATGTCATGTGTGTGGAGCTATTATTTAAGTTGGTGACTTGGCAGCTGGATCTTCTAAAACAAGAAGGATAGGTACACTCAATCTCATTCTCTCTCCCAATCTCTCCCTCCCTGCCTGCCTCCCTCCTGCCCTCCCTCCCACGCTGCACTGCAGGGATTGTTTCTTAAAATAATCCTATCACAGGCATTTTTAAGGGAAAAGTGCATCCATTTTTTTGTTCATAACTTAGTTGAACTTATATTGTGCTCTGCTCTCAGACAGCCTGGATTCTGTCATTCAGGATTAAAATACTGACAAGAAAAAGAAGATGTACAACTTTTCTTCCCTAAGATACTACCTACAAATGCAAACAATCTGGGGCCCCGCTACTTAATTTGTAGTGTGCACCCAAATGGTTCCCTACAAGCTGGTCATTCTTTGCTAACCAGTGTGACTGGAACTGAATCAGTATATAGTAGCAGTGAGAGAATTCACTTACTCATAACAATGCTAGAAATTTTATTCTGCTAAAGGGAAAATGAAAGCAGAGAAGACTAACATTTTATTGAGAACTTACTATGTGATAAGCAGTTTACTCCCCTGAATCCTCTGCCTCTTCTCTCCTGGCACCATGACCTCTCTCATTCCTCTCTCCCTGACATCAACTGATAAATATGCTCCTCTCTCACATTTGACCCCCACTCCCATCTGAACCTGACTCCTGCCCATCTCTCTCTCTATTTTGTGCCGGGTGTCTTGAAAAAAAATAGCCTGTGCTCAACCAACCTGTACATCAGCATCACCAGGGGAGCCGGATAAAATGCAGATTCCTGGGTTCAGTTGTCTATACTTTTCAGCAAGCTCCATGGATGATTCTGGTGTGCTGTCCGTCCTGGATCCTAATCTATACTTGTCGCCTCATTTCTTCTCTTCCTATTGACTCTATTAGTCCTGCTCAATCTGGCTTTTATCACCTTCATGCCAGTGAAAATGCATTTGCTGAGGTCACTGTGTCCTTCCTCACCATTAAATGCAGTGGCATGATGGCCCACTTAGAACGCTGAACGTGGTGTGACACCCCCACTTTGAAACTCTTTCCCCATTTGATGCCTGTGATTCTGTGCTCTCCCAGTCAGCCCTCTAGCCCATCGGTTCTCAACCTGTGGGTCGCGACCCCTTTGGGGGTCGAATGACCCTTTCACAGGGGTCGCCTAAGACCATCGGAAAACACATATATAATTACATATTATTTTTGTGATTAATCACTATGCTTTAATTATGTTCAATTTGTAACAATGAAATTGGGGGTCACCACAACATGAGGAACTGTATTAAAGGGTGGCGGCGTTAGGAAGGTTGAGAACCACTGCTCTAACCCCTTGGACAATTCCTTCTTGGTATCCTTTGTGGATTCTAATTCCTCATCATATCCTTACAGTGTTGGTCCCCCCACCACCACCACCACCAAATACCATGCTCAGCCTTCTAATCTTATTTCCCTAAAGATGTTGAGCAACTTCATCCATCCTTATGGCTAACTAACCACAGATAAGTTGATGACACTCCACATGTACTGACATCCCTGACCATCTCTTACCTAAGCTCCACATTCATAGATATCTTCAGGTACTAGGTACATGTGGCAATGCCCTGTAAGCTCCTTAGGCTCAGGGTGTCCAAAACTGAACCCATTGTCTTTCTCACTAAACCACCCAAAGAATGTTTTCTCCCAGGAGAGATCCCAGAGTCAAACAAGCCAAACATGGGCAGTCACCTTTTAATTTTCCTTACTTCCAACATTAAACATTACCAAAACCTTCCAGTTTTTGTCCTAAATGTTTCTTTTTGCGTTTTCTCCTCTCCCCGCTTCAGACCTTCATTACCCCTCGTGACAGTCTTCTAACAGGTTCCTCCAGGCATCTAGCAGTTATTTATGTTCTCACCACCTCTCTAGGATGGTTAGACCCATGAAGTTAGAAAATATGGCTTCTTCATGCTGTATTCTCAGCATCTAGCTGAAAGCCTGGCAGGTGATCAATAGCGTTAGATGAATGAAAGCGTGAGCCATCTAGCACACAGCTTCTTGGGAAATTCTTACTTAAAGATCAAACTTACGAAGCAATGAGCTTGAGGGCTAGAGTGTTTAAAACCTGAATTGCCAGCAACCAGATTGGCATTGGTGTTAAGCTGAGAAGTTTGCAATTTATTTCCCTCCCTTAGGTCCTCAGCGCCAAACTAGGTCAGCTTGGACTGTTTCCTCACACTGAGACAGAATAGCTATTGCGTTGAAAAGTGACCTTTTTCTGGTTTCACTGCCATGAATCTCAAACTTTACAATGAGTTACTCAAACTTGTATTTTCTCCTGACCTATTCAGATTAGCCATGAAATTCAGGCAGGTCAGGGTGGCTGGGGTCTCCTCTGTCACAGAGGGTCGCTATAGCAGTCTCCTCACCGCCTCTCTGATTTCTCTGTTGGATCTTTCACAGGGCGGGAATACTTGCTGCAATAAAATATCACTGAAAAATTAAAACCCATCACCCGCCCCCATACACCATGTACAGGGCAGCAAGCACTTGTCCAGTCAGCTGATTACCTGGGAGAATTGAGAGTTCCCGTCTTCTTTGACATTGAGGAAGCCACTCAGCTTCCCTCTGACACTCCCATCTCCCTCTGCCAAACCTGCTGGCTTTCCTGACCCGTCACTAGATAACTGCATCATGTAATATGTATAAAGAGCATCTGTAGTTTCTTGGAGGAAATACGTCAAGTTCAATAAGTACTTATTCATGTAGCCATGGGTGATAGGTGACATTTAAAAGACCATGTTTACAGCGACTGTTTTAGGATTATTTGCTTTTTTTTTTTTTTTTTTTTTTTTTTTGCTTCAGCCACTGGAAAGATCATCAACATAGAAAGATCATCAACATAGAACATATGTGAGGACTTGAAGGGCAGCTTGCTGCATAACCTGCCATGTAGTAAATATAGCCATTCTAGCAAGGCCTTGACTAGCCATGCTAAGAGGACTGGACATGGTATGGATAATTTAAGTCTACAGATAATAATGAGTCACTCAGCATTATCTATCTTTTCCTGCTGTCACGCGGGCTGTCATTTGAATTTCACATCCTCTTCCTCCCCCCTTCCCCCCGTACACTTTCATGAAAGGCACTAATGAGAGGCAAAATGGCCAAGAGGCAGGCGGGTTACCGGAGAAGGAGCTGTAGCTGGGGGATGAGCTGAAGCAACAACTGGATAATCAGCTCCTGAAAATCCGCTTCAAAAGGCATTAGTCAACTCGTTTTGACTGCTCCTGAGGCTAGGCAGTCACTTCTGTTCTACAGGCGTTCACTGAGGCCTCCTCTCAGCCAGGTTCTGTTCAGGGGGATGCGAGAGAAGTCGAGCAGGTAAACAAGACATGGTTGTACACAATTTCCTGTAATAGAATCCAGTCCCTGATCAGTGTCAGAGGAAAAGTCCCGTGTGCTGCGGGTTCAGAGGCAGGAGGCAGAGAAGCACTGACGGAGTTCACCTTCTGGCCCATAGTTTTAATCTTCCACATTTCACTGCATATGTATAATCAGAGGTTAATTCTTATTTTGGGCCCGAGGTCAGGAAGGAAGCGCCTCTCTTTATTCCTCGGTCTTTGGAGAAACACGTGTCTTGAGCACATGGGAGTAGTGGGCTGGGAAGTACAGTTATTTTACTGCCTCTGAAAAAGTGTCTCATGTTAGCGGGGACAGTACTTCCTATGCGGATCCTCTACACATTTTTCTCTCTTTTTCCCCACTACCTGTATTGAAGATTAACTGAAATGATTTTTTTACTAGTAAAATTTACTGTATTTATTCAATAAGCTAGTTTTGTTTTCCTGGTTCTTTTTCTTCATTCTCTAATACTTTATGACATATTTGTGGCTTGACTACTTTCATGAATTCTGTTTATGCATAAGTAGCTTCACAAAAGGAGCTTTTCACTCACAAAACGACTACAATGAAGGGAGTTTTAATACCACGTGGGTTAATGGTGTTTAATATAAAAGAGACAGCTTTCCCAGGTTTGATATCAGGAAGTCCTGGCTCCTATGGCCTCAGACAGTCATTTCTTATCTGATGGGTGTTCCTAGATAAGAGTAAATTTGCTGCCCTAGCCTGTTTGGTTCAGTGGATAGAGCCTCGGCCCTTGGACTGAAGGGTCTCAAGTTTGATTTCAGTCAAGGGAACGTACCTCGGTTGCATGCTCAACCCCCAGCCCTGGTTGGGGTGCATGTAGGAGACAACTGGTCAATGTGTCTCTCTCACATTGGTGTTTCCCTCTTCTGTCTCTCCCCATTCTTTCCACTCTCTCTAAAAATCAATAAAAGAATGTCCTTCGGTGAGGACAAACAACAACAACCATAAGCGTAAATGTGCTGGTTATAGTTTCCAAGGCAAAATAAGCCAACTCTGTTGTCAGAGAGTGGCTTTAACAAGCATCCTTTGCTTGCCCACATCCTTAAAATCAGGATCATGCCCCTGTGAACTCTGTGAATGTCGCTGACCGAGTGGGAGGTCAGTGTAGTCAGTAGACTGTTGAATCATTCCACAGTGTGTCATTCACTTTCTGTGTCCTCAGATTCAGGACACTGATATGGGGAAAGGAGAACAAAAGATGCAGGCCTACCATGAAAGGCAATGAACTTCCCCTTTCCAACATACATTGGTCACCAAACCATGTACATGACCAATCCATGGTCAGCAAACCATGTCAGACTCTTGCTCATCCTGCTGCTTATTAGCTTTAGAGATAAAGGAAGGAAGGACATATATCACTTGATAAGTATGAGTCTGGTCACTGTTGGTCTCCTTTCCAATGATGGTTTTCCAAAGAGATCTTCAGTGGGTGAGGTTGAAGATAAAGTAAAATTGAACTTGTCCAGGATCAATGGGTTCATCATCTGTCTGTAGGTGTTACAATTTTCACTTTGGAAAGGAAAGATTTACTGATCCTTGCCTATCTGTCCTGAGTACTGTGCTAAGTATTATGACTGTAGGCATTAAATGAATGCAGCTTCTCTCAGGGAGGTTGGCCTAAAGCAGAGACAGGTACATGAGCATGTAACGATGATGGCATACCTATAACTTTTAATTTCCTATGCCAAGGAATTGAGATTCCAACGGTGAAATCTTAAATTTCAAACACAGCAGAGCCCTGCACAAGGACTGGTGAGACAGATCTTTCTGACCTTTCACTGTATCTTTCCACCATTTGGGACCCTTGCCTCTTTCTTACAGCTCCTGGGAGCCCAGATTTCCCCACTGTAACCCAAGGCTCCTGTATCTCAGTTCTCATGGTCAGGCAACAAACCTGTGCTGTCACGATCTCTAACCATTAGATCTCATTTAAACCTCTCCAGTGTTGTAACTTAATCCTGTTTTCTCCTGACTGGCTCCCAGTAGCAATAGAGAACAGCTGGTCAGAAATCTATGCATAATACCTCCTCCTATATTGAAGATGTTAAGTCACCTCCATCTTCTCACAGCAATATGATTCCTGTTCCTTTGGCCTTTCCTCATAAAGTTCATTTTCTTGAATCAGGAGCTGGTCATTTGCTCCAAGGAGGAGAGCACAGGGCTTCTTGTAGGGCCTCAGGGCAGGGAGGTGGTAAGATCTTTTCCTGGCTTTTCTGGGGCCAGTCACGCACACTCTGAGGACCTGGCACCTCCCACAGAACAGGGATGAAATGAAAAGTGTTACAGTCTACATGTCTGTGTCCCCTTAAAAGCCATATGTTGAAGCCCTAATCTCCAGTGTGACTGTTTTTAGAGATGGGGCCTCTAAGTAGGTAAGTTAACAAGGTCATACGGGTAGGACCCTGATCTGATAGTATTAACATCCTTCTAAGAGCTGACACCAGCCCTAGCTGGTTTTGCTCAGTGGTTAGAGAGTCAGTCTGCAGACTGAAGTATTGTGGGTTCGATTCCAGTCAAGGGCACATACTTGGGTTGCAGGCTCAAACGTGACTCCCCTTCTCCCCATTGGGGTGCATTCGGAGGCAACCAATCAATGTGTCTCTCGCAGCACATTAATGTTTCTCTCTCTCTATGTGTCTCTCTCCCTCCTGGTCCTGCGCCCGGTAGCCTGTCCCTGCCTAAGGTTTCTAAGTAACACAGCGTGCGGGATTCGGGAGTCAGGACTGGGAGCAATGGCGTGGTCTCCCCACCATCCGCTGTCCCCACCCGCCCTGGAAAAGGGACAGGGAAGGGCGCCAGGGGCTCTTACTGCTCAGGACTGGCAGGACGTGGCCAGAGGGGGACATGGCCAAGCTGCCCTGCCCCGCTGAGCCCCGAGGCCCACCCAGGGCTGGCCCCTCCCTGTGTGCCCCACCCCAGCCCCAGAATGCTGGGGGCATCCAGGCATGCCCCTCCCCCAGCTGGGAGGGTCCCCGCTAGGCTTCCACCTCCTTGGGAAACTTTGCTTTTCCAGCTCTGTCCCCGCTCAGGAGAGCCATAGGGGCTCCGGATCCCTTTCCTTCCTTCAAAAGTACCCTGAAAGTCCTGCAGAGAGCTATGCAGGGAAGGGGTCGCTCGAGTTCAGCAAGAGTTTGCGATTTGCCCAAGGCATGTTGAACAGTTTTCTCTTAACCCATTTGTGGGAGTGTAATCTGATTTAAAACCAATGGACTAAACAAACAGAAGCACTTTCTAGAAAGTCAATTTAGAAATGCGGATCACAATTCAAGTGAATTAGCTTTGGGCCAGGAGTTCCATGTCTGTGAATGTGTCCTAAGTAAACAGTGAAATAAGCAACTATGTTTACTGTAGTTGTTGATGCCAGGGGAAACCGAAACAAGCTGCCCCACAATAAAGGGTTAGTGAGGTAAACCATAGTAATGTCACACAGTCAGGCACAACACTGTAGCCATTAAAAATTATGTCTGTACATCCAGTTGGTTGACATGAAAAGAAGGACATAGCCAAATATTAAGTTCAGAACAGGGGAAGCTCAGAAGAGTGCATGTATATTTGTATGGATGGATATTTTATATGTCAGGGAAATAATAGTTTTAAAAACAGGGATTCTTTCTGAGCTCTGCAATTGTGAGTGTTAGCAAATTGTGTTCAAGTGTGACAGGTGTCCTTTGGTGTCCCAGACACACAGACATCCTTGCCTGTGGGACAGCCTGAACCTTTGCCGCACCTCCCCGTCTCTGCTGTGGCAACGGCCCAATCAGACATTCCCTTTTATAGGGCTGGTTTCCTTTTCTCCTTTGCCCAAACCACACCTTTCCAACAAAAGAATATTAACCAAGCAATCCTAACAAGTTTTGTTGCCGACTGCAACTTATGCCCTTTTACGCAAATGTTGTTGCTTTCAAGCCTACCAGGTTGTATTTCAAAACTTTTATTTTTCTACAACCTGACCTTCTGTTATTTGCTTAAAATATTCTGGAGTATCTTAAGTACATATAGAAAAGTAGAGAGTAATATGACAAATACTTATCTATACTAATAAAAGGGTAACACGGTAATTAGACTGGACATCGTTCTGGAAAAAGCCATGCTGGTGAGGGGCTGAGGCAGAGGTGGTTAGGGGTGACCAGGCTGGCCAGGGAGGGCAGTTAGGGGCAACCAGGCAGGCAGATAGGTGAGCAGTTAGGAGCCAGCGGTCCTAGATTACGAGAGGGATGTCCGACTGCCCGTTGTGAGATCGGGCCTAAACCAGCAGTCAGACATCCCCTGAGGGGTCCCGGAATGGAGAGGGTGCAGGCTGGGCTGAAATTCACTGCATGAATTTCATGCACCGGGCCTCTAGTATTTAATAATCAGCCATGTCATGAGGGCATTCTACTTTATTATTAAAATATCAGGGATCACTGTCTGATGAGGTCTTCAGCATTATGTTTTAATTACATAGAGAGAAAAAGAGTTCTGAGGCCTCAAGTCAGGGAGTAATTTTTAAAAAAATATTTAAATTGACTTTGAAACACCTCCCAGCCATTTGTTCAATAGTTAAATTCCCCAGAATGCCTGCTGTTTTCTCTCTAATTTTTGACATTATTATCTTTCTGGAAACAGAGCTGCTATTTAACTCGGCTAGTACCGAACAGAAACTGATTATTCTCTTTTAATGTAACTGGAGTGACTTACAGTCCTTTGTGCTAAGGGAAGATTAAAGCATAGGAGAAGAGTATTCTGTCTCACAATTCAAAATAAATATTACAATATGAAGTGGCTATAATGTCTTTAGGAAAAACATACTGTGTCACTGGGCAGCAATTCAGTAACAAAGCTTTAGAGATAGATGTAAGCCGTTCCTATAGGGCTCTATTATTTTTAAAAAATATTTTTTATTGATTTCAGAGAGGAAGGGGGAGAGAAGAGAGAGAGATCAATGATGAGACTCATTTGATTGGCTGCCTCCTGCACGCCCCCTAAGAGGGATCAAGCCCCCAACCTGGGACCTGTGTCCTGACAAGGAATCAAACCATAACCTCCTGGTTCATAGGTCAATGCTCAACCACTGAGCAACACCATCAGGCAGGGCTCTATTCTTAAAAGTCACAAAGGTGTCCTTCAAACTTGATTATGATCCATGAGTGGGCAAAAGAAGTTGAGGCTATGTTAAACCAGGGACTCTTCTTTCTATAAATCAGAGACTTGTCATTACCTTATCCATAGTCTACATTCCTGTCAGAATCCTTCAGAAATTACAGTTCCTTTCAGTCATTACATCTTCTTAATGGACTTAGACTGCAGCAGGGACAAGTAGGGCTTGAGAGGTTTAGTAGAATTTAGACCATCCTAGCTGTTGGACAGGAAGTTTTAGCAACTCCCCAAAACATCCTTGGGCGTTGACTAGTCTCTGATAAACAAAGATTCAACAGTAAAGGAGAAATCAGTGTGTTATAACGAAGTAAAACCAGCACGATTCACATTAGCTATTGGGCTTTCTATGGGTGGTAACAGAATTTACTGAAGACAAGGCTTGAACTGGACTTAGGCTTCAGAACCTTCCCTTTGTGTAGGTGCAGGGTGCAGACTAGATAGTGTGTTTCTGTCGAATAACCATGGTGACAACCCAGCTGTATATTTTTCATGACTTAATGATCAACCTTTGTAAACTTAAGTCATCCTGGCTAAAAATATCAGTGCAGGTCCTGTATATCCTCTCTACTTGGACATCTGGCTGTCACTGCAAACTCAACATGTGCCAAACCATTCACACTGTCTTCTCATAATATTTTCTCCACCCTCCTCCAACCTGCCCATTTCTGTCAACATTCAAAGGACCCTTCATCCAATGATAGCAAACCTTTACTGAGGAAAATTCAGGACTAGGTGCTATGTTGAGAGAGTCAGGACCCAAGTGAGAAAGGGAAGTACAAAGTTACATGAAAAGGAAAAGGCAGTCCCTACCCTCATAAAGATGACAGTTTGTTGAGGAGGTGGTGTCAGGGATGGAATGTTTGAAAAACCAATGTTCCATTGGACATGGGTTTAGGTAGAAGTACCCAACTGCTTGCCTGTCCCTTCTTCTCAGAGCCCCATTCATATCTATTGTTTGTCTGTTTGTTTTCAGAGAAAATGGCTAACAGGGTCAGGAAGGGTGGGTTCTATTTTTATACCGTTTATTTTATTAGCAACAAAATTAAGAGAATGTAACCTGCCTCCCATCTTGCTGAAAAGATTGTTAATTTCTATCACTTTTGCAATGAATCATGACAGAGAATAATAATAACCAAAGGATACCTTCATCATTAATGGCACTGAAGTCAGAAATGCCTTCCTCGCAGCAGGGCTTAACAAATAGCCACACACACTTCATTTTCACTGAGTAGCCATGTAAGTTATGGTCTGGCATTGGCGTGTGCTGTTAAGAGATGTAAGCGCTGTAGCCACTTCATCAGTGTTCGCCTCCATGTGGTTATGAAAATCTCCCAAGAAAACAAGAGCAAGGTAATTGTGAATAATGGGGTTTATCTTACCTTCTTGGGCTTTGGAATTGTGTCTGTGCTGTGAAAATAATTCTGACTCTATCATATGTCTAGGTAATGATACATGGGGCTTTTGTTTTTAAAGTAAATAAGATAACACGTCAGACATAGGAAGCTCCTGAAAATTAATTTGACTCTCAGTAAAAGCTGCATATTGTGTGGATATTACCTTTCTTACCTTAATATGTTACACATTCCTCCTTCAGGTGGCAGGTACTATTGAGGATTGGGAAGCCCACATACTTCTTGTTAGGTTTAGCGGATTTGGCGCTTCCACTGGCATGGGTCATGGTCATGTGGAAATGTTGAATCTCATCACATGGATTTAATTCACTTCAATTTTCAATAAGTAGAGCTCAGTAAAATGCCTTTCAGAAAGGTTGACAGGAACTCATTGGACTGGGTGATAGGGTGACTATTTGCATATTAAATTTAAGCTACATTAAATCACATGGACAGCAAATAAGCATGTGTCTGCAAGTATATACATAACCCTGAACTCCTATGTCTTTTTATGATCTATTGAACGTGATCTTGACCCAAATTCTATAAAGTAGTCACAGTTCTACTTTAGGACTTTTTTTTTCCCTGGGCATTTTCCCCTCTTGCTTTTATGTCAGTTTGCCTTAGCTGAGATTTCAAGTGTATCCCATCCTGACTGTCAGCCTTGGAAGGCTCTCTGTGATTCTCCCTTTACCTCTCAGTGAACTGAGTAAGCTATGCTAGATCATTAATGTGGACTTTATGGAGTCCAGATTTTATAAATGGGGAAAGAAATGTTTGGCACTGTGGTATTTAAATTTCAGTGAAATGAGTTCAGAAATATAGGTCCTTCCCCTCCGTTCTACACATTTGGATCCATTGTACATTCTGCAATTGAATTGGAAACTTATTAGCATGCATCACAGCGACTGTCAGTGTCAGTAAGTTTTAGATGTCATGAAGACATTCCACTGTGAATTTTGCTTTTCTGGATTGTATTCATCAAGGAGTAAGTGAAACTTGGCCAATTGTATGCAGCAAAGCTGATTTCCAATACTCATTAATCCCTTGGTCCAAAAGTTCAACCTGATTCAATAAAGGAACTTGACGATGATTGGTCTGGTAGTGATATTAGGCATGTTTCAGACTATAATGGTACTTGTTCATTGATCTATTATTAACCTCCCGGTGCCCCTGCTAGTCTGACATAAGCCATGTCTGAGAAGGCGCAGATCCCATACCCCCAAGCACAATCAGCATAGTTCATTCCCCATGAACCCATATTTCTCTGGATTAATACATTAATTAGTAATTATGATATGATAAGTATATTGGTGCTAATAGCCTGAGGCACAAACACAGATAACTAAGCCAGGCTGCCTTCCAGACTAAGTTCCCTCTTGTACTAGAATCAACCCTCTGGCCCTTCCCTAATATGTATATTAGCATATGCATGTGCGAGGGGGAGAAATAATAAAAGGCTCCAGGTTTAGTATCTGCCACTCCACAGGAAGATTCTCTGACACAGTCTTTAATGTGTCCCCCATTCTCCTTATGTTGGGGAGCAATTGAGCCTGATTTCCATAGTCTAATAAATTATACTCTAAGGATCATGACTATCCACTGGACCAGATGCCTCTCCTGTAGTTCTCAGCAAATTGCACGGCAGTGTGGTTATAAAGAAATCAGTCTCTCTCTCTGTCTCTGTCTCTCTCTCTCTCTCTTTCTCTCCTCCCTCCCCTCTTTCCCCTACTCCCTCTCTTCTCTCTCTCTCTCTCTCTCTCTCTCTCTCTCTCTCTCTCTCTCTTTCTCTCTCTCTCTCTCCCTTCCTCTCTTCCTTAATCCACCTGGCCCACTCTGCTGGGAGCCATTTATAGTCTGAGGATGATGCTTGACAATATACCTACCTTTAGAAATTCGCCTGTAGCAGAACCGTCTGAGTTGTGTGAATCTACTCTGCCCGTGAGGAGCCTGAGTCTGAGGGCCTCTGTGGGCCTTCCTCTTCTGAACGCATTGTACTCTGAACTCCTTTACCAGCCAGTCATGGTGTTTATTTACAGGTAGGCTCTGTTGCTGCTGAGAATTACCACTTTGTCTTATGATCTACATGGATTTTGCTCACACTTAACCACTTTACAAGTATCTTCTCTGGAGTGGAAATTTATTAATCACCTTGCAGCAGCGATTTTCATCTCATGGTACAGCAAAAAAATATATAGTTTTGCCTCTCTAACAAGAAATGGGTATGATTTTTATTTATTCACACCAGACGGCCATTGTTGTGTTGGCTATTGTCAGGTCTTTATTTGATCACCTAAGGGAAAAGAGGTCAGTGCCCCTGACTAAATAGTCAGGTATTGCATGTTTTAAAAATTCTTGCAGCACACCAGTTGAAAATAGCCACCTTATAAGAAAGGGACTGGGCTACACTCAGACTCACGTGCTTGGCATTGGAGGCTCCGTGGTCTGTGCCAGGCCAGGTTCTCAAACGTGCCTGCACTTTCCACCTCCATATCTCCTCCTTGGAGGGCCCGTTTCCCCAGCTCTCCCTGTCCAAACCCGACTCGGCTTTGTGATACCTCCCAGTTTCTCCAAGTCTTCATTTTAGTATTATGACTTTTTTTTTTTGCTTTTCTGTCTTCAAACAAATAGGGGCAGGGAATTTGGAGAGGTCACATCGGTATCCTGTTATTGATGACTAGTAAATGAGAGATCACACAACAGGTTTGGGGTCATACCTGCCCCATGCCTGCTCTGTACCTGTTAGAGTCAGGACTCTGCACCCCAAGAACTGTGGTTGGAGGCCTGTCCCTCCTGCTTGTTCGAACAACCACCAGCGTGGGCCAGTGACCGCATCCTGATGAGCATGACATTTGCTTCTTTATCCGAAAAACAGATACAATGATATATTCCTCAGGGAAATTCTGTCTGGACTTTTTAAACAAGATAACATACATAAGTGGTTTAGCCTGGTGTCTGAATCATACTTGGTGTCATTAATTATTAATTATAGCCATCATGACTATTAGTTTATGGTTATTATAGAACAGGTTAGAAACATATAAAAAAGGTTTTCTCCAAATGCATACATATAAAAATAAGGACATAGAATTACAATAGTTTATACAAACCATTATTCTATGTTTCATACCATATATTCTTTGAATATTTATTGAGCATACTACACATTTGTAGTTGAGTATATATTCTGTTAATGCAGGTAGCTTGATTTCTGCCAGGTAGCCTAACTTGACCTAGTATTCAGTGATTCTTTCTGAGTAAAACATAACCTTGTATTGTTTTCTTTCAACTCAGTTCCCTATTTATGGGCTCCAGAGCCATTACTTTTCCCCACATAAGAATTGTCGAATGTGGTTAGTCAATGGGTCACAACCTCTTTTATTTTGTGTCCCATCATGCAACCTGGGATGATGAATTTTTATTTCCTGTGATGAAACAACACATTTGCCATATAATACACAAACACTAGATGTATGGACAGATGGATGGGTAGATAGATGATAGGTAGAGACATAGATATATATTAAACATAGACATGTTATGAATATACTGTATTAATTTCCAAGGGTTAATGTGAGGAATTACTGTACCACAAACTTGGTGGCTTAAAATATCAGAAATTTATTCTCTATACTTATAAGAGGCCAGAAGTTCAAAATCAAAGTATGCAGTCTGTCCTTGCTTCCTCCAGTTTCTGGTGGCTCCAGGCATTCCTTAGCTCCTGGCTGCATAACTCCAATTTCTGCCCTCTTCACAGGCTTTCCCCTCAGTGTTTCACCTCTCCCTCTGCCTTTCTTAGAAGGACACTTGCCATTAGATTTAGGCTCCACCCAGATAATCCAGGGTGATCTCATCTCAAGATCCTTAACTTAATTACATCTGCAAAGATCCTTTTTTTCCAAATAAAGTCACATGGACAAATTCTGAGGGTTAGATCTGAAGCTGTCTTTGAGGGAGCAACCATTAAACCCACTTCATACACATTACAGCCCTTGTGCATACCTCTTATAACCATTATGAAACTCTATCATTTATGTTAAGTTTGGAAGTGAAGTTTATTACTACAACTTTTAAACACAAACAAAAACAATAGCTGTTAGGTTAACTGAAAATTTATTTCAACACACTGACTACCATAAAATGCTGAGATCCACAGAACACGGTTGAAGGAGATCACAAAGCACACTCTAGGAGTCTTTTGAGGAAGATTGAGTTCTTGTGAAAGGCATTGGTCCAACCTGGACCACCTGTCCATTCCCCCAAATGGGAGCAGCTGTGGTGAATCATGATATGCATATATCACAAACGGGCCTGTGAATCTTGCCTTGTGATTTGCCGTTGTGAAACCCAAGGAACTGATCCAAACAGCCATGGATGCAGTTAGAGGAAAGGTTCCTGGCAGCTCTGCCTTAGCCTTAAGCCCCATTCTCTTTCCCATCTTCATCCTGCCCCATGGTTACCTTTGAGTCCCTGAGTAGCATGACTCAAAGATGCCCTCATACAGAAGAATGGCCAACCTGAGCCTTTAGTTGTCATCAGCAGAGCCCAGCAAGTTGACAGGGTGAATCACGATCAGGACACAGAGCTGATGCAATGTGATATTTTAACCTCCAGTGCAAAACTGGACTGTCATCTCAATTATTGTCCGGGCCTCATGCAACCATTTGACTGGCAGGAAGCCCACTCAGCTAAGTGAGTGTTAGAAGGTTATTTGGATTTCATCCTAACCAGAGAATTAAGGTTATATTTAAATCAGCAAGAAATGCTTATAGTATTACAGACACAATTGCTATTATTGTCTCTTTAACTCACATTCTTGTTAAAAAAAAATTCATTGATTTTTAGAGTGAGAGAAAGGAAGAGAGAGAGAAAAATTGATTTGTTGTTCTATTTATTTATGCATTCATTGATTGATTCTTATATATGTGCCCTGACCGGGAATCAAACCCACAACCTTGACCTATCAGGACTGTGCTCCAACCGTGTTACCTGGCCAGGGCCTAACTCACATTCTTAAACAAGGGCGCACACCGAAGCACTACTGCCTATTGAAGGATGTGCTGAGCACGTCTGGATAGCACTGGGACATGGCTTCCCTCACTCACTCCTTGGGAGACAGCAGACTATGTCATGCCTGGGACTTCCCTCTGATTTCTTTCTTGACCTTTAGCCACAGCAAGGCCTTCTCTAGATGGACAGTCTCTTGCATTACGAAAAGTTCTGGGGCATCCCCATGATGGAAACTCTTAAGAACACTCTCCCTCCTCCTCCCACCCCCATTACAGAGTAGAACAAAACCCACAGGGGAGTCTGATAGAGGGAGGAGCAGAGCTAACCCTTACTTCTTGCCAGGCTTTGCACCTGCATATTAGCCACGTCGTCTCATCCCATCCTCATAGTGACCCTGAGAGGTGGTGTGAATGAATAAAGGAGTTGAACACATCATGTCACCCTCAGGATGCTACGATTTACTATCAATTGCTGCAGACCCACCCATCACCTATACCTGTGAGGAAGCCAAGTCCCAAAGAAGTTAAGTTACTTAATGATGCTCATCCGGGCCTGGCTGGGACTTGCTCCTGTGCTTGCCAGCTGAATGTTTTTGCTCTTTGTACTACATCAGGTTGCAGGTTAACTAACGCAGGTACCTTGGTCCTGTCCTGATTCAGATGCCTCTTGGCTTTTACCTGCAACCTCAGAAGCAAGGGGGGCATTTGAGATGTCAAGCAGCCTAACAGGCTGCTCAGACAGCCCTGCAGCGAGGTGCCCTGGCACCCAAACTTCTGGTCAGAGGCTTCAGCAAGAGTCCCCGTCAGACAGCGCCGTGTCTGGGAAGTCTTGAGTTTGCAGTGAGAAGACCTGGTGTGCGGTCTGCTAGGCTTCTTACTTGCTTTCTAGCTTTGGGCAAGTCTCTTCATGCCTCTGATCCATCTTGTGCATCCGTAAAATTAGAGTAATGCCACCTGTCATGTCAGGCTTCCAACAAGGGGGAATGATGGTGGTAAGTAAAGATAGATTGTAAGAAAATAGCTGTACAAATGTTAAGGTGCTCATACAAGGAGATGTGTGAACTCATAGACAATCCCTTGCATTTCAAATCCCCAGCCATGATCACGGCTGTGAACACGCCAGGCTGGCACAGAAGCCCAAGACGCAAAGATGACCCCACTGCTTGTGCATACACCCTCTAGGCCAGTGATGGCGAACCTTTTGAGCTCGGCGTGTCAGCATTTTGAAAAATCCTAACTTAACTCTGGTGCCGTGTCACATATAGAAATTTTTTGATATTTGCAACCATAGTAAAACACTTATATTTTTGATATTTATTTTATATATTTAAATGCCATTTAACAAAGAAAAATCAACCAAAAAAATGAGTTCGCGTGTCACCTCTGACACACGTGTCATAGGTTCGCCATCACTGCTCCAGGCCATCAGCACTGTGCTATGCATGTGGACTTCAGCTCAGTGTTGGGCTGAGTCTCTAACACCTTTGATGACGGGAACCTGACTGCGATGTTTTTACGGCCAATGTGTTATTGACACACCAACTTGCATAAATTGCCTCACACAGAGAAAGCACTGAGTAGATGCCTAGTAAATATTTGCTGAGTGGATGGAAGAAGGAATGCATGCCTTCGAGATTCTTTGCAGGGAGCTGTGAGGTGACTGCCATCAACTCAGGGAGGATAAGTGCTGACCTTGCAGCCCTCCTGTCAGTGCCTGGCACCCGAGCTGCCTGCCAGAGCCGCCCAGGGCTGTCTCTGGGGCGGAGGGCCACGGCGGCAGCCCCGGAGCCACCCTTCAGTCAGGCAGGCCAGGGGGGCCACCTGAAGCTGCGCTGACATACAGCATCTTCTTTAGCAGAAATGCCTCCCCTGTCAAGCACCCGCTTCAGTTTCAGTTCATCATCTGCATTTTTCCCCTCTGTCAACTATTTTGAGATTGTGCCCTCTGGACCAATAATCATGATACTAAATTTTGAGATATCGGCCAGACATTCTGAATATTCTTGACGGTCCTCAGTGGGAGCTATTGCAGAAGAGATGGCTCCTGATACCTGTCACTGTCCATGTTTCATCCTGTCGGGGAAGAGCCACGTGTCCCCTGATAACCTCTGGCCTTGGCCTTGGGCCTGCAATAAAATGATTGCCTCCTCACACCCCTTCTCTCACACTTCTCGCCGGAGATAGATTGTGATGAATTCGTATTATGAGTCACTGGCGCACATGATTACATCGCCTTTGCCTCGCAGTACGGAGATGCTGTTGCCACGTGACTTGACTGTCCTGAGGCCAAAATCCAATAAAGATGACATGCCCGCCTTGTTCTGTGTACCGCTGCGTCTCCACAGCTCACCGCCAGCCCAGGTGCTGCACTTTGGGGGCAGAGTCAGAAGTTAATTGAAGTGGCTGCCACATTGCATCTTGTGGAGAATCCTTTCTCTAACATGCGTGACTGGTTATGTCTCCGCGTGGAAAGTCTGCTCTTTTGCTGTGCAAAGCAGAAGTGGAAATACGAAGCCTCAGAGAGCAGGGGCTGTGTTCTTGATTGGAGTGTAAATGTGACAGAAACAGGACTCGCGGTGAGAAGGTGCTTCACTCATTGTCAGCACTTTGCTCTCACAGAGTGATTCGTTGTTGGTTTTCGGGTTTTTTTTTAAAGTGTGTTTTATAACCCTCCTGCGCCTTACTTACTTCAGTCCATGGGAAAAAGTTTCCAGAGTGGATGGCAAAGAACAATTCTTAAAATGTGTGAATACCAAATGTAAACTAAAAAACATAATTGCAGTTTAGACTTGAGATTTATTTGAAAAGGGGATAATGATAGTAATTACCCAGTTTGAGTTTTGTAGAAGGCTAATTAGATCCCCAAAGCATTTGTATGCACAAGGAAAACCATAAATACAAAAGACCATCTGGTCCTTATCCGCTTACCACACTAACACTATCTGTAATTATTTTTTCTATATTGTTTTGATGTTGACATTTTATGGAGCGTTACATTCCACCCTGGTTAGGTAATAACCTGCGTTTCTGAAAACCTGGGTGTTTACCCCCTTTTTCCTAATAAGAGTTGTAGGAGTCCACAGGCAAAAGATGCTGCTTTAGAGAAACAGGTAACCATCCTTTCATTACACCCATTGTTCCAGAAATGGGTTGTTTATAAACTTCTCTGGCTTATCTAACATGTCTTGTTAGTAACTTAGTCTTCCAAATACTTGCATTCAGTTACTTTTTTTTTTTAGGTTAAATTGAGCGTGACAGATTTAGCTGTGTTGTACTGCAGAGAAGTGCAACATTCATTAGCCACTTGCTATAGTTAGCGCTGTGCCTGGCGATTTGGATATTACAGAAGTAGCACTATTTATTTTCATGTTCCTTGTCTGACACCCCCACCTAAAACATCAGCTTTAAAAGGGTAGAGATTTTGCCCGGCTGGTGTGGCTCAGTGGTTGAGCAATAACCCAAGTACCAAGAGGTCACCAGTTCAATTCCCCATCAGGGCACATTCCCCAGGTTGAGGACTCAATCCCCAAAGGGGGCCTGCGGGAGGCAGCAGATCAATATTTCTCTCTCATCAGTGTTTCTATCTCTCTATCCCACTCCCTTCCTCTCTCTCTCTCTAAAATCAATAAAAACCTATTTGTTTTTTTAAAAAAGTGAGATTTTTACCTTATTCATTTTATGCTCCTACAGTAGTTCCTTATATGTGGTGGATACTCTGATTACATGATTTCAGCCTCAGGATGCTTTTGATTTGCTACAGATTGTTCCATACCACCCCCAAAATTAAGTGGCTTAAAAGAACTAACATTGCCCTGGCCAGTGTGGCTAAGTTGGTTGGAGCGCCATCTGTGCACCAAAGCGGGTGGAATCAATTTCCGGTCGGGGCACATGTGGGAGGCTGCGATCGATGTTTCTCTCACACATGGATGTTTTTCTCTTTCCTCTCTCTCTACCTCTTCCTTTCTCTGAAATCAATAAAATTAAAATAACTATCATTGCAGTAGATCTCAAGATTTTGTTGTCTAGGAATTTGGGCAGGACTCAGCTGGGAGTTCTTCCCTTCTGCTTGCTGTTGATGGTCACTTGGTGCTCAGCTGGCAGATGAAGCGGTCTGAAGGGTCCACAACAGCTTCATCACATGCCTAGTCCTTGAGGGGGATGGATGGAAGGATGGGCTGAACTGGGGCTGTTGATCAGAGGACCGGTATGGCCTCTCCACGGGGCTTAGGCTTCCCACAGCGTGGCCCACTGAGCTCCAAGAGGGCAAGACAGCAGTGGCCAGTTGTCTGAGAGGATAGGCCTGGAATAGGCCTAATATCACCTCTACCACTTTCGGAAAGGCACTGTAGGAAACAACATACACCATCTCCAACTGCGTTTTCTGGGAAATGCTGATTGCATTCTCCTTATAGAATCCCTTGAGATTTATCTTTCGGAATCATGCCAAGAATAGGCTTTGTGAAACCTGTCCTGCTTTCTTCTTTCTGACAAGAACTGGGACAGTTCCTGTTTTCTTTATCCTGTTGGCTTCTGGGAGGCTCAGACCCAAATTGAGGCTTGGGCAATTATGCTGAGCCTTCCATCTGGAATTTTTGCAGCATCTCCTTTTCTTCTGTCCAAATATTCCAAATCTCTGTTTTGCTAGTTTATTGTATGAACTTTTTGCTTTAATCTACCTGAAAAACTGTCCACAAAATGATTTAAGGAAGCACATACTGATTATGCTAATCCTTAAAGTTAAAAACTGGTATAGAAATAATTTTGAACAAATAACATAAAATCCTTATTTAAAAAAGAATATATAGTTTAACTTAGGATTCCTGAACCGAAGAATTAGAGAGCAAGCTGCAACTGTGAGGGAGGTGAAGGGGGTGGCTGTTGGGAGGAAGTGGATGGAGAGATTGAGCAAAAAAGAGGGGAAAATGAGAGAGAAAAGCTCATGGACACAGACAATAATGTGATTGCTGGGGAGGAGGGAGTTGGGGGAGGTGGAAGAGGATATGGGGGGAGATAAATGGTGATAGATGGGGGTGGTGAACACACAATAAAGTGTACAAATAATGTGTTATAGAATTGTGCACCTGAACTTGTATAAACATTTCCCTAACCAATGTCACCCCAATAAATTCAATGAAAAGGAAATCTATATATATAAAAGCCTATGCGACCGGCCGGTAGCTATGACACTCAATGACCATCAGGGGCAGATGCTCAACACAGGAGTTGCCAAGTGACAGCAACTTTGCAGAGTGCCCTCTCGTACTCTAGGACCCCTCAGGGGATGCCGGACTGCCGATTTCGGCCCAATCCCCACAGGCCAGGCTGAGGGACCCAACCTCCCAGAGGGACCCCGCTCACTCCGCAGACACCCTTCGAGCCCCAGTCCAACCATGGAGGGACTGTGGGAGGTTGGCTCCAGGGTGTGTCCAACCATTCAGTCCTGCCCTGCCCGGGCCTTTAGTTTTATATATATATATTGAATTTTTTTTTAAAAAAAGAACAAGGACAGATATGTGGAATGGACTTCAAATGTGATTATTGGTAGAAATAAGATGAATAAGGTGAGCTGTGGTCATCTGACTAGCTCTTGAATGCCAGAATAAAGGGCCTGTCTTAACTGTAAAATTGGGAAAGTCTGACATCAATATGACAAAGTATTTCAAAGTGATACAACATGTCCTTTTCTCAAGGATTTGCATTTTCAAGGATATTTTTTCTATCCTTTTCCTCATTAAGAGAGTTGGTCACCATTCTTATAACATTGTTCATTTCGTCATCATTGAGGGCCCAGGATGAATAGCGAGCTCTGCTAGGGGTCTGGGAAATGTCAGGACTGGTAAAATGCATTTTGTACTTCCAGGAAGCTCATAATAGAGTTGGGGACACAACACTTTGGTTTATTAGCAGCCAGCAGCCTAGCAGATAAGCTGTATTTCCCCTATTAGATTTTCCTGATCTTAATTCCTCTGGCTTTCTGAACAAGGGACACAGGAAATAGTAGACTTTTGGGGAAATACACTGCTCCTCATGACCAGGGTTTTAATAAATGTTAAATGTACAGACACAGGAAGTGACTAAATGAAATGATAACGTGCTTGTTTCCTGTGATGTACATTCACCCTGTGAAAAACTATGCCCAGTCTTATTTCACTGGCACACCTGGATTTCAGGAGGTTGCCTTCACCTCCGTGGGACAGAATGACCTGAATGGAGGTTTCAGTAGAAATTCACCTGGCCATGTCCCAGGAAGTGATCAGTGGGGGACATTGGAGGTAGAGAAGGTGTTTTTATCTTCATTCTGATCATTTGATCTGTCATATTCGAACAAGTGACTGTGATGATGAATAAGGCAGAGAAAACGGTAAAGTTCTTTCTGGGTTATAAATAGCAGATGAACCAAGTTGTGATATTTTAGTTTGGAGGAATGAGTCTTTATGCAACGAAGGTACATGTGGATGGTTACTTGAAGGATAACTACAGTGTGGTCAGTGACACCACTGAAAACCAGACAAGGCACTATAATAGCTTTGTATGTGAGCAACACTTTTTAAATCTTCACCAGAGGATATGTATTTTACAGAGAAGAGAAAGAGAGGGAGGGAGGGAGGGAGGGAGGGAGGGAGGGAGGGAGGGAGGGAGGGAGGGAGGGAGGGAGGGGAAGAGAAAGGGAGAGAAACATTGATGTGAGAGAGAAACATAAATTGGTTGCCTCCTTCACGTGCCCCAACTGGAAATCGAACCCACAACCTAGGTACGTGCCCTGACCTGGACTCGAACCTATAATCTTTTGGCGAACGGGACAGTGCTCCAACCAACTGGGCTACCCGGCTGGGACATGAGCAGCATGTTCGACCACTCTAGACTGTGGCGTGAAGTAGATGCTGTGGTGTGCTATCTGACCCCTCCAGGATGGAGACACCATTCCTCCTGCTGCTGGGAGTGCTGGCAGCTGAAGCTCTAAGTTGCTTCCATCTCTGAGAATAGTTTAGCTGAAGAGAGCCCCCCCATCCTCCCGGGGCCAGTCCACAGCCAGGGGTATGCAAAGGCCTGCCTTTCTCCAGGTAGAACAACTCTGCAAGGTCACCCGAGTTCCAGCTCTCTCCCTGGATCAGCTGAGGCCTTTGTTGCATTTCAGTTCCTCCATGTGCCTCATCCTACTCCTGTCACAGGCCCAGGACTGTTGGTCCCATGATCTCCCAGCACACTTCCTGCACACTAATCTTTGTCTAGGTCTTTTCTGGGGAACCTGAGCCCAACATATATCCTGTCTTCAAAATTGTGTCCCAATACCAGGATCTAACTAACAATTGTCACGCCCGTACTTTTGCCGGGGACTCACGATAGGCATTTAAATAAGGCCCATGGCAACCCACGGTCTGAGGCTGTCCAGGAACAACAGGGATGGCCCGAGAATGCTGCCGGCATCTCGGTTCCTCCAGGACTGAGCGAGGCTCTCCTTCCCTGCTGTTTCCCATCCCTGTTCTCCTCAGTCCTGTTCTGCGTTCATCCCTGTCTATTTGTCTTTATGATTCAGCTTCAGGTCCCTGCCCAGTGAGGCATAAATGCTGATGTTTGTCTTTCGTATCCAGCGTGCGGAACAGCGTCTGGGCCCATGATGAAACAGGCCTCACCCCAGATTATGATGAAGACCAGCATTTCTCACTAATTATAAAGAACATAGGGTCACCGGATCTATTGATTTCCATTAACTTGTGTGGAGTTATGAATCTTTAAATGGAAGTCCACGGCTATAGATACCTTAGGATCGTGTTTTATAGCAAGCAGGGCTCTCTAGGCAGTGCCATAAAAATCAGCGTTGGATGCTCGTCTGAGGGTTTATGACTTAAAAGATTGCGTGTGCTTTGTCTGCAAATCTCCCTGCCCTTCTTTGTAATACTGGCCTGACTGAGGCATGGGCTACTATGGAGTTCAGCGCAGAGCTCCAGAGCTCCCCTAAAAGTGGCTGTTTTCTGTCTTCATTTCCCTTTGCTTTTGCCCCTTGTTGAGAAGGACTTATCTCCTTGTCCTATGGCCAGAAGGTAGCTGTTCTGAACATCCATTGCCCACATTTTGGAAATGTCTTTTCCAAAGCTACAGAGCAGGCATTCGCACCTTGGCTAAGTGCTTGGATATCCAGCCCTTCATCTCACAGGGCTGCATAGAGTGCCCCTTAGTGCAGGGATGGCAGATAAAGGAGCATGCGCCTGTGTTCCAGTGAAGAAGCCAGGTTGGTCTGTGTTCTATGTGTGCAATGACAGAGATCTAGATATTAGATGGTTAGAGATCAAAATGAAATCATAAGTGAGGTCTCCGTTCTTCATGATCTTTTGTCATTTATTCAGCAAGCATTCATTGAACACCCACTTTATTTATGTATGTACCTCCTTTCCCTTTCCTTTCCTTTTCTTTCTCCCTGTGCGCTTTATTTCTGCGGCAAATACATGAAGAGGAAGTCCCGCCCTTCCAAGGAGACTACCGGGTCCTTGTTGTGTATAGAGACGATTGGCTTCATCGGATTACCTAGGAGGGATCAAACATTACAGAACTATCAGGTCCGCAGAGAGCTGATAGCAATGTCATTTTCTGTCAATACAATTGAGAGTATACCTTTCTAATGAGCACACTGCTGGCGTCTGCTCCTCCTCCGGGTATCAGAAGGCGGCTAGGAATCAGAACGGGCACAGAATGATCTGGGGAGATATTTGTTCCTATTCCTTGTTAGTCCTTCCTACTGTGAACCTAGCAAATTACACCTCATCATCGTGGCTGCCGAAGCATGGCCTAATTAACATTAATTCTGCCATGTATTTTCAATATATCCACTTTCCTTTTTTTCTTTTTCACTAGAATAGATTATTTGTGCTGCCTCTAAACCAAGGCTTCTCCATGCTTCTAGAAAAACAACTCCTACACATATTGCTCACCATTTTTCAAAGCTCTCCATAAATCTTATTGACATATTGCATATTTCTAAGCCTGTGATATTTTGTTTTAAATTTTGCTTATAAGTTACTAAATCACTCCATTCTAAGCCCACATTCCTTTCTTATTCTGTGGCATATTTTTAAATTACTTTGAATATCTTTCTTTGCCAGTGATGGCAGAAATGCACTTTCTTAAGGGACTTTAGATATTGCACACTCTGCGGCATTCAAAAGATACACTGATCAGAGACAAATTTATTACACATTTCCTTCAGAAGCCCAACCCACTGGGAGGGCAGCACCTGTGCCAGTTTTGTAAAGCTCTGTATCTCCAGCACATAGAACAATTTCTGGCACGTTTTAGACATTTAGTAAGTATAGGATAAATGAATAGCTGGCTGAAAAGATGAAGGAATACTAGCTCTATTACTTTGTGTCCATAGACGTATTGCTTAATTCTTCTGCACTTGTTTCTTTATCTGTAAATGAGATTTGTCATGAGGACCAACTATAATAGTTATATAATCCTCTGAGTAAAATAGGCAGTTGTCGATGTTTGCTATCATTATTGTTATTTCCCTGTACATTTCTACCTCATCGCTCCATCTGTCTGCTCCCAGATCCTTCAGTCTCAGCTTTAGGGGAAGGTGCTCCACCAGCCTTCCGTGGAGGTGGTGGGAAGTGCCCTCTCCTGACTCCGACCTCCCAGAGTGTTTGCCTTGAACCCGGCATTCATAACCTCTCTGCCTTGTGTTCTGCTAGTCAACATTCTTGTGGTGCCCACAAGATACCAGGTGTTGTGCTGGGTACAAACATGGTTATTTGTCGGTTACTACTGGTTTATTTCGGAAGCTTGAGTGGAAGCTCCTGAAGAGTAGGCCTTTGTCTAATTCCACTTTGTAACTTCATATTGTCTAGCCTGGATTACACCTTGCATGTAGTCCTCATTTCATATTCAATGAATGAGTAATTGGTTGAGGGAATAACCCTCACTAAATCTTAAGCTACTAGATGTATTAAATCCATTCCACCCTGTATTTCTTGTGGACACAGGAGGGACAGAGCTGTGAGATCTTTGAAATCTTGGCCCACACACTGGTAAAGACCCACAGGCCTCTGAATTTGAGGTTTATGAGTACCTGGAATTGGGTTGCTTAACCTCACATTTGATTCAGTCCATTGACTCTGCTTCCTGTGACAAATGATCACCAGATCATCTTGGTAATATAAACAAAATAATATAATGTTCAGTGGCATGAAGATGGGGCTTGGTTGTTAAATGCCCCTTTGTTTCAACTGTAGAATACAGATTAGTAACTGCTGATGCATTTGTCTTGTCCCATTAAAATCCACCCCAGTGCTGGTATAGTCAACTGGGCGCTCGCTCAGTGGTGATTCTTTGTCCCGGACAAGGTCATCGGCCTCTAGCATATAGGTGTCTTCTTTTCTACTTCATTTTTGCACCTGCATGCATGCATTTTTTTCCACATATTTGTTTTTATAACCCAAGCCACCCCCTCCTTGCATATAGCTCATCTTCTTGATATAATGATACAACCAAACCACTAGACAGTGATATAAAATTCCCACTATGATGGCTTATACCACATTAGTTCTGCTTATTTTACCATCCTAATAATGGATTCTCAAGTTAAAATTTACTTTCTAATTCAGAGCGACCTTAGTTTCACTAATTACTTAAATGGTTTCTGTGGTAAAAATACTTAGCAGTAATGACATTCTTTGGGTTTTTAAAAGTGAATCGTGGTCATTAATTAGCCAATTAATGAAGCCTCCCTGTGTGGAAGACTTTGTCATGCTGGACTCCATTTTGTAGCGGGAGCAACTGAAACAGACCGCCTCAGACTTGGCCCTTAGAGCTCTGTCTTTTCCATTTAGTTCTCTGCCACCTCCTCTACTGTTCATTTTACCACATGTTTCCTCCCCAGAAGCTTGCATTACAGATGGTTCTGGAGGGGAGGTGAAGGGAGGGGAGGGGAGGGGAGGGGAAGGGAGGGGAGGAGAAGTCTGTGATAGCTATAGCACACAAAAAATCTCGGTGACTACCACCAAAAATTGAGCTAAAGAAGACCTTGTCCTAGGAGAGAAAAGGGTTGGGGTGAAACTGGAGCTAATATTTCCACCTGGAAGTCACATTGTTAAGTGTTTTTTAGATCTGCTGCAAGGCATGACCATGTTTCAGTGGTATCACCGAAGATCCACCATACTGCCCACCCAGAATAAGGGTCAAGCTGATCCCCTATTACTCTGAGTGGTTGGCCATCCACCAAATGCATCTACTGTAGTGCATCCAGTAGTGTTCCCAATAAACTTAGAGTGAGAAAATTTTGCTGAATAAAAATAATCACTAAAGGCTGAATATATTTATTTCATATTTCTTGGATAATAATATTGATGGCAGATGTTCAGTAGGCAGCATTTCATTATTATTTTCACTCTGGACACACAGAAAGGAAGTAGTGGTTGTAGCCCTGGCCTTTTAGGTAGCCAGGCTTATAGTGAGGACTGTGAAATCAACATGTAGAGTACAGAAGAGCCCCTTTGATAGGACTGAGACGTCTTAATTGTTACAAATGATGTGAGGAAGTTGGAGTGTACTGTGGAATTCATACATCTTTGAAGCCTTCTCAGATGAATTCCACAGCATTTTTCATTTGACCAAATAGTAGAAGGCATATATATCAAATTTTCAGAGGACATAAAGATAAAAGGGAAAGCAAATGCTTTTGAATATTGCATCACAGTTCAGGGAGACCTCAGACAGCAATAGCAAGCTGATGATATCTAAATTAGTAGAGGCTAGATGCAGATTCCGCTTTTGGCTCCAATGCCTGTGCCCTGTGAGACCTGGCAAATCCATTACAAAGGATATGATGTTCCCAGCACATTGTTAATGCTCAGACAATATCTGAAATTGTATGTCTATCTCTGGAGTGTATAGACCAGTGCTGTCCAATAAATATATAATTTGAGCCATATCTGTAATTAAAATTTTCTACTACCCACATTAAAAGTTTAAAAATAGAGGCAAAATAAATGTTCATAATATACTTTATTTAACTTAATATTCACAAAACATAATTTTGATATGTGATTATTATACAAATATTTATGGGATATTTACATTCTTTTTCATACGAAGTCTTCAAAATCCACTGTGCACTTTACACTAATTGCACGTCTCAATTTGAATGTTGTTTTCACCAGAAATAATCTGTATTTAGATTTCCTAAAACCTATGGGAGAAAAAAAAAAGATTCACATATTCAAGTTGTTCCAAATACATTTAAAAGTTTTCAAAATGAAATCAAGTATCAGGTTTTAAATGTAAATTTGAAATACTTAAAATTAATTGAGATTTCAAAGCTAGCTCCTCAGTTGCACTGGCCACATTTCATGTGCTCTGGACAGTGCAGGGGTAGATTCAGAATCATAACCGGTGTGGGCATCGGGATGAGGTAGCGTCTCAATCAAGAACAGGGGGCAAATGCGAAGGAGTTGTTTGTCATCCATCAGGGACGCAGTGGCAGGAAGCCAGACTGAGTGACCTCTAGTTTGATCTCAATCCATCCAGTTTTGCTGAGCCCCAGTCCAGTGACTGCCATTTGCCTTGCTGTTTTCCCAGAGGCTGTTGACTTGGTGCTGACAAGGCCTGAACATTTTTAGTCTTTGTATAGTTACCATGTCACCTGTTTTGTCAAGTTCTTCTCTAAAAGTAGACATGTTTATAGCTCCTCAAGGACCCATTGCATTTTCCGAATAGATAACCTCTCTTTGGAGAGACAGCTGGCTCATTATGAGTTGTAAGTGCCTTATGGGTAAAGGGTCAAAAAAGTAGGTGCCCTCATCGTCTTGGCCATTGTCATCATCAGTGTGGTCATCTTCCCTTTCTCCCTTTAGATCCCCAAAACCTCATTATCCAACTAAAGCTCCTATTTGGGGATAAGAGAAACTAGGTCCTCATATCATGTATCCAACTGTGGAGTTTATGGAAAAGAGAAAAAGCAACTAAAATATGCTAGGCATTCATTCTTACATAACCCTCACAGTACAGATTGCAGAAATTCACAGAGATTACCCAGCTTGACCAAGATGACATGGCAGAGCTCAGATGTAAATTCAGAGGGACGTTACTCCCACGTCCATGCTATTTATCCTTATTGGAGGAAATGTCATAACGCTGCAAGTCCTCATTTTTACACAATTATGTTGTATGTTGAGTTTGTATTCCCAAACAAGTTGATGGGCAGACTGCCTTCTTCCCTGTTTGTTATAAAGTCATACCCATGAGTATCAAATGAGGATTGTACTTTTACCTTCTCTAGGAATGCTCAAAAACTCTATCAAATGACTTTCCTCACCGATGCCTCCTAATTATCCTGATTTTGCCAATGAAAAATTCAGGAAGTTTCTGAGAGGAAAAATAGTCAAATGTTAGTGAAGAAACATTGGTTTCTAGAGAAATAATGTCTCAGGGAGGGCTGCTGCCTAGGTTCAGACTCCCTATTGTAAAGTCAGGAGCATAACAAGAAGGAGGAGGAGGAGGGGGGAGGGGGAGGGGGAGGAGGAGAGGGAGAGGAGGAGGAGGAAGAGGAGGAGGAGGAGAGAAAAGAAAGAAAGAAAAAGAAAAAAGAAGTGTGAAGCTGTTGGAAGAAGATGGCATTGTTCCCAAAGCATGAGTGACTGACGAGTGATGACTGACAGTGATGAAGACACATTGCAGGGAGCAGCCAAGTAGGAGAGACGATGGAGAGCCTGCCAAGTGCATCTCAGGGAATTCAGACTGGACCGCCTGTGTGTGGACACCAAGCCTGTGCACATGCTGCTTAACGCAGTGACTCTTTGAGGAACACTGGAAAGGTACTAGGAAGAAATGGGAGCCAAGATTTATCGCTCTTTCTTGGGGCTCTTACTTAGCCACATGTTGAGATTATGGTTGGACTTTCCAGGTGACATGTACAAAAATCATGAAAGGAAAATTAGGAAAGACTTGATGTAGCCATGTTATGCATCACTTAGGATTTTGTTGTTTTTCTGATAAACTGTAGGGACGTCCACATAAGTATAAGAATAATACAATAAAATACAAATAACTTTGAATTTCTACTGGTATTATTTTATTCTTTTACTTATTTCTTGCAGTCTTTTAGCATCTATTTTAAGAGTGAATTGCTGATTTGAAATACATGAACATTTGTATAGGGGTTGGGGTGAGGACAAGGTTTATAAAAAGATCTTTAAATCCATGAAAGAGATGAGTTCCTAAATTAAAATTCAGAGTTCCGACTGAATAATGATATCAAGAGCATTTCATTTTCATTAACATCTTACCAAGTGGTGGGGGCTGGGGCCGGGACAGGGGTAGCAGAGGCTGGGTGATGAGATAAGCAGGCATTACCCTTTTGAGGTTCAGAGCAGTCTGTCCACTAAGATGTATAAAATTGATAAACAGTCCTACTCCAGTAGTGCTTGCCCCTCCTGCATCCCACTTACTAATGAAATCTTGTTTTAAGTTTGATGAAGAGGTGTCTCGTGGTGGTGACTTTTGGAGAGTGATGGTAATTATTACGAGAGGTAGTGTTACCCTGAGAGGAGAACAGGGAATGAAAAGTCTGTGTCTCTCATGCAGTGATTTAAAATGTGGACTTAGCCTTTTCTTGCTCTGAATTTCATGGCTTTGAGACAAAGGCAAACAACAGAGTCAGCCCGTCACCGACCTCATGGGCTGAAAGACTTTCATCATATAGCTTTCACCTACACTTTTCTCCAAAATCGTAAGCACATAAAACACATCTTCTAGATTTTGTCTTAAACAGCAACAGCTGTCTTCTCAGTGGGGATTCTTCAACTTTTAGGTCCAATGACAATTATATTGTAGTGTCAACAGACCTAGTAAGTTAATCCTTTAAAAAATATTATTCTACTTCTCTGTCTATCTACACACATATATTTTAATCTGGGTACTTCATTATGTAAGTACCTGATAATGAAGCAGAAGGAGCTGTGGGACTGAGGCAAAGAAATGTGTTGAGTGGTATTGGAAATGATTCAGAACCCAAGAGGAGCCCGTGGAGTTGGGACAGAAGGCAGGGGTGACTATGTGGTAAGCAATTCAGGCACGGATTGTCTGAGTTCACATCCAATACATAATTCCATCTCAGTCAAGGGTGCACAGAAATATTCATGGAATACACTTGATAAAATGTGGTCACATGAAGCAGACAGAAAGGTGTGTGGTCTTTTGAACCCTGGCCGTGGTCCATGAAGTGTCCAGAACTGGCCCCCCAACCACCACCATCTCGGAGGGGAGATGCTGTTACCATATGTGGTGAAGACTTGAAATTAATTCAATTTCAAGACCCACATCCTGCCGCCAAGGACCCCCTAGAGTCACGAAGACAGTTTCATACATGGATTCCAAGGCATAATGGATGGGCATTAAAGTGTGTGCTTGGCAGTGCTCCTACGATGCACTGGTGTCCTTTTTGCATTTTTCTTTTTTTTCAGAGCATGTTGACACAGGTCCACTCAAATATATAACTGTTTCCATCTCCGCTATCTGTTTGGAAGCATCAGGACATTCATGTGTGGAGAAACGGATTTGTCTTCAGAAATTGAAAAAGCGAACATTTCAGAAAGAACTGGAGAGAGGTGACAAGCATTTTACAAATGATCAATAAATCAGCTCCTAATTTTTTTTTCCCTAAAATAAGCACTGGCTATTTATATAGTCCAGGCAGAGATGGGAAGAAAGGAATTATAAGATGGAGCCATACAAAGAATCTTTGTGTTTTGTTTGACAGCCAGAGGATCTCCCAGCAGATGTAGGAGGCATGCCTTACACATCTGTGAATGGGAGTGATTATTAAACAGAAAAGTGGCTTCTTGGTAGCCAAGAAGATGCTCTGTTTCTTCTACCTCTGTATTAATAGTATTACTGCTGTTGCTGGAATTATTAGGATAACATTAACAAAGCTGACCAGTACAGAGAAGGAGCTCTATTTTATGCCCAGAATTGAAGGATATGTGCATTCATGTTGGCACTTGGAACCCAAGTTGCCCGCGTCTTTTCAGCTAATGTGGAGTGAGAACAGGGCATCGGGTGCCAGGAGCCATTATCAGAAGCAGACACAGTGTGCTGTCAACCTTTCAACAGCAGTGGGGGTGGGGAGCATCTTCTACTTGTCTCTGCATCCCTCACTCTTGGGTGATGAGAGAGTTTACAAGGAAGGAGAGGCTGCCTCTACTCTGAGGTCCACCCTCATTAACCTAATTCCTTTCTAGAGTAATCCCTTTATAATTAGAGGCCAAGTTATGTTGTTTTCCTGGAAAGATATTAACTGTTGACAGCGAAGGTCACACACACAGCCTCCATTCATCCATAGTCAGGGTCACAGATGCTTGTGTTTTCACATAAGTAGCAATAATCGTTTTTAAAAATCTAATGAGTACATAAACATGAAAACCTCACTATTAAATTGCCAAAGAAGGCATGCGTCCCCTCTTCTTGTGCTCTGCACGCAGAAGTCCAGATGCTCGGTCTTGGCAGGAAGGGTCATGTCAAGTAGAGAAGCCGGGTGAGCACCAGGAAAGAAGGAAGGGCTAATCTTTGCAATTTTGTCAGTTCACTAAGTCACTGTCATGTTTCATCACATCATCCTGAGTCCTCTATTCCCCACTGGGGCCCAAGTGATCAGCCCTGAAGCTTTTAGCTTCCGATGTGATAGCAAGACTGTTCCCAAGGGCAGAGCAATGGAGGTTATGTGCTTTATGCCCAAGGAGCCATTTCTGCTCAGCACGCCTTGATTTAGCTTGTCCTGTGGGAACTGCCCTGCTCCAGATAAACTCCCAGTCGAATGCAGGAGAGTGACTCATGGAGCCAGGCTGGAGGAATAAGACCTTGCATCAGAGGCGTGAACTGCGTGTTCTGGGAGTCCAGTCAAGAAGAGAGGCAGATTATCATTGAGAGGTATCATTGGAGGAACACTTGAAGGTCAAGATGGGAATTCAAGTCCAGAACAAAACCTGAAATGAGTCTTAATTTCAATCAATGGAATGAATGTGCAGGACAGGAATGCAAAGCTGAGGTAACAGCACAGATACGTAAGGCCTGTTCAGGAAGTGACTGGTTTCTTTGGCTTGAGCATCCAGGTTGAGAGGAATAAGGCTGAGAAGAGGGTTGAGACTCGCTCACAGTGGTCTTTGAAAGTCTAGATAAGGAACCTTCACTGGTTCTAAGGGCAGCAGAGGAGCTAAAACAGTGGTTCTCAACCTTCTGGCCCTTTAAATACAGTTCCTCATGTTGTGACCCAACCATAAAATTATTTTCGTTGCTACTTCATAACTGTAATGTTGCTACTGTTATGAATCGTAAAGTAAATATCTGATATGCAGGATGGTCTTTGACTTAGGCGACCCCTGTGAAAGGGTCGTTTGACCGCCAATGGGGTTGCGACCCACAGGTTGAGAACTGCTGAGCTAAAGGAAGTCGCCGCACCAGAGTGACAGACCTGCAGCTCAGGAAGAGCACATTGCTGCTTGACTCCCAGATATGCCACCACCGCACCGCGCCTTCGCTCCTGAACTTTAGACCTAATATCTAATTGCCCCTTGAGTAGCTCTCTCTGGATTTCTCATGTGAAATCTTTAATCCAGCATGTCAAAAAGTTCTACCAATCTAAACTCACTCTTCCTTTTTGAGAAAAACGCACATCCACCCATTCAAACTTTTAAAAAACCGTATTATTCTTAAGTGTGCTTTTTCCCACTTCCCACCTCAAACCAATCTTCACATCTGATAGATTCTCACTCCTACTTTATGAATTTGTTTATTTCCTATTACTCATTTCCGGCCACTCTCTTAAAACAGTCCTACATCAGCCAATTCAGTTCTGTTGTTATTTTTCCCTTCCAAGTCCAGGCTTCGTATAGCTGCTGCTTATTGTTTGAAAACAGATAAACTCATGTAACTTGCAAATTATAAAATCAACATTGGCTCTCCATGACCAAAGGAAGAACCCATGCTTTTTGTAGAATACCACAATTTTGCCACCTCTCCCTGTTCTCCTTTCCATCCTGGCACCATTACCCCACCCCACTCCACACCAACATGTTTGGGCTTGTGTTTTGCAAATGCACATGCTTGTTTGTATCTCCATGATTTTATACATAATGCATGCTCAGCATGTCATGTCTTTTTCCTGCTTGACGAACTCCCAATCATCCTTCAAAACCCAACTGGATTATTTCCTTTGTTCCCTCTTCACAATGATCAGTTCACCATTCTATGCTCCAATAGTGCCTAGTGCAGAGGGAATAGTTTAGCTTTTTTAATCCATTGCCTTTTAACAAGCTATTTTCCCATATCCGCCTCTCTCACTGAACTGTGAACTTCTTGAAGATAGTGACTTGGTTTGATTGATATTAATTCTCCTGTTGTCACCTGATAAACAGGAAACACAAATCAATGTCCAGAGATGACTACATTCAGAATCTTGGTGATCAATTGATTATCGATGTCCCATTTCTTAACCAGGTTCTCAAATAGCATTTAAATTTACTTTTTATTCTTCTGTAAAATGAATTAATAGAGATAAAACATCTAACACAAGAATGTCAAACTCGCGGCCCACGGGCCACATGCGACCCACAATGAATATTTTTGCGGCCCAGCCAATATAATGATATGTAAGAAACGTTTTAATAAAAATTTTGTAACTTAATTTTTGCAATACCCTGCTATACATAATTATTAATAACAAACTACAACATTTGCTAATTACTATAATTGTGTTGCAGTCATTTCCCTTATGTGCCTTACGCGCGGGCGCACCATTTCTCTCCACTAATACTAGCAGCAAATATTTTAGCAGGTAATTGCCACATCATTAGTCTTGGACTGACTTGTTTGGTGTGTGCAACAGGAAATATTTTGCTTTCAGAGAACAAGAAAAATAGGTTTATTTATGTCATGCTTATTAATTTGTGTAGTTATTCAGTGTCTGGTAAGTTAATGTTCAAGAAAAAATAATATTTTTATTAAAATGTGCTATTATTTATGTTAACTATTACTCATTTATTTCAGCCCTTTGTATTCAACATGTCTCTATAGAAATAAACCTACGTTTCTATGAAAATTGAAGCTTTTGTGTGTGTGGGTTTTTTTTGCAGCCCACATAAACTTAAACCTTGTTTATTTGGCCCGTGTTAGCTTTTGAGTTTGACATGCTTGATCTAACATATTGTTTGCACTTGACAAATATGTTATCCTACTAGCATAAGCATGTACTTTAAAATAAATAATTTATATCTCTTTAAATAATAATAATTACCAATGTAACTTATGAAATAAAATATGAAATACATAATATATTTGATATATGCCTTCATCCAAGAGTATTTTTTCAGTTATATCAAAAAATAATTGGCATACATCACTATATAAGTTTGAGTTGTATGGCAGGATGGTTTAATTTACATATATTGAGAAATGATTCCCATAATAGGTTCAGCTAACATCCGTCTTCTCATATAGATTCAATGAAAAGAAAAAAAGGAAAAAATATGATCAGAACTATTAGGATTAAACTCTCGTAACAACTTTCTTGTGTGTCATATAACAATGTTAGCTATAGTCATCATGTTGTACTTTATATTTCTATTTATTTTATATTATAAACTAGAGGCCCAGTGCACAAATTCATGCACCAGCAGGGTCCCTCGGCCTAGCCTGTGGTTTCGGGCCGAAACTGGCATTCTGACATTGCCTGAGGGATCCAGGATTGTGAGAGGGCGCAGGCCAGGCCGAGGGACCCCACTGGTGCACAATTAGGGCCGGGGAGGGACACGGGAGGTTGGCTAGCCAGGGAGGGACTGTGGAAGGGCTCCAGGTCATGTCCGGCCCATCTCGCTCCATCCCGATTGGCTGGACCTGAGCAGCAAGCTAACCTACCTGTCAGAGTGTCTGCCCCCTGGTAGTCTGTGCATGTCATAGCAACTGGTCGACCGCTTGGCTGTCTGTTCCCTGGTGGTCAGTGAACGTCATAGCGAGTGGTTGAGCAATCTTAGCATATCATTAGCATATTATGCTTTGATTGGTTGAATGGACGACTGGACACTTAGCATATTAGGCTTTTACTATATAGGATGGAAGTTTGTACCTTTTGACCACCTTCTTCTAATCCCCCTTCTCCCATCCTCTGCCTCTTGTAGCCACACATCTGATCACTCTTTCTATGAGTTTGTTTTTATTTTGTGTTGTTTAGACTCTACATATAAGGAGATCATATAGTATTTCTCTTATCTAACCTACTCACTTAGCATAATGCCTTTCACGTTTCAACCATGTTGTTGGAAATGGTAGGATTTCCTCATTTTTTATGTCTAAGTAATATTCTATTGTATCACAGCATTTTTATCTATTAATTCATCAATGGACACTTATATTGTTTCCATGTCTTGACTATTATAAATAACTAGAGGCCCAGTGCATGAAATTCATGCACAAGTAGGGTTCCTAGGCCTGGCTGGAGATCAAGTTCCCCGCCCCCTCCCTACCTCCTCCTTCCCTCACTGCCCACACACTATCACCTGATGGTTTCCCCCCCGCCTCCCGCCTCCTCCTTCTCTTGCTCTCTCAGTGCCCCGCCTCCGCTGCTGGCCACCCACCATGTTCCACACCACCCCCTGGTGGTCAACGCATGTCATAGCAAGTGATCTAACTCGCAGTCTCCTGGTTGAACTCCCGAGGGGATACTTTGCATATTAGCCTTTTATATATATAGATGCTTTTATTAACTTGCAGATGCAGATATGTTTTTTTTAAATATATTTTATTGATTTTTTTTACAGAGAGGAAGGGAGAGGGATAGAGAGTAAGAAACATTGATGAGAGAGAAACATCCATCAGCTGCCTCCTGCACACCTCCTACTGGGGATGTGCCCGCAACCAAGGTACATGCCCTTGACCAGAATCGAACCTGAGACCTTTCAGTCCACAGGCCGACGCTCTATCCACTGAGCCTAACCGGTCAGGGCCAGATATGTTTTTAAGTTAGCATTTTCATTACCTTTGACTATATTCCCAAAAGTGGAATTACTGGGTCATATGGTAGTTCTATTTTTAATTTTTTGAGGAAACACCATACTGTTTTTGATAGTGGCTACATCAATTTACAGTCCCACCAGAAGTGTACAAGGCTATCCTTTTCCCCAAATTCACACGAGCATTTGTTATCTCTTATTTTTTTGATGATGACATTCTAATAGGCATGAGGTGGTATCTTGTGATTTTAATTTGCATTTCCCTAATGACTAGTGATGTTAAGCATCTTTTCATATACCTGTTGGCCTTTCATATATGTGTTTTTGGAGAAATGTCTACTCAGGTCCTTTGCCCATTTTTTAATTGGGTTATTTGGTTTTTGACCATCAGGTTGTATGAGTTCTTTATATATTTTGGATAGTAAACCCTTATCACGTTTGTGGTTTGCGATATTTGACCCATTCCTTAGATTGTTTTTTCACTTTGTTGTTATTCTTTTGCTGTGCAGTTTGATGTAGTCCTGCTGGTATATATTTTTTATTTTGTTTCTTGTATTTTAGGTGTCATATCCAAAAGTTATTACTGAGACCCATGTCAAGGAGCTTTATTCCTATGTTTAGTTCTAGGAGTTTCACAGTTTCAGGACCTACACTTAGGTCATTAATTCATTTTGAGTTAATTTTTGTGAATGGTGTAAGATATGGATCTACTTTCATTCTTTTACATGTGAATATCTAGTTATCCCAGCATGATTTGTTAGGGATTGTCTTTTCTCAATTAAGTATTTTTGGCTCCCTATTAAATATTAGTTGTCTGTATGTGTTTGGATTTCTTTTGGGCTCTCAAGTCTGTTCCATGAGTCTATTTGTCTGTTTTTATGCCATATAGTTTTGGATGGACGATAGCTTTGTAGTATATCTTAAACAAGGAAGTTTAATGCCTTCTGTTTTGTTCTTACTCAAGATTTTTTTGGCTATTCAGGATCTGTTATGGTTTCATATAAGTTTAGGTGGTCTTTTTCTACTTCTGTAAATAAATGCCATTAGAATCTTAGAGGGAGTGCATTGAATCTATAGATGGCTTTTGGCAATATTGACATTTTAACAATATTAATTCTTTCAATCCATTTATTTGTGTCTTCTTTGATTTCTCTTATCAATGTCTTACATTTTTCAGAGTAGAGATCTTTACCATCTTAAATTTATTCCTAAATATTTTATCAGTTTTGATGCTATTGTAAATTGGATTTATATACTTATTTCTGTCTCATAAAATTCACTGTTAGTGTATAAAAGCATTACTGACTTTTGTGTCTTAATTTCATATCCTGCACTTTTACTGAATTCATTAATTAGTACTAACAGTTTTTTTTAACTGTATTTAGGATATTTTTTAATACATAAAACCAGGTCTTGGGCAAATAAAGACAATTTTACTTCTTTCTGTCCAATCCTGAGACCTTTTATTTGTTTTTCTTGTCTGATTACTCTAACTAGGACTTCTAGTACTATCTTAAATAGGAGTGGTGAGAATGGGCACGCTTGTTACTGACCTTAGAGGAAGAGCTTTCAAACTTTTACCATGGATTATGTTAGCTGTGGGCTTGCCATATATGGCCTTTATTATGTTGAGATATGTTCCTTCTATGCCTAATTTGTTAAGAGTTTTTATCATGAATGTATTTTGAGTTTCATTCAGTGCTTTTTCTGTATCTATTGAGATGACCATGTGATTCATTTCTTTTATTCCATTAATGTGATGTATCATATTGATTTGCATGTTGAACCATCCTTGCATGCCAGGGATAACTTTCACTTGATCATGGTGAAAGATCTTTCAATGCACTTGTGAATTTGGTTTGCTAGTATTTTATTGAGAATTTTTGCATCTATATTCATCAGGGATGTTGCCTGTAGCTTTTGTTTCTACTACTGTCCTTTTCTGGATCTGGTATCAAGATAACGCTGGCCTCATAAAATGAGTTGGAAATGTTCCCTCATCTTTGATTTCTTTTGGAAGAGTTTGCGAGTGATTGTTGTTAATTCTTTTAAAAATGTTTGATAAAATTCACCAGTGAAGTCCTTGTACCAGAATTTTAAACATTAGATTAACTTCTGATCCTTCAGGGAAATATTTTTATCATATACAGTATTCAAATATTATATTATTTATTTGTTTGCCATTCGAAGTGGAATCTTTTATGCATTCCTCTGCTCTATTTAGTCTTCCCTCCTCATCCCATCAGCCCCCTCCTTTGCTCCCCAAAATGGTGGATTGGTTATTTTTTTTTGCATTTTATTTGATTTAATGAATAATAAACAGTTTTAATTTGATCATATGTCTGGTCTGAAAGTTCTACCCTAAAATTTCTAAGCATGGAGTCTTCTTGTCTCATTTGTCATCTATGATAGTTGCCATGCCAGTTCATGCTCAACCTCCTCTAAGAACTTGTTAGGTCATTTTTAATTCAATTATGTTCTACAGCCAAAATTACTTTAATAATGTCAGAAAGGAACGTTTGAGGAGTCTCTGTTTGCCTAATAAATATATTAAGATCCTCCCACAAATACATGTTGACATTTGTTTGAATGCCACGTCCCCACTGTACTGACCTTGCATCATCTCTGTTGTGCTCTCACCAGAGATGAGTGGTTGACCAATGCATCTCACAATATGATGCTGTCAAGTATAAAAGAATGACTCCAGTAAAAATAACATATTTTTAATGTAGTCAGTACCAACTGTAGTTATTTTCATCCAGTTCTACTGACAGCAAGGTTTCTTTTTCTAATTAATAAAAAGGAGAAGAAATAAAAATACTCACAATAGGGAAGACATGACAGCAATGGATACGTTTCTCAATGAACCCCCAAGAGAGTTTTTCAAAGCTTGTTGTAACTTCCATGAACTGAATTGTAAAACAAGTTGTGACACTCAGTTGCTAATCACTGAAATCTTAATTAAAGAATGACCAGAGACCAGTGAAGCATGAAGTCAGTCTTCTTCATTCCTTGATCTCAGCTCTAAGCTTGGTGGGAAACGGGTTATGTGTACATAAGTTTCCTTTTTGACTAGGTATGCCTCTCCCCTTCTCTGTTCTTCTCTACCAGGCTGCCTTGAAAACCATTCCATTCATACTGTTGCATAAGCTTGCTCTCACAGGATTGTGACATTTTCTGTGTTGGAGAGATGCAAGTAGCACTGAGTCTTCCTTTTCTTCTACTTTCAAATTTCTTGCCCTTCAAGATTTTTCTGTTTGACACTTGTCAGCAAAAGTTTTCTGCCACCAATCTAATGCCAACAGGAGTCTAATCTGGAGTGCAATAAAAGGAAAAACTTGATTCAGGTAAACTATTTATAAACCAGGGAGACACAGCCTCTGGTGGAAACCAAATGTGTGCTCTGAAGAGACAAAGGACAGCCCATGGTTTATAAAAAAAGTCTCTGCCCTGGTCCCTGTCTATTTTCATGCACATGTGGGGTCCAACGTTGTACAGCTTGATTGGTCCAAAAAGCACTCTCCTGATTTGTCGGAATCATGCATCCTGATTGGTCATAAGGAGCAGCTCTGATTGATCAGTAAAGATGCCAACGAGGATATAGCAGTGTAGTTTTGATTGAACAGGGAGGTCTCAGCCCATTGGTGGAAAGACAATACCAGGAACTCCTTTAGAAGAATTGGCTAAGCTATCAGGAACACAGTTCAGAAGGCTGGCAGCTCAGCCTGTAGTTATTCCCTGAAATGCAGTACTTGTGAGAGGCCTCTATCAGCAATGGCTGCTGGACTCTGGTTATGAATTTTAGCCCAGTTAACCATGAGAAGTCCTTCTTGACAGATGTATTCTTTCTCAGGATCCACATACTCTATTCTAAAACACCTTTTCTGCCTCATTTGGTGCAAATTTTATGATACTGCCTGTTGGCAACTTGCTTCTAAAAGAAGAGGCTCACAAAAGGCTTGAGTTATGAAAGTAGTAACTAGGAACATCAAGGTAGAGAGGAGTCTGAGGAAACATCTGTTTGATGTTGTAATTGATACAGACATTAATTTGGCAAAGGAACAGAAAATACTTGATAGATTAATTTATCCCGATTTTATTTCTAAAGCATAATTAAAGATGAATTGGAAAGGCATTTAAAATATATCCTGAAGGGTAGGTTGCTGGAGTAAATTGTTCTGCTATGGTGAGAGTTAGCAGCATAAACCAGGCACTACTCCATGGACCAGGAGCGGAGGAGGGGCAGATAGGAGAGCTGAGCTACAGTCCAGCCTTATCAGTGGCTGCAGTAAGCCAGCAGAAGGAACAGAGCATGAAACCAGGGCATGGAAAGTTATCCCGGGCCAGCCTAAAAGTGACATGCTTCTCATCTCCTCAAGTCAGTCACATGGCCACACCCAGCTACCTGCAAGGGAAGCTGGGAATTCTAGTCCAGTGGTTTGCACAGGAAGAAGAAGAAACGAGCTACAGTGAGGAGCTAGCTATTGCCAATAGAGAACTAGGGACAAGACTCTATCTCAGGGACTCAGTTTACTCACCTGCAAGATGAAGAGGTGATTCCTAAGATTTTGCTTTTAACTAACATCTGTGATTCCAACTCCTTAACAGAGCTGATTATGCTACACCAGTGGTCGGCAAACTGCGGCCCCTTGAGTGTGGCTCTTCCACAAAATACCATGTGCGGGCGCGCACATACAGTGCAATTGACACTTCGTGGCCACACTTATGGGGCCAAAGAGCCACATGTGGCTCGCAAACTGCAGTTTGCCAACCACTGTGCTACACCATTTGCAGTTAATTCTTAGATGGTTTTCTTCAACATTAAAAAAAAGAAGAATGAGAAATGGGCTACAGCACTTGTGTTAAAAGGAAGTACTCTGTCTGCCCTCTTTCCTGTTCCACTCAAATGGGATCAGGTGGGCTTCTGCTTGATCTTCTCCCCTTTCCCCTCTCCTACTTAACCCCAGCAGGCTTGTAAACACACACAATAGTAACAAAGCAAGAGAATATCATCACACCACCAGCACCCCTCCCCTCCAAGGTAATTTTGAATGCAGGCCAACTTTCTTTCGGACGGAGGCCAGGCATTTTGGCAGATCCCTTTGGAAGCTTGAAGCCAGAGTGCTGACAGTTGAGATCTTAGTGAACAGGCCTGCAGAGAAGCCAGTGCTGATTAATGACATACACACAAGCTGCTCTTGCTGGGGTGGTGATGTCATCCCTAGCAACAGGTGGCAGCCTCTTTCTCTGAGCCCTCCTCCCGGAGGTCCTGGTGTTCCCAGTCATTTACGAAGAACAATAGGGCCACCACAGGGTTAGCTGCCACTTTCCCTAGCTCTTTTGTGGTGCCGGGGCCTTTCCCATAGAGATGTCATTGGCTCGAACGGATTTCTTTTTTTCTGCTGCCCAAATGTCAGACTCTCATATCAAAGTGGATTATGAGCCACTTTTGCCACCAAGGCCTTTTCAATATCAGCATAGTGGTGTGTATGCTTTCCTTGTGCAAATAGAAGTGAACCTGCTTTACGGGAGGGTGGTGGGACAGGAGCCTGCATTGCACTCCCTCCACACTCGGCAAGATGCAGCAGAGCAGCATGAAGCCTGCATGGACTGTTGGGTTGATATTTTGCCTTTTTTGTCTCCTGGATTGGGAGCCCAGCGTGCCTCCATGACTGGATGACAGGACAACAAAAGTTAAAAGACCTCGCTAGGAGTTCTTACCCAATGTCAACATGCATTTGTGGGGGGTTCTTGAGGAATCTCCCCTTAGTGACCTGTATCAGGAGTGGGGTTGGCTGACTGTGCCCTCAACCAAAGCTCCCAACCCTGTCACAGGGAGCCTCTTCCAAATGCATATCCAGCACATGCAGTGGAAAATACAGAAAAGAAGTGACCTTTGCCTGTGGGAAATGTAGCCTCGAATTTCTGTTTTCATAGTGACCCGGGTGGTTCTGTTTCACTCTGGCCTCAGGCAATGATTAGGGCTTCCAGTGTAGAAACAGAGGTTGCAGTAGGGATGGAGAAATAACATGAGCTTTGGACTCAGACATTGTGGTTTAGAAACTGGATTCTGCTGCCTGCAAGTGGTGTCACCTTGGTGAAGTCATTAAGCTTTTCTGAACCTGGCTTTCCAGTAGCTGTAAAATAAGGAAAACCGAATCCTCCTGTAGGATCTTTGTGAGTTTAAAATAAATCCTTGTGAGGTTAGCCCCTAGCACAGTGATTTTCAACAGATGTGCTGCAAGAATTTTAGAACATGCAGTACCTGCCTATTTAGTCAGGGACACTGACTTCTTTTCCCTTAGATCAATGGTCGGCAAACTGCGGCTCGCGAGCCACATGCAGCTCCTTGGCCCCTTCAGTGTGGCTCTTCCACAAAATACCGACTTCTGCGCATGGGCCACGACGTTTCAATCACACTGTACATGGGCGCCCGCACGTGGTATTTTGTGGAAGAGCCACACTCAAGGGGCCAAAGAGCCGCACGTGGCTCGCGAGCCGCAGTTTGCGGACCACTGTCTTAGGATGTCAAAAGCACTAATAATTCTTCTCATGTGGATACCGCGGCGGTGTTTTCTGGCTTAAAAGAGATAACATAAAAGTGGTGTCCTTCTTATTTTGATGAATGCTTTAATTAGTCATTGTGGGGATGTCCAGAGATGGCTTTCATTCTGATGGCTTGGCATCAGATTTATAGACATACTTTTGAGGCACGGGCAATTTCTAATTGATCTTCAATGAATATGCTTGTGATGGGGACATTTCACTCCTTTGGTCGAAATAGCTGCTTTCTAATTCTGGAGCATTCCTTCACAGCAGACTTCCCATTTACAAACTTCAGGTGACTCATTGCTGATCAGTGTCTCTCCCGCCCAATTAGACAAAACCACTGTGCAGCCATTTCTAGATACAGATCTGCAGCCAAATTGCTTATTTCTTTATTAATGAAACATAGCAGCAAATCGCATCCTTTTAGATTCTCAATTTACCCCCGGGACAAAGTACTTTGTTAATGAGCCGAACTGCCTTGTTTAGCGGGATGAGTTGTGTTGACATATCAGGTAACCTTTTGAGCCAAGGTGCCTGGGAACTGGGGCCAGACAGTGTTTTATGACACAAGTTTCCTGAATTCCATTGCCTGAAATTTTCTGTAGCAAAGCGGGTGCTAGATTATTTACACTGTGATAACATCTGCAGGAGAAATGGCTTGAATTTCAAAAGAGAAAAAGGCATTTTATAAATGGGTAACACCTGTGGCGGGGAAGCGAGACAGGTTAGGGTGGACAAATTGTCTGGACACAGAACACTCCAAGTCTAGCCAGAGCTTAATCATAGGACAAGAAGAAGGCTCAGGAAGCCTCTAGATCCCATGCTGATAATCAATCATGTCACTCCCTTTCTCAAAACTCTTAAGTAGCTTTCCAGTGCTGTAAAAATAATTTTCAAAAAATTCCTAAACCCAACTTACAAAGCCCTTGCCTCATCCCACCCCATCACTCCTGACTCCTTCTTCTGAATCGCACTGGCCTTCTTTCACTGAGCTCTCCCCACCCACCTTAATGGTTTCCACATGCTGGTCACTGCCTAGAATGGCTCCCTACTCAGGCTGACTGGATCGTGCCCATCCTGCAGGACTCACCTGTAAGGTTTCCTGCTTAAACTGGCCTTCCCTGTAAACTCCAATCTAAAATTAGTCCCTTTTATCCATTTTATTGTATTCACTGGGTTTCCTTTGGGGCACTTCCTATAAATCCCAGTCCTATAATTATGTGTTTATTTGTTTAATGTGTGTCTTTCCTAGTAGACTGTAAATTCCATGAGGGTGGGGATTGAATCTACTTTGCTCTTTGTTATACACCCTTTTTATATCTAGTAAAGATCTTAGACAGTAATAGAGGTTTGTGAGATAAATTCTAGAATGAATTAATGCATGAATGAGGTCTCTGGCAGGGATAGGAAACTGCTAAGCCAACAGGACAAAATACACAAAATACCTCTCATCCCCATACTCATCCATCCATCCAATCCTGGTTCTTCTCGCCTGGCGCCTTGACATCTTTATCACATCGAAAGACGCTGTTAGAGTCAGGCTCTCCATCTATGTGGTCTGAAGCCTGCTCATCGTTGGCTGGGCAGGGAAATCTAACAGATGCATCTTTAGAGCAGAAATGGATTTTGCAGTGTTTCCAAACATCTGAAACCTTGGAGTAAATGCTGCCATTGATTCTGCTCCTTATTTTAAATGGTTGCAATTTATGATGGAAAGTCTCTGGCAGTCATATTGCTATTTATTCTCTGCTGACAGACATATCTGGTGTAATCAGGACATGTCTCAGCATCCATTAGAATCACCCAAAACATTACCAGCCAGCCCCATTGTTCCCACTTCTTTGTGATCTAACCAGATACACAGATTGGGGAGCTGGTTTAGAGGCAGATGACCATGATGGGACAGGATCTGAAATCCTTGAATCTTGAATTGGAATGGGGAACCGGGACATAAAGATTATCCTTAAAGACAAAAGGGAAATTTGATGTTTTTCATTAATATCCAGAGTGTGTAGAACAGGAGTAGAGTTTTCTGTGTTTTACTGGAGGACATTCTAGGTAGATAGGGACACACATTTCAATCACTACAAGGAGGGATTATGATCTCTTTTTGGATTCAGAAGTGAAGGATGACTTGTCATGAAGCTGTGAGAAGAATCCTGATAGAGATTGGTTGACCATGTGTTAGGGATATTGCAAAAAGCATTCGTATTGATTCTCAGAGGAACTACAGAGCTCATTCCACACTAGGCATTAGTCATTCTAATTCTGTTTGGGATTATTATTAAACTCCATTTATTGGTTTGACTTGAATTTGGATTTAGGCTGCTTGACTTCAGGCCTCAGGATCTGAAGGTCAGGCTGATTTTCTAAATTGATTTAAAAGGGAAATTAAATTGAAATTAGATTATTTTCTCAATTTTTCATGACCAACACATACTCATTGGTCTGCAACGAAGTCATAAACTAAAAAGCTTTTTCCAAGTGTCATTTTCATTTCTTTTATTTTTACTGTTAAGTATACAATTATGTTCAATTCAATAAACACTATTGAACACTTGTGTTGTGCATTCGTGCAACAAATCTTTATTGCTTATTTACGGTGGGCCAGGCTGTATTAGACACTGAGAACATAGACCTTGTAATTAGGGAACTCATGGGCACGTTCAGGCAAGTCCATCAGCAGTAACAGTGCTGGTGGTGAGTGTGCCGTGAGGGACGTTAGTATATAGCACTAGGTGAGTGTAAGAAGACTGTGTAAGTTGTCCTCAGTGAGAATAAGTGGTTAGGGAGGCTTCCAGGGGGAGGTCAGCTGCTACACACCCAGATGCAAAGAAGGATGAGACGTATTTCCTCTCCTCCAAGAGTTTGCAATTAAATTGGTATTTTCCCATCATAAGATACCTACACGTTCACAAGGTGCTATGTTAGTTTGTTATATGTTGGACATTAACTATGACATGAACACTGTATATTACTTTTCAATCTAGTCTGACCTTCAATCTTGCAATAAAAATGTTTTAGTAATGCAGTAGAAATGGTTCAAAAATGGTATGAAACCAGGTGAGTGAGGATTTCTCCTTGACTTTTCTGAATTTACCAATAGAAACACTTGTGGTCCAGGCAAGATGCCGAGTGTGATGTGGGAAGCAATGAGGAATTTGGAGAAGTAGAGGAAAGAGCACTGTGACATTAGTGTTTCCGAGGACTGTGAGCTCCTGAGGTTTAGGACAAGGAGAGAAAGGGGACGATTTACAGGTGTGTGCTGTGGTGCACGGAGAAGCAAAACCATGGAGAAGCTGGGGGCAGTATGTTAGGACTCCCTCTTTCTCATCCACCCACCCCAGTTCTCACTTCTAAGTTGTGTTACTTAACCCTGCATCTTAAAGGAGCAAAATGATCTAGAAAAAACAAATATATATATATATATAATCTCCATCCCTAGCTGATTTGGCTCAATGGATAGAGTGTCAGCCTGAAAGGTCCTGGGTTCGATTCCAGTCAAGGACACATGCCTGGGTTATGGGTTTAATCCCCAATAGGGGGCGTGCAGGAGGCAGCCAATCAATGATTCTCTCTCATCATTGATGTTTCTATCTCTCTCTCCCTGTCCCTTCCTCTCTGAAACCAATAAAAAGATACACACACACACACACACACACACACACACACACATGTTTTGGAACGAACAAGATAAGTAAGTTATGTTCATTAAGGTATTTTCATCATTAGCACCACCTTTGAAAATTAAATCTGCTAGGTTTCATTCCTTGTTCCTCCTCTGAAATTGATCTTCCTCTGACTATTTTCTTAGCATTTTAATGGGATAAGAATCCTTGTTGCCGTCACTACTTAAAGAGGTATCCTGAGACTTCATTTCCTACAGATTGAGTAGCTGAGAACTATAATTCTCAAAGAGGAAGCGTGAATGTTGTTACTCCCCTTGTGATCCTTGAGAAACATTTATCGTCTGTTTGCTCTACTGAGAAGCCAAATGAGCAGTGAAGAAAAAAATGCATCTTCTTAGGTAGGTTCAGAGAGAATCTCTTCTGTGCAATTTGGAGGAGGAAAACAGTTCCTAAATGGGCACCTAGGTCATCTACTAAAGAAACTGCTCTTCATGTTTGATAGTGGTGAGCTTCTCTGAATAGAAATAGCACTTAAAGTTCATCTCAACAGCTTAAACTTAGAACCCAATGCGTAGCCATTAGGAGAAATTTAAAGCATACCCAGGAGGCTCCAAAAGTAAATATTTCTCTGGGCAGATGTGTTATAGCTGAATTAACTGGGTGTTTGTGCAACTGCAATGAATCGGAGAGATAACGGTCTTTATTGCCTGTAGATGTAGCCTCCGATTTCAAAATACAAGTGGTGTTAAATGTTCCCAGTAGAGGTTCAAGTCGTTTGCTGAGCAAACCATTGCTGCTGCCAGGTTATAATCTTACTGCCTTAGGTTATTTGTCCAATTCTAAGTAATGAGGTTCCCATCACCCTCCATTTGAGGTGTGTTTATCTTAAGAGAACTTGGGTCAAATTGAACTTAAATTTCACCTGACCTTATTCTCCTCTAAGGAGCCTTCCTAGAGGAGTGAAACACAAGATCCCTCCCTTTCATATTACTCCTCGTTTAAAGTTTTTACAGAAGAAAAGCAAATGGTCTTCCCTTTTAGGCTGATTGTGTCATTTAGGGTGGCGCCCCCCGCCTCTCTGTTTCAAAGGTGAGAAAGTTGTAAAGAGGATGCTGCTGTCTGGATGCTCTGTTCGCTTCTCTTTTCTTCCAGAGACCACATGACAGGGGCAGCCTTTGTGAGAGTCCCTTCCTGGATAGAGAAACACAAGAGGGGGACAATGAGTGCAGAGGTTGGGGCCACAGGGCCCAGGAAAAAGAACCAGGGAAGCCCTGTGGAGCAGTAAGCAGCAAATATCTGTCTGGCTTTCCACAATTGTTACCCTTGCATTTCACCAAGTTAAAAACTTTAATACCAATCAGAATGATCCAGCTAAGACCAGGGTAAGGCTGGTGTCTGATCACCAAAAGCCCTGAATATTAGGTTGAATCAGGATTCAACAGGCTACGAAGATGCAGTGGTAGGGAAGTCATGGATGATAGTGATGTGGTCAGCATAAGGAAGGTATTTACATGGGCTCGTCACTTACTCTGCTGCAACCCTCATGCTACATGCTTTTATATGTATGATCATAATTTATATTTTCAGTAAGCACATAATCTTGCTATTATTTCCCCCCTAACAGAGGAGCAAAGAGAGTCAGCCCCATATCACATGGTAAATAAAGAACAAAGCTTGGGTTAGAGCCCAGTCTGTTTTAAATATGTTTTTTACTGATTTTTAGTGAGAGAGGAAGGGAGAGGAATGGAGAGATAGAAATATCGATGAAAGAGGAACATCATCAATTGGCTGCCTCTTGTATGTCCCCCACCGGGGATTGAGCCCACAACCTGGGCATGTGCCCTGACCGGGTTTCAGACCTGGGACCTCTTGGTTCCTGGGTCAACGCTCAAATGCTGAGCCACATTGGCTAATTGCCCAATCTGTTTTATTCTAGTCATCTTAACTTAGATATGGCTGAGGGCAGCGTGATTGCTGCAAAGGCATTTCACCCACAGGCAAATGAGATGGCAGGCATTGTCCCCAAAGGGTCATACGTGAAAAATTCCTGAAGGAGGTAAGCATCCTGATGCCTAGCCTGAAAGCATTCAATACACCCTTGTTGAGTGAATCAATGAATGGGATGACATTGAAACTTGGTTTTCAAATAGGTATGGTTAGGAAGAAGTTAGTCAAAGCATGATGATTTAATTGTGGAATGGCTGGAGGGTTTGTCATTTCACATCCTTTTTTATTCACGTATCTATACTGAGGCCTTAAATATGAAAGACTTTAACCACTGTCCTATTTTGTTAAAGTAACACTTTTTATTTGAAATAGCTCTTTTAAAGTTGCCTTACGCGTGTCCTCTCGTTTTCATTCATTCTCTCAATTGGCGTCTTCTAAAGCACTATGTCTAGGCACAGTGCAAAGGAGGGTGAGGGCTAGAAAAAGGCTGGGATTTGATCACAAAGTCCCTTAACATCAGGTTGAGTCGGGACTTGACTCAATAGGCTACTGAAATGTGGTGGTCAAGAAGTTATGGGTGATGATAAATGGATGAGCTATGTGTAAGAATAGTTCTTATTATCCCTGTTGTAAGTGTGCTCGGTGTGGACTAACCCTAGGGAGTCACAGAGTGGTTATGTGACCTGCATAAGACCATAGACTGTCTATCTAGAAACGTGTGATTATGTAAGGAAGACAAAAGGAAGTCCTAAAGCAGTTGTGAGTGTTTTTGAGCCTGTGCATCAACTTATTGGAGCTAAGCATTGTGGAGTCTGACGAAGTGCTGCTCCTAGCTAGGCCTCAGTTTCCCCACCTGCAAATAGAAGTGGATGCCAGGGCAAGATAGTAAAAGCTCTCACTCACAGGCACCCAGCCTTGAAAACCTGCTTTTTGACAAGTTAGTCACAGAGATCTGGCCTTCGGTGTGGTCTAATCCTAGGGACTCCAACCGTCCTGGTTGGCCCAAGGCCGAGAGGTGTCTTGGGATGTGGAATTGCCATTTTCAATGCTAAAACCATGATAGTCTCGGGCAAACTGGATGGTTGCTCACCCTACAAAAGAGTTGCTCCCAAGAGGAGGCAAAGGGAAAAATGGTATCTGGTGGGCGTTCTCCTATTATCCCGTACGTGTCACTTTGTTAGGGTCAGGTCTTGGCTAGTAATGTGGTCTTGGTCCCTTTATTTTGAGTGTGACAGGAATGGAAGGAGAAGTTTTCCCGCTGTCACCCACAGTGCTGTTTCATGATGTGCAAAAATGTAAAAACGCCTCCCTGTTTAAAGTTAAGAGCTGACTGACTCCAAAGGAGAAAGTATCATTTTCCTTCTGTTCCCAGCCATAAATACTAAAAACATAAAAAGTTACTACACGGTCTCTTGAAGGGACTGTGGGACAGGCCCAGGGGTACTTCTTGTCTGTGTGCCTTTCCTGTCCCTTCAGAATATGGTGAAAGTTCCTCTCCTCGTTGTCTACCTGACAAACATCTACTCACTCCAACCAAAGGACCCCATTCTGAAAAGCATGTCCTTGCACCCCCAGGTGGGGTTCATGGCTGACCCTTCTGTGCCCTTGTGTTACTTTCTTTGCATAATTCCTCCTAATGATTTATTTGCTGCTACTCCCCATCCTCTCAGAGTTCTCTGAAGGTCAGCACCCCAAGTGCCAGGCCAGTGGTGGGGCAGAAACTCTAGCTTGTGCTACATTAGAAACCCAGAGCCCAGAATGGCTGCTGAAGCATCCTGCCCTCTGTCCTGTCTGCTGGCTGGTTGATTACAACCTTCCAACACGCTCCTTTCCCATGGGAAAAAAATGAACCCCATTAACATAATTTTAGACCTTAGTCTATTGAGCTTGACTCCCAGGTTTTCTAGTGCCAGGGCACCTGTGTGGCACGAAAGCATTAAAATTGCAGCAAAATGAAATAATCCTGTTGAATGGATGCTAAACCAGGCGGCAGCATTGACATGCACAAATACTAATCAGCCACTAATTACAACCAGAGAAGAACCGAGCTCATTCTCACTGAGAATGAAGGGCTGGCACTGTGTTATGAAGAGTTTAAAAAGCCACACTCATCCCTGGCAGGGTAGCTTAGTTGGTAAGAGCATCATCCCCAAAACTTAAGGTTGCAGGTTTGATCTCCGGTCAGGGCACCTACAAGAAGCAACCAATGAATGCATAAATAAGAGGGACAACAAATAGATGTTTCTCTCTCTCTTTCCTTCCCTCTCTCTCTCTCACACATCAGTAAAAATGCATGCTCAGTCTCTGTATGCACAGCCATTGGTCCAGTAGGTATTGAACACCAACAAAGATGACATTTTCTTTTGACATGGGTGGCATGTTTATTTGGCTGGTTGGTTTTGAAATGGGTATCTCTTGTGTAAACTGCTGGTCCCAAAGAGGGGATGCTAAACTGCTGACAATGCAGGAGAAACGTTTTTGCAGCCCTGCTTCTGGCGCCTCGGCTGGACTGCAGGGAGGGATGGAGGTTAACCTTGGGATGCAAGAGAAGGAGTAAGAGAGACAGACCTGAACACGTGTGCCCCACAGACCCACCCTCAGCTGCAGCCTTTCCTGTGGGATGTGCCAGGAACCATGCCCGCATTTCAGGTCTGCTGTCACTGTTCTCATCACTGACATAGGAGAAGGCCCCAAACAAGCTCTGCCACTTCTACTAAGAGAACCAATAGCGGGAAACGAAGAAAAACAATTACAGCGTGCTAGCTGAAGGCACAGATTTAGGAATCACACAGAGGAAGTCTTAATAGATATGTGTTTATGTTGCTTTTGTGGATAAATATGGAATAAACAAGAACTAGAGGCAGATGCCACGGAGGGCTTCGAGGCTGCCCAACTCCGCAAGCCAGCCCTGATCTCACAGAACCAGCATTTGCTGCTCTCTGACTTCTCCTCACCTTTACTCTTTCAGTGAGTCTCTCACTTTCTTGCCAGTTTTTTTGTTTTCATTTTCTAAGCAGAAACTAAAATGCCACCTTCGTTACCCTTTTGATATTCCATGGCTGAGGTACCTCTTAGCACACTCCTTTCTAGATTATTGGTTGCATTTTGGATGGATGAACTCATTCGGCTCAGCCAGGAGTGTGATCCTACAAGGCCCTTTGACTCCTCTTCCATTTCAGTGTTCACCGTGGCATGCTTGGTGGACCTACAGAGTCAGAGGCTGGCTGCCTTTGCAACCCTCCCCATTGTCCCCCCACCCCCATGGAAAATGAAACAGGCTGAACCCTCTCTGACAGGTTAGCAATCCCTACTTATGAGACAGATTCTTGGATAAATAACAATTTAGTTAAACTGGAAGTAAAGGCAAAAGAGAAATGAAATACATAGTATAAAGAGTCAAGAAAAACATTAACATTGGCAGTTTGCCATTTCCTCCCATTAACCTCAATTAACCACACAGATAGAGACCCTGACATACATTACCCCAAAAAAATTTTTAAAAAACCACATGGCTTTAGGAACGTGTAATGTTTTTTGTTAAAAATCAAAAATAGTAATTATCAGAGCACATAATTCTATTTTGAATTTATTTGGGAGCCTTTCCCAAAAGGCATGGAAGCTTTTCTTTTTTTGTTTTTTAAATATATTTTATTGATTTTTTACAGAGAGGAAGGGAGAGAGGTAGAGAGTTAGAAACATCAATGAGAGAGAAACATCGATCAGCTGCCTCCTGCACACCTCCCACTGGGGATGTGCCCGCAACCCAGGTACATGCCCTTGACTGGAATCGAACCTGGGACCTTTCAGTCCGCAGGCTGACGCTCTATCCACTGAGCCAAACCGGTTTCGGTGGCATGGAAGCTTTTCAAGCAATAACATAAATGCTAGGTGATCATTCTCACATATATGGACCATTACCTGCTATGGGTGGTGTATATGTACATGCAGTCACACATACTTCCATACATATTTTCAATAGTATAGCTTGTTCATCCAGCAAACTAATGTGAACTGATCACCATCCATATGCCAGGCATTGTGCTAAACATGAAAGATACAAAGATTAGCCTAGGCCAGTGATGGCGAACCTTTTGAGCTCGGCGTGTCAGCATTTTGAAAAACCCTAACTTAATTCTGGTGCCATGTCACATATAGAAATTTTTTGATATTTGCAACCATAGTAAAACAAATATTTATATTTTTGATATTTATTTTATATATTTAAATGCCATTTAACAAAGAAAAATCAACCAAAAAAATGAGTTCGCGTGTCATAGGTTCGCCATCACTGGCCTAGGCTCTTAAAAGGTACTCTTGTAATGCACATTAAGTGAATAAAAACATGGTTGTCCTGGACAGGCCATGGTCTATTGATGGAAACAAACATGCAGACAGAATACAGTGTGGTAAAGCTATAACAGAATTTTTATAATGCTCTTCACACGATAGCAGAAGGAGTACACACCTTTTCCCAGAATGGACAGCATTTTCCCCAAGGGAGTGTTTAGGATTCTAGCTCCTCCTTCATTTCCACTTATAAAGAAAAAAAAAGTGTATGTTACTCCTATCGAGGAAGAGGTTAATTGCTCCCCCATTCAATCATTGCTATGTTTCAAAGGAAGAAACTGAGGCACACAACAATTTTAAAGACCTGCACAAAATTACTGCACTGATAAATGATTAAGCACAAATTTCATTATTCTTGCAATTGATGGCCCTTCTTCCCAAAGAAGAGAAAGACCACAAAATTTAATTAATTCAGACTCTCATTGTAGCAGTTGAAAAGGTGAGTTTGGTCCTGGTTGGGTAGCTCAAGTTGGTTCGAGTGTCATCCCAATATGCCAAGTTTGCAGGTTCAATCTCTCCTCAGGACACATATAAGAAGCAACTAATGAATGCATACATAAGTAGAACAACAAATCAATGTCTCTCTCTCTCTCTCTCTCTCTCTCTCTCTCTCTCTCAAATCAATAAAAATAATTTTTTTAAAAAGGAAATGTGGGAACACATGTTTACTAATTTCATAAGGTTAATGTTACGATTAACAGTGTTGCCTAGCAGAAGACCTGCTTGGACAGTCTCTAATGAATAGTACACAGTTTGTTTGTAATTAAAACAACAAAATGCTGGCTGTTAACATTAAAAGGTTTTGCAAATGGTTTGTTTCCAGTACATTAAATACTCCCCTGAGACTTTTCCACCCTATTAATTTACCTCGGTAGTACAAAGGTAAACTTCAACCAGCCACATAACTATTACAAATGTCCAGATAGGTGGAATGAAAAATGAGGTTTTACAGTAAATATGTAAAATTTAGAACAGAAAGAAAGCATTGAAGTATGTGAAAATTAACTTGAAAATGTGTGATATTTTTTAAAAGTGTTGTCAGTCTTCTGATAACATTTAAAGCTCTCCATAGCAAGTGATATTTTTCCCGAGAATTTTTTAAATTAGGTTTTAAAACGTTGCTCCTACCTAAGACCTTGTATCAGTCATGGAGCAAAGACATTCTTAATGACCTGGGTACCTACAAAGTACACACGTGTTCTCAAGCCTTGGCACCTCCTCCTCTGAGTCATTTGCACTTCATCCATCCTCCTGATTTCATCTGTCATGTGAAAACAGATGTAGAAACAAATTATTTCCAGTGAAATCATTTCTGAGGGGAGTGCGGTGGTGGTTTTCACACCTCCGGGGTGTGGAGGAATTAAACAACTTTACAGTGTTCATTCAAGTAAACAGAAGGAAACAAACTTTCAGTTGCCTGGTTATTAAATGTCCAGACATTGTCAGAGGGGACCAATCTAGAGACAATAAGGTTTCCCTTTTGAATGTAATCAGAAATAGCATCCCAGTGCCTTTAAGGTTTTTACCAAACATAAAAGATAACACACAGCTTTTTATGGGTGCTGTGTCTGTTTTCAAACAGCATCTGCTTTGTGCAAGCTCTGTGCCAAGCACTTCGTCTGTACTGTTTGGTACCAAAAGCCTTTGAGGGAGAACTACTATCCCCATTTCATAGACGGCAAGACTGAGGTCAGAGACGTTATGTAACTTGTCTTTGCTCACACAGCTAAGAAATAGCCGAGCCTGAATTTAAACTCCCATTTACCTTTTTAGGTTAGTCTTCTGTCTCTTTATTCTCTGCTACAGGTTAGGTATTGTAACTTTTTCCAACTTCTCTATTGGAATCCTATTCGCCATTTGAGGCCTAGTAAAAATACAACTTATTCTCTTATCTTTTCCAGTCTCACAATTCAGCATTATCTTTCCTTCTTCAGGGCACCCTGGGTTGTCAAGGACATGTATTAGACCACACCTTGAATCACAGTTATTTGCCTATGTGTCTGTCAACCTCAAGGGGTTGTTTGTGGCATGGAGGCAAATGAAGGCAAACGTGGGGACTTGTATCCTCGTGGCTCTTACCACGGTGCCTTCTGTCCAATGTGCTTCTGTGGGGAATGTGTAGCATTACCTCTGCTCCAAGAATCCTTTACCTCTGCTCCAAGAATCCTTTACCTCTGCTCCCAGAATGCTGTACCTCTGCTCCAAGAATCCTTTACCTCTGCTCCAAGAATCCTGGGGGCCAGATGGAGCTGGGAGAGGTGTAAACCTCAGGCAGTACAGGAAAGCACGCTGGCATGAACAAGCCACACTGTAACTGACACAAGCCAGTGTCTCAGGGGAAGACACAAAGCATGTGTCAGATCTAAATTAAGAACAAACCTGGTAACCACGTAGTGGACTCCTTTGCTGGGAGGATTTAGATGGAGCCTTGTGGAATTCAGTGAGGACAGGCAGGAGACCGTGTGCCATTGTACTGGCCTTGAAGTTCTTTTGGATTATAAAACTGAGGGATTTTCATTGGGGAAAAACTAGACAAGTCAAAAATTAATTATTGCAACCCCACCACCCAAGGATAACAACTGTACGGACAGTGATTCTCACCCTCGGCTGGATATTAGTCACCTGGAGTGTTTTAGAAATCCCTGTGCCCAGGTCTCCCCCCCCCCCACCATACCTAATCATTCAGAGCCTCTGGAGGTGGGGCCTTGGCATCTGCCTATGTTAAAGCTCCTCAGGAGATTGCAACACGCTGTCAAGTTTGAAAACCAGCAATGGTCTAAGGTCCAGGTTCTCAAAATGGGGTGTCCTGCGAGGAGGCTGCAGTTCTGCATTGCTCACCTGCTCCCTGGTGCCACTGATGCTGCTAAGCCATGCCATACTTTGAGGACCTAGGGTATCTGCTGTCCTCGCAATAACACTTAACAGTTCATGGATGAACTGTTTCTTACGCATAAGTCTTTGAACAATTTACTTAAACTGTGAGCATCAGTGTCCTTATCTGCCAGATGACAGGGGATGTAGTAGACATTTTACAGGGTTTGTTGCCCAAATGTCTAGACACATTTAAGGGAATCTCAGAATGGAAACGAGGCAAGATTAGACCCTTAAACACATATGATACTCCAGGCATCCTCTTCGGAGCTTATAGTAAGAGTAACATCCTGTGAGCATTTAATACATGCCAGGAACCAAGCTAAGCATTTTAAATTGGTTATTTAATTTAATAAGCCTCCTTTTACAGAGGAGGAGGCTGGTATTTAGAAAGCTAAGTAACTTGCCGAAGCACAGGCAGTCGCCTAGGGGTGGGGCTGGGATGGGAAGCCAGGCAGTCTGATGCCAGAGCCTGAGTGTGGTTGGCATACTGTTAACCAGTATACCAGGATGCTTCTCAGACTAGATCATCTCTAAGACCCATCCAGACAGTGTAATTTCGATTGCAGGACATTTAATTCTTCCTTATTTTGATCAACCAATATTTAGAATTATGCAAAAAAAATCTTGGCAGAAAGAGAAGGGGGGAGATGTGCACCATATTGCACATCTGAGCACACACGTCGGTGGTATGTTCATGGCCCCTAAAGGTGGCATCATTTCATATTCCATCCTTAATCTCGGTTCACCATCTGTAGCTGAACTTCTCTGAAGAAATCCATATGGCATTCAAGGTTTAGCTAAAATCGCCTGGCGATTTATTCAGGTGCGTAAATACTTCTCCCTCTCGGCCAAATCAAAAGGCAGAGCCGCGGGGCTGTGTGAGATTTGCAGGAGAGACATGAGGATCGGTGATGTGGAGAGGAATCGAGGCGAGGACATATGGGACTAGTGAAGTATTCTGGCAAAATTAAGCTCACAGCATCTCTGGTCCTAAGTGTGTGTGTGTGTGTGTGTGTGTGTGTGTGTGTGTGTGTGTGTGTGTGTGTGGCAGGACCACCTGCTACCAGAGAGAATTATTCAGAGGAAAGGCCTTTGGAAATACTATCCACCATAGACCTTCTTCATTACTTATTACTCCTCCTTTGTTCCCCACTATCTTATCCTTCCCCCTGGTGGCAGGTGCCTTGACCCAGATGTCCCTCACTGATCTAGTCTACCATGAGTGGTACAATGAGGGACCAGAGCTTGCCTGCACCTCAGAACTCTCTCTCTCTGGGCTGTGGGCAACTCCATCTGTTAACTAGACCCCAAGGGAAAGTGCCAGGTGTGCCAGCGTCAGCACTTTTCCTTCACAAGCTGGCTCTTCCCTTCGCTACCTGTAGCAGCTACCAAATCCTGGGTCCAAAGGGGAAGTGTTTCTGGCAGGAGAAATGCCGCCTCTGATTTCCCTGCTGCTAAGGCAGGAAATGCCTGGGCTCGTAGAACAAGAACATGCAACGTACCTGTTTCAGAAAGGCAACAGCTACACAGCACGTTGGACCCACAGGGTTTTCAGACTTTGGCTTAAGATGCCCCCTCACTTACACAGTTTTAAAGCTTCTGTGAGCATCTTGGAAGTAACTATTGGTAAAGGAAGTTTGAGTTGCAGGCGTAAGCTCCCTCGGTGATTTCCCCTGTCAGGTTTTCTTAAGTAAATTTAATAGCAGCGCTGCGTGCTCACTCGAGCAGCTCCAAATCTTTACACCTACTGAAACCGCCCTTACTTCAGAAGCGTGTCTTCTGGGGCCAATTTCTAGATTCCTGTTTTTAACCCCCTCCTAACTGATGTTGTAAATCTTTTATATTTTTTTTCTTTTGTTTTATTCTTTTCTTTCCAAATGAGCATCCTATAGTCTGATACCACCCATTACTTAGTATTTTTAAAAATAAGCATAATACATGTGTTCATTTCAACTGTAATTTTTTCGACAATCCTGAATTTGCACTTACCGTGGCCCTTTTATTCTCTCTCTCAATTCATTGTCCAGCCCTCTGTCTGTGTGTAAATGTTGCAGGGAACATTTTAAGGCTTCCTGATGGGCTAAAAAGAGAGGTAGAGACAGAGGTTCTAGAAGTTATCCTCTTAGAGAAGAGACAATAAATTCCTGGGAATGACCAAGGTTTTTATTTTCCTCATGAAAAACATACACTCGGGGTTAAATGGCATTTTTACTCTTTCTCTTCTGAGAAGTATGCACATGGTTGTTCAAGTGTTGATGTTGTGGGTAAACAAAAACTAGACGACAGCCCCTCTTCCTGCCCAGGTGACCTACACAGCTGGACTCCGGTCCATCAAGAAGCAAGTGGTGAGAGTAGGAAGAAGAATCATGTCCTTTTAATGTTCTGATATTTATACTTTTTACACTGAAGAAACTTTAGGACATTCCTAGAAGAGGAAACAAGGGCCTAGAGAAAAGATGTGATTGCTGTAATCGCACAGCCAGTTACTGACAGCGTTGAGACTGGGACCCAGGTCTCCTGGCTCCTAAGTGGGTGGCTTTGCCACCACTCTGCATGCTTGCCTGCCCGGGAAAGAGGCAAGATGCTTCAGAGTTTCTGGGTTTGAATCCTTGCTCAGTCACTGGAGACCTTGTGCAAGTTATTTACCTCAGTTTCCTTCTATAAATGGAGACGGAACAGTTCCCATTTACCTGAACTCTTGTGAGATTAAATGAGAACACATAGGTAAACCGTTTAGTATAGGGCCTGGTACATAGTACTCAAATGTCGGACACTACTATATTAGTATTTGCCCACCTTTCCCCGTAAATTAGATAGATATGGGAGAATGGTGGAATGGCCACAAAGCCCCTGTGCCTGACATTAAAGAATACAATTTTTAATCAGCAGCTGAAAAACAAATGTTTAAAGGCTCTCAGGAATTATGCTAATGACCTCCAACTATCAGCATGGAAGAGGGTGTCCAAAAATGGGGAAAATATTAAAATCATTCAGAGAACGGAAGAGAGCATTCAGATAACGTTAACTCCCATGCTTTGGGACTATTCTGGGCTCTTTATAAAACAATATTGAGAATTCTGGGAGACTGCACCCATGTCACCATCATTCAAACATGTTTTGCTTGATACCTACAATGTGTCTGATTCTATGTTAAATACCAAGAACATGAGATGAATAAGATCTAGTCACTACCCTCTAGTCTATATACTATCTGGAAAGACTGCATCTTCAAGGAATAACTAGAGCCAACTATTGGGTAATATGACTACAGTATTGGTATATTCAACAAATGTGATAGGCACTGATCCATGCTCCTGAGCTCAACTGGGGAACTACCTAGTCTCTGCTTTGCTGAAACCACGAGGGCGATTGAGGCAATAGTAGAGTCACATGCAACATGGTAGAAGAGAGAAGGAGACCAGTGAACTGTCTGGAAGGATGGTGAGGGGTTTACTGGATAGCTAGGGGTAGGCGTGGAGAAATGGGATATGAAAAAGACAGAGTTAAAGCACTAATTTCGGTTCACAGGAATGATAATTCTAGTTTTATTTTTAAGACAAACGCAGCTTCCATGGGTCTTGGAAAATTATGCTGAAACAGCTAAGAACTGCACTGCTTCAAGTAGCACTTACAGAAAATGTGAATGTCACGCAGTAGATTGCCCAGCTGCGACCCAGGACACCCATGGGGAGAAGGAGCAGGAAAAAGATGTCATCCTACAAGTGTCACTCCTCTGACCGTAACTGCTGAGAACAGCCTGAGTCCTCTTCGGACAGGCAGCCACATGTTCATGCTCAGGCTCTTTCTCAGAGCGACTGTTAGACTCCTCCATCTCCACAACAGAAAATCAAAAGTGGCCATTTCTAAAGTAATTGCACGGTCCCAGCCATGTGCCCTCCCGCCTTCTTTACTGAGTATCATTCACTGCGGACTGGACTCGCCCCCCTTCCTCAACTGGAGGCTTGCATATGTAATTATATCAAATGATGTGTTTGTTTCTATCTCCGAACCACATTCAAACGCCTGCCCGTGATTTATCTTTGAAATTCAATTTTGTCATGTCAGTCCCCAATTTACTGTGCCCAATGGGTCTGCAGTTTACATGCGTGATGTACATGCCTGTCTCCTGCAGAGATTGCAATGAGGTTGCCTTCCACGGTGATGAATCACAGCAGTTGCAGAGGGAGGTTGCTCTCCTTTATCCTTTTTCCTTTTCTAAAGCCCAACTGCCTTCTGCTACAACAAAGTTGCTAAAAATGAAGATGCAGCTTTGGTGATTTCGACTAATTCCTCTGGACTGTGAGGGATGGCTCACTGCATTCCTTTCTGACGGTAAAATACATGGTGCTGCTGAAGCATCATAGCTCATCCTATGTGTGTTCCCTTAGTCCAGCGATTTTCAACCGGTGGGCTGCAAGAATATTTAAAATATACAATACCTGACTATTTAGTCAGGGACACTGACCTCTTTTCCCCTAGATTGTCAAATAAAAGAAATGACAACAGTCAACACAACATTAACCGTTAGTGTGAATGCCCTGTCTTGGACCATAAATATATAGGTCATATAATAGAGTTGCATCTTATTGGCCCTGCTGCATAATAAGGTTGCATCTCATTGGTTAATTCTTGGTACCGGAAATCCTTATATACATGTATAGGCACCTGATTTTTTTGAAAAGTTACTTTGGAGCAAAAAGGGGAAGTAATTAATATCATTTTTATTTCTGTTGTTACTATTATCATTTGTAAATCAATCAAATTATACCTTTTTTGCCAGCTTGGAAAAAAATATTTTTTTTGGTGTGCCACGGAAATTTAGTAATTAGTTTATGCGTGCCATGAGATGAAAAAGTTTGAAAATCACTGCTTTAGAAGGAAGAAAGCTTTTGCCCGTTTTTGGCTTAGTTGGCCCTGGCTTGAGGATTATTTTTATCAGTGCGATAACTACCAGTTGTGGCTTTAACCCAAAATGTTTTGTTCATTATTGTTATGCTCCAGATCTCCATGGACAAACCTGATCACTCTCTTCCTTCCAACCCCTCTTCATGCCTGATTCCTAAATAACTCACTCACCCCATCATCCATTCACCAAGTATTTTGAAATGTCTGTCTTTTCCAACTAGAAAGACTTGTTAAAATCTAAAAGACAGAGTTGTGGTTCCCTATTGATGTATAATTATATAAAACTAGAGGCCTGGCGCACGAAATTCTTGCACAGGTACGGTCCCTAGGCTTGGCCTATGATCAGGGCCATCTTCCCCAGCTGCCCGCAGCCAGCCCTGCCCCCCGCCACCACCCACCCCTGGTTCCCCTAGTGTTTATATAATAAAACACTGAAAACTCACATTCAAACAGCTGTGAAATGATGAGTATACTGTTTACATTTATAATTCCGGTTCAATGAGTTGGCGTTTTTTAAGGAAATGGTTAAAACCCTTAAAAATTCAAGTCTATAATTTGAGTATTTTCATTACCCACCCCCCAAAGAAACATTGTGCCCATTAGTAGTCAATCCCTGTCCGAAAGCTGACCTCATCTGATTTCCTACCAATTAGACACTTTTATCTTATTTCTGTGAAAATAAAGGCAATACAAACCTAGAGACCTGAAGTCCACAGAGGCTGTCCTGCCTTTCTTCCAAGCACAGATGTTGTTTGCCTTTCTCACAGCCCTAGGTTCACTGTTGTGTATGCTGTTTCAGACTTTTCAGGAAGCCTGTAGCTTCCTCTGTTGGCTGATAAATATGTGAAAAACACATCTTGGTGAAGGTATACAGATGGGAAGGGAGTCACTGCTCTCTCAGTTACACATGCACTTTGTTAAAATGTGTGACCCTCCTAAAAAATTACCCTAAGAATGATCAGGGGTGGAAGCTGGCCTCTTCCCTGGGCCCCGTTACACCACAGTGGGCTGTGAAAATCTGCGAGTAGGACCTGAAATGACATGAGTGCCCTCAGGGGAACAGAAGGCAAAGGGCTCCTGAAGAGCAGCAGGCAGGCAGCAGAGTGGAAGTGACAGCCCTTCACCCATTCAGAGCCTCAATACAACAAGTATTTCTCATTCCCACTGTGACCCTTCACAGAGGATGCTCCCGGAAGAGGTGAAAGCCCCCTGCCCCCTTTTGAGAAGACAGTGACTTCTCACTTGGAAAGAGCCTCTGTGACATATGACCTTATAGGATAGACTAGCCTGAAAATGGAGGCATCGTATTGGTGTGTTAGACATCCACTGGTGTGACCACATCGACCCATAGTCAACATGAACCAGGGAGCTGTGCTCCCTTTTATTCCTCTTTTATCACCCCACCCACTAGTGCACTCACACATCATCTCCATCTCCCCCTTGCTCACCCCCAGGCACACACTGAGCCCGATCATCTGCTCCAGATGCTGAAGCAGCTCAGTATACGCCCATCCTGCATGTGGCTGAGCAGAAACACTAATATCAATAAAGAATCATAGTGAGATTCAGCAAAGGGTTGTGGGATGATGTAAACCTTCTCTTAGAATCAGTGGGCCTTCTCAGGCATCACCCCAAGAGATTCAGATGCAGTAAATGGGGGTTGGAGTGGGACATAGAATCTAATTGTTGAGTTTCCCTGGGAGTTCTTTTGGGGAGCTGGAAAAGAGAAGTTACTGATTCTCTCCCTTACAATTCCTGATAACAGTCTTCTCTCCACAATCTTGAACAGTTGCTCATCTTTGTATCTGAGAGTGAGGAGGATGTCACCATTCACAGAGAGGACCTCAATCAATGGCTTCAAATAAATGTTCAAGGCACCCACATTCTGCCCACCATCATAGACTTTCCTTACACACTAAGCCAGTGATGGCGAACCTATGACACGCGTGTCAGAGGTGACACGCGAACTCATTTTTTTGGTTGATTTTTCTTTGTTAAATGGCATTTAAATATATAAAATAAATATCAAAAATATAAATCTTTGTTTTACTGTGGTTGCAAATATCAAAAAATTTCTATATGTGACACGGCACCAGAGTTAAGTTAGGGTTTTTCAAAATGCTGACACGCCGAGCTCAAAAGGTTCGCCATCACTGCACTAAGCAGTACCCTCCCAAGCAAACATTCTAAGTCTGTAGTAAAACTGAAGATTAAAATATAAATAATCTCTCTCTTCCACATCAATTTTTGTCAACTGAGCATTAATGAAGTTCCCATTCTTTGTTTTAGGCCACGAGCTAGGTGGGCTTATGAATGAAAAGGCAGGCCCTTCCCATGAAGGAACTGGGTCAACTTGTCTGTTGGGGAAATGCAGACATATGAGCAAAGGATGATCGTAGAGGGCAAAGAACAATGGTGGTGGAGGATACCGTTCTGTTGGGACATGTCACATGGGCACTTACCCTGGCTAACACCTGAGCTAACAGCTGATCTACATTTGAAGTCAGTGGGTGAAGTAGTGGAGTGGGACACATTCCAGGAAGAATTCACAGAAAGGCAGGTCATTTGTGCCATGGTAACATAGATTTCCCTTCATAGGAGTGTAGACAGGTGAGAAAGGAGGGGAGGGGAGTGGCTTGTAAAGAGCCCTGCTCCTCCCAGTGGGATTTTATTTTGAAGGCCATTTAACCGCCTGGGGCCTCTTCTTGGCTTTCTCTAAAGCCTACCACGTACTCCCACCCACCACCTCTGTGTAAAATAAAAGCTGGAGGTCATGAGATCCTCAGCCAACCTCAGTAGGAGAGCTTTTCCTTATTCCACATACTTTGCCAACCTTGGGCGTGAGCTTTTCATGGGGTTTTACTCTGGGCGGCAATTTCCTGTCAGTCAGCATATATCATGAAAACAGCCCCATCCATAAGTCTCTTGTCTTCAGGGACATTGCAGAATCAAGAAACGGAATGTAAGTTTGACCTCCTAATTGCCATTTGACAATAATAATAACAAAACCTGCAAGAGACAAATTGGTGCAATAAGCTGGGTGGCTGGAGCTTTTGCCTTCTCATTCCCTTTGCTTTGTCTTTATACTCAAATGGGAGATTCATTTATGAGAAACACCATTCAAAGGAAAGATAGGTATTTCCCAGGTGGGACTTATTTTGTGTGAAGATTTAAACACATAATAAATGATAAAATTACAGTATGAAATCTTAGGTATGTGAGTTATTAAATTTGCAATAACCTGTGTACAATAGTTATTACAGAAATAACCTTCTTTGTCAAGTTTAACAAAAAAAAACATTATAAGCATAAAAAAGTTAAATAAGAAAGTGCTGTTTCATAGCCTGAATCTAATCTCCATCAACAACATATTAATTGTTCAAGAACTCTAAACTCTTTAATGAGGTTCCTACTGTATAATTTTAATCATATGCAAATAAATCATTGAAATTCCTTCTTATCAGAAAAACAATGGTTCTTCAGTGAGTTTTTATGTCCCCAAAGTGATTACATTACCTGAGGTAAGCAAAACCCCAACACAGTTTTCAGGTTTTCTTGGTAAATGTTATTTTGCTTTAAGAATAATTATGGTGTATCTCAGTGGTTAGAGCTGTCAGCCCTCACACTGAAGGATCATGAGTTCGATTCCTGGTCAAGGGCAGGTACCTGGGTTGCAGGTTCAATCTTCAGCCCCTGGTCAGGTGTATGCAGGAGGCAACCCATCCATGTATGTCTCTCTCTCTCCTCCTTCCTCCCTCCCTTCCACTCTCTCTAAAAATCGATGGAAAAAATATCCTCGGGTGAGGATTAACCTAAAAATAACAGAATAATTCTGAAGATTCCTAAACTGCTTATCCGGAAATAAAACAAGGAAGAATTCTGAGACCATCTTATTGCCACTGGGACTGGAAAGTTACAGTTCCTCATCACTTCTGCTTTTTCTTTAACTGGACTTATTTCTCTCCCTCCATACCCCAGATATTTAAAAGTCAAATATTCTCATTTCTACACAGGTCTGATTACAACAACTTCAAGGAAACTGGATCGAGAACAACAGGCAGAACATTTTCTGGAGGTAAGCGCATAGAGGGAACTGACATTCATTAAAACTCACTTTCACTGAACTTCTTTAACCTTCCACATAAATTATAACTTTACTATCTTTGATCACTGGCCTACACAGTGAAGGTGTTTACCTAGGGCTGACTGGTCCTGAACTTGGAGATTTCTCGTACATTGCTCTGTACGCACACCTGCGTGCCCAGCAAGGGAGGCAGAGCAGACTTTGCATTCTGCTGAAAACAAGCAGATGCATGGATGTCTCTTCCTTGACTTCAGGCTCCTTGGTCAACTATAGGAAAAGAAAGTTCAGGAACAGAGCCCTCTGAGCCTCAGCTGTAGAGCGAAAAGGAGCAGAATGCTGCCCTGAGAGTGAAGTGCATCATTTGTGAAGCGCCTGGCTTTGTTCCTCTTTTATTTTTTCCCCTGGAAGAGATTTGAGGAAGGAAAGGCTGCGAGTTGATTCACTGCCCGAGATGACTTTTCTGAAACTATAAAATGCACTCCTATAATTCATTAAGACAGAAACAGCAGAATTATAAACTATAAGAACATTATTTCTGGATGGGAAAAAGAAACACCAGAAGGGGAAAGATGGAAAAATAGGCATGAAAGAACTTTGTGGAACAGTCTTTCTGTACATATCTCAAGTATGTTTATTGGGAAGCTTGAAGTCCAAGGTGTATGTGCGACATTGTGATTTAAGTATGATTGTCTGGTACGGAACAGATGACAATGCTTAGAAGTTAGGGGTTTGTGAGGTGTTGCAATGAGTCTATGCTTTTAAGATGATCTGTTAGGGTTTAAGAAACACTGGAATTCACAGGTCCTCTTGGCATACACACATGCACACACACGCACACACACACACTCACACACACGTGCACACCCCTCCAATCCCTGCTGTTCTCCTTTAAATCAGTTCACTTGTAATGACATATAAAGAACAGTGGACTAGGAATCAGTGCCCTTGGGTCCCAGAACTACACTGCCATGATTGGCGTGAAGTCTCTGAAGCTGTTTCATTGCCCTGGACCTCGGTTTCCCCTACTGTGAAATGTGACAAATAATTACTACTCCGTATACCTCAAAGCATCGCTATTAGGATCAAATCTTACATTCTTATATCACAGTATGTTTAAAGCTCTTAAAGCATAATGTACATAATAAAGGGTCATTATGATGATGATGCAGCATCCTGATAACCCTTTTAAAACATTGTAATCATCTTTTAAGATGAAAGACTCCAGGCTGCCAAAAAATAGTAATTCTAATTTTTTTTCAAAATTACACTAATGGGCTATGGTATGTACCTGGTCCAGAATTAGAGAACGTTTGCCAGAACAGTAACACTTTATATTGTCTTGTGCTCCTTGCCTTTGCAGCAGAGTCCAGGATTCCTGGGGAGGCTGAGTTCTCAAATAGTGGAACCCATTACCTCCTTAAAGGGAAATGAGGGGGGGGCCTCTCATTTGCTGGGGAATCTGCCTGAGATCACTTACTGTCTTGTCCCTGGAAAGGTGGTGTATTCAGGGTGTGTGTGTGCACAGTGTGACTGTAGAGAAAAACACAGGAGTGTTTTCCAGGCATGTTAGTATACATTCTTTACAGACTTTCCTCAATACTGACCAAACATTCTGGTTCTTTAGACAGACATGATGGATCTGGCCCATCATGTCTTAGTGTCTGGTATCATCTGCCTAACGAAGTAGTGTAGTCAAGCAATTAACCTCAGAGAGCTGTTGGGAGAATCAAATATGAAATCTGTGTCAAACATCCAGTCCAATATCTGGTGCTAAGCAGGTGCTCAGTAAAGTATAGTTATAATCACTGTGATTTTAATTATTATCATATCCTATATAATAAAACCCTAATATGCAAATTGACCAAATGGAGGAACGGCCAGTCGCTATGATGAGCACTGACCACCAGGGGGCAGACACTCAACGCAGGAGCTGCCCCCTGCTAGTCAGTGCGCTCCCACAGCGGGAGTGCCGCTCGGCCATAAGCCGGGCTCATGGCTGGTGAGCACAGTGGCGGTGGTGGGAGCCTCTCCCGTCTCCGCGGCAGTGCTAAGGACCCCTCAGGGGATGTCCAACTGCTGGCTTAGGCCCGCTTGGCACAGGCCAGGCTGAGGGGATCCTTCCCCTCCCCCCAGTGCATGAATGTCATGCACCAGGCCTCTAGTATTGTCATAATACCTGAGCCTTCTTAAAGATCTGACTCATCTCCACATTCCAAGATGATAGTAGCTCCAGGCACTGGAATGCAGAAGGAGCCCAGGCAGCAACCTCTGGACTCTGCTGTGTTGTAGGGGCTTCCCTATGTGCTAGGGATACAGAGTGAACATGAAGGATGGGAAAACACGTGATAAAGAAAGAAATGCTATGAGTTCAGCTACAAGTCTCTAAGGCCACTCAAAGAAGTTTCCATGGTAGTGCCTGAAAGTGGGGTTTGGTGTAGTCAATGTTCAATAGGCTGGCTAGGAGGACCTCTTTAAGGAGATAGCAACTTGGTGACATGAAGCCAAGATTCTACTCAAGGCCAGTATGACTACCAAGGCCAGAGTGATTAAGGGTAGAAAGGTGGAGGAGGGGGGTAAATGTGGTAGTATATCAAGTTGAAGAAAGCAACCAGGGCTGTAGTAACGGTTCTGAATTATTTCTGAGTGCAGTGACAAGTCATTAAGGTGGCGTGATATACCATTGCCAGTGTAAGAGGTAGATGGCTGCTCTGCTGGGCAGACAGGATGGGGCAGGGCACAAGTAGTGGGGTCTTTTCGTGGGAGCCAGAGATGATGGAGGTTTGGATGAGCATTGTTAAAAAAAATGATGAGCCCTAACCGGTTTGGCTCAGTGGAAGAGCGACGGCCTGTGGACTGAAGGGTCCCAAGTTCGATTCCGGTAAAGGGCATGTACCTTGGTTGCAGGCACATCCCCAGTAAGGGGTGTGCAGGAGGCAGCTGATCAATGTTTCTCTCCCATCGATGTTTCTAACTCTATCCCTCCCCCTTCCTCTCTATAAAAAAAATCGATAAAATATATATATTTTTTAAATGATGAGAGAATACTATTTAGGTGATAGAAACACACTTTATTTAACACTTCATGGAGTGGACTGTCTCCATTTAGAGAACTGCAAAGCGGGGATGAAGGCAGGGTGCCTTAATAGAATAAAGAATAAAGAGCAAGGAAGAGAAAAAGGAAATATCTCATCAGCTGGGACCACATAGTCAGCTTTGCTTGGGGTGAGAAGGCACAGGGTTGGGCTGGCGGTTGGGCGTGGCTGACTGGGTATGCTGCATTTCTGGTCAAGCAGAGCATTGACAGGGTCAGAAACGTTACCTGTTTCAGTTTTTGACCTGGCACCCTGGACAGGAGCACTTCCATGCTGGGCCTAGAAAGTTATTTCAACAGGGTGAAGGCAGTGGTTCAAAGGGAACTTGTCTAATACAAATCCCTCATGATTCTGGCCAAGAAGCAGCACACTGGCCTTCCTGAGTTGTCAGAATGGAGATTTTTAAAACTAGGTCATTTGAGCCAAACTAACTTGTCTTCTGCGTGCTTCCAGGGATCCTCTCCTGCTGCGGAAACAACTTAAATCTCTCTCTCTCTCTCTCTCTCTCTCTCTCTCTCTCTCTCTCATATAATTCTAGGCCACATTGCTTTTTTACAGATAACATTGCTGTGACAATCTGAAGGACATTCATATCTTTTCTTTAAATTTAAATGTTTTCATTGATTTTTAGAGGGGGGGGAAGGAGAGGGAGAGAGAGAGAGAGAGAGAGAGAGAGAGAGAGAGAGAGAGAGGAAAGGAGAGGGAGGAAAAGAAAGAAAAACATCAATGATAAGAGAGAATCATTGATTGGCTGCCTCCGGAAAGCCCTTTACTTGGGATCAAGCCTGCAACCCAGGTATGTGCCCTGACCAGAAATCTAAACCAGTGACCTCTGGGGGCCATGGGGATGATGCTCAACCTTACTTAGCCACACCAGCCAGGGGACATTTTATTTTTTCTGAAATGGATCAATGGGAAAGAATATCAGTTTAACTCAGTCCTGCAAAAATACATACATACATGCATACCATACATACATAATATACCCATATATATCCCAATATAATAAAGGCTAATATGCTAAGTGTCCAGTCCACCCATTCAACTAAATCAAAGTGTAATATGCTAATGATACACTAAGGCCGCTCAACCGCTCGCTATGATGTGCACTGACCACCAGGGGGCAGACGCTCCAACCGGTAGGTTAGCTTGCTGCTGGGGTCCAGCTGATCGGGACTGAGCAAGATGGGCCGGACACTCCCTGGAGCCCTCCCACAGTCCCTCCCCGGCTGGCCAACCTCCCATGTCTCTCCCCAGCCCCAATTGTGCACTGGTGGGATCCCTCGGGCTGGTCTGCTCCCTCACAATCTGGGCTGAGGGACTTCCCCCCCCCCCCCCGCAAGTGTACGAATTTCGTGCACTGGGCCTCCCGGGGGGATATATATATATATATATATATATATATATATATATATATATATCCTCCAGATTAGTGTTCTGTACTGTACACATGTTTTTATATCTGCTGATACATGTGTCATTTGTAAGTACTATGTGGGGGTGATTAACCTCCTGGAGAGCCTTTAATTGCTAAGATAACCCTATGCTCCTCTTAAACTCCTATTAACCTCTGGCTCTATTTTATATTTCTCCATCCCAATAAAATTAAATTTCTCTTCTTGAAAGGAGTCATTTAGAATCTGACCTGGCAGGTGCTCTTATGAATAAGTAACCAGGAGGACATTAATGATTTGTTTGTAGTTTTCAGTCCTCATGATAGCAGGCACTTTTTACACTGCTGGGTGTCTGCCTGTACATTGATTTAAGATATGTAGCTTGACCATGTATGGGCTGTAAGGGTTTTTGAGTCTGTAAGCATTCACCTTAAATCTCTGACTATAGGAGGAAAGTTATTAACAGAATCCAAGGGACTTGTGAAAAAAGCAAGAACAAAGAACTGTAGAAAAATTCACAAGTATAGCTTACACTTCTTAGGTGAATTCTGAGCTCTAAACTCTTGCCTAATTTGGAAGTCTGTTATGTGAAAATAATTGGTCTGCTCTTCTCTCCCTCCCATAAAATGCAAAAATCTGGAATTTTCAGCTCACTTACTCAAAGTCATATACATAACTTTATAGCCAATTATGATGATAGTGGAGGTAGAAGCCTAATCCCAGCAAATAGATGCAGGAAGTTGATAATGGATGCATAAACTAAATAGTGAGTTAACATTTTAGCTTAGTGGTTGTGACTCCAGTCCTGATTACCTCATTATCGGAGATGGCAGCTGTGAAATAAAGAAATAAAGGCACTAATTCTTTCTTATAATCACTTGTACAGATTGTTTCCTCACCTCCTAAATTTAAACTCCTTGTGGGATTGAAACTTGATTTATCAAGCTAGTAAATGGAAGTGGTGTGGGAAGGCCTGGATGTTAAATTCAGGCCGGCCCGAGATGCTATTTTGGAGCTACTCACAGAGCTTAGGTAGGCCACTGGACCTCTCTGACCCCCCTTTTCCTCATCTGCAACAATGCCTAACATAGCGTTGATGTAACGAGTATATGAAATGACAGGTAAAAAGTGCTCAGGATGCTGCCTGTTAGACAGTAAGTGTTCCATGAATGGTGGTGGCTGTTGTCAGCACCAAATGTCTTTCTCATCTCTGTATTCAGAGCAGCCAGACCCATACCTGAAAAATGGGAGACACTCAATAATGCCCCGTGATTGAGCGATTAATCTAAGAGACCTTTAGTTTCCCCTAGATGAGATCATGGAGGGGGTATTAGCATACTGTAAAGTGCATGAACTCGAACTCAGACACAGAAGGAATGGAAGGGAAGGCCCTGCCTCTTTCCATTTGCTTTGATCCTCCATTTCCTCATCTGTAAAATGGAGTTAATCACCCCGACCTCATGGATGAACTACACAAAGGGCCTAGCCCACAGAGACACTACTGAGCCATCCTCTGTGCCTCCCTTTTTATGACCTCATCCCTGTTCCCCTTTTCCTCAGGAAACACCTTGTCAGTTCCCTTTCTCTTTTCAGTACTGACCCCAGGAGTATGAATAGCTTATAGCAGTTTGACTATTCTTAAAAGATATGTCCACTTAAATAACTCTATACTGCTGGCTTAATTATGTGTGAATCTTTATCTTGCTTGCTGAAAGAGTATTAGTTTGCCTCCCTTTTGATCTTGAAATGTTTCTCTGTTCAGGGCTGGATGGTTCTGATAAGAGAACAGAGAGATTATTTTATTTGCAAATCAAAAAGGATGACAAGACCCAGGAACCCGTATAAAGACAGAGGGTGAGAAATGATGTTCTGTGTGCTTATAACCTGAAGTAGCCAAGAGAATGTGATGATGTTTTATAGCGCAGTTGTTATAAGTAGCAAAACACATTATAGAGGAGTACACTAGATCTATAGGAATGTAAGTTATCTAGTCTCTGTCCCTTTCGCATACTCATCCATAACCATTATCCTGGGTAAGGGGCACCTCATATGACTGTTTTCTCTTCCTGTCTGAAATTATCATCCCTTTTTACGGTTTTATTTTCTGAGGGGAAAAAAGTACTGCCCTTTGCTAAGTTTTTATAACATTTCCTCCTTGACTTTGGATGCAAATTGATTTCTTCAGTGAGTGCACTCCTTAGTGGTTTCTTACTTTGATAAGCATCTGCTTTGGAAATGATGGTAATTTCTGGTGCTGAAAAATCGCAGGCCTATTTCAACCCATTAAGAAGTCCATATTTTGATCATTTAACTGAGATAAATGGAAGTTTCTCTCATTAGGTTCCTCTTTCTGACACCCTCAAAAACTTTGCAAGAAGTACCAGCAGGCCCTCAAAAAAAGGTGGATATATGTGCACATGAACAGCACCTGTCACAGGCTCAGGACTCAGAAGAAGAGTTGGGCATCACTTCTGCTTTCCAGAGCTCCCAAGAGAGCACAGCACCCTCTCTTCCAGGTCTCTACCTCCAGGCCCAAGCCTTTTCAAGCCTTAGTTGTTCATATCCATGTTGCATCAACTTGAATTAAGTTCATGGAAACTCATTTTTTTCCCTCCTGTCTTAAAAGCTTTATCAAATGCTTATTCTTGGCCTGGCATAGGGGTAGGCAGTAAGGTTCTGTTACCAAAGTGACTGTTTTTCTATTTGTCTTTCACACTGAGGTCTTTAAGAGACCAAACTGTTGGTTATGCCCTGACCAGTTTGGCTCAGTGGATAGAGCGTCGGCCTGCGGACTGAAGGGTCCCAGGTTCGATTCCGGTCAAGGGCATGTATCTTGGTTGTGGGCACATCTCCAGTAGGGGGTGTGCAGGAAACAGCTGACCGATATTTCTCTCTCATCAGTGTTTCTAACTCTCTAACCCTCTCCCTTCCTCTCTGTAAAAAATCAATAAAATATATTTAAAAAAAAAAACGTTGGTTATTCATGAGCTACTATAGTTAGCTGGTGTCCTGGAATCAAGGAGCTGATTTTCATTCGCATCATCCAAACTGCTTCTCTCCCATTATATAGATGCAGAAACTGAGACTGAGACAAGAGAAGAGAGAAAGGTCCAAGGTCACACCGTCACTTCATTGTAGTGCCCAGTATAGGTCTTCCTTCTTTATAGAACAGATATGGTCCTAAACATCCATCAGCATATTGAAATGTGGAAAACTGAGTCATCTTTGCCCACTGTCATTGTCTAATAGATTTACCAGGTGCTGAGGGATCAGCATACACATGTCTAGAAAGACGAGGTTTTCTCTTATTCTCTTTGGTTGTCCATTCACCACTCCCTCAGCTGCTCCTCAGCACCTACTGCTCTCTCCTTCACTGCACACCCAGCTCTGGACAGGGGATCTGTCTGCTGCTTGGAACCACCTGAGAGGATGCTGTGCCCACACTGTGAGTACCAGCTTGGACCCCAGCAGAAGAATGACTATAGACCAGATGTTATGGGCTGAATTGTACCTCCCCACAAAGTCATATGTAGATGTCCTAGTCCCTAGTACTTCACAATGGGACTTTATTTGGAGTCTTTAAAGAGGTAATTAGGCCTGGTTGGGTAGCTCAATTGATTAGAGCACCCTTCCAATACACCAAGGCTACAGGTTTGATCCCCAGTCAGGGCACATACAAGAATCAACCAATGAATGCATCAATAAGTGGGACAATGAATATTTCTCTCTCTCTCTCTCTCTCTCAAATCAATTTTAAAATTTTGTTTAAAGGTAATTAAATTAAAATCAAGCCTTTTGGTTGGGCCCTAATTCAATAGGATAGCTGTCCTTTTAAGAAACTGTAATGTGGACCAGACACATATACAAGGAAGACCATGTGAAGACAGCGGGAGAAGACAGCCATCTACAAGCCAGGGAGAGAGGCCACATAAGAAACCAACCCTGTCCACACCTTGACCTTGGGCTTTTAGCCTCCAGGATGAAAAAATGGATTTCTGTCATGTTAGCCACCCAGTTTTTACCTTCTGTTATGGCAACCCAAAGCAAACTCCTACAGCAAGCCAGATTTCATTTCCTGGCCTGGCCTGCCCCTCGCTTCTCCGCAACCATCTCACAAGGCTTCCAAAGGGTCTGAGGCAACCACAGTTACAGTCCAGGGGGATAAAACCACGATCTAAATACAGTTGTTTCCATATTCCAGGCTCCATGCTACCAGTTAAAACCTTCATGGAAGTCCCCTTCAGGGCCTGCCTTGGCTTTTAACTGCTCCAAGGGCCTGCTTTTCTGAGCGCTGCCTCCTCCACAGTCCTTACTGAGGGTTTCCTGCCCATCCTTCCCAGAAACCCTCCAGCTTTACCCAGGAGATGTGTTCTAGCTCGGGAATGAAGCTCTTCTCAGAAGTACATTTCTCTTAAGTCTGGGATCATGCCCGGAGAGGGTGTCAGCAGGGCAGTCAGACGTGGCGGTGGCAGTAGTTGTGACAGTGGCGTGTGCACACACATACGCACGCCCATTCGCATGAGGTTGTCATTCTGGTTTCTGCAGAACACTTCAGGTTGGTGCGGGCCCTGAAAAGCAATCCTTTGTGAGATCCTCCCAGCAGTGTGAATTGCAGCTGTATTTCCCAATTGGCCAAAGAGTAAATACTGAATCAGACACACACACGAATTTTTCAAGACAAATTATTAATTCTCAAAGGTACTTTGTTCAAAACAGAGAGCGTGAGATGCCCACAGGGCTGGGCAGGGAATTCAGAGGAGCAGCATGTGTGTGGTGGGGACAGAGGGGGAGGATGGCGGGTCTCACCTGCCCTTCTAAACAGGCTCAGCCAGGGGCAGGTGTGGAAACAGGTGAGCCCGGTTTCATCAGACAAAATAGCAAAGTCGGATTCACATGTCAGACCTCCTTACACTAAATGTGGACACCTCCATTTTTTAAAATGAGCCTCTGTTGTGCAACATATGATATAAAGGAAGATTTCTTTCCTGCTTCATAATGTGTAATCCTCTCACAAAATAATTCACAGGTATTATAGAATACAGTTTGTTTCTTGGCATCTCTTTTACCCATATTTTTTCACAGTGGGCCCCTTTGGACTCAGGGAAATATTAGAAATGAGCCCAGAGGTTGGAAATAGCAGCCTGTGAGGACCTGGTTCGGATCTCAGGTGGGGTGTCTTCCCACCCGCTCTGCTATGAGGCAGGGAAGGACGGGGAGTGCTGTGGGTCCTTGGATTACATAGAGTTTTCCTGGGCCTCCTGTCTGCTTTGTCTCCCCCTGGCAGTTCTTCAGTCCTAACCTTGCTTGTCTGTGTTCCTGGTTAGCCTCCAAGTTAACAATCTGCAGGCAAACACATACAGTAGGAGAATTGTCTGGAATAAATCCTTGATGCCATAAATAACCACCTCTAGTTTACCTGGTAGTGCAAGGTTGCATTTGTTTTGCTCCCCCTTGAGTCTGAATCCTAATTAGTAGAGCAACAGTAAATGAAACCCGTTCCCTTAGACCTGGGAGGGTCCTGCCATTCCCTGGCTCAGCTTGGAAATGGGAATGAGCCGGCTTTTGCACTCTGCAGTGATCATTGCTCCAGGCGGGTCACCGCTTGTTGAGCTGGGCACCAGGGCTCTGCTTTTGTGTCCACTCCTGAAAGGTTCCCGAATGGGGTGCTGTGCTGCTCCTTCCCGGGCTCATGCTGTGGGGTCCTGTGGGGAGGGAAGGAGTCGAGGAGAACCTCTTACCCTGCAGGTCTGGTCCCATAAATGGCTTATCCCTGAACTCCATTGCGAATCTCACATCCTGGACGCCAGGCTGGCTCTCCCCTGAGTGCAGCGATGCTGAACTGACCCTCCGCCCTGCGCTTCTGAAGCTCCTCTTCCCACTTTTGCCATCGTGATGCTTCCCTGGCTTATTTTGTGCAGCACACTCTCTGAGCAGCGGGATGATCTGTCCAGTCCGATTTCATTTGGGCCCTTCAGAAACCATCCACGCCTGTGCCGAACACCAGGTGTGAATGACCCAGTTGAGCACTGTAAGTGTGCCTGTGGGAAAATAAAAATGTAGCGGCAGCAGGAGCAGGACACGAGATGCCGACTCAAGTGCCTCTACTAATGAAAAGGAAAAGCTCCTTTGGCTTGCCTCCTGCGCTGCAGACAGCTTTGATCAAATGAGCTGTTGTTTCAGGACCTTTCAAGTGACTTGCTTTGGTGGTAAATTGGGGGCTACCAGCCTCATCTATTTGGTGGCAATGCTGGTTCAGTGAGATGCTGAGAGGGTTGTCAGTGAGAGGCAGATCACTGAATGGAAGATAAAGCAGGAGAGTCCCAATGTCAGAGCCAAGGAAAATAGGCCGGTATCTCGGGGCAAATACTATCAGTCCTTTCAAAACCGAGAAAACCTGTAATAAATTTGCTTATTTCATCGTTTCTATTGTAGCCATATATGTATTTTACACAGCTATTCAGTCTGACTTAGTAAGAAATAAAACATCTCCTAAAATAATGTCCTGATTATAGTAGTTCTTTCAAAGTTCACATCAATCTAAAATTTATAGCAGTCGAATCTTGTGCCGCAAGTGTAGACAGAGATGGTTAAAGCATAGGGTTGGAAGACAGACAGGCAGACTTCGCAGCTCACTAGCTGTGTCATCTTTCTTCATCCAGCTCAGTTTCTGCTTCTGTACATTAGGATAATAATACTGATAGCTTCTTTATAGGATTTTGTGAGGGTTGGCAGGTTGCATGTACATTGCACATTTAAGTGTTATAATTCCTGGCTTGCTGCAACACACTTTTAAATATGCTGATAAATCTTTTTTTTTTTTTTTTTTTTTTAAATATATTTTATTGATTTTTTACAGAGAGGAAGGGAGAGAGATAGAGAGTTAGAAACATCGATGAGAGAGAAACATCGACCAGCTGCCTCCTGCACATCTCCTACTGGGGATGTGCCCGCAACCCAGGTACATGCCCTTGACCGGAATCGAACCTGGGACTTTTCAGTCCGCAGGCCGACGCTCTATCCACTGAGCCAAACCGGTTTCGGCGTAATATGCTGATAAATCTTAAAATGGGATATGGGGTTAAGCTCTGTGCTAATGTATACTTTGCTATTATGTAATTGAGATAAAATCTACTTTTAGGATACTACTTTCAAATAAAATAGAAAGAGCTCAATATTTTGAAAGATATCTGAGTACTCATTAATCGTCCCGTTAAGAAGCTTCCTGCAGACACTTTAAATTAGGCAGCTAGTACCTCCGGAGCAGGGGCTGCTGACCAATGACACGATGTGCTGAAAGAGCAGGATGTCTTCTAACTTTCTTCATATAAAGAGGGACTTAATTTGCTCCTTTTTGTTGTTGTTGTTGTTGACACTATTACAGGTGTCCCTCTTCACACCCCCTCTTTGCCCACCTCCACCGAGCCCCTGACCCCGCTCCCCAGGCCTTCCCCACACTGATGTCTGTGTCCATGGGTTATGCATACATGTTCTTTGGCTAATCCCTTCACCATCTTTCATCCAGGCTCCTCCCTCCCCTCTGAGATCTCTCAGTCTGTTTCACGTATCCATGCCTCTTGTCTTATTTTTAAGTTGAATGCTGTGAAAACAACTTTTGGTATCCTATAGGTTACAAAATTGCTTCATTTTTCTCTTCATTGCTTGGGGACAGCCTCTTTGCCACTTGAGAATACATTTGGCCAAGTCTTATGGTTACATGTTCCATCACTACCATCAAAGGCCTTGGACCGCTGCTCATGAGGTGGAAAAGTCAGGATGTCTGCAGTTCAATTTAAAGCAGCATTATAGTCCTGCCAACAGGGAGGCAGGGCTGCCATAGATCCTCGTGGAAGGCAGGAATTGGAGACGGGCTTGTTTGGTTTCAGCTAGAGAATATGGTGGGGTTTTCTTCAGCATTTTACAACAGTGGGTGTCGTTCCATCTCTATCAGCAGTAGCCAGAACATGCTTGCTCCACCTCGCAATAAAGAATGACAAATCTCTCTGTGCAAGGCTGTGACAGACCTATGATGTGTGCTTTGATAACATGCACAAAACCATTTCCCATCTTCAAAAATGATGCTTCCAGGAGCAACTCATTTAAAAGTTCCTGTCATATCACAAGGACATCAATATGTAAGGAAGAGTGAACTCAATTTCTAACAGTTTGAAGCATGTGTATATACACCTTCCTGAAAGAGGGAAAATTAGAGTCTCTTTCAAAACTCTTCTTCTAGAAATTACATAGTGCTTAGGGTAGGAATTTTAAAACTATTTATTTCTAATTATAGGGTAATTAGAAATGGGTAACTATGATGTACCAGAAATATGTACTATAGAATACATGTTCACTGTAAAAAAAAAAAAAAAGGAGAGAAAGATAAGCAATTTTTTTCCTGTTTCTGAAAAAATGTAACACTCATAATTTCCCATGTAATAATGATCAATTTTTACATTTTGGAATATAAACTTTCAAAACTTCCCTTTGCATTTGTGTATATAAGCTCACACATTACTTATGATCCTGCATAAAATTAGTCAAAAAGATTGAAATAATGCTCTGTATATTGTTTTGTAACCCCTTCTTTTGCATTTATCAATTTATTTTTTGGCGTTTTTTATATTAACAAATTCACATTCAGTTTGTTAGTTTTTCAGTAGCGTGAGATTACATGCGGTAGGGTTTTTAATGATCTTACGTGATGAATGGTCTGTCACTTATTCTGGAAGATTGTGTGGATACAGCCCAGTCCCCCATTCACACTCTGCAGTGGGTTCGGTGCCCACTTCCGGCCGGGTGTTTACTTACCCTCTCTTCTGCCTGTGGATCAGCTGGAAGAAAGACCCTGGACATGGTAGGATGTCATCTAACAGGTTGTATCAGACACTTGACCAGACTGCTCACAGATATGAGTGAAATTCCTTCATTTGATTGGAATTATGAAGACTTCCTTATAGGATTCACTAACCGAAAGAAACATCTCTGAAACACTTGTGGAAAAAGACTCCTGCATATTATAGCATGTCATTTGGAAAATTATATCAGAAACCTGAACATGTAACCTAAATATGGTAACATGGACAGCTAAAGGTTATACACACAATGTGAACTGCTCCCCTCTCCCACGGTAGAATATGACAGCATTGGGCAGCTATTAATATTCTACCTTATAACATTTTCTCATTGAAGGCAAAATGATTCATTGTAAGCTTCTGTTCACAAAAGTGCAAATGAACCCCACAGAATCATAAAATGTCAGCCCTAAACAGTGCCGTAGAAATCATCTATTAGATGATAGACTATTAAATCCCAAATTAAAGATCTGGATAAATATTTGCCAAATGTGGGCATGCAGGCGGCATTCAGATTTGGCATCGCTGTCTGCATTCTGTATCGGTGACAAATTGTGGTGTAAAAAGAGGGACGAGATCCAAACCAAACTGTCGCTGAGGCTTGACATGTCTTTGAGAGGGCACATATGCCTGTCCATGTTTAAAAGCCAGATCCCACAGATGATGCAAGTAGAAGGAGCAGGAAGAAGGACAGCCCCTGCGTGTGCCCATCAGTTTCAGCTTGGAGCTGTGAAGTACAAGGGCCCCTAGAGAGACTGGCGTGCACGCCAAGAATAAGTCATCTCTGCAGTCAGAGTGACTCCACTTGCAGACAACCTTGAAGCGGGGCTTTTAGTCAGGAAGGGCAAGAAAAATAACATGCTTCCACGGAATATCCTTTTTTGAGGGTAAAAATGTAAAGAAATATATAATTCATGAATATGTGTCTATTGTGAGACCGCAGATTACCAAGTCCTTAATGACTATTTTTGTTTTCCTCCTGGCACTGAGGTTATACTTATTAGACTCAAAGTAAGTATTGGCTGGATTGGATTGAAAAAAAAAATGTTTTCCCCTCCTCCCTGTTGTGGTCAGACTCCAGGAAGGAAAACATGGGTCTCAACTCAGTTACAATTAGTTCTTATCTGGGAGGAGCATTAGCTATGTAGGCCTGTGCCCAGATATTTCTACCAGCATCATATATAATGTTAGACACCTGCCAAATGGCAAAACCAGTCCAGAAACCAACCATAGAAGGCAGCACCATCCATGAGGCTGCCAGTTGGTAAGACAAATCTAACTGGTTCATTTGTCTCTACAGTTCAACTTTATTATGTCATCCACAAGGATCACTTGTTCTCAGAAGAATAGAATGTCTCTGTGGTTGCCTAATAAATGGTATTTTCTGGAGATGCCTGTATTTCCCAAGGCCAGACCCAGAATATGAGGTTGAAATGAGCACTCTGACCAGTTTACATATGACACTGCCCACTGCTTACCACTTCACACAGGTGTTCAGGCATGAGGTCTGACAGCAGATTAGGAGGACAAGCCAGTGGAAAGTACAGCTGCTGGAAGCAATAGTAGGCCCAGAGATGGACTCATAAAACCAGGAATGATGGGTGAATCTTAGAGAAGGGAGTTGCCCTGGACTGCCACAACCCAGGTTTGGAGTCAGAGTTCAAAACCACAAAGAATTATAATAAAAGGGAAAGCATTGTTCCCACTGCTTTACTGTTCTCTTCTTGATTGTCATACATTTCAATGGCATCCAGATGTTCCATTATTTTAGCTATCAACTTGGGAAATTACATTATAGTTACTTTCAAAGTTGTCAGAACACTAAACTCAACAATGACAGTTTATAACCCATTTTCTCTAAAGTGCTTGATTTTTTTCCCCTTATAACCCTGATGGGCTGGCATTTAAATAAAGAAAGTCAGGATTCTGAAATTCAATTAGTTTTTGTATATGCAAAGTTATTCTTTGTGCTCACCCACATACATATTGGTTCTTATACATACATATTGGATGTATTGTACTTTAACTTTTCCTCTGCTGGTGTCTAGAGTTGTTAAAAATAGGGCATTTGATTCATGGTTTTATCTTTGAATATTTGCACTTTAATTTTAGACTAAACTATAAGTTATTTTGGCTTTCAAATGTATGATTTTTTTTCAGAAAATTGAAGGCGAGTATAAAAAGGCCATGATATTAATTTTGAAAACATTTATTTTGTTAGTTGACTGAAAAAACATAATGGTATGTATATCATGTTTTACAACTGATTTATTTAAGATGTCTCAGAAAACCCCATTCATAATTTCCAGTTGCAAGGGGATGAAGTTCTTCAGTGTAAGCCTACAGCATTCTTATGGTCATTTTGAAATTAGGAGACATGGCCACATTCATACATGATAACTAGAAAATCGGCCACTTTTAAATCAAACAAAAAGGGATAGACATCCTTGAGGATACTTTTGAAAAGAGACTATTTCTAACAAGTTTAGTTACAGTGTCTGTTCCTAAAGCAAATGAATGAGCGAGTCCTTATAAGACCATTGCTGTTGCTTTTTCTGTGGAGGCTGCTTGTATTATCTGTCTATATGGTACTTAGCATCCTATTGAACTCGATAAATATGCAGTGGTGATCATATTATTGCTCAGAACTCACTTAGCACTTTTGCATCTTTTGAGTGTCATGATGTGCTGCCTACAAGGTGCAGGGAATTTTAATTTAATGCCCATTCTGGGGCTTAGAGCTTGGAAGTGTAATGACCCATGTAAGATAATCCTCCACTCTAGCAGGACATTTTTGGAGCAAAGCCATGGGGTTGACCAAGAATTCATTAAAAAGCGGAGAAACTTTACTTCCCACACTAAAATTCAGGAGCTCAGTGTACCGGCTTTTCCAACCTCTGTCCTCTAAGCCATCCACATAATAATCCCCCAACACACAAAAAAAGAGAAATAGAGAAAAATTGAGTAGGTCTATGGTAATTAAATAGTTCTGACCAACCTCAATCGAACTGTGTCTGTCCATGGTAGAGGTTGAAATAGAAATGGAACAGGGCTGGAACAAGATTGTGTGTGTGTGTGTGTGTGTGTGTGTTTAAGTCAGGATAACCAAATTTGTCCCTCAGCCTAATTCGGCTATCAGTAGACTTTGGAATATCTGTCAGTTTGCATATGTATAGTATATTTCTCTTATGAAATTCAATTTTCCTTTTGGCTTAATACAAACTATCCACAGAGAGTTTTGATACCCATAATGTTCTTGGTACCTGCCACAGTACCTGGCATCTAATAGGCACTCTAGAAATATTTAGCTGAATGAATGAATGATTCATGAAGGAAAATTCCCAGCTGTTCTAAAAATCAGGGTCTTGGTTATTTTATGGCTTTTTTTAAAAGAGAAAAGTGTTGGGGTTACCTGACAAAGTCCTTAACTTTTCCTTGTATCTCATTTGGGATTATAGGGCAATGAGCTAAAAATCTAATTTATCAATAATGTAATAAAATGCTGTGGGGATATTTAATTTGATATTAAATCTATGTAAATAGTTATTTGTGAGAATAGGCAAATATTTGGTGTGAGATTTGGTTAACAGACCATAGCTAATACAATCTATATATATGAAATCCTAATATGCAAGTAGACTGAACGGCAGAACAACCGAACAACCGGTCACTATGATGTGCGCTGACCACCAGGGGGCATGCATGGAATGTGGCAAGCATCAGCAGCAGGTGGTAGAGCGTGGAACATGGCGGGCATCGGCTGTGGTGGGACGGTGGAGCAGGTGAGCAGGAGCACCAGACCAAGGCGGGGGCGCCGGTCGCTGTCTTCGGGTCAAGCCTCTGGTGGTTATTGAAAATTCTTTGCTCTCATGTGCTGTGGTCCCGCCAGGTGCTCACACCTGCTGTCAGCACCAGCCCCACTTGCACCCACTGCCAGTGCCTGGCACCAGTTCCTATTTCTCAGTGCCATCAGCCAGTGCGAGTGGCGGCTGCTGGCCCCAATCTCCCCTCAGGGTTTCTCTACCTCCCCCTGCTCCTGAGGGGCCATCTGGGCCGGTAGCTGCCTCTCACACCTGCTGCCAGCAACGGCCCCACTCGCACCCACTGCTGGCGCCGGAGCCGCCACTCGCACCCGTTGCCGGTGCCCAGCACCGGTCCTGATCGCTCAGCGCCGTCAGTGGGTGCAAGCCGCAGCTGTCGGCCCAAATTGCCCCTGAGGGCTTCTCTACCTCCCCCTGCTCCTGAGGGGTGATCAGGGCAGCAGCAGCCGCTTGCACCCGCTGACGGCACTGGCCCTGCTTGCACTCAATGCTGGCACCGGTCCCAATTGCTCCACGCTGTCAGCACATGGGAGTGGTGGCAGCGGGAGCGGGGCTGCTGGCAGACCAGACTGGACCAGAACCGTGGTGGGAGGGGCCAGGCAGGGGTGTGGAGGATGTGCTGAGACCCACCCCTGTGCCCACCACAGCCTCATGGCCCATGAGTTCAAGGTGCATGAATTTATGCACTGGGCCCCTAGTAAATAAGTAACTACAGATACATATATGCACACTCACACATACATACACATGCTTACTTCCAACACATAAAACATAGTGATTAGACTCAAGGTTGCTCTTAAACAGTTGGGACACCAGAATAACACAATTAATGCAATAATTAACCGTAGGACAGAATGTAATCACATTATGTGTCCAATTGTGAGAAACAATGTGTATGTCCTGTAAGAATTAAGGGCTAGACTTACCAAGGGGGACTTCATGGAAGATTTGAGACTTGATCTGGCCTTGGATAAGAAGAGGAGCCCTGTAAAATAAGAGGACATGTATGATCCAAGTATGCAGGGATGGATATGGCACCCTTGGGAGACTGAGTAGAGTGGCCTAAATGCCAAGGGAAATAGGATTTGGAGATAGGTGTGGGGGTGGAGAGAATGAGGTAGTAGTTTTGACCATAGGAAATACAGAGCAATGAAAGGTTATTGAGCAGAATGGTGACATGATGGAAGTTGTATATAAAGATAATTTATTGGTATCTAGTGAAAGGGGGCTTTGGAGTAAGAAAGGGACTGAGAGCAAACCAGCCAGTTAAGAAAGAGCAGATCCAGGTATTAGGGGAATGCTACCCAATCGCACACAAGTGGGGACGTTGGTAAGATGAAAGAGACATGGGGAAATGTGCAAAACTTGGGGACTGAATGAGAGACTCAAGGGAGGCACAAGGGTAGTTATTTCCCACAGTTGTCAGAAGCTAATATTCAGCAGCCGACCTATAAAGACCTCGTAAGTGTGCTTGGCTTCATCCGTGATTCTTCCTAAATGAAGTGAGGTGCTCATCATGCCGATTGCTAACTGTTTAAGTATCTATTTTTCATTCACCATCAGAATATGACCTCAGGATTGGTCTACTCTTGTCTTCTGCAAAAAAAGAAGCCCTTTTAGCATATTTTCTGGGGGGTGGATAGAAAGAAAAATGTTTCTTCTTTTTTGTTGTAAATACTAGTATACGTGTATTTTAGTTTTACTCATTTCCATAAAGTTCTTGACTCTGCATGTTGCAACCACTCTGGCCACTGCATTGTTTCTCACACAGGCGAGTTTGACTTAGAGTCCACGTATTTTAATTTTCTTCTTCACTGAATGTGTACTTGGGAGGTGACCATGAGGAGGAGGCAGTTCACTCACCAGGGCCTCTTTGTCTGATAAATCCATCATCCCACCTGAATCACAATGGTGTAGAGATGGACTCTAGAGAGATTCTGTAGGGAAAGGAGGGAGGCTTCCCTTCTAATGTTCTCTAAGAGAATGGAAACCAATGGAACATTTGTAAAGCTGGGAGAAACCCATTGTTACCGGCTGCAAAATGCCTGGGTCTTGGTTCAAGCTGACCAAGGTGTTTTGAATCAAGATTCTGACATTTATTTGTTGAATGATAATAGAGCAAATTTGTAATCTATGATAGTTTTCAGTATCCTCATCTGTTAAATGGGGAAGATAATAGCACCTCATTAGGTGGTTTTAACTGCTGTGTGGAGAGCATATGTAGAGAGACTAGCAGAATGCTTTGCCAATAGCAATATATCAACTATTGTTAATTTCCTTCTTCAAGGCAAAAACAAGGCATGTTTCATTGTCCCCAGTACCTAGCAGAGCCCTAGCATAGTCAGTGAATATTTTGCTCAATGGATGCAAAAGCCAAAGGGCATTTTAAGGACTAGGGAAAGCAGCAGTATCTATAAATATACCTGTTTGCCTTACACTGGAGGCATCTTTTCAGCACTTCGGCTAACATACATCCTTGCTGACATGCAAGTGTGTGTATTGCTCTTGTACTTCTGAAGGTGAGCCATTTTATTCCCTCTCACAGGTCTGTCAGGAGGCTCAGATGACTCACCCTCCTACAGATCAGGTGGCCAATTATGTTATTAGAAAGTAGAAGTATGTGGAATGGCTTTGTCAGCCACCGGACTGCAGACCTAGGTTTGATCCTGCTGTGTTTAAAATGACTGAAAAATGTGAATGATATGATGTATGGACATATATAGAAGAGTTTTTAAAAAAATATTTTATGGCAGACTTTATTTTTACTCCTATGGTTCAGCTATTACATTGTTCTTAATATAAAATTGATTTTAGTTCATTTCTACAACCATTCCTTCAGTGCCTAGGACATGCGGTTTCTGTGTTCAGTGTGACAGGGACATTATAATGAAAAGGGTGAACTGGATGATGCTGAACTGGATTCAGCTAGATAACCAAGATGAACTGTCACAATGACCACACATTTTTGTAGTTTCTCCCATCAAGAGGTAGAGCCTTGGCTTGGTGACTTGCTGCGATCAAGCATCAGTCGTATCCAGCGGAAAAAACATGTACAATTTCTGAGCCAGGACCCCCAAAGATATTGCTTCTGTTCCAACTGTGCTTATTAATCCTGAGACTTTGCCCTGTTTTCATGATGGGGTCAGTCCTCAGAGGTGAGATGGACCCTCCTACCAAATTTTGGGTTGAATGTCTAGACATGATGCCACACATTCACCAAGAGGTTATGAAGGGTTCGTTACTGGAATAATTCACTTTCTGGAGAAAGCAGACTAAACTCTCAAGCTAGTCCGAAAATGGCTTGAGAAAGTAGGGAAAGGAGACTGGCGTGGGGTTGCGTGTGCTTGGGGCTGGGGCTGAAGTGAGTGTTCCTGCTTGGAGCTGCTGCTGATGTGGTTTGCACTTCTTACCAGCATGAAGGTGGGAGTACCTGAGCTTTCTCCTCTACTTGCCCAGATGTGGAGCAAAGAGAGAAGAGCATGTGGTGGGGCCTGAAAGCTGTTAGCAGTCAGAAAAATGGAGTCGGACCCTTTCTTAATCTTTATTGCAAGTGTCTTCGTAGCACTTAGCACCTCAAAGTATATTTTTTAAATGTTTACCTATTTTTTATTAATTTCTCTACCCTCTCTACAGATTATAAACTGCATAATGGTTGAGACCAAATCTATATTGTTCTCCATCGAATCTCCAGCCTCTAGATTAGTACCTGACACCCAGTAGGTGCTCAGTAAATATTTGCGTATGAATGAACTTCTACAAGTGAACATTAGTTTCTCTGTACTCAATCCTAATGCTTAGCAAACCCATCAGAGAACAGGTGCACTGAAGGTAAATTGTAATGATCTTAAGTTTGAGTGGCTTGCGCTGCCTCTCCTATAAGTTGAAACCCCCAAAGGAATGGCTGGGGAATGTTAGCCTTTGCGTCTTCTCTATGCTTTGAGCTATATCTTTCGTATCAAGTCAGATTGCCAGAAAACCATGTACATGGATCAAGTTACACTGGCTTCCCATGGAAATATTTTTACAGCATTATATTCTTGATTTTTATTGACATTATTGTACTACACAGTTATGTCCACCTGTCTCTGAATATTTTGTAAAGATGCTGCTCAGAACAATGTCCTTTAAGTCATTCACTAGGAAAGAAACATGCAACAGGATCTCCAAGTTTAGAGCTGGGGCTTGGGAAATTTCCTCCTTTATTACATTAGCCATCTATTATAGAGCAACTGTTGTGCTGAACACTAGTTGCTTCCCTTAGCTTAGATTTTCTCATATTGTTATCCCTACCACACTCACACCCCTAGCTCTTGCCATTTTTTCTATATACATATAAAATTATATATATATGAGGGGCCCAGTGCACAAATTCATGCACCTTGAAAGGAACTACAGGCTGCTAGGCTGTGGTGGGCACAGGGGTAGGGTGGGTCTCAGCCCATCCTCCGCACCCCCGCCTGGCCCCTCCCACCTGCCCCCCCCCCACTGGTCCCCTGTCTGCTGGCAGCCCTGCTCCCACCACCACCACTGCTCCCACATGCTGATGGCACCGGCCCCGCTCACACTAGCTGATGATGTGGAGCTATTGGGGCCGGGGACAGCAGTGGGTGTAAATAGGGCCAGTGCCATCAGCTGGTGCAAGCAGCAGCTGCTGCCCAGATCCCCCCGCAGGAGCAGGGGGAAGTGGAGAAGGCCTCAGGGATGATCCAGGCGAGCAGCAGCAGCTCGAACCCGCTGATGGCACACGCCAGCTGCAGGTGTGAGTGGGGCCAGCACTGGCAGTGGATGCGAGCACTGGCTCTGGTGCCAGCAGCAGGTGCAAGCACCGGGTGGGACCACCGGGTGGTACCACAGTGCGTGGGAGCAAAGAATTTTCAGTAACCACCAGAGGCTCGCCCTGATGACAGTGACCAGCGCCCTGCCTTGGTCTGGCGCCTCTGCTCACCTGCTCCACCATCTCGCCGCAGCCAATGCCCTCCATCTTCCTCGTGCGCTCCCTGGTGGTCAGCAAACAGCATAGTTCAGTTGTTTGGTTGTTCCACCATTCGGTCTATTTTCATATTAGGGTTTTATATAGAGAGATAATTTTAATGATATATGTCTCTACACACACACTTTTTCTGGTAAGTCTCCTCAAGCCTACTTTATTAGTATTAGTAATTAATAAATGGACCTTCCTCCTAAGACACACTGGAAAAAGTCTGAGTGAGATTGAACTTTCCATTGTCCTTCCTCTGTTTAAGGGAAATGTAGTGGAAAGCTGAGAGTGATGCTATGAGCTTACTCCATCAGAGGTAGAGCGTTATTCACCCTTAAGTCTCCCTTAGCACAATAAATGTTGGTTGCATTACTGTTCCTTGAGTGCTTTTTTTAATACCATAAGGGCTTAATTAGTGTTATTTATGACCGGAACTTGTAGAATATAAGGGTCTAGAATTTGAAACACATCCACTTTCCAGAGATATCCCAGAGGATATCTTTAAAGTCGAATAAGAGGTTGATTTTCATCTGTATCCTCTTAGTGCTTCACATGGTGCCTATGGCTTAGGCCCTAAAAATTGTTGTGGAATATTTACTGATTGATCTCCAGGAGCACTTTAACATCTTTGAAACTATGGGATTGATTATCTTCTTTTATCTAGGACCCCGATACACTGAAAATGAAACAAGAAGCCACTGCCAATATAGTTGCTTTAACCTATAATTTAAAATGCTTTAAGATGTAATCAAATTACCTTTTCTTTAAGAAATAGGTGTACACAAGGTGAGCTACAGAGTTAGTTTCTATAAAGTAAATCTATTATCTGGCCACTTTTTGCCATACAATTAGAGATATATTTTTTATTTAAAACATGTCATGAGATACTAAACTGTGAAGCATTTAGTGAGAAAGGACTTATAATCTGACAGTATTGTACACTGGGTAAGAGAGTGGTAAAAGCGTTTCCTAATACTTTGAGAAGTCTCAGCCCTATCTAGTTTTCCCATTTTCTTCATCTCCGTTTCTAGGTTGATTCAATGCTCCAGCTTCTGGAACTTAATGAGCTCTTCTCCATCTTATTAATGGCAATTTGAAGTTATTTAATAGCCATCTAAATTCACGTAAAGTTTTTGCATATAAAAAATGAATTATTATTAACCTACACCAGGACTTCAAACTCAAAATCTATTGCACAGCTCCTTTAATGCAAATAATATTTGAACTCAGCATTTGCTATGCTCTGAGGATTCATGTGTGATAGTCCTGGATTCTAAATGCCATGGCATATCTTTAGTAACAAGCGCACAGTGCACATAGTACAATAAGGCCTACCTGAGCAAATGCAGGAAGTATGTTATTACAAGTTAAATTGGATAGTAAAGGGTCTTATCAGCTATTGTTCGAAAAATATGAAGTAAAAAGCTGTGTCCCTTTTGGGGGTGATGCAAATTGGACTTTGGTGATTGCACAGCTCTATAAATATACTAAAAAAACATTTAAGACTACTTTGGGAATGGGGTCGAAAGAAGAAAACACAAATCCGAGGCAGCAGTCTCCAGAGAAGCTCACGCTACTGATGAGACACAGCCCCGAGCAGTTATAAGAGGATGTACAGGTGCCCCCAGGGCATCCTTAGACCCCACCTTGACCTAGCCTTACAGGATTACCTTTGGGCAGTACAAGCCCATCTAGAAGAGAAGCTGGGCGGAGCCATGTGCTTCTTAAAGTCCAATTCTCAACACTTTGAGAATTCCTCTTCTGGGATCCAAACTCTGTGTGTGAGTGTATGAGTGTACCCTAAAAGTACACCCCATGATTCTCCTCCTCTGCTGCCTTTTCTGTCACTTTCTGCATGCTTTATGGACCAGAATAGTCCTTGAGCCACTATAGCTCGGTGGGTGCTTCTGGCACTGGAGAGGTGGGCTTGGAAGGGTGCTGGGAGAAAGAGAGAGGCTGCATCAGGTGGTGTAAGACCTAGAAGGAGCACGTGTTGCACTGTCAGTTCTCTGTGTGGTACACGCTGTGTTCCTAAGCCTTCCCGTCAAGAGTGTCCTTCTTCCACTTCTTCCGAATGTGAAGGATTATTTACTCCAAGAGGGAACTCTGGTGGTCCGAGGAAGAGAAGCTCCTCTAACAGCTTCTCAGCCGGATGGGGATGATGAGGCAGAAGAAAGGCAGTGGTTGGATGAGGAAAACAATCACACGTAAGCACCCGAATTTCCTGAGTTCACCACTAGACTCCAAGAAGCTAGCAATGCCCTGGGGGCAGTGTATTTCCTAAGCTTACCTGGAGTACCCCAAGGGATGAGTACTGGATAGCAATGAATCGTTTTCTGAAATCTAAAACCCTCAACAACATATTTCTACTGCTCAGGAGTTCTGCTTCCATCACTTGTGACTTCATTCAGCCAGTTGTCCATTGCACTGATGACTCCTCAGATGCTGGTATGGAATATGAGCTTTGAAAATAGTGTGAATTAATTACTGGGGCCGAGTGCCGATATTTTCTCAAGGAAAACAAGCTTATTGGTATTTCTCAGAGGGACTGCTCACAAGGCTATGATCATATTTCTAAACAAAGGGATGAGATTTTCAGATGTATACAAGACTTCTTGAAGAAACACAGATAGTATAAATTCTTAGATGAAGACTTTGTATTGGATATATATAAAGACAGTAGGGGGGAGGTGTGGCTAATCAATTTTAATCCGTTGGGTGAAGTAACAGATTCACTGCTGTTTACTTGGGAAGAACTAATATCTGGAAGAAAATTAAAAGGTTATTTTAGGGAAGGAGGGGCTCTGAAGCAGGATTCTACAGCTTTCCATGGCACAAACAGTGAAGTTACAGTTCAACCCAGTCTCTGAGTTATGGACTGCCCCAGGACTTTGTGGGCCTCTCTACACAGGAAGATGTTCACAAACTCATCGATTTTCTTAAACTGAAGAGAAATCAGCAAGAGGATGACTGACTGGGGTGCTAGAGTTCAAGACTGAGTTAAGGAGGAAACCACAGCTACTTCAGGAGGCTGTTTATGGTTCACAACTTCCTATTAACCCAGTTGGACGAGGGTGGGGTGAACAATGTGGAAATCAATAGTTTTTTATATTCATGTATATTAACCTGGAGGGAAAACAGAGGGACTTAGCTACTTGTAAAAATAACATAATGAACAGATCTTAAACATTAAAAAACATCAACATTTAATTTTACATTTCAAACAGGTGAACTTTATGGCATCTAAATTACATCTCAGTAAAGCTGATTTTTTTAAAAAAAAAAAACTTTGTCCTGGCCCTAGCTGATTTAGCTCAGTGGATAGAGCATTGGCCTGTGGAATGAAGGGTAAATGGTTCAATTCTGGTCAAGGGCACATGCCTGGGTTGCCAGCTTGATCCCCAGTAGGGTGTGTGCAGGAGGCAGCCAATTAATTATTCTATCTCTCCTTCCTCTCCCTTCCTCTCTGAAATCAATAAAAATCTATTAAAAAATGAAAAACAAAAAATAAATAAAGAACTGTCCTGGTGAAGGAATGAAAGAATGGTTTAATTTACATGTACTATAAAAAGCATCAGTAATCCTAATAAACTTTCAGTTGAAACAAATATTAACTGCACCATTATGATGGTGTAAACATCAACTGCCCAAGAAATTTTTTTAAGTTTTGTCTTGTCTGTAGCTATGGCTCCATTTTATGACATAGAAATGTAGCATCTTTGATGATCCTGCCAATTGTGAGGTATTTATTGAGTTCAATTTTGATAGGGACTGCTCCTGGAGAGCCAAAGGTATCCTATATAATAAAAGGCTAATATGCAAATAGACCAAAAGGCAGAACGACCAGTCGCTATGACACACACTGACCACCAGGGGCAGATGCTTAATGCAGGTGCTGCCCCCTGGTGGTCAGTGCACTCCCACAGGGGGAGCACTGCTCAGCCAGAAGATGGGCTCACAGCTGGCGAGTGCAGCGGCGGTGGCGGGAGCCTCTCCCGCCTCCTCAGCAGCACTAAGGACCCCCAAGGTGTCCTGGACTGCGAGAGGGCACAGGCCTGGCTGAGGGACACCCCACCCCCAGTGCATGAATGTTGTGCACCCAGTGCATAGTAAAATATAAAACACAATTGCATCAGTCACCTATTTTGTGTAAGAAAACTTTGTGGCTTAAAGCAACAGACATTTTATTTATCTCACAATGTTGTGGATTGCTGAGTTGCTGTTATCTTCTCTGGCTGGGTTGATCTTTGCTGGGCTTTTTCAGGAGATTGTGGTCAGCTGGTGAGAAGGTTGGTTGATCTAGGACAGAGTCACTTGTATGTCTGGCAGTGAGCAGGCTGGCATCTGAGGTGCTTTGTTCTCCTCCACTGGCCTCATATTTTCTAACTTGGTTGCATAGTGATCTCAGAGTTTAAAGGGTAGCATGAGCAGAAACCACAAAGCTTATTGAGGCTTAGAATTAGAATGCACACAGTGTCACTTCCACTGCATTTTATTAGTCAAAGCAAGTCAGCAAATGTCTTAGCTTAGGTTACTATAACAGAGTTCCAAAGACTGATTATAAAGTCCAAGACCAGGGTGCCAGCATGGTGGGGGTCTAGTGAGAGCCTTCTTCTGGGTTGAAAATTGTCAACTTCTCATTATATCCTCACACACAAAAAAATAGACCCAACTATCTCTCTGGTCTTTGTTTATAAGGGCACTCATCCCATTTATAAGGGTTCCATCCGTATAACCTAGTGACCTTCTAAAGGCCCCATCCTTTAATATCATTACATTGGAGATTATATTTCAATTTATGAATTGGAGGGACACACAAACATTCAGTCCAGAACACCAAGCCAGACCTGATTCAAAAGCCAGGGAAATAGAAATAGAATTCTCTTCTTGATACAGGGAGCTATGAATTGCGTGGCCATTTTTGCAATTCACCATGATATACTATCTATGTGAATCTGGTTAGGTGTTGTATACCACTTTCATTTTAATTAGAGTAAGTCTCATAATGAAGATGATTTGACCCTAGATGTTGTTAAATACACAGTCATAATGTTACATATGTATTAAGTTTGGGGTTAATTACCTTATTGGAAGTGGCAGGGATAACAGCAACCATTACCAAAATTGTTTAAATTTTTCTTTTGAGTTTTGCCACAGATTTATCTAACATAAGTATTTCTTGTGCTTCTAATTTTTATACCATTAGGTAGAAATCTAATGCCAGAGGATCATGGGGAACCCTTAATGGGATTAAAACTATGCTGTGGTTAGTACACATTGGATTATTGAGAATCAACAACATGATTTATGTTCTAATTCTGGTCATTTGCTAGCTAGACCTTTTCTCACAGCATTGGGAAAAGTTGGGGAGTAGGCCAAAATGTTCACATGAATACAACAAGAAACACAACAAGACAAGAGTAGGAAATAACATCCTAAATCCTATTGACTAATGTTAGAAAATAAATTCATAAAATACACACTTGGTTAAGCTACCCATCAAAAGGAAAGTCATCAACAGGAAGTGGGAAATTGCCAAATATGATGTCACATTGTTGTTAAAACTGTGAGATCATCATTCCCTTGCCACCTGTCCCTAAGAGAGAGGTCTCCTCCATTTAGGTGGAGAGGAGAATGCCCAGGTCAAGCTAAAAAAACCACTCAAGTCTACATTTGACATTAGCCATGTCAGAACCAAAGACCTTTGTTCACAGCCATTAAAAATTTTTACAATCCGACTTTGAAAAACCTCTTCAGGTTCAACCTTGGGTCTCAAACAGAAAAATTCATGCCCCAACTACTTTATCAAAGCGTACTGTTCAGTTTAATTTCCTATCCCTAGGCATCCATTTTCTATAAACACAGCTCCCAATGTGATGGTATCAAAATAAATGCCTGCTTCCAAGTTATCTGATAGAAGAAGAACAAAGGAACTTGTTACTTTAGAGGGTTTTTTTTTAACTGATTATTCAGTTATAGAAGTGTAACATCTTAAAGGGTATCTTAAATGATTCTTTTCTTCTATAATCTGTTGCCCCCAGATACAGTTGAGATTTTTTTTAATAAAAGTACTAAGGCAGTTTCTTAGTAGCATGTAAATTGAGGATTATAAAGAGCTTTTTTAAAGCAGAAATTTCTGTTCTTTGCTATAATCTTCAGGTTGATACATTAATAGAGAGACTCCTCTCCACCATTTCTGTCCACTGAGTCAAGAGTGGAACAGTGGAGAAAGCCTAGCCAGGGTGCTACACTGGGGAGCCTTTCCATCTCTCCAGTATTGCTCTACAAATGGACAGTTAATATTTTTTAAATTTCTAAAAATTTCTAATTTTAAATTTTTTTTGATTATTCAGTCTCCAAAATAACTCTCTCTAGATCTCTAAGGCACTTTACCAAATTTACTAAAATACCAACTCTGAAGTCTGCAGGACTTCACATTGAATGGAATTGTCACAGCCTGTTCTGTGACAATTTCTAGGAAATTCTGGTTCAGGGTTTTTCTTTTTCTTTTCTGTTTCCAGCATTTTAAGTATATTTAATTTTTTAAGAACTAAGAGTCACATTTGGCTTAATGTTCTTATCAATATGTTTATTATCCAGAAATGTATATTTCATAGTCAACAACCACAATTGAGGATGACACTAATTTCCCATATATTCATCATGCATACGAATTTACTGAGGAAACTTGCAGAGCAACCATATCAATAGCAAATGGTGAATTTTTTGTTACTTGTTAGAAATGCAAATCTTAAGCTGATATGCCCTTTCAGCCATTGATAAAAGAATGATAAAATGCCTAAAATGTGAAATATTTTTAATGACAGAGGATGGAAGACACTCAGATGCCTAAAACATCTTCACACATGATATAATAAAATTTAACGAGTGAATTGCCAGAAGCCAAATTAAGGCTCAGTCTCTCTGATTGAAAATATAAGAATTGTTAAACTCTAAAATAATAGAAAATGACATTCAAAAACAACTAAAGAAATCTAGAATGTCTAAAATCATTCCCTCTCAAATGATTAGCTCGTTTGTTATTCCCTAGCAACTGGGGTATCTATAAGTGGAATATGTCAAGTTGGTAGCAATGGGCAGGCTACCGAAAAGTGAAAACTGTCTAATGCGATATAAAAGAAATAGGATGGGATTACTCAAAAGATCAAATTTATCATCATGTTAAATCTATTCAGAAGTCTAAGTCACTCAGGTTCTTAACTCTCAACAAAATGAACATTCACTAAAATGCTGCTCTTAAGACAAAATGGAAAAAGTGTCATTTCCCTAAAATCTTTAGAAACTATTAAAACCACCTAATGTAAATGAATTTTCATTAAACTTGTAAACAGTTACAAGAAAAAAAAATGTTTTGGTGAATTTAACACATTGATTTTTAGCACATTGGCTTTGCATTGTTTATTTTAGCATATTGATCTTTGGCAGTTCTGCTTTCTTCTGATATCTGGTCGGAGAAAGAACAAACTGGATAATCAAAGATTCATTTATAAAAAAAATAAATATCGAGTGCCAAAAGTCGCTGACTAGGAAATTGGGTACCCAGTGGTTACTGAGACAAACATTGCCCCTAAACTTATGGGAGTTACAGTATACCAAGAGACACAAACATTAAATAAAAGTAACATTGCCCCTAAACTTATGGGAGTTACAGTATACCAAGAGACACAAACATTAAATAAAAGTTACACAACTAGTTATTTAGCTCGAGTCAAAGTAGTGCTTTTTAAAAAAGCCATGATGTAACACTGCTAAAAAAAAAAAAAGAAGAAGAAGTAGGCATAGTGTGAAATGAGAGGAGGGCCTGATAGCTGGAACTTCCTATTTTTAATTGGTTTGTAATTAAACATTTTGTAAAACAGGAAGTGCAGTTCCTGCCTGCCAGAACAGATTAGAGGAATAGAGTTGTCATCCCCACAGCAGGTGTTGCAGATGATGTGGTTGCTCTACAGGGGCAGAGGCATGAAGACCAAGGGCAAAGAAGGTCCTGGTGGAGGAGGAGGGCTGGTTTTCTTTAAAGTCTCCAGTGTTCATCTTTGTAGGGGCCCTTCCTGTTGTTTTCACTTGCGCTGCAGATTACCTTTGTCCTTAAAGCCACAGTCCCATGCCTTTTTGTCTTTTGTCTCACCTGTAGGCTCCTAGCTTCTGGCTGCCTACTGCTGTTGTTCTGTGAGTGCTCTCCAGGACCCCATTAAGACTGGTCTCCCAGTTCCTTTTCTTCTCCCATTTTTATTCTTGCTGTTCCCTGTCACCTGCTGTACCTCTCAAGGTGCTAGTAGGCCTTTGAGAGAACATGCTGGCCAGCTGTGGCATCCCAGAATGATTGGACACCTCAAATTCATTAGATGTAGCCTGTGAGTCCCTGCCACTATCAGGAAGTGTCTGTATGTTGCTGCACTGTTCCCAAGCTTTAACTCCATGTAGTCTTGTTTAGAAATCTAAGGATTATCAAAGTTTAGACTTGAGATCACCAATGTTTTATTTTAACCGATACCAGAAGACAAGTTATTCATATCAACAAAAGTTGTAAATATGTAGAATTTGTTTTTAAAAAAGATAAATGAAAGACCAGAGATGAAATTGTGTGCTTAAGATGTATGCAATTTGTAAATAGCTATGTTAAAAACAAAACAAAAAACTCTAGTAAAAATCATTAAGAGAGGAAATTTTTTTTCAATTACAGTTGACATTCAATATTATTTTAAACTAGAGGTCCAGTGCATGAAATTTGTGCATGGGTGGGGTCCTAGGCCTGGCCAGCAATCAGGGCCTATTGGGACTTTCTCGTCCAGTCCTGATCAAGGCCAGCTGCCAGACAGGGCCTGCCAAACAGGACTGGGGGAAGGACTGCGAGAGGTTGGCCGGCTGTGGGAGGTTGGCTGGCTGTGGGAGGTTGGCTATGGGAGCGCACTGACCACCAGGGGGCAGCTCCTGCATTGAGCGTCTGCCCCCTGGTGGTCAGTGTGCGTCATAGCAACTGGTCGACTGGTTGTTCTGGTCTTTCCGGACATTCAGTCGTAATGGTCGCTTAGCCTTTTATATATATAGATTAGTTCAGGTGTACAGCATAGTAGTTAGACATTTTTATTGGATATGAAAATGTATGTGAGAAAACTAATTGATGGTTTGCATTCCACTTATTCTTAAACCAGAAATGCTTTCAAAGCGTGGCATAGATAACTGGTTTTCAACTAGGGGCAATTTTGCACTCTGAGGACATTTGGTAATGTCTGGAGATACTTTTTGCTTGTCAAAATAGTGAGGGGTCAGGGGAGCTCGGTGGGGATGGGCATCTAGTGTGTAGAGGCCAGGGATGGTGCTAAACCTCTGCAGATGCACAGGATATACTCCCACAATGATGAATTACATGACCTCAAATGTCAGTACTGCCCATGGTAAGAAACATTGGCACAGATCAACAGCGTTGATATTTCCTCTCCATCTCCCAGATGTTCCCAGCTCTTTCCCACTGAAGAATAGAGCTGCAGGCTTTACAAGATGTGCATTTAAACCAGCAGGTCCACCTACATTCCAGGGATCCAGACTCACTCTTGGTTCTTCTTGGTAACCTTGCATAGCAAATGGCTTTCTTCTCACCTCAAATCTAGGGTAATGAAGGTGTCTTGCTCTCTGGTGGCTTAAGGATTCTGTGAGACCTTAGCTTCATTCTTTTAGGGGGAAAAACCATTTAGGCTAGTAAGAAGACACCCAAGAGTAAAGGAGTGCAGTTGGTTACTCCTTCATCTCTATCCTCTCTTTGCATCTCTAGTAGAATAGGGTTTGTTTGGTTTTTGTTTGTTACAATTTAAGGATATTGTTTTGGTCTCCTTAGTAAATTAAATTAGGGCATAATGCCAGTACCTAGCATAATGGCAACACAAATTAAATAATAAATGTTTGTTGAATGAATGACTTTAATTGTATTGTTTACAGTTTCATATTCAAGTTATAGATCACATATTCCAGTTGCTGATATTTCTCTGCCACCTTCCTCAGAATCACAATGCTTTCTGGATTCAGTTTACTTTTCCCCTTGGTTTTACGTTTGTCATCTGGAGTTCTATTTTTCACACAGTTAATTCATCGATTTACTAATTGTTCTTTATGATAGGTGTAGCATTTCCAGAGAAGTATAAGGGGACCCGTCTTTCAGGAATGAAGAAGCAAGACTTGAGTAAAGGCAATATATAATTTAATTATAATCAGATAATGTCTGGAAGCTATAGGAATCTATTCATTGAATGATTGAAATATAATTTTAATTGTAGAGGAGGAGCTATGCTCCTGAAAGTAAGATGGGATTTGAACAGTTATATTTTTATTCATCACTCACTCATTTATTCATTCAGGAAGCAATTTTGAGTGTCTACTAGAGATACAAAGATGAATAAGATACTGTTTCTTCCTCAAAGAGCTCATGATTTGGGAAGAAAAAATCGACAGTACACAAATCTTCTGGGATAGTTTGATAAATTCCATCCAGGAGATCATAGAGCAGGTTCACTTGACTTGGAGGTGAAGAGAAACAGCTTTCCTGGGGAGAAAAGCCACCAATTTAATGTTAAAAATGATTGGAACTTAGTCTTGGGGAGAAACTGATCACAGTGTTCCAGACATAAAAACCAAACAGCAGATTGTTGATAGGTAGGTGGTTGACTGGAGCCTAGAGGAAGATGAGACATGGGGTGCTGAAAGGGACAAGGACAGCAGGAACACAAGAAATTGAGAAGCAAAGGTGGATGCCAGCAGGCTTTGTGTGTGTTAGTAGAGTTTGGATACAACTGGGAGCCACTGGAAGAAACAGAGTGCTTACTAACTACTTAATAGGTGAATAAAATAATTATGTATTTCAGAAAGTTGGAAGTGTAAATTCAAGTGAATTTGGCATATTTTGGAGTTACTTGCCCAAGGATCGTGTTTGAAAATTTAGGAGGCTAGTTTAAGTAGAATGAGGCAAGACTTTGGTAGAATTTCGTAGGCTTGGTGGTCAATTATCTGCAAAGGGTTGGAGGGTTTTAGCACAAGACTTGAGGCTTGCGTACCAGATAATGTGATTATTATTTAGTTATCAAACCATAGACCTGGATAGGGGAGAGCAGCTGAAACAGCCATGAAGAGAGGGGTCCCAGTCTTCTGGAAGGAAGAACCAGCAGTATGAAAAGGAGAAGGGAGAGCCTACAACTAAGTATAAGCTTAGGTAAATGACAGCATGGTGGTTCCTGGATGAAATAGACAGATGTGTTTTGAGAGACAGATGGTGAGCTGAGTTTGGTGCATTATGTTTTAGATGCAAGAGAGCCAAAAAAATGAAACTTTCCATTTGGATCCTGGATATATCTGGGGAAGGCATGTGCAAGAAATTGAATCTGAAGGTACAGATTTGGGAATCATCAAAACATAGATTTTTTTAAGAATAAGCAAATGCTTCTTCATGTTCTTTATGTCAGTTTTTGAAAGAGGTTTTTCTGGTGTTAAATAGTTGTTTTTGTAGGACATTTGATTAACAGAGCAGCACTTGTAAATACACTTTCTTTTCTGGAAACATCTGTTTAATATGTGCTACTACCTAATAAGCCAGTGTGTTCTTTAACTCCCTCATGATAAATTGACACCTTTGGAAGCAGTGTGAAAATTTCCAGCCTCCCAAGCACTCTATGAGCATCTGACATTGTAGTACATAGGGGGGCGTCACTAGTTTAATTATGAGAGTTCTTAATAAGCAGATGCCATGAAAAGAGTCTAGAAAAGAGTTCTGGTGGGGAGAGAGAAGCAAGCTTGGGTTCAGTTTTGTGTCACATGTCAATGGGACCCCAACATATTTGAGTGCCTAATATGTATCGGGCACTGGATTAAATACTAAGGATACAACAAGTTCTTATTGCAGCAAGTCAAGCAAAGAATCACAATGAGTATGGATAAGGCCTAAAAAGAGACCTATACAAAAATGATAAAAGCACTAGAGGAAGCAGAGTCTGACCTTGCCCGGGGAAAAGCCAGTGATTTAAAGCATACCCTAAGGACTAAGTCACATTGAACATTTGCTTTTGCTTTAGCAGTTAAATGCGATAATGTCAGCTGGCACCAGTCTGTGCCAGGCACTTAGGATGTAGCAGAGAGGAGGCAGTCACAGTGCCTGTCTTCATACAGCCTATATTAAAGTGGAATTAGGTGGACAACAAACACGTTAAGAAATAGCCCTAGCTGGTTTGACTCAGTGGATAGAGTGTTGGACTGTAGACTGAAGGGTCCCAGGTTCGATTCTGGTCAGGGGCACATGCCCAGGTTGTGGGCTCATCCCCAGTAGGGAATGGGCGGGAGGCAACTGATCGATGATTCTCTCTCATCATTGATGTTTCTATCTCTCTCTCCCTCTCCCTTCCTCTCTGAAATCAATAAAAATATATTTTTAAAAAAGAAGTAGAATAATGAAGTGGAGTGTCTAGGGAAGTTGCTTCAGTAAATGGCCTCTATGAGGGGGTCCTATTTGATTAAAGACCTAAATGAAAAGAAGAAGACAGGTGGGGGATAGGATTTACAAGCTGAAGCAACACCAAGTACAAAGGCCCAAAACAGGAATGAATGTGGTATGTTTCAGGGGCAGAAAGAAGGCCACTGTGAGTGGCTGGAACCTAGTAAATGGGTAAGATAGCAGCAAGTGATAGAGTTGGGGACATAGTTTGAGGACTATGAGGACTAGGTGCCTTAAAAAGCACGGTTAAGAAAACTCTATATTAAAACACACACACACACACACACACACACACACACACACTTTATTTTACTCCAGATGTAAGGGGAAGGCTTTAAAGGATTTTACACTGGGAACTGGAGCTTTAAGGAAAGATCCCAGGCTGGATATCTAAAGCTGGGAGCCATCATTATATGGATAGTTTTTGAGGCCATGAGACAGAAAATGTAGATAGAAGAGAGGAAAGGGCTAAGGGCTTTGCAACATCTTGCTAAGACTGGAAAGGTGGAGGTGCTGAAGGCAGGAGGAAAGTATACAAGCAATGGTGCCTTGGACTCAGAGAAGATAGGATTTCAAAATAGCTATGGTTGGAGGTGTCAGAAGTAGTGAGAAGCCAAGTAAGATGAAGACAGGATGGAACATTGGCTTTGGCTAGCACACAGCATTGATGATGTTGGTAAGATCAGTTTCAATGGAATTGTGGAGGCAAAAGCTCAGCTGTATGGGAGTGGGAAGTTAGGAAGTAGAGTTAGCCATAGCGCCATCTCTTTGAGGGTTTTGGCTGTGAAGGAGAGTAAAGAAAAGAGGCAATAACAACAACTGATTTGAGTTAAGGAAGACATTTCTTTTTTAAAAAATACATTTTATTGATTTTTTTACAGAGAGAAAGGGAGAAGGAGAGGGATAGAGAGTTAGAAACATTGATGAGAGAGAAACATCGATTCAGCTGCTTCCTGCACACTCCCTATTGGGGATGTGCCCGCAACCAAGGTACATGCCCTTGACCAGAATCTGGGACCCTTCAGTCTGCAGGCCGATGCTCTATCCACTGAGCCAAACCAGTCAGGGCAGGAAGGCATTTCTTTTGTTGTTTGTTTTTTAAGGTGACTACTATTGAAGGAGTGAAAAATGGTGGTCCAGGAGAAAGAAATAAAATTGCATGAGCAAAGCCCTTGAGTAGGCTAGAGGGGAATCCAAGCTGAGTAAGGAGGGAGAAGAATAATGGGTGTAGTAGATAGTGAACATGTGGAAAATCCAGTGGATATGGGATCTTGTAACTGCTGTTTGAGCAGGAATACTGAAGGAGGTAGGCTGGAAGGGTAGGAGATGATGACCACAGAGGGTAATGTTTGAAACTGAGATTCAGGGCTGCTGCTTTTATATGTGATGTCAAATCTAAGGTACATCTATTGTAAGTAATAGCGAGGTCATATTGTTTATGTGATAAACATGTTATTTAACTTAGTTGACAATTATGATTTACAAAACATTAAGTATATAATGGTAGTTGTATTGCATGTAGATTTTTGAAAATCATAGTAATCATACAGGTCCTCTAGTTCAAGAACATCAACACTTGGTATAAGAGAGTTCTGAGGGTATTACAAAGGGAAAACACCTGAACATGAAAAATGAGGAGGTAACCCGAAGTTAACAAGGAGATACACAATACACACTGATCATAACAACAAAAATCCAAAACACAAATAACTGTGTTTTCGGGTAAGAATTTAGAGCAACAGGAACTCTCATCATTGCTCATAGGAATTCAAAAATGGTACAGACACTTTGGAAGACAGTGTGGAAAATGCTTACAAAATTAAACATGGGACTTAGCAGTCATGCTTCTTAGTATTTACCCAAATGATTTGAAAACGTATGTCCACACAAAAACTGTACGTGGATGTTTATAGCTGCTTTATTCATAATTGCCAAAATTTTGAAACAATCAATGTGTCCTTCATTAGGTGATAAATGAACTGGGGTACATCCAGAGAATGGAATATTACTCAATAATAAAAAGAAAGAACTATCAATCCACAAAAAGACATGGAAGAACTATGAAAGTACATTGGTTAATGAAAGAAGCCAATCTGAAAAGGCTGCATACTGTATGATTTCATCAATATGATATTTTAGAAAGGGAAGAACTTTGGAGACAATAAAAAGCTTAGTGGTTGCCCAGCCAGCATGACTCAGTGGTGGAACATCTACCTATGAACCAGGAGGTCACAGTTCGATCCCCAGTGCGGGGCGTGCAGGGGGCAGCCGATCAATAATTCTCTCTCATCATTGATGTTTCTCTCACTCTCTCTTCCTCTCTGAAATCAAACGGTTAAATAAATAAATAAATATTCAGTGATTGCTAGGGTTTTGCAGGGAAGGAGAGGAGTATGGATTGGTAGAACACAGGGGACTTTTAAGGCAATAGAACTGTAATGGTGGACACATTCATTTATCAACCTATAGCATGTACAACACAAAGAATGAACTGTGATGTAAACTTGGGACTTTAGTTAATAATAATATACCAGTTCATCATAATAATTATCAGTTCATCAGTTATAACAAATGTACCACATAATACAAGAAATAAATAATAGGGAAAACTGGGAAGTCTATTAATTTTTATAAAAAGCAACATGTTTCCTTGGAACATTAAGAGTATTCAAAAATGAAAAAAAAATCTTTGTCACATAGGTAAGGAGATTAAAGAATAAGGTGTGTTTATTCCAGAAGGAAGGAATACGGTATGTGTCCAAAAACACAGAGAAAGGAAGAATGGGCCTGGTGTGCAGGTTGTTGGGAGATCATGCTGAAATTGTTAGTGAGTAAACGATCACATTTGCTTTACAAAACGATACCTGAGCCTGCAGCGGGAAGCCTGGATTACAGCAGGAGCAAAACCAGATTCCAAGAGACAAGCCAGGAGGTTCTTGCCCTGGTCTAGAGGAGAATGAATGGGATCTGAACTAAGGTGGGGAGGGAAACAAGGGGGGCTTTAGGTAGGTTTGGATGGTAGAATTGACAGAACTTGGTGGCTGATCAAATCTGTGAATAAACAGGCGAGGATGCTGGAAAGCCACCATTCAGGGACTCCCGGTGGAGTCTGAGCAAGTCACGTCTGCCTGGGAGCATCCTCTCTGACCCACCTGTGCTGAGGGATGAGCCTGATCTTTCCAGCACCAATGCTCTTCTGCTTGATTGTGTGCTTGACACTTTGGGAAGTGGCACTGACACTTTCAGGTCACTAGGGGGCTAATCGTAGCCATTTCCAAGACTGTACACTGAATTGCAGTTCTGAGAGCATAATCTCACACAGGAAGAAGATTTTGCTATCTTAGGACAAAGTCATTTGCATAAGACCATCCCATGAGACCAGGGTCATGAAAATCACTATTTAAATAGCTTTTGCTCTCAAAATTTTAACTACCACAGTAGCGCACTCGGTATTAAATTCTTTGAATATTAAACCAGGTGTGTGTATGTGTGCGTGTGTGTGTTAAACTGATGGATGCAGACTGTTCATGAATGAATGAATGAATGATTAGGAAGATGGATGGATAGACAAATATAAATTAATATTAGCAGTGGATGCTCTGTTTCCACGAACATGTTAACAATTTTGAAATAATAAGTTTTAAAAACAAATTTTAAATTATTTTTTAAATCTTAGTAACAAGAGAACTTATATTTATTAAGACAGCTTGATTCAAGGCACTGTTTTGATCGCTTACATACACTAATAGACTCAAAGCTCTTGACTGCATCCATTTACACTCCCACCAGCAGTTCACAAGGGTTTCCTCCACATCCTCGCCCACACTTACCTCTTGTCTTTATGAAGGGAGCCATTTCAACAAGCAGGAGATGGCAGCTCACGCGGTTTTGATTTGCATTTCCCTGATGATCAGTGAGCACCTTTTCATTTCCCTGTTGGCCATGTGTATGTCTTTTTGGGAAATACTGTAGTATATACTTGAAAGTTGCTAAGAGAGTACATCTTAAATGTTCTCACCACAAAAAATAAGAAGTGGGAATTATGTGGCATGGTGGCAGGGTTCAGCTAGGGGGGCAATCCCTTTGCAATGGGGGGAAAAACTGCTCTTGGAAGACAGAGGGGGAGGGTCCTGTCCCTTTGCACCCTCAGTGCCTACGTGGCAGGTAGTTGGGGTTCTAAAAAGGTTTGCTGAATAATGAACATAATGTTGTATTTAATTCTAGTAATATAGCTGTGAGAGAGATATCGCTATTTTCATATAACAGTCATGGACAGTGAGGCATAATTTAAATAACTTGCCCCAAAGATGGTACAGCTTGGAAAGCAGGGAGAACTGGAAATGGAACACAAGCTTATGTGATCCGGGAGCAGTATTTTTCTGTCCCTCCCCACTGCCATGGACATGGCTCTTTGAAGGAACTGTGTGATGTGATCCGACCTGAGCTTCTATACAGTTCCCTAGTTACGCTTTCAGGTCATGGAGAAGTGTCTTCGTTATTAGCGGCCCACTTGTTTGTGCTGATGCAGACAGTTCATATCTGCACTCAAGAAGCCCCGCCAAGAGCCTGAGCCAAAGCAGCCCCAGCCCCCCAGCTCATGCAATGAACCAGATAATGACTTTCAGGATCCCAGTCGTGCAAGATGCTCCCCAAGCCCAGATGTGCACCCTCCACAGAGCACACTGTGATTCCTCTCCCACAGGCCACCAGGCAGAGTTCAGAGAACCATGAAGATGATTACCATTGATTCAGTGGAACCCGATTACACTGCAAACGAGTGAAATGGAGTAAAAGAATGGCATTTAGAGGCAGAATTGTTAAGTAATAAAAAGTAAACAATTCCAATTGACTCCTTAGGTCAGCGGTTCTCAACCTGTGGGTCGCGACCCCTTTGGCGATCGAACGACCCTTTCACAGGGGTCGCCTAAGACCATCCTGCATATCAGATATTTACATTACGATTCATAACAGTAGCAACATTACAGTTATGAAGTAGCAACGAAAATAATTTTATGGTTGGGTCACAACATGAGGAACTGTAGTTAAAGGGCCAGAAGGTTGAGAACCACTGCCTTAGGTGCTCGGTCAGACCCACATAAGACTGCTTGCTACCAGAACACACACATTTTAAGAGACCTGCTCCCTGAATGCCTGCCACCAGAAGCCATTAGCATTGTCCTACCAAATTCTCCAGCAAGTCCCCAAGCCTCATTCAGCTACTGATATTATAGAAATTTCATCTTTATGAAGAAATTCATAAGTATAGCAACACCTATACCCTTTTGGAAATGAAAGATTCCTAGTAGTTGAGCTATAAATTCAGACTCTGATCTGTTCGTTTAAAAGATCTGCTGCTCAGATGCAATTTCAGTCACTTCTATGGTGGTCCTTTGTTTTCCCCCTTTCATATGTGTAAAACGGAGGTAGGATCCTCCGCCTGTCCCATCTTGCTGATGTCTTTAGAAAGCTGGAACCAGACTCCAATTACAGACATTTGTTGCCATAAAGAGACAACAGATTGTGGTTAAGGAAGAAGAAAGAGCCCTAACTATGAATTCTTTTCCTCTGATGGCTAATTTTTTTTCCACTTATACCTTTCCAAAAAGGTGGCAAGGTGACAGCTACTTAGAGTGTATTTAATTGCAACTTTCAGAAGACTAAAGCTGTAATGCTTCCTAGAATCCTCAGTCACAATTCAAAATGTTTGGAAAAGCAGAAGAGAAAGCATACTGTCAGCAGAGGCGGGGGGTGGGGGCATTGGAATTCCAAGTAATCTGCCTGGCCTACTGATTACACTCGGTAACAAAGAGGATGTACCAGCCCTTGATTTTGGTCTCTGATTTCCATTCATCTGGGGTCCTTTCATTACGACAGGGTTTCTCTCTGGGTAGCCAGGTACTTATGATCTAAAGAATAGCAAAGAGCATTTTGTTCTATTATAATATGGTGATGTCAGAGGCAAGTAATTGGACCCTAATCCCCTACCTACAGCAATCCAAAGACACACTAAAGACCTCACCCGGAGCATCTTCCTAAATTACAGTTAAATGGTGTGTGTGTGTGTGTGTGTGTGTGTGTGTGTGTGTGTGTGTGAAAGTTTATTCATAAAGGAACACATGATAAAGTCATGTGAATAATAAAAACAGAATACCAGCCATTAGAAAAAACATTTACCTGGTTAATTTATTTTTACATATGATTAGTAAAAATGAGCAGTCAGAATTCTCAGTATATTTTTGCCAGCACTTTATTTTTTCAATTTTAAAATTGATTTTTAGGGAGAAAGAGAAAGATAGAGATGGAGACAGAAAGAGAGAGTGAAAGAGAGTGAGAGAGGGAGAGAGAGAGAGAGAGAGAGAGAGAGAGATCAGTGTGAGAGAAACATCGATCAGTTGCTTTGATCAGGGATCGAACCCACAACCTGGGTATGTGCGCTGACTGGGAATCAAATCAGCCACTGTCTGGTGTACAGGATGATGCTCCAACCAACTGAGCCATACCAGCCAGGGCTAGCCAGCTTTTTAAAATACAGTAGAATTCGTTCCTGAAATTTGGGAAGAATAAACTGAATCAGAAAATGAATTACTCCTGTAACAGGAGCCCAGCAGCCATGCAGTGGTGGGAATTGCTCCACTGTGTGACAATGTAAGAAACCTAGCTCTTCTGCCCTGCTGTCCTGTCAGGTTATCCAGACGCTGGCATCCTCGTGGTTCTAAGATTGCCCCCAGAAACAACCAGCACTATTTATTTCCTTGTTCACATTGGCATAGGGATGGGGGTAGGGGAGGATTGCCAAGAGTCAGTGGCAAATAAACTTGATGGCCTATAAATCCATAAATAGGATGTGTAAAACCTATCACCTTTTATTCTGTAGCATTTTGTGAGAAGTACAGGTCTAAGGATAAGCAGGACCTGAGAAACCCTCTGGGCAGCCCTCCAAAACAGCACAAATGTATCACTCCCGATAGATTGCAAAACACCCCATCTCATGAGGAAGAATTCTATAATCACCTTATAAAACGAGAAATAAATAATACAGATTTCTTTTCCAGGACTTTGATTTTCCAAAAGTAAAGGGAATTTCCTAAAAACACCAGTCTCCCCCGGACACTAGGGTGGCATTTAAAATAGCACCATAACATCAACAATGCCACTAGGAACTTGAGTGACAGCTTCCCTACACAGCACACTGCAGAGCTTCATCCCCCTTCCATCATCCCTTCCTTATTCATCAACATGCCCGTTTCCTCTTCTGGATGCAAGCTCCTGCAGGAGCAGAGACCATGTCTGCATTCATCTTGCTATCTCACTCCCCCGCAGTACCTTTCACTGCAGGTCCCCAAGAAGTGGTTACTGAACCTGCAGTACATATTTCAGATGGAGTAGTGAATTCATCGAATTCTGATATAAACAATACAATACTTGCATATATGAAGACATGACACCCCTCCCCCACATTTAGTTGGTTTTCCTAGGAGTATACATGAACTTGAGCTGGTTCCCTATGAATCTGTGAGGGTGTCATACCATCGGTCTGGATTTCACAAAGTGCTATGTCTTGTAGGATCACGCTGTCACCCAGGAGCTGCGTGGCTTTACACAAATCTTTCGACCTTGCAGGGTCTTTCATCTGCTATGTAATGGGATTAATATTCCTGAACCAATTTTCCTAGTTAATTTGTTGGGAGGAATTGAATGAGATCACGGGTAAGAAAGAGCTCCGAATGGGGTGGCATGAGTGAGGTGACCGCAATATTATTACTGTAATGGGTCAGGGACCCAGAACATGAAGGGTCCCTGTTAGCCTGTGACTTTCAATAACAAAGCACCGTGGCAGCAGACCCACCAACCTCAAAACCACCAAGGAAAAGCCCTAAGACTTGAGCTGCTTGAGGATGTAACGTGTGTCCGGGGAGCAGCCACGAGAGTTCAGGCCATCTCACACTCAGCCGGCCATCTCACACTCAGACAGCCCTGGAATACATAGATGTGTCCTGGCCCATGACCTGACCCCCAAAACTGAGAGGACCAGCATCTGGATAGCAGCCAGTTTAGCTTTCAGCTGCTGCCGACACACTGTCCTGATGCCTCCTGTGATCATTTTCTTTGTATAATTTTCTGACGTTTTCCAGGGAAGTCTTGTGAGCTGGATGAGTTATGGGCCGGTTTATGGCCCGGGGCGGGAAAATTGGGGCTCCCGACCACATCCTTGCTCTTTGGCCCCTTGAGTGTGGCTCGTCCCACAAAATACCGACTTCTGTGCATGGGCCATGAAGTTTCAATCGCACTGTACATGCACGCCCGCACGTGGTATTTTGTGGACGAGCCACACTCAAGGGGCCAAAGAGCCGCATGTGGCTCGAGAGCCGCAGTTTGCCGACCACTGTGTTATGGTATTGGGCCTATTCATTGGAGCCTGGAAACTGATAATTCTTTAAGATCAATAGGTATCCCCATTCCCATGAAGTCTATCCAAGAATCATTTTTCTCGTAAGCTTTCTGCTGAGCTTTTAATTCTAGTAAAATCTAATCAGTTTGGGAACTTCAGAAGCTGGTTCCTCTTCCTGTCATAGTGCAGTGCTTCCTAGGACATTCTCCATACGTTTTAGTGAATTATTTTTTCTTGCATTGGTTGAATATCGGAATCCCTGACATACTCCTTTGACAAAGCCAGAAGGAAAAGAAAGATGCTCATTCACAAAGACACATGTTTAAGTCTAGGACGGGATTTTTCATGACCACTGGAGCAACGAACTGAACCTTCCGTGAGCGTGCACTCTGGTGTTAAATCTCTCCAAATGCTTGGCAGTCTCCGCTGCCTCTCACACATTCGGAAATGTGATTTGGGAATATTTCTCCCAGAGTACTTTTGCCATAAAGTAAAAATAGTTTCCGCTGCCTGCTAAGTAGAGCTCTTACAAGGAGACATTCATTATTCATTACTCACTTTTCTCTGGTGCTGCCTACCAGGGATCTCAGAAGTTTTCACACATAGCTAATTGTGGGCAAGCTCTTCTGAGAAAAAAAAAAGAGAGAAAATAAAGTAGTCAAACTGTCCTGGTAATGTCATGTCCTGGTTCACAAAATGAATGGGGAGAGGCTGTCCTTTACACACAGGGATGTGTGAAGATAGCACATAGTAGGGAGTCATATATAATGTTATAATAACACTCTGAGAATAAAATTCAGGAATGTGAAGTATCATCTGTGAAAACTACTGAATTATATTTCCACCCAGCAGAGAAATTGAGTATATATTGGAAGGGTTTTTTTTGTTTGTTTGTTTCAGGTGCCTTTTCGATATTTTCTGCTGGGCAAAAGATTATTTCTAGAGTTTACAGGTGCATGGCTGGGTTATACATTTTTGATTGACTCCTGGAGCAGTGTGTCTCTCATTTGTCTTCCACGATTTAACACATTTAATCTGTTTTGCTTTTGACAGGGCAGAAAGTTCACAGCCTCTGTTTTGACATTCCTTAGGTCTGGTGATAAGATGAGATGATGATGAGAATGTTCATACTTAGCCCTCTGCCTCCACTGTTGAAAAAGGGAAAAGCAAAGAATCGTTTGATATTTAAATTTCATGGAATTTAAAAAGATAGAGTGTTTACTGGGAACAGAGTGGAAGCTTTAAGCTTTTTTAAAAAAATTTTATTCTTTCAGGTAATTATTCATTCTTTTAAGTTTTTGGATTTCTGAATCTATTTGATTTCATGACCAAAGTTAATTTGGCTTTTTCCCCCTTATCTCTGGGAGAAAGAATTTTAAAAACCACTGTTTATATTTAAAAAGAAAACTGTTGCATTCTTGATTTTGCAACAGACGTTCACATTTTCAAGAATTTATAACAAAAGAGGTGCTCTTAGAGCCACACATGTGTTTTCTTGTTTTATATTCTTTACTAAAATATTAAAATTTCCAGGATTTTCATCTGATGGATGAGTTTTATATTTTATATTTGTGATTTGTTTTATTTTCTGGATATAGTGTGGAATTATTCTACGATCAACAATTTTCATGTCTGAGTTTTCATATCTTTAGCAGTTTACTTTTCCATGCATTGCTTTCATTCATCCTATTCTAAGTACTGAGAATGGGAAGATGAAAGACACAGTTTCTGCCTTTGAGGCACTCAGAGATGAGCAGTTTTAATGCAGGCTTATAGGTGGCTTGATCGGAATGAATATAAATTCTGAAGGAACCCAGAAGAAGAACACAATTTAGACTTGGGCCTGGGTGTGTGTGTCTTACATTCTCAGGTAAGGCAAGAACTGGATGAATATAAATACAACTCTAATAAATTTGCTGACTACAGATACATGATAAATACTTCCTAAATATTGCATATTGATTATAATGTTCACCCTGGAATTTATCTTTCTGAATCTATGAAGTCTACTGATGATCTTTATTTAAAACTTACATATATTCCCTTTTGTCTTGTGATAGTAATTAAGATACTTTAAATATCTAAGATGAACCATTTTTCTCTTTTAGTAGCTGTATCCGGAGACATGTTTCCCCGGGGTTTTTAATTTCATTATGTGTAGAGGACAAATCCTACCTGTTGGGTGATGAATACAAGAGCACACAGGATTTTTAATAGCTCTGTTAATGGGATAATGCATGATGTTTGTTTCTAACCAACAGGACATCTACCTAATTTATCCTAAATTATTAGCCATCTAAGATCCTTGCTATGACTCAAATTAAAAGCAGGAAATCAAAGCAAGATAAATAATTCCTTCAGCAATGCTGGGTCTTATTCATGATCCCTTTTATGAAAACCAAAAGGAACTGATATTAGTGTATCAGAACATCGTGCTGGATGCTGCCAGTATAGTAATTGGTGTGGCATTGTCTTCACCCCCAGGAGCTTACAAGCTAGTTCAATGCAAAGGTGTTAAAAAGGACAGACATAATGATTGATATGTGATAAGCAATGTGTTAGTATATGAATAAAGTCAAGTGAGTCATAGAAAGGAGTAATCTACCTGGGTGTGGTCTCTGAGAAGGCATTATAAGGAACAGACATCTGGATCGGGCCTTGGAGGATTTTTTAAGAAGTACAAGAATAAAGTGTCTAAAACACTGCACATTGTGAGTGGAAGTAAGTGATCTGATTGTGTGATTAAAACTTTAGGTATAGAGTGGATAGAAACTCAAGGCTGAGAATAGCCCCATGGACAGGCTCTATCACTACTAAAGAATCTTGTAGGCAAGTCCTAAGTGTGTGAACTTTATCCAAAGGATGTTCCTTAAAATGTCAAATCTTAAGGACATTAATATGCATCATTCAAAAAAGGGTTCTGTTGTCAAATAAGTTTGGGAAATACTGGTTTATTTGTTTGGACTTTCTTTGAGCCTTTACTCTGAATACGTGCATTGTAAAGCTCCAGGAAGGGTCCATAGTGTTCTTCAAACTTCTAGGGTCCTGGACCATCTCTTTTAAGCCAGGCACCTGGTAAGATGGGTGTTCTCCATGACACATTTTATGAAATCTGCTCAAAGCAATGGGAGGACTTAAGGACCTTCCGGCAGGGAATTGTATCATCTGAATTTCGTTTTAAAAGATTCTCTGGTCTTCTGAAGCATGAACTGAGATGAGGCAAGACCAGAGGCAAGGAGAGCAGGTTGAAGACAGGTGCAACAGGAGATAATGAGAGCTTGACCCCAAGAATCCAGAACCAAGAACCAAGAATTACAACTGACATTTCAGAGATAGAACTTGTCAGGGCTGTCATTAGCGGTATACAAGTTGTGCCCTGCTCAGGGACACCTGGCCGAGTAGGTCACAGGGAAATGAATCTGGTCCCCACTCTTTGTGAGTAAACTGCACATCCAGGGGCCTGGCTGCATTCATCCTCAGGAAGGCCACCTAGTTCTAATCAGCAGCCAGCGGTGTGTTTGGTTAATGACTGATGAGATGTGGAAGGAAAGCAAGAGAAGCTTTCATCATAACTCTTATTTCATATTTAAATGATCGTATGGCTAAAGAGGCCTTAATTTTCTTTTCAAAAAAATCTAAAATAATAGTATCTGAAGGAATAATGAATGTGCAGTTCTACTGTTCTGAACAGTCCCTTTCAAAAGCTATGGTTGTCTGGCCAGTGTTGCTCAGTGGTTGAGCATCAACCTATGAACCAGTAGGTCACGAGTTGATTCCAGGTCAGGGCACATGCCTAGGATGCGTGCTCGATCCCTAGTGGATGGCGTGCAGAAAACAGCCGATCAATGATTCTCTTTCATCATTGATATTTCTGTCGCTCTCTTCATCTCTGAAATCAATAAAAAGATATTATATACTGGTATATTTTAAAAGCTATGGTTTATCTCCAACATGCATTAAAATATACAACCTATCATCACACAGAGATTTTACAAAGACCTTGAACCAAGGGTTACAAACTCAAATATCTACACAGCCCATTCAGGCATCAAGAGTGATGTGTATAGCAGGCTGAGTGTTCACACATTAAATTTACAGGAAGGTACTTCACTTACAAAAAGAAATATGCTCTCTTCCATTTGCCTTTGAATATGCAGTCTTCTCCATCTATTTTTTATAACCAGTTTAGATAGGAATATGGATCATGAGGAATAGTTCTCAGTTCCCTGAAAATTTTCCTGACAGTATTGGTGATGAATGACAACTCATAAGGCTGCAGTATTATGGACACAACAGAGAGTGGTAACCCAGGTATTCTGATTTTTTGGGAAAATCTGGCGATTTGAATTTTGTATGTGACATTTCTCTAGTTTGAAATGTTGGTGGAAATTTTAGAATACACTGTATAGGCCAAAACAAAATAAAAGCAAATCTCTGGGCCACTGGTTGATGATTTCTACCTACCTTAGTCCATATGGGCCTAATTTTTTTAAGTTTATATATTTAAAATTCATATTTTTCAGGAAGACAAGGTGTTAAATGACCTGCTAAATTGCTCTGCAAACTCATGTGGAGTTGTTGAGTGAGAGGAGAAAAGCCGTGTTTCCTAAGCTAATAATTAGAATGTGTTTTTATTTTTGCATGAAGTCTTTACTGTGGGAAGAAAGACCAAAAACCTGAGGCCTAGTGGAAGGGAAGTGCTGAACTCAAATAGCATCATCAGCAGAGGTAAGGCCTGAGGGTCTTCCTGGATAAAAGTTCCATAAAGTGTGAGGCTCAGTGCTGTAAAATAGGGGAGGCTAGGAATCAACACTTTGCATTGTAATTCATACCTGGTGGATTCTGTTTCACAGGGAGGGGGATGTGGAATAGCATATTGACTAAGGCCTTGATGTCAGGGAAACTGGGAAATAGTAAGGGGGGATTTAGTCCTGGGGCTAATATGATGTCACATCTTGGTTCATGGCAGAACTTTTCTAATGGTTCACATGTGAGCCCAGAGATTGGACCCATGTGTTTGGAAAGGGGAGTTAGCACATGTGTGGTAATCACCATCATTCTAAAGAAACTTTGAGGAGATGTTTAGTTCCTGCTGATAGGGAAGATTAGAATCAAGCGCATTTTATGAATAGAAAATGATGAGCAGATGAGCCTGCAAGGAAATGGAAATGTGATGAGATTAGTAGCTGATGTATACCTCTCTGCAGGGAAAAAAAAAGCTTTAAGAGACGTCAGGCTGGGAAATACTTTATTTCCTGAAGTGCAAAGAGATTTGGACAAAGCTGTAATCCTAGCAGCCTCTGCCAAAGTGAATTGGTCAAGGATCTTTCTGAAAAGCTGCCATTTAGCAGTTGCTGGGTCTAACCATGGCAAGGAAAAGATGCCTTCATTGTCCTGAGATGCAATGTTCACATATGCGTTCAACCAACAAATATTTATTGAGGACCAACTTCATGCCCAGGCTGTGCTAGCCCCTGGAGTAGCTGGCAGACCTATGGGAAGTGACGCTCTGCATGAGACAGACCACAGAAGGGGGTCTCTGAGTTGATTGTGATTAGATTTTGTCCTGGGCCTCCACACTATTGTGGCATCTTTGGGCAAAGAGAAAGATGCAAAAATGAATAGTGTGACCCCCAATATCTAGGTTCCATGGTTCCACAGATCATAGAGTGCCTCTAATTTGTGCCTTTCAAAACATGTTTTAGGAAAATGGACTTTTCAAAAGACATTCCAGAGTAAACTCTCCTCTGATTGATCTATCTTATTCCAATGGATTCTCTTGATTCCTTTTTAAAGGCCTTCCTGTATGAAGGGAAGACACCTCTTTCTCTGTGCCTCCTAGATTCACCTCTTCCCAAAAGATTATCTACCTTCCTTCCTCCCTTTCTTTTCTTCCCTTTACTCCATACTTCATCTGTTCTTCTTCCTTTCCTTTTTCCTTCCTCTTGTCTCTTTCTCCTTTTCTTTCCTCTTAAATCCTACTTCTTTTCTTGTTATTATTTCAGATGAAGACTTTTCCCTTACAAAATAAACCATCCGATAAATTTATTCAACCTAGTAAGTATACATCTCCTGAAATACCTGACTTACTGAAACTGGAAATAGCAGGGACACGAGTATTTCACAGTCCAGAGAATATGTCCCTCAACCATACCTAATAGATAACAACACAGGGCAGAGAAGACAGGACGGTAAGTGACCGGAACACCTACCCATCTCCATAGAATTAATTCTTACTGCCAAATTATAGGTCAAATGAATCACATGTAATAAAACCTGAGCAGATGGTTGAAGACTGGCTTGTTTCTTTTCCTCCATGGAAAATGTGGGTCACAGTACAGGTTAATTTTAGCTCAATGCTTTCAGAAAGTTTATCTTCAAGAGCTGTTCCTCCTTAGAGACCTACCCTTTAATTTACTCTTCGCACATAGTTTTCTTTCCATAAAAAGGCTGAAAACACTTGTCTTCCCAACTGTGCAGTGGTCTGAGCCCATAGGCAGACAGGTCTGAACTCCAGCCCCCACCTTGGTATCAGCCCCTGAGTCGTGGAGAAGGTCATTTCTGTTTTTCCACTTTTTTTTATGATTCTTTTTTTTAAATTTTGTTTTATTGCTTAAAGTATCTTTAAAATGTTTCACCAACATTAAATAACATTAATCCTCCCAAGAGTGGAGAAACAACACACTGGAATGTTTCTGAACATTGTAAACAACACACTGGAATGTTTCTCCACTTTGAAGAGGAGATAAAGTTGTTTTCAACCTCTCGGCTCTCTTGGGAGGATTAATGTTATTTAATGTTGGTGAAACATTTTAAAGATTACAAATAAACATAACATCTACTCAACACATTTCTTTTTTTTTAAAGAGTTTAACATTCTGAAAAACACCTTAATCAAAACCTCTGCAGTATTGAGATCCCCCAGATGAGAATTGATTAGTTCATAATGATGAGAATTATGAATGCAGTGCAGAAAGGGGCAGTTTGGAAGTATGGAACCAATGTTGGAAGACTGAGGTTATTGCTAGTAGTATGGTGCTGGGCTCTGAAGCTCATCTGTCTAAACCTGTTTTCTCATCTGTAAAACTATTGGATTGAACCGGAATGATGTCTAAACTCTCACTTACTCTTGAGTTCTTTAATACCTAGTGACTCTGTGCTTTCCTGTGTACAAAAGAGGTAAGGAAAGGCAGTTTCCCTTTGCTCTGAAGCTCTTCAGTACATGTGAACATATGACAGTGAGTCCCGTCACCTGTTGGCCTACCTGTGTGGTGACCAAGGATGGAGACACCCAAGGACACACAATTGGTAAAAGCTGTGCTATTCACAACTGGTCTTGTAAGAAACTAGTGAAAATAAGATAGGCTTCCTCACCAGAATTAGTTTTCAATAGTCACAGCATCTAAAATCCTACCCTTAAAAAGTGTGTGTGTCCTTTGGATCCAGCGATCTCTCTAGATATATTATTTTAAAATGCAATAAAATCTAAGAGAAGGGTAACATATTATTAGTAATTTATTACAGAGCTTCCTAATCTTTTCCCCCATTATGATGCACATAAGCTATGATAATATTTGTACAGTGTCTTTAGGTAAAGAGAAAGGCTAACCCCAGCCGGAGGTGACTAGCCCTGGGGCCCTGCTATGTGAGGTTATACTCATCTATCCAAGAGTTAGGAGCAGCCGTGGGCAAACGGGATCCGGCCCGTTTGAAATGAATAAAACTAAAAAAAAAAAAAAGACCGTACCCTTTTATGTAATGATGTTTACTTTGAATTTATATTAGTTCACACAAACACTCCATCCATGCTTTTGTTCTGGCCCTCCGGTCCAGTTTAAGAACCCATTGTGGCCCTCGAGTCAAAAAGTTTGCCCACCCCTGGTTAGGAGGATCAATATTGCTGCAGATCTGTAATCTACTTGGCACTTGTAGTTGGAAGCTATGCCTCAGTTGATATAGTCTTATCTTTAGAGTTCTTCCTTGCATAAAATCTATTAGCTGAACCCTGAGACTTTTGATAGTGAGAGGGAAGAGGGGAAAATACATTTCTTTTGATCTTTGTCTTCTGCTTTAGCAGAATATCATGTGCTAAAGTAGCTTAGAGCAACCAGGAATCTCAGGATAAGGGCACAAAGTACTGGGGAAGAAGAAGGAGAACTGCCAGTCTAGGGAGAAGGGAGGCAGCAGCCAAGTATGCGTGCAGAGACACTTGGTATCTGGGGGTGTTCAGCCTGGACAGTGGCAGTTGCATTAGCAGTAACAGTGCTCTGGGTGCTCCATCGGGGGTGCTGAAGACACCTCCCACCTGCAGTGTGAAGAGTAAGCTATCTACTGTGGCCTCACGGTGCAGCCAGCAGAATGGAGCTGGCACAGCACACATGCCATCCTCACAGAAACCACAGTGCGGAGGCCAATGGCCACACTATTTGGGGGAAGCATTTAGGTGAGAAGGTAGTGGTTAGGGGCACAGACCCTGGACAGGTTGGATGCACTTCATCTTTCAGGGCTGGTTTCTAATCTGTAGGATGGGCTCAATCATCCCCACTTCTCCCGGGACCCATGAGTTGATATTTGTGAAGCACTCAGAAGAAGGTCTGCACAGAGTAAACACCAGGTGCCTGATAAATAGAAGAGAATGGAAACTGGGGACCACCCAGCCCTTCCTTCCTTCCTTTAACCTCCTTCATTGGGGAGAAGGGTAGAGCAGATTTTGAGAGAGGGAGCTGAAGATGTGGAAGTATAACAAGATAGCAGAAAACATAAATAAATTTGGGTCTCAAGACTTGGAGAACCAGAAGAAGTTGCCATCATGAGCCACACCTGGGGGCAGTGTGTAAGCAATTGAGGAAAACAGGAAAGGTGTGCAAAGACTGGAGACAGCCAAGGATGGTCCCGATTATCAAAGGAGGGAAAAGCTTGATTCTAGAAGCACAGCCATGAGCTTGATTTTGATCCAGAGCCACACTGGGGAGGGCATTTTCCACAGATGGTTACCAGATGCTTCTACATAAACTGTACAGGGGAGGGGAAAGAGCATGAGCTCTGAGGCCAAACTGACTTGGGTGCAGCCCCCTGTCTTGTCACTTACTGGCTGAGTGGCCCTGGAAGAGTTACTTAACTCTGGAGTCTCATTGTCTGCAGCGGAAGAATAGAAATGACAGTACCTACAGGGTTCCTGGGGAAAAATAGGGACAATGTAAGTGATCATGCCGTGCACTGAGCAAACAGGTATGAAATAAGTGATATCAGTATAACAAAAGAGGCAGCAGACACAGGGTTTAGGATAGAGATCAGCAAATTCTTCTGTAAAAGGCCAAATATTTTAGGCTTTGTGGCCCCTACAGTCTCTGCTTCAGCTACTCAATTATGCCTTTACAGCATAGCAAAGCAGCCATAGATAATATGTACATAGATCATATGAAGGGGCATGGCTGTATCCTAATAAGACTTCATTTACCAAAACAAGTGGCCAGATTTGGTTTGAGTTTGCGGATCCCTGGTTCAGAGCCAAATTGCCAGCATTAAAACAAGGCTTTGCCACTTATGAGCAGCGTGACCTCGGACAAGTGTGTAAATTCAATTACTTTATCTATTAAATGTGTGTAATGATAGAAACTATCTCATGAGATTGTTTTAACAACTACAGGAATTAAAGGGACAATTGAAGGAGCATGAGCTGGCCTCTCACAGTGAGTCCTTAATAGATAGAGAGTAGGATTTTGACACCTGGTACCTGCCATCATTATGGTTATCCCAACAATCTAGAGTAGAGAGTCAAAATCTTCAGTAAGATGAAATTTGGTAAGGACCAATGGAAAAGCCTGCAGTTTGGCTCCCAAAAGAAAACCACAAACTTATCATTTATTGCTTTTCACAGGAAAAAGACTCAAGTGGTTTAATTCATTCATATCACAGAGCTGTGTGACAGGGCTGCCATCCGAAATAAGTAGTCATGGACTGAATAAGTTTAATATGGTATTGTTTTGCCCTGGCCATTGTATTCTAAGAAGAAAGCTGTTATATAAGAAAATACTTGAAAGAAGTAACCAGTATAATGAATAACCAATTCATTATAAATAATGAATGATCTGAGTGATGATTCTATGAATTAGAGTTTTTCAGTCTTGAGTGAGGATCTCAAATATACTCCAGGATTTTATGAGTATGACAATTTTAAAACATGACCCCCTAAATAACTTAACTCTCCTCTCATAGAGGTGGGGTTTCTGACCCCTCTCCTGGAATCTGAACTCTGAGACTCTTACTGAGTAGCATACAGACCAGATGATGCTGTGTCAGTTTCTGAGCTCAGCCTTACGTTGGCAACTGCTGATTTCTGGACTTTCAGCCTTTTGCCCTAAGGACCCAGCCACTGTGCTGTGAGAAAGCACAGGCCGCACAAAGAGGCCACTTGTAAGTATTGGGGCTGTTGATCTCAGTTCCACCTGAGGTCCCAGCCAGTGGCCACCATCAACCAATAGGCATATTCGATGACTACATGCCCGGTTACTTATGACTGTGATTGTATGAGAGACTCCAAGTAAGAACTGCCCCTAGAACCATGAGAGACAAGAAAAGGGTCATGGTTATTTTAAGCCACCTAATTTTGGGTCACACTGCATTAAATAACTGAGACAATGTGGAAGAGGAATTTGACCTTTGTAAAGTTGCAAAGAGTAAAAGTAGTCTATCAACCTATAGGCAGTCTAGGCTAAATATGGGCAGGTAGATTCAGGCTCAATGTTAAGAAGAGCTTTCTAAAAATTAAACTTACCAAATAATAAGTGGGCTGTTTCATAAGGCAGTGAGCTGTTATTGAAAATATCTAGATTGTAGTCAGTTTGGAATATTATAGAGGATTTGAGATATGAGGGAGGAATGAATTTGAGAGGAATCTATGTATACTTGTTTGTTGGTTTATTTCCCAATTTGCCTCGAAAAGAATTTTGTGACTAGATGGCAATGGATGAAAATTTCATTAATTCATTTAACAAATATTTATTGAATGCTTACTACATCCACTGTTACAGGTGCTAGCAATACATCTGTGAACAAAACAGATGAAAATATATGCTTCATGGAACTCATATTCTAATAGAGGCAGACATGCAATAGGCATAAAAGTAATGTGTGTGTGTGTGTGGGTGTGTGTGTGTGTGTGTGTGTGTGTGTGTGAAATCACGTAAATATAAAGGGTCAAGGACAAATAAAAAGCAGTGGAGGAGATATGTAAACCTGAAGAAAGGTTTAAAACTTTAAATATAGTGTCTAGTAAATAGCCACTTTTGATAAGCTAATGGTTGAGGAGAATAGCGGAATTGAACTCTCCATATTAAAAATAATTGAATATATTCTCAGACACTCTTGTAATCACTGGGGACAAGGCAGTGGGCAACACACAAGGTCTCAGTTCTAAGACTGTTTACACATTATATTCAACTTCAGGGAGAGAGACAACAAAATAAATGCATCAGGCAGTTTTCAATGAGTGAGAAGTATGGCCTTCCACCAGGTGCTATAACTTTAGAATTCTCAATGTCTATCCATTTTTGGTCCTGTACAGATTTTGCATCTTCCAGGGGGAGACTTGAAATCATGTTCCCCTTTGTAATTTTGTCATAATCTATTGGGGTATGTGGATTACCTTCTGGCTCTGCCTGATATTCACAGACCACAAGGGTACAATAGAAAATTGAAAGGGATTGTGATATTCTTTCAGTGGTACTGAACTATTTGTGGTTCCTTTTATTAGCTGTAAACATAGAAAGATATTAATCTTCTGGGCTTTTGATTAATTCCCAAACCACTGATTATTGATCAATGGTGAGAATAGAAAATCTAAGTTAGAATAGCTTGGTATTTTCTTGTCAGGTTGTGGCAAAGCAAGAAGACAATGGGTAGTTTCTAAGCAATAGCTAATCTCTTGCATCGTTAATGATAAATGACACAGAGGAAGAGATAATGGGGACTTATCTCAGTTAGTTTTGCTTCAGTCCCCAGTGCTGCTGCTTCTTCCATATAAGCTAATTCCTCATGATGGGCTGAGGCCAATGTCAGTATTAAATATAAAGTCTAAGAATCTGATAGAAACATCAATGATTAATATTCCAGGTACAAACATGGCTGGGCACATGCATGGTTCTAGAAAAATGTTGACCTTAAACAAATAGGCTGCCAGATAGTTCTCCAGCAAAATCGGTTTATTTGAAAACAAGGAAGAATTGTAATTTAGGGCATGTGATCTACAGTTGAACCACACATAAGACCAGAGAAACGAAGGGGAGAGGGGGGATGGAATGCTCTTTTATGGACTTAGAGGTGGTGAGGTAAATAAAGACTCCATTGGAGGAAAGTGAAAGTTCAAAGTATATTATATGTCTTTTCATTGGCTGAGCTATGGCAGTTTCCCTTTGGCTGAGCTGTTACTGGGCAAGGAATCTTTTCTTTCTCCTGCTGAGGTAGTAATGTGGTATCACTTCCTGTTGGCGATACAGGGTACCTATCTCTTTCTATTGGGATCAGCAGTATGCGTGGAGTGACATGTGTGTGAGAGTTATCTCTTTCTAGCCTCTCAACTCCATTTTAAATGAGCTTTGTATTTATCAATTTTCACAGAAGTAATAATGAAAATTAAGACTTTGAGGTTAGCAATGACGTAGTTCAGTTCAGCCAACATTATTAAGAGTACACCAGATTCCAGGAAAGAGATGCAAAAGACAAGGTCCCTGCCTTTGAGTAGCTCACAGTGAACGGAAGGAGCCAAACACATGAATAAATCATTTCAATAGATTGTAGATAAGTGGCCAGCTCAGTTTTGGAATTGGCTAGAAATCATTATGAGTAATCATAGGATTAGTAGTGTTCTCAGTGACGTATAAACCCTAGAGTGCATGGCTGAAATTTTGTCTATCTCTACCTGATCCCCATTAATAGAATCATAGAGTGAGAAGCACTTGGAAGATAATATATTGTTAACCTCTTTATTAGTTACAGATGAAGAAACAGAGACAGACCCTTTAGTATCTGAATGTGCTCTCCATTTATTATCATAGGGAAGAGTTTTGGGTAAATTAATTCTTAATTTTATTCAACACTTATTTGGCACTTAGAGCTGTGCCAGCTGCCAGAATGTAACGATGAGTAAGAAACAGGCCCTGATCTCAAGTTGCTCAAGGTGTGAAATGACCAGCAAATCTATAATAATAAAAGCATAATATGCTACTTAGACTGGACGTCCTTCCAGACAACCTTCCAGACTAAGCTGTGAGGGAAGCCCGGGTCATAGGTGCCAGAGGGAAGCCGGTGCTGGCTGGGGGAAGGAAGGCCTACTCTTGCATAAATTTCATACATCGGGCCTCTAGTAGATACATAAAAATGCAAGGTGATAATTAGTGTCCTGGAGCTATGCACACAGTGGAGTGGGAATATGGTGATGGTGCAGGACACAGGAATGGTTTTGCAGAAGAAGGGGTGTTTGAATAGATGCCTCTAGAATGAGTCATGTGTATTCTCAACAGAAAGCGTGCCATGGAGACAAACAGCTGTGCAGTGGGATGGAGATGCAAGAGCATGGCATACTGAGGGCCTCCCAGGCTCCCAGTGTAACTGAGCATAGAGAGAGGGAAAGGAGCAGATAGTGAAAATCTGGTGATAGTAAAGGCCAGTTCCTTGTCCTCAAGGGGCCCCTGAAGACTAGTTTACAGGTCAGATTTTGGTGAAGAAATAACACTTTATAACAAAGGTAAAGGCCAGAGGCAGGGAGACCAGGGGACTAATGCGGTATTCCAAACAAGATGCAAATGAGGCTTGTCCATAGGGCAAGTGAGGCAGATGAGATTGGCATAGGGGCTGCACATGAGAGATACCTGAAGGCTTCCAAGTTTGGTTGTATGTGAATAGTTAGAAAGAGCAGGGACTCTAGATGGATGCCGAGATGGATGGACCAGTATGTGAGTAGATGGGGGTATCATTCATTGAAATAATGAAAATAGGAGAAGGAAGAGGATAATGATTTCAGTCTGTGATTTGGGGTATTGGAGCGCATGTGAGAGGGACAGAGAGTACATTCCTAGTAAATAGTTGAACATGTTGATTTGGAGATGGAGAACGAGGCTTAGGCACAAGGGTACACATTGGGGAATTATCAGCATATAGGTGATGATTGAAGCCATAGATAAGAAGATGGAAGACTTGTAGGCTAAAGATAGGAAAGGCAGCTTGTAGTGATTTTATAAAGGGCCTTGAGTGACCTCTGAAGGTTTTACAAGGTGAAACTGCCTTGGCTAAAGAGATTGTCCAAGTTGGAGTTGAATTAAAGTTTAATTCATTAAGTAAGCATGTGTGGAGCATGTTCTGTGTAGCTTGACATGGGTGAGGGCGGTGAATAAAAAAGGCAAAGTCTGTTTGGGCCTTGTGCGGCCTCTCAGCTTAGGTTGGAGAATCATGTATGTAGTTAATTTCCACAACAATAAGTACCTCAAAAGAAAAGTACTTAGGGCAATTTAATAGTACGTAATTCAAGAGGGGAATAGAGGAGGGGGCTGGCACTTGGTCTGTGGGGTCAGGGGAGGAATCCCTGAGGAAGTGACATTTCAACTGGACCTAAAGAATAGACAAGACCCAGGTGAAGGGATGGGGAAAACACTCCAGGGAGAGAAGATGGCATGTGCAAAAGCCCTGAGATGGTAGAGTGTGTTCAAGGGCCTGAAAGGTGCCTGTGTAGCCTGAGAGAACGAGATGTGGGTGCTTGAGGTGAGGTGGTGATGTAGGTAACCCAACTCTCCATAACACACCTGGGAGCTGCTTCATGAGCCCATGCAACTGCCACTCTTCCCTGCTTGCACACACGTTGACGACCTGGGTTTGTCAGTCCAGGTTTACTCCAAAGGAAAACATGTTTACAATAGCAGGATCCTTAAGTGATCAGTGAGCCACAGCCAGGAGAGTCGCTCTTTCCCTTGGCAGCCACCTGGACCTGAATCGGCACCAGAATCCCATCTTGGAGCTGACTATGGGCATTTATTGACAAGCAGTGAGGAGGTGAGGACTGTGAGCATTGTCTAGATTTGGAAAGAGGCTGTTCAAGCAAAAAAGAAAGGCAGAGGAATTGAAAAGCCAAGAAATCAATGTGTTTTGGTCAACACAGCTCGCCTGGGAGTATAACATTTTAGCTTGGCAGCAGCAGAACATGCCTTTTTGGAACTCAGCATGTCCAGAAATTAGCTCAAAAGTCAAAATCCAGCCTTGGAACATATTGGTCTTGATGTGTTTCTTTTGTGAATCCTAACAAACCAACGGGGAAAATAACTTTGGAAGGAAACTTGATTGATTTTTCAAAGAAAGCAAGAACTCTGAAAGTTTACCTTAAATGTATTAAAGCCATCCTCCTAGGCAGCTTGTAAGAGAAACTAAATTAGATTGCAATTCTGTTTTGCAAAAAGTCTTTAATTTGTTTTACCAAATGTGGGGATTTTTAACCCCATTATTCCTGTCAGTTTGGTTTATTAGGTGAAAAACTGGATGGCCGGGTTCTATAATTCACTGTTTTTTTCCTCCTATTGATAACAAACGCATCTCCATGTTCCCTCCAGTCTCCAAATACATATTTTGAAGTAATAAGCTGTTGTATTCAAAGTAGTATTTAAAGATTAAATGTAGGGCCCTAGCTGGTTTGGCTCAGTGGATAGAGCGTCGGCCTGCAGACCAAAGGGTCCTGGGTGTGATTCCGGTCAAAGGCATGTAGTTGTTTGCAGGCTACTCCCCGGCCTGGGTCCTGGTCGGGCTCGTGCAGGAGGCAACCAATTGATGTGTTTCTCTCGCATCAATGTTTCTCTCTGTCTTTCCCTCTCTCTTCCACTCTCCTTAAAAATCAATGGAAAAATATCCTCAGGTGAGGATTAAAAAGAAAAAAAAAGATTAAATATAGGTTCTTTCAGGTTTTGTGGTAAAGCAGAATTGCCAAAAATTCAATACTTGGGCTTTAGCACTTAGTAACAATAGGACCTCTGTGCCTCTATTTTCTCATCTGGAAAATGGAAATAAATAAACCTGTTCAGTTACTAAGGAGGGCGTTTGGAAAGAATGAAATAATGCAAGGAAGAGTGCTTTATATACTGTGGCACCATCCACATGTTAAGTATTAATCTGATAATAATTCTCATCACTGTGACCAAGAAGATCATTCACAGTAAGACTCAAAGACTTTTTATATCTGCCAAGCAAATTTTTATAGGTATACTCTTCATTCATGTCCTCTCAATGGTTACCAATATACATAAGAATCATAAGAATTGCACCTCAGAAATATGAGAAGGGGTGTCCATTCCCCTCCTATTTTCCAGAGAGAAAAAAAAAAGTGATTTTGTGACTGTCCAAAACATATTTTAACTGTCAGATGTACCCACAGAATTGTAAAGTATATATCACAGTTTCCCTTTTGTCCATTAACAATGTAAAATTTACAAATTTTTCATGAAGATGGAAGAGAAAGAAAAGAAAATGAATAGTGAAAAACTTTGAATGGTGATAGCATTGTCCAAGGATTAGAAGAAACACTCATGGGTTAACATATACTAATTGTCATGGTGTTTATTGTGTCTGTTGAGGGGAGCATAGGATAGGTCCCCTAGGTCTGCATAAGATGGCACATTTTGTAAAGCAGTCCTATTTCTTCTTTCTCTTCACTCCATACCATGAGAGCCTTGCCTCTCACATAGCCTTTCCCCAATAGCTTCCGCTACTGGATTTAAGGATTCCCCTCCCTCTGTGGGTGAACTATGAAGAGCAGTGCCTTTGACATGAACTACAGGGATAGGAAAAGTTGAGATGTTCTCCAGTATAGAATAGACCTTTTGTGGGGTGGCAGGAAGACGAGTGGCAAGAAGAGATTTTCTCCTTCCTGATTGTAAAATGCTTTCTCTTCCAAATCTCAGGTGACAGTGACAGATGGCGGTTCCTCTCCGAAACAGTCAACCATCTGGGTGGTGGTTCAGGTTTTGGATGAAAATGACAACAAGCCCCAGTTCCCTGAGAAGGTCTACCAGATCAAGCTACCGGAACGTGACCGGAAGAAGAGGGGAGAACCCATTTACAGAGCTTTTGCATTTGATAGAGATGAGGGCCCCAACGCCGAAATCTCCTACAGTATAGTGGATGGCAATGATGATGGAAAGTTCTTTATTGACCCTAAAACTGGCATGGTTTCTTCCAGAAAGCAATTTACAGCAGGGAGTTATGACATCCTAACGGTAAGATTTTTCTGAACCTCAGTAACGTTAATAGGGGGTAGGAGTCACTCTCTCATTCGTGTATATTTATTTGAACAATGAATCTTTAGAGTAAAAAGTAGTGGAAGGCTACCTCTGTTTCAGTGATATTTTTAAAATAATGATACCATTTCCTTTGGTGTGTCCTATCAGCAAACCTCCTTCATTCCCAGTCCACATCCTGCTCCACCACATACTCAACACATTCCCTGTGACCCTAAATTGTTTCAAGGTACTGTGCATAGATGTAAACTGAGGGTAGGGGAATAGCAGAGTGACACATTCCACCTGCTACTCAACATCACTCAATGTGTTTCCAAGAATTTCCAAAGAAAACAGCTCTTATAATTGTTGACAATGTGATAGAACATGAACTGTGAGACACAAATCACATTATGCTTATTCTCTAAAAAGTTTGTGTGGGGGGGAACCTTAAGTAAAAAGTGACTAAATTTTTCAGTGTTAGAAAATTAAAAACAAAAACAGACATGAGCACCATCTCAAATAGAGACTTAAACTCCCATGTCTAAGTTTCCAGCCAGCTCCCCCCACTCCTAACCACATTAGACATATAATACTAATGCCAGAAAGGGGACTGGTCATCCTACAAATGATGGGCACTTTCTAGGGACCCAACAAATGGCATGAGTTAGCACCATCTGCCATCTTTCTATTAGTCCTCAACCTTCTCTGCTGTATACAGTCAGTTCTTTATTGTTTTAAAGGATGCCCTTCGTCCCTTAATTTATCTTTTCACTCCTATGTTCTGGACTTGGGTTCTTTCCCTGCTCAGTAATGCATCCAAAACAGTGGGCAGAGAAAAGAAGATAATAAAAAACTAGCCCTGTTTGTACCATGAAAAGCTCTGCTGAGGTAAGTGCTGTTGCAGCTGTGTGAGACTTGCCAATGGGAATCTCTGAGGATGGCATGGACTGCAGTGGACACTGTTGGTGCCCACCCAGATTCCCTCTGCTAGGCTGGTGCAGCTATCCCCAAACTGAGTGACTGGATGTTGGCTGCTAAGGGCTCAGAGCTGCCCTCTTCTCCAGAGAGTCATCCTTGACTGAACTTCTTGGTTCTACATTCCCACCCCAACCCAGCAGCCCGCAACCAATGACTGACCGACACCTGATACAAAACTCCAACCCACTAGCCTCCAGGTGGATCCAATTCAGTGGTGTAGTCCATGATTCCAAGGTCCCTATGGGATGAGGCTGAGATTAGACTTTAACTGAGACCACATCCTTGCTTAACATCTTCCCCCTGTCCATCCTGCTTTCTTCACTTCCTTTCTCCTGAGAACACTTCTCCTCCACCCCAAAATCATTTGCACTCAAATCCCTGTCTCGGGCTCTGCTCCTAGGGAACCTGACCTAAGACATCTATCTTCAAGGGTCCTCCCTCTCACAGGAATTTTCCAGGGCAAAGTGGTCATCCATGAACACAGAGCACTAGGGAGCTAGGAGTTGCCACTGTTTTTAAAGGCTGTAACTATTACCCATGCATCTATAAATGTTAATTTTAACCTGATATTTTTAAAAATCCTTTGTTTTTCTTTTCTCTCAGTGGTGTCTGCTTGTTAGACGTAACTGCCTCCCACACACACACACAATTTAAGTCTAGGACACCATAGCAGTTTACCCTGCTCATATGAGTGAGGAGACATGCTTTCCTTGGCTTTTACATCAGACCATAGAGAAGAATCATTAACACCCTTTTTCCCACTCCACTGCCTTCAGGAGCCCATGCTTCCATCAAGAGAGTTCTTCACCGTCATTCAGTTGGCATAACTGAAGGGCCTCTGAGGCAGTTAGAGCAAGGCTGCTGCCTTTCCCACACCTACTCCACTCGTCCTGGACAGTGTGAGTGAAATCCTTCTCCAGAATAAAGCAGAAGGAAGGAGCTGCAAAACATAACCATTCACACACACGCACACACACACACACACACACACACACACACACTTCTGTGCACACACTTTATTCACACTTAAGCAGAGATTCACAATGTACTTTATTCCCTTTCAAGCATCACCCTCGGAGGTATAAAGAATCAAATGAGCTATTTCTACTCGTGTAGCTATCATTCATGACCATAAAAAGCTAAGAATTGTAAGTGCAACATTTGTTTTTCAAGTTTTCCACCTCTATAAGGTTGGTTGTGGTCCAAATCACCTTCTGGTGAATGTGGCATGGGACCCCCATGTGACCAAGTTGAAGCTGTTTCCCTTCTAGTTCCTGAGCTCATTCTTCCCAAATCTCCACTCTCTTCTTCCCTTTGCTGACACGGTGAGGAGTATGGACATTCAGCTCTCTCAACAATGTATGGGTGACAGATCCAAACTTCTGCGAGGATCCGATCTCTAAGACATCTTTCTGTTTTCTCTCCGTGTGTGAGTAGATAAAGGCGGTGGACAATGGGCGCCCACAGAAATCCTCCACGGCCCGTCTCCACATTGAATGGATTAAGAAACCACCCCCTTCGCCTATACCGCTAACCTTCGATGAGCCATTTTATAACTTCACAGTCATGGAGAGCGATAGAGTCACCGAGATTGTGGGGGTTGTGTCTGTGCAGCCAGCTAACACCCCTCTGTGGTTTGACATAGTTGGTAAGTTTGAGTCCTCCAGAGCTGTATGGGGCAATGTGATCATTGACTGTTTGGAGCAACTAGCAAAAAAAAAAAAATTAAGAAAAAAAAAAACATGAATGATCAGTGCTAAGATTGAAACATGTATAGTGCTGGAATGCAAAAGAGCCAGTAAAATGAGTAATAGACATGTGCTTTCGTTCCGACTCTGTAGCTAAGCTGAACAGAAAGTGCTCTCTGGCTGGATTTTCCATAGTACGTTATTTACTGCAATCTTAATGTCTTTCTGTGTGTCATTTAAATTCTATTGTCACACTTGGCTAATCTCATTTCTAAATGTATTGATGGTACTAGACTTGCTGTCCTTCATTTCTCTCTTTTTCTTCACCTTTTTTTCTGCATTCTGTTCTTTTTTTTTCTGCTCCCGACTACCCTGCTTCAAGGTGGCAAGCATGCTCGAGAGATGTTCTATATTCTACAGACAGCTTGTGGGCAGAACTGTTCAACAGAAGGTACCCTTAGTGCAAACACATTTGCTAAAATACAACTATCCAATCTGCCTTTTACAGTTTTTTAAAGCGAATTAAATGACATCTTTCATAACCGCCTGTGACAGGCTGAAGTGCAGCCCACAGACCTCATACCCGCCTCTAACAGCGATTGCATTACTCGAATCCAGTGACTCTTTTGTTTGAGGTTGGATGGGGTTTGGGTTTCCAGTGGGGGTTGTTTTGATTTATTTTTCATTGTTTTTGAGGTATCCTGGGCTTTTTGTTGTTTTGTTTTCATCTTTTTTGTAGGTTGGTTTATTTAACTGGGCCTTTTCCAATTGAGAAGCAAAGTAAAATATATCCCAACTTGTCTGTTTTGCAGCAGTAATGCCATTCCTAGACCCAAAACCCCACCAGGAAGAGTTTCCTGGCTGCTCTCCACCAAAGGAAGGGCAGGAAATGGAACGGGGATATATAGCCAGTGAGAGCTTCCCTCAAGAGCTGAATAGAGAAAGCAGATGGAAGCACACGGGATAGACCTTGGGAGCCAACCTTTGAATTCCTTGAAAGCAAGCAAGCACGCAGGCTGCAAAAGGAGAGGGGGAAACAGCACCGCTGCCCTCAACAAACCCGCAGGGAGAGCGGTGGAGAGGAAATAAGTGCTGAGGACCAGGAAACCTAGGCTATTGCTCAGAGGAGAGAGGGGAGAGTGTCTGCCAGCCCTGGATCCGACTCGGCTGAGCTAGAGCTGACTTCCCACGGCTCTCTGTGGGAGGCGGGAATCCAGATTGCTGGTCTGGGGGAGACATTTCCTTCCACATGTCACTGCCTGGAAAAGATGGGCAGGAACCTGCCTCTCTTTCCCAGGAATGGCTGGATCTGGGGAAAGCATTTAGAACATTCCACATCCGTTTTAATGAGGCACAGAAAAAGCATGCCTCATGACCCCCAACCAGACCTCAGTAGAGAGGGTCCTCTGAACTCCAAGCAAGAAAGGGCCTGTTTTCTGCATGTCACTTTTCTGAAATGATGGTAGGACGTCTCTGTTTTACTTAGTTGGCATTCATCACAGCATCCCTGTACATGGCCAGCATCATCCAAGCTTTCAACTCCTTCTTCATCTCTGATTCATGCATTTGAAAAGGAACCTCCTCTGATCCATGGAAGATGTCTCTGCTTCTGTATCTTAGTAATTTTCAGCTCATTGGGTTATTATCTGAGGCAGCTCTCTCTTTCTTGGTGAAACTAAGGGTTGCCTATATGCATCGCCTGGTTGCCTGTGCCATCTGCTTGGGTGATTCCTTTGCCACCACCCCCAGGTGGAATCCAATGTCAACATGTGTCCTTGGTGCCGGGCCTCCAGGGGCATGTGTGATAGTGACTTCTTTTAGGTAACCCAAAGGAGTATAGTCCAAACCCATAGGCAATGGGCCTCCTGGGGTGCTGCCCCAAGTTGTGGGAGGAGCTACCCTCTCTCATCAGCCACCAGTTTACTTCCCTCCTTCCCTGACAGTCCAGTTTGCAAGCACCTGGACAGCCAGACAGCATTGCTTCTGTCCCTTGTGTGATCCGTGCATGCAACCTCCTGACCCTCAGCACATCTCACCACCTTCCCTGCCCACCCTCTTCAAAAGTGCTGCAAGCACACCTTTCTTTGATGCTCATTCTGACCCAGGGGTCCTCAAACTACGGGCCACATGCAAATACAAATATTGTATTTGTTCCCGTTTTGTTTTTTTACTTCAAAATAAGATATGTGCAGTGTGCATAGGCATAGGAATTTGTTCATAGTTTTTTTTTAAACTATAGTCCTGCCCTCCAATGGTCTGAGGGACAGTGAACTGGCAAAAAGTTTGAGGACCCCTGATCTGACCTGTTAGCCAAGTCAAGTTTGTAATTCCTCAGCTTTCCTGCATGTGTGTGTGTGTGTGTGTGTGTGTGTGTGTGTGTGTGTGTGTGGTAACATATAGGTAAGCATGTCTAGTAGTACTGCATGTTACCTTACTTGCATGTTTTATATCAGCATTATTAGTGCTATTGTATATTTTCATTCATGTTTCTCCTATCTCCATCCATAAACCTTAAGGTCAAGACCTTTGTCTCCTCATTCCTTCCTTCTGCCAATGCTTCTGTTGTGGTCCATTGAGGGCGCGTGGGATAAACTATGGTGACCAATGGAGACGGCCCAGGTAGACAATGCATTAACCCTGTGATGCCACCTGAGACCAACTGAATCAGTGTGACCTTCCATTGCATTCCCAGCCATATCCACCACCGCACCTGAGAGGGGCAGTTTGCAAATGAGAGCCCTCCCTAGGAAGAGTCCCTTTAGGCTGCTCCCAATGCATGTCTGGGAATCATTGTCAAAACCATGGCATCAGTTTTCTGTTTCTCCCTCTTTGTGTTTCTAAGTGCTGTACTCTTCCTATAGAATCCTCTCAGATTCTGTGTACTGAGTAGCTCCTTTAATGAAGACCACAGGGTTGTCCCTCTGGTTTGTGATGTTTCCATCACAGAGATTTCACTGGGGGCCCAGTAACCTCTAGCCAAGCTTCTCCTACAAATAGACCTTACTTAGCTGGAGGCTCAAACAGAACATGATTTTACTTCCACCCCCACATCTACCCAACTTCTTGAAACACCAACTCTCTATTTTACTGCAGAAATAAAATATTTTCCCCAGGCGCTGGTTGCTTTCAGTATAGATATGGTCCCTCTTCCACAAAATCCCCCTTTGAAAATCTTTTCTAATCTAACAATTTTTTTTCCAATCTCCAGACAACAGCCTGTTGTTTTCTTTATCATATTCAAATGTTTCATTCTCACTTTTAAGATTTCTTGCTTAGTTATCCTTAGCCATTGAAACTTTCCTCTCTCTTCCCTTCCTCCTTACCTAAGCATCTTTCCTGGCCAAGCTAACAATAGAGGGAAGAGGGAACAGTACTTCCAATGGTTAAGAAACTTAGCAGTGCACTATAATTGAATGCTAAGAATAGACACGAGGCATACAGTGTCAGCATGGATCTGAAACGGGGTCTCGGGTTAAAGTAGGTCTTGCCCAGGTAAATACTCTATGACTCTTCCAAGGGGAGTCAAGGCAGGCTTCCATTATAAACCTAGTGCATTCAGACGCCTATACTGACACCCAGGGTAACAGAAAATATAGCACTTACAGCTTACAACTGCTGTAACGGATGAATTCTCATTAAGTGAGCACAGTGTTTCAGCATGCTTTTCCCCCTGAGAGTAGTCTCCTCATTTCCATAGTTATACATCTACTTGATTCTTGTTTAATTGCATTTTTTTCCTCCCACCAAAATATGAACTTACAGAAACTGTATGGCCAGTATGATTTTGTTCCTGAGCCTGGAGTCTCTGCCCCAAAGATCTGCCAGTCACTTTCTTGTGTCTCCAAAGAGACCACTGCTCACAAGATGTTATTCAGCTAGACTCTGCTTAGCTTCCAGAAACAGAAGCCCAACTTGTAACCTAGTTAAGAAAGCTGTTATTAAAAGGAAACATAATAAAGTTCAGCTGTTCTGTGTTTAAACAGCTCAATGCACAGCATGGTCCTTCTGTGTGTTAAAATGGGGGGGCGGAATGAAGGGAACAAAATTAACCCATAATTCTTGGTGGCTTTGTCACATATCTTCACACTTCTCAGGAGACTCTAATTTCATCTCAGTAGCTCTGTGATTTACATACTCGCTAATGTGCACGCACTGAGGTTCGCCATTCAGTCCCCATATCTTTATCCCAATGGCAAATATTTGTATTGTAAAGACCCCCATCATTGCCCACCTCAGGTAATTCCTCTTCACCCACAGTTTGATGGGGGGTGTTGCCACCCACTTTTGTTGCTTCAGACCTGACTTAGGCTAGAAAAAGCTTTTCTTGTAGATAGTAAATAATGACGATATCTTTGTGCATCTGCCTCACCCAATGTGTAGAGAGGAAACAGGCTATTCCTTGAAATATTTCTCTGATGGTGTGAGCTAGCACACAGGACCAACTCGGCTGGGAATACCTTTCTGTGTTGCAGGTAGATAGAGATTGCCTGGACCCTTATTGTCATTGGTTTCTGCACACTCTGGGTTCTTGGATGCTTCTGTCTCATAATCTTAACACCTGTCCCTCTTGAACTTTGTCCCCAATGGAGCCCTCCGTTTTTAGGGTTGGATCACGTGGACAAGTTCAACTCTTTGGTAGCACTAGCAGCAGCCTTGTTCTCTGACCAGAGCTTGGACATGTCTGGGTCTTCTCTGACCAAAATGGTCACATTTCTTTATCACAACACTCTTACCCACCCCTCCTGAAAGAAACCATGCCTGTGCACCATTTCTAACATAGCTGTCTCTCCGTCCAGCTGACGTTTGCTCCTTTGATGTTCAGTTGACATCAAACACTTCATTTCTCCTATTCTGCACTCCGCCCTAATTTGATCCCAAATAGGCACCTCTTTTCTCCATAGCAACAATGCAGGCCAAGGGAGCACTCTCACAGAAATATTAGGAAACTAGTAAAAAGCCTAAGCAGTACCTTTCTATATTCATTGTTTTAAGAAAGTGAATTTTAAATTCTTGAAGGCATTTTCCTTCCTACCACTGTTTCCTGACCTCCACCCCGCATCTCCTGCCCTCCATGTAAATACCCTTTTCAGCCCCGTGCTGTGCTTGCTTCACTCCAAGGCAGAAAATTATTCAGGATCAAATGTTTAGCATTTTCCCCTTAAGTTCCGTGCACACGCGGAACTTGAATGAACAGCTTGTGAACGACTCCCTTAATTCATTGAGATTCAGCAGCTCAGTGTTTTGGAAGCTTCTCAAATAACACTTCCCCCTTGGTGACTACTAGGTTTGGGTTGATATTTTTTACAATCGCACAGCGAGTGGAATGGGATCCTATGCTAGGGGAGGGGCCCGGAAGCTTCTCTGAGAGGGGAGGGGAGTGATACTCACCACTGGGGCTCACCATGGGGAGATGGTGATGCTTTGTGCCCTTCCTAGAGAAAAACGACCAAATGTGGCCCAACACCCTGCCACCCAGGTCACTCAAGCAGTAGCTGCTGGCTCATAGTATTTTCATTCTTGTCCCATTTTTTAAAGCTTTTTAGGACATTCCATCTTGCTGTATTTAATTTTAGAATCCAGTAGATATCTAAGATGCCTCATCTGCTCTTTGTTGACCCTATTACCCTGTCTTGATGGAAAACAGTCACAGAGGAATGTCCCAACGTGACTTATCTGTTATGTGGGCTGTTCACAACCTCGCTTTAACCATCTCTGCCGCACACCCCTGCAGCAACGCCCGGGCTGTGACTTTTCCAATTCCCCACTTTGTTGAAACTCAGACCCGCTGGGGTGCCCTCTCTCCTCCCCTCTTTTGTTGAGCTAAGGCTGCCGCAGCAGCACACTCTGGCTTTGCATGTTGTGTTACTGGCTCTGAGGACGCACAGCTTGGTTGAAGGGAATGCTGCTAGGGGAGACGGACTCCTTCCATCTGAGAGTCTTGCCCCAGATGAATTGGCCATGGTTTGCTAAGAAATGAAATCACCTTTCAGGCTAAAAGGGAGCCTGACAAATGAGCCCTGGGGGGGAGAGACGGAGTCATCTATGAGATGGGATGCTTAAGTGATAGGTTATTAAATTGTGTGAGGGTTGATGGTGAACTGCTGGTCTAGGTTCTGTGTCTCCTGTCAGAAATTCATTTTAGAACACAAGGCAAGATTTCGGGAACCTTGTTTTACATGAAATCTTGGTTTAACTAGGAGCAAACGCCCTGGAGACGATGATCAGCGGGCTGTTAGCCAGGCTGATGGACGGGGAGCGACTTCATAGGCTCTCTCAGGCGCTCCTTGGTCTGCTTTTTGTCTGTCTGTCTCCCCGACCCCTTTAGAGGTTTCTATTCTAGAGTATTTGAAACAGTAAAGGTGAATGAAGGAGACACACACACAGAGGAAGAGAGAGAACTACAAAAATGTACAGCCCTAAAAGTAGCCAGAAATATTATTTGATAGGAAAAATAGCGAATAATAAAGCTCACAATCAACTAGGTATATGTCATATATAAAACATGTCCATTTTATGCCACTGAGCACATGAAATGGTCATGTATGTCTGCATAGGACCCCAAGGAAAATGTGAATCTCGAGCAAGTGAGGGAGAACCTATAGGATTGCCCCATTTAAACAGTAACTGAAACCGGACATCTTTGCTTGCATGTTTTCTAATCCAAAGTTCTATAATTTGCATAAATTCTATTTTGCCTTAATCTACAAATTTTCATCTTCTAAAATAATTGATATTGAAAGGTTACCTCTTTTTCCACCCTCACCCCCCAAAACAATCAGTGTCCTCAGATTTAAGAAAATAGAGTAGTTTCCCCTTATCCTAGGGAGATATGTTCTAAGACCCCCAGTGGATGCCTGAAACAGCAGATAGTACCCTACCCTATATATACTGTTTTTTTTCCTGTACATACATACCTATGACAAAGTAAATTTATAAATTAGGCACCATAGGAGATTCACAATAAAAGTTAATAAAATAGAACAATTGCAACAATGTGTTGCAATAAAAGTTATGTGAATGTGGTCTTTCTCTCTCCAGTAGTTTTTATTTTTCAGTCTAAACCTTGTCCTGACTTGCAGCAAATGGCTTGGTGTCACTTGTTTCAGGGGTCCCTTGCTGACATCTTCATAGAGGCTCCATACTTCCTTGCACAGAATGAAGCCATCATTGGAACCCTTTTTCTGTTCATGTCTTCTACCCAGAAGTTTGAAGCCTTTTCCATCCTAACAAAGCACTTACTATGTATTGTGATGGTGACTTTTGCAGTTTGGATTGCAACAGCAAAACTAGCACACATGTCTGTTTCTTCACAATTTCACAAATAGAAAATTCACTCTAATTACGGATCTTAGCAGGCTCAGCACAAGATTTGTTCTCTTACATCGAGAACTTTTACCTTTTCACTTAAATGAAGCACTTCCGCCTTCTCTTTGGCATATCCGACTTGCCAGCATCACTAGTCTTGTGTGTTGGGGCCATTATTAAGTCAAATACGGGTTACTTGAATGCAGGTTAGAGATAACCAAGGGAGGCATAAACAGCATAGGTACTCTGGATAAAGAGATCGCTCATGCCCAGGGCAGGATCGAGCTGGCCAGTTCAGGATTTAATCACACTAAGAACAAGCAATTTAAAAGTTATGAATTGTTTCTTTCTGAAATTTTCCATTTAATGTTTTCGGACCGCAGTTGAAAGTTAAACCAGAGCTACTGTAATTCTTAGTTAAGAAAACTAATGTGAAATGTGATTTAAGAAATGTCTTAAGAAGTTGCATTCTTATCTTTTTTTTACACACAGGTCTGAGGAGATTTGAATGTTTCCTTGGCAAAGGTTTTTTTCAGAAGGTACCACTCGATAGCAAATGATTTTTCTTTGCTCATTAAGATGTTTATTCCAGCTGTAACCGGTTTGGCTCAGTGGATAGAGCGTTGGCCTGCGGACTGAAGGGTCCCAGGTTCCATTCCGGTCAAGGGCATGGACCTTGGCTGCGGGCACATCCCCAGTCGGAGGTGTGCAGGAGGCAGCTGATCTATGTTTCTCGCTCATCGATGTTTCTAACTCTCTATCCCTCTCCCTTCCTCTCTGTACAAAATCAATAAAATATTTTTTTTAAAAAAAGATGTTTATTCCAGACCCTAGAATCAGCCTTACCCTTTATTTCACGCGGTAATCAACATGAGGCATCCCCTTTGGAGAAGACGTGGTGACCCAGGGCTTGCTTCCCTCTTCAGCCTAGATTTCCTCCTTTTTCTCCTTATCCTGTTCTTCAAAATACTTTTTTAAAAAATTTATATAATTAACATTTAGTTCTCAGTAAATCAGTTAAAGATATTAATTGGAAGACGAGTCTCTTTTTAGATGAAATTTTTGAAAAATGTATCTTCTCCAAGCAATTCTGTGGTACCCCTGTGTCTCCATAACTTTAATGAAATGTCAAGGGCAATTATGCTCTCTCTGGCAATTAAATAATCTTCAGTGTATATGACAGCTGCAAGCAATAAGTATTTGAGATATGTGTGACCAGGTTTTCTTTAATTAAGCATGGTACAGCAGTGCCCCCTTATCCATGATTTCGCTTTCTCCTGTCTCAGTTACCTGCAGTCAACCTCGGTCTGAAAATATCTATGTCATTCACCTCACTTAGGCATTGTACTGCCTCACATCATCATCAGAAGAAGGGTGAGTGCAGTGGGTGGTATTTTGAGAGAGACCACATTCACATAACCTTTATTACAAAGTATGTATTGTTAAAATTGTTCTATTTTATTATTAGTTAATGTTGTTAATCTCCTACTGAGCCTAATTTATAAATTAAACTTTACTATAGGTATGTATGTGTCAGAAAAGTCATAGTGTATTCAAAGTTCAGTACTATCCTGGGTTTCTGGCATCTAGATCAGGAATCCCCCCTTATTCCCTGTGGATAAGGGGGGCGGCTACTGTATTTATTTTGTGTCACTGTATATCACATTCTAGCAATTCAAGTAAACGTCTCCTTTCCCTGAACTCACCTGCTCATTTGTAATATCATAAAAATTGTATAGAGTATTGTTCATTGATCAGCAAAATGAAAGGAAAAGAATGCTGACTGTAAAAGAACTCAAGATTTCTTTTCTAAAATAGGAAATTCAGTAAATGCATTGCCCTGTGAGCTGTAACTAAATAAAACTACTGTCTAAGAGCAAAATTCACATCATGAAATTTCAGACAAAAATAAATAGAGCTTGTGAACATGTACTGATATTTAATTAAAATTGTTCTAGCCTATAAATGGTATAAACCCATTATCTTCTCTTTCTCCTAAAAATAAATCTTTCATTTTGGAACAATCATAAACCACACTTTGGTTCACAGGAATGGAAAACATCTACAATAATTTTGCAAGGCCTGCGTTGTCTTAAGTGCATCATTCACAGATTGTAGATTATACTTGGTCCAGGAGGGAACAAGTAAAGTTTTCTAAACTTTTTATCTTAATTGTTTTATAAGTTGATATACATAAGCTGATGTTTTTATCAACTTCTTTCCAGATTTCATTTTGTAAGTCTCCCGTAGACTTTCTACTTTGGAGGGAGAAAAATAATTCACATTGTCAAAATAGCATAAAAACATTTCTATAAATATCCCAACTTGCAGATATAAAATTTTTATATGAAATTCTTCTCTTTTTTTGCTTTTTCTTTTCCCCCCCAGTATTTATAATTTTATTTTTGACATGTAATGGAGGAACTCTGAACTCTAGCACCAAATGTTTACCATCAACCCTGGAATAGATTTAGGAATGTCTATTCATTTTTGTTCATCATAATTGGACTGTTTGTTAATTTAGAATTTAATCTACTTTGGAAAAGCCAAAAGTTATACAAATTCCTAGCCCAGAAGCCATGACGGGTTGATGGGTCTCTAGTTTTCTTAATATTTTATGGAGTCAGTTTATGCTTCACTACTCTTAACGTTAGTGCTGAGGTTTTCTTTACAATACATTATTTTGGGGTGACATTTGTTATGTATTATAGCAGCTGTGTTTTACAATATGAATTAAGTTAGATATAAAGAGGTCCCATTTGATATGTACAAAATTGAAACATAAGGATGCCTGTCAAAAATATTATAAGAGCTCACTTTAAAGCAATGTGCTTCAATCCATGTAATAACTTCTCCGATATGCTAATTTGATGTTATTTTTGTGAAATCATCAGGGGGGAATTTTGACAGCTCTTTTGACGCAGAGAAGGGTGTCGGGACCATTGTCATTGCCAAACCTCTGGATGCAGAGCAGAGATCCATTTATAATATGACTGTGGAAGTCACAGACGGGACAAACGTCGCTGTCACTCAGGTAAGACATCAAATTGCTCAATAGTGGGTTTGCTGAAAGGTCTGATAAAGTCAGAGTTGTAAACAATTGAAAAATGCAGTGGACATAGTAAATTAGGTCCATGGATTTCTAGTGAGAGCACAACCTAGAAAAAGGATCCTATCACGGGTATTGCATAACTTAGCTGCTTCTTTCCAGAAATCCTGATTCTTCGTGGACGGGAGAGTGAGATGTGTTTGTTCCCTGATCACTTGCTGTAGATCAGTGATGGAGAACCTTTTGAGCTCGGTGTGTCAGCATTTTGAAAAACCCTAACTTAACTCTGGTGCCGTGTCACATATAGAAATTTTTTGATATTTGCAACCATAGTAAAACAAAGATATTTTTGATATTTATTTTATATATCTAAATGCCATTTAACAAAGAAAAATCAACCAAAAAAATGAGTTCGCATGTCACCTCTGACACGTGTGTCATAGGTTCACTATCACTGCTGTAGATCTACCTCTTTGACAACATCAGCTTTCCTTGAATTTACAAAGAGGAGAACAGCTACATTGTCTGAGTTAACACACTGTGATATTCTTCACCTCATTTGTTAGTCACAGTAAGTTAGAGCTAGAGAATACCTAAGGGTCCAACTTCATTTTACAGACTGTGATCAGATGAGTGAAATAGCTAAGGTCACACGCATTAATAAAGACAAGGACTGGGATCTAGGTGCCCGGACTCCCACCTCCCGTGTTAGCCTGGATGTCAATGGGTTGGTGGAGGGACCTAGGGGTTGTTAAAACCACTGAAACCTGGGCTCTGCCCACAGAGATCCTACACAGGATTCTAACAGGCAGTCAAGGCCAAGGACCACTCCTTCGACTCTGCTACTTGAGAGCTTATGAGAGGGCATGGAATCAAGAGGAGAAAGTCTTTAGGTGACACTAACACAATGTTGGCTATCAGTGTGAGGCAGATTTACCCTAAATACAAGAACAGTTTTTGTTGTTGTTTTTTTATTTTAGTATCAGATACCTTAGACCAGTTATGACAGAGGATTGGCACACACACACATGTCCTATAACCTTTCCCACTTCCCTCTCTGGTTCCCATGACCCCGGAAGCCATCACTATTGATCAAAATCATTTTCCCCACTGAGCCCAGGTGTCCTCAGAATCCTCCTCAACATAGTCCTTCAGGTAGTGAAGATGAAATGTTTGCCAGCCCCGCAGTAAGCAAGTGTTGACGTGCTTAAAATATGATGTAATCCTTTGTAACTATGTAGTTTTAAAAAGGGAGAAGAAGAGGAGGGTTTCATGTGCTTGTCTATGCAGCTGCCTCTTAATTTGAAGAGGTTTCAAAAATATGCTGAGACCCCTTTGACGCTGTTTATAATCATAGAATGCTGGAATTCTTAGGAAACAATAAGGATTATTATAGCACAACCCTTTTACTTTTCATCTGAATAAACTGAAACCTAGAACGGGAGTGACATGCACAGGATAAGAAAGCCCGCATGTGACTGCTCCTGGTCCTTTCCTGGGATGACTATAGGATCCTATTTGCCTGAGAGAGTCCCATTCACTCCTGTGGCATTGATATAATTAATAGTATTTCATTAACTCCTAAAATTGCTCCAGTTGGGACAATAAATCACATGGTCACCCTACCTAAATTTGTACAGTTTCCAGGAATTTTCAGCACACCAGGAAAGGACACTGTGGTTGACATCCTACAGGAATCACACCAGCCTAATATAAAATAACCCACTTGCAGTACTGCTAAGTTTTCAGTGCTAATTCACTTTAAATGGGAATTTAAGTCAGACTTTTTAAATTAGCCATGTCTTAGCATAATATCCAACCTCAACTTTTTAGCACCACTGAAAAACACAAGATATATTTGAGTAAAATACAAATAAAGCACGGAACCATATTCATTTCCATACTTTACTCCAGGGTTTTAGAATAATTGAATTAAATGGTAATCCAGTATGCCCAGGATGTTCTAGAGAGATATTAAGTATTTTTAGAATAAGTAAATGAATAGCAGACACTACATATTCAACAGGACCTGTATGGCAGGCATGCTGGATCCAAAGCACAGAACCAATTCACGCAAAGCAAAAAAATTTTCAATGCAACTTGTATTTTAGAATTTCATTAGGACCCAACAAGAAAGCAGTTCACAGCATCCATTTCACAACTATTTCTTTATGCATACCATGTGCTAGGAGCTGCACTAGATGCCTGAGGTCACCGTGATCCAGATTTTAAAACCAGATCACTAATGTGTACCTAGTTTTTAAAAATTAATATGGAATTTATTTCAGACTAATGATGGCCAGGGCAGTTGGGAAGGAGTTAGAGAATTGGGGTGAACTTGGAGTCTCCCCTTGGTGAGGCCAAGCTAAGCTAAACTAAGTGGACTAATAAAGGATATCAAGAGATTTTCTTGTCAAAAGCTTCCAAGTTACTCTGTGTCCCCAGGGCCATGACCCTCCCAAGAAATGAGAACTAACAGTTTCCAAAGTACAAACTTGTATGTCATCATTATTACCATCAGAAAGCCATCACTCTGTCTACCGGGCTGTGTTGGGCCTGGATACCCCACCAGCCTCTGCCAATCAGCCTCCGCTCACACGTGCCACAGCCCCTCTGGCAGTGGTGACAGCAGCTGTTCTCTGAGTCAGTTAAAGCCCTCCGTGTCAAGGACACTTTTACAAGAGGGTGTTTGGGGAAAGAAAAGCATCCTAGGTTTCTTTTAGAAACCACCAAAGCATGCTCCAACCCTGACTGTAATGATTCCACCATCAAACAGATACCCTTCACCATATAACTGAATAAATGCCCCGGAGCCCCCAAGCACCTGTTCGGTTTCCCTTTGGGAACTATTCTCTACTTTGTTCATCTGGAATCATAAAACATGGTATGACACACGTTTCAATCGACCATAAACAACATGTGGAAGTCTACTTGGCGAATGTCAAATAAATCTGAGCCTCGGGGCTCTCTGTCTGCATGAAAACGCTTCCTTCATCTTCGGTTTTGCCTGTTCTCCCAACTCACAGGATTCTCGTGCCTCAGAGCTACCCTATCTGGTGATGAATAAACATCCTTTTCCTTACTGAGATTCCCCAGCGTGAGTGCTGACTGTAAAATGGTTCTGTGGAGTTCAGGTTGCAAAGATGCAGATGTACTAAATGGAAGAACAAAGCTCCCAACATATGCAGAAACCTGGCGAGATGGACAAGGGCCTCTGCATAAAATAGTTGTTGATTTTATGAAGGACGTTACTGTACTTTATGTAACACAGCAGAGTATTTGACAGCACGGGCTCGGTAGCAATAAATCCGTGTTCCAATCCCAGCTCTTCCACGTAGTAGCTGAATTCCCTCCAGCAGGTGGAGGTCGATAAACTTCTCTGCACTCTAGTCCTTTCATCTATAAAATGGGCAGTCTCACACCTGCATCATTAGAATTGCTGTGGTTTGCATGTGTTTACAGATACAAAGTATTAGCATGAGGTCTAAACATAGTAAGTTCTTAATAAATATTAGCTACCTCTGCTAGTATTACTGTCATCACTTAGCCTAGGTGACCATCTGTATCATGGATACTGCCACCCAGGTGGTTGTGAGACATGAATGAGAGCCTGAGACAGCGCTCTGGGGAAGGGGATGACTCGGCGCTGCATCCCAGGCTTTTCCTGGAGGACTACTCTGGACACTTGCTGACTTGTCCTGGGATGGAAGTGCAAGATGATCCCTGAAGGTAGCCGCAATGCAGATCAAACCAGGCAGAACTTGTCAAGACTCGGAGCACACCAGAGGTGCATTCCTGGGTTTTCCTAGTTCCTGAGGCTCCATCCCAGGATGGCCACTTTGGATGGCTCTTTGACAGTCTTCTCTTTGCCCAAAACTGTCCAACATTGTTGAGTGCTTTCTGCGTCCCAAGAATTACCCCCAAGGTTTTAAAAACTTACTCCCAGTTTCTACATGTATAATGTCATGGAATGGGAACAAATAGTTCATGACTGGCACCAGAAATAGCATTACTCTAGGATCAAGACCAAGAAATGAATAATGTGGAGTGGAGATTTAAAACCCACACTCTGGTTCTAGCTGTGTTCCTTCCTGTCGAAACCTCTTGCCCAACCTCCAACCCCTGCTGCCTCCAGCAAATCAATGCAGATCAGCACCCAGTTGTGCAAACAAATTAAACTCTCCAAGATAGTCTGAGAGGTGCTTCAAGCCCATGAATCTGTTTATAAAAGTTGGTGTGTATGTTCCTTTTTTTAGAGAGTAGATCCTTAGTATTCATCAGATATCCAAATGCGTATGTGGCCCAAAAATATTCGGATAAATTAATTCACCATCACTTTTTCATCACTTAAAACTCCAGTTAAAAGTTTCAACATGCAACCACCCATGCTTCCTAGGAAACATGTAAACCTGAGGGGGTTGTTGATTTTCAAAGCCTCCCTGCTCTGGTGACCAAGCTGGCTGTTTCCGCAGTGTTTCAAATCGCTGTTGGACAGGGTTAAGAAAGAGACTAAGGCCGAAACCGGTTTGGCTCGGTGGATAGAGCGTCAGCCTGCGGACTGAAGGGTCCCGGGTTCGATTCCGGTCAAGGGCATGTACCTGGGTTGCAGGCACATCCCCAGTGGGAGATGTGCAGGGGGCAGCTGATCGATGTTTCTCTCTCATCGATGTTTCTAACTATCTCTCTCCCTTCCTCTCTGTGGAAAATCAATAAAATATATTAAAAAAAAAAAAAAGAAAGAGACTAAGTTTGTCTACTAAAGCCCTGGATAGAAAACGAGAGGTTAACTCCCTTCAAGAAATAAAAAATAGAATTAGCCATGCTATTCTTTACATTACAGAAGTGTTCCCCACTTTGATGTTGTAGAAGCCCAGAGATGAGCATGAGTGTCTGGCTGAGAAGGGAGGGATGCAAGGGTTGAGAGGTGGTACAGTCAGTTATAGCAGGGGCCGGCAAACTCATTAGTCAACAGAGCCAAATATCAACAGTACAATGATTGAAATTTCTTTTGAGAGCCAAATTTTTTAAACTTAAACTATATAGGTAGGTACATTGTTATTAACTTAATTAGGGTACTCCTAAGGCTTAGGAAGAGCCACACTCAAGGGCCAAAGAGCCGCAAGTGGCTCGCAAGCTGCAGTTCGCCGACCACAGTGTTAGAGGAATGGGGAGGAATCACAGGAGCACCAGCTGCTATGAGAGGGGAAGGGGAATATCCAGGTGACAGATCTTAAGATAGAATATCCTGGATTATCCAGGAGGGCCCAGTCTCCTCACACGGGCCCCTCAGCAGATGACTTTCTCCAGCTGAAGTCAGAGGAGATGCAGCAAAAGGGGCAGAGATTCCAACTGTGAGCGGATCTGAAACACCACCACAAGTTTGAGTGTGGATGTGGCAACATGACAAGGAACATGAACAGCCTTGAGGAGCTGAGAGCGGCTTCTGCCGACAGCGAGCAAGGACAAAGGGGCCTCAGGCCTATAACCTCAAGGAACTGGATGCAGCCAAATTGGAGCTGATTCACCCCCAGAGCTTCCAGAAATGAACACATCCCTGCTTTCAGCTTTGTGAGATGCTAGCCGAGAACCCAGTTGGGCCTTACCATACTCAAACTTCTGATCTACAGAACTAGGCGATGATAAATGAGTGTCGTTTTAAACTGCTCAGTCTGGTAATTTGTTATGTTAGAAATAGGAAACTGTCCACCTAAGAGACATCCAAACCTGCAGGGAATTTTCATAAGCTTATCTGGGCCACACTGTTGACATAGGCCAGGGAGCAAGACCTCAAATGCTCTGAAGAATGGCAGCTATTGTATACATTAAAATCAAAGAAGATGGAAGGAAGGTGGGTGAAATCCATTGGTGGTAGCTTAAGGAGGCAGGAGAAAGCAAAGCAGGGAATTCTCTAGGATTGGGTAAAACGCAGAATGGAAACACATACATGATAGTTAATAATTAGCAGTTACAGCACACAGAGATGGTATGCAGGGAACAGTAGCTACGAGCGGTCCTATGGTCTGGTGTTCTGGTGCCCGCTGTTGTGCCTTCCAGGGGTCTAGAAAAGAACGTTACTCTGCCATGTCCAAGGTATGTGATCCTACCTGCATGAGAACAATGGACAGAGCTCACTTTAAAGTAAAGATGGATCTTTGCTAAGGAAACCACAGGTCTGAGACATGACTACCTGCTGTGACCTGCCCAGTTAGGAATTTGTGATCATACCAACCGGTTTGGCTCCTTTTGGTCACTGAGCTTGTCAGACCTGCCATCTGGCTACCCTGAGCTTGTCAGGCCCCTTTGAATTCACAAATGAATCCCCTATTGTCATGCCCATCTTACAGTTATGGAAATTAAGGCAAAGCAAGGCTCAGGAAGTTGAGTAGATCAGGGCTCAGACACAGGCAGTTGCATTCCAGAGCCTTATCTCTGAACCACACACTGTGCTGCCTCTCAAAGGCACAACTCAATGCTAAGGCCGGAAGAGCAACTTACCTAGCCCTACTAGTTGCCAGGGGGACACTTTTTAAGGTGGCTGCCTTGGGAACATGGCACCCTCTGTGGTGATTAGAATAGAATGTCTCATAGCCAGACATACATGATACCCCACCCTCCTCACTGCCCTCTCTTTAACCCGTCAAGCTCACGGGCAACAAAACACGCATTTCCAAGGATGAGAAATTATGAATTTTAACAACTTTCCTCAAACATCTGCCAGACCAGTCTGAGCTACTGCATCTTCACAGCAAATGTAGTCAAATCTAGAGCATGACTCTTTCAAAGGGTCAATGGATGGAAATGCATAGTAATATAAAACTCTTCATAGTTGCATAGTAAGACTTAGCAAGTCTCATTCTTAAGTTTCATTTCCCTGTCACCCTATTACCATTACACTCATTTTTCTGGTGAGAAACTGAGGCATAGACTGGTTAGGTGGCCACCCTAGGTATACACAGGTAAAGAGATACAAACCCACTTCTTCCTTCTCAAACTCAGACACACTTCAGGAACTTTCCCCTGCACACCTATACATACAAAGTATACACTTTAATGCATTAGCGGAAGCATTTGGCATAGCGGAAGGAGCGCTGACCCTGAATCAGGTGATTCAAGTTCAAGTCAGCGCTTAACCAATTCCTGTCTGTGTTACCACAGAAGGTGGCTCCATCTCAATGAGACTCGGTTTCTTCTGTATAATGGGGCTAAGGCTTACATGCCTTATGGGTTGTTGCAAGAATAAGATATTATGAGAAGGTCCTTGAAATTTCGTGATGTGTTGGACACTTGCAGTTTTATTATTACAGCCCCCCTTTCAACTTAAAATCGGAATAATACACCTGATAACTATACAGTATTATGTATGTGTGGCTTTTATTGTTACTTATGAAAGACAGCAGAGATAGTCATGCCCAAATAATAATCTAAAAGTCACACTGCTTTATTCAAGGACTCATAATATATACTTTTCTTATTCAAGTCCTGGTTTGATTTATAAAGTTATGAAAATCAGCCTGTATTTGTATGCTCCACAGCCAAACGTGAGATTAAAAACCTCTTTCACATAATCTTCAAAATTCTTAATGCCCCCAGAGCCAGTTCACTGAGATGGGCCACCAAGGCTTTCGGCCGAAGAAAGGGTCTGTGTTTACTGGGGCTGGCAGATCTGCAACCTGCATCCCTAAAGTTAGCCTTGTCCTCCACAGCCATGGGATTCCATTCCTCTTTTGTCTCTAAGTGACTTGCTGGGAGTTCCTTACTAGCCTTCTTTCTTTAAAAGCACTCTTTACCTTGAAAATTTGGACTTGGTATTATCCTTTCTCTCCACCCTGCACCTGCGTAAAAGGTGGGTGCTGGAGGGAAGGATAGAAAGAAACCACTTTTGCCAAAGCTGCTCCATGATTCCCCAGATCAAGGGACTCCCAAGGGACACTGCCCTCATCGAAGGTGTTCTTTCATGTCTTGTAGTGTCATGGCACGCATAGCAGGGGAAAGGGCAGTGGCCCAAAACTTCCTTGTATACTTAAGTTAGGAAAATGCTGGGACAAGTGCAGTTATATAGAGAAAAAAATAAGGCAGCAAGCCAATTCTAATGTGAGACTTTCTGCTAAAAAAAATAATGGCAAAATGTCACTGCCTCTAATAGGTCTGTGCCTGACAATTTATACATAAATCAGTTTTTGAAAACGAATTCCAATGTTAAGGGCAGCAGAGAACTTTCTAGTTAGAATAACCCTATGATTGACGTTCCTAAAGAGAGAGCTGTCATGTCAGTTATCTATTTTGTAAATTAGGAGTTCTGTATAGCAAGGTCCATGATATTTGCACCCATATTTGTTCACTGTGTTTTACAATTAATGTGTGTGGAGTTTAAGTGCACATGGGATGGGATGATGGAATGAATGGTATGAATTCACAACGTGGCTCCATAAGACCCAGGTTCAAGTCTGGCCCTGCCATTGTCACGTTGGGCACATTCCTTAAATTCTCTGGTTCTCACAATGCTGAGATAACAAAGATTAAGAAACAAAGATGATACGGGTTTGTACACCGTAGAACAAACTCAAAACTGACATGATTTTTACGTTTATACATTCAAAATACAAGGAGGCGTGACCCTTGAAATCACAACGGTAGAATGTTTTGAATATGGTTTTAAAATACCAACAGAGGCAGAACAGAATTTCAGTAATTTAGCACTTAATTGGTTCTAGTAAAAGGCAGGCTTTTCCCTGCAACTCACCCCATGGGCTTCCCACCATGAGCCTTTGTAAAGCCGGGCTTGGCATTCACCCAGGCTTAGTTGAGAGGAGCCTGCAAAGCCCAGACTGTTTGCGGTGGGAAGCATGGAAACCAGCCCTGAAGAGACTTCCTACATTCAGGTCTCCTCCTGCTTTGAGTCCATTGTACTTCCTTAGGCCTTTCAATGACCATTTTGAACACAGCATCTTTGAGAGTTACTTTGCTTTGTTTGTTAGTCCAGGAGCTCACAAATGGCCCCAACTGTGGGAAATAAAAAGCAAATGAGGAAAAGGAAGTCTTTTTACAGAGAAACACTTGTTCTGACTGTAGATTAGGCTCAGGACAAAGCAAGCAGAAAGAGGCCAGCTTTTCAGGAGCACATCGACTTTGGAACTTCCTGAAGGTCGGGTCAGGCTTGCTGCTGCAAAGGCTTCTGTACCCCATTGCTGCAACTGCTTCTGTGAACACAAATATTTTAGCATCTTGACTAAGTTAACTTCAACTTTTTAAAGGAAAGAATTGACATTCAGAGAATGTAGTAGACTTTCCAAGTACAGTGGGGATAAAAACAATACCCGGAACTCCATAGGCACACTTCTCACTCCTTTTTCTGCCTTAAACCACCGGCAAAGCTTGTGCCCACATCAGGGTCACTCCCATGGGCAAGTGGTCCTGGCACAGAGCTGAGAGCCAGGACCTACTTTTCTAACTCAAAAAAAAACACATCTGGCCCTAACCGGTTTGGCTCAGTGGATAGAGCATCGGCCTGCGGACTGAAAGGTCCCAGGTTCAATTCTGGACAAGGGCACGTACCTTGATTGCGGGCACATCCCCAGTAGGAGGTGTGCAGGAGGCAGATGATCGATGTTTCTCTCTCATTGATGTTTCTAACTCTATCCCTCTCCTTTCCTCTCTGTAAAAAATCAATAAAATATATTTTTTATAAAGCACGTCTGGGCCAACGTGCAGATAGGAGGCTAGCCATAGTCTGACTAAATTTATGTTTAAAAGTAAACAATTTTCTGGAATGCATCCAAATGCCTGCCTATATTTAATGGTGATCACGAGAGGCATGCCCATTAGTCAGGAATACAACAAGAATGTCACTATTTCCACTGCTGTCTAAGTAGCGCTGTAAGTAGTAGTCAATGCAAGTTGCATTATAGGGATTATAAAGGAAAAGGTAAAATGATACCTATTGCATGTAGCATCATTATGTATCAGAAAAGCTCAAAAGAGTGCATGGAAAAACTACCGGAAGTGATAAGAAAATTTAGGAAAGTGGCAAGTTATAAATTTAACTTACAAAACTCAATAGCCTACGTTTATAGCAAAAAAAAAAATAGTAAAAAGATAGTGTAATGGAAAAGAAGACAATTTAAGATAGCACATGAATAAATTCTAAAAAATGTTCAAAACCTATTTGAGAAAAATTAAAACACCTCTGAAAAACAAAACAGTAGTTTGAGCAAATGAAAAAAGACAAACTATGTTTTGGGGTAGGAAGACTCCATCCTAAAGAAACCGTTTCTCCCTCAGCATAACCCCAATTTAAAATGCTTCAAGTTCTGTCAGGTGCTATACAGGTGGATTATCAAGTTCATTTGGAAGAATAACAAGCAAGAATAGCCAGGAAAACCCTGAAAAAGAACAAAGAGAGGACCTAGCTTTTCCAACTAATTGAAATGTGCGGAAAAGCCTCTGTAATTAAAACATTTGATAGCGATGCTTGAAAAGACTGGTAAACCAATGCAACAAAATAGAAACGCCTGACATGCACCATTTGCATGTATAAACTTAGTATACAATAAAGTGGCTTCTTAAATTTCTGGGAAAGTGTTGATCTAAAAAGTGGCATTGAAATAAATGGAGAGCCATGTGGGGAGAAAAATAAAACTGGATCCATTCCTCACATAATATACCAGGAAAAATTCCAAATGGATTAGAGATGGAAATGTAAGTAAAGGGAACATGTAAATGTTATTTATAAAAAATGAGTGTGTTCGCTATAGCCTAGAAATGTAGAAAATGTTCTAAACTATGGCTTAAGGTCCAGAAACAACAAGGAAAAAGATTGATGTATTCAATTACGTGACCATAAAAATAAAAAAATAAAAACTTTGCATAGCAAAACATCTCCATGAGCAAAATAAAGATAAATGACAAAATTGAAAACATTTGCCATTTATATCATTATATTTTCCAAAAATAAAGGGAAAGCCCATTTCACTCATAAAAGAATTATTTGATATAGTTTTAACAGAAAAAGAAATGGAACAGTAAAAAAGAAGGAAGTCTTACCATTTGCAACAGCATGGATGGACCTGGAGCATATTATGCTAAGCGAAATAAGCCAGTCAGAGAAAGACAAGTATCCATGAACTCATTCATATGTGGAACCTTATGAACAAAATAAACTGATGAACAAAATAGATCCAGAGACATAGGACCATGGAACAGATAGGAATTTCAGAGGAAAGGCAGGGGTGGGGGGAATGGTGGAGAGATTAACAGGGGAACTTATATGCATACTAGAGGCCTGGTGCATAAATTTGTGCACCAGTGGGGTCCCTCGGCCTGGCCTGTGGGATCAGGCCAAAACCGGCTCTCTGACATCCCCCTATAGATCCCTGATTGCAAGAGGGTGCAGGCCAGGCTGAGGACCCCATCGATGTATGATCAGGGGCCGGGGAGGGACCACGGGAGGGCTCCAGGGCATGTCCAGCCTGTCTCAGTCCTGATCCGCCAGATCCCAGCAGCAAGCTAACCTACCGGTTGGAGCGTCTGCCCCCTGGTGGTCAGTGCACGTAATAGTGACTATTTGACTGGTCAACTCTCTTCCCCCTGGTGGTCAGTGCACATCATAGCAAGCAGTTGAGTGGTCTTAGCATATCATTAGCATATTATGCTTTGATTGGTTGAACAGACGACTGGACACAGCATATTAGGCTTTTATTATATAGGATATGCATAGCCCATGGACATAGACAATAGTGTGGAGAAGGCTTGGTAGGAGCGGGTGTGGGGTGGAGGGGGTCAGTGGAAAAAAAACCAAATGGGACTTCTGTAATACTTTCAACAATAAAGATAAATTTAAATAAATGAATAGAAAAAAAACCAGAAAACAAAATGCAAATGACTATTACACATATGAAAAGGAAAATATGCTCAACCCTATTCATAATAAGAGAAAAGAAAATGAAAACTATATTAAAATGCCATTTCTCAACTATCAGATTAGCAGAAACTCTAAGTTTTACTGCATAGGTACTCTGTTGGCAAGGCTGTGGGAAGACAGTCACTCTCATACACAGGGTAGGGCAAAAGCAGGTGTACAGTTGTTTGTTTGGAAAATGATACAATAATTGATAAATAAGAATAGAATAAACTCTGTTTTATGTACTCACAACTGTAAACCTACTTTTGCCCCACCCTGTGTTGCTCTGGGAAGGCCGAATGATAAAACTTTTGGGTCAGGGAATATGGAATTATCAACCAAAATTGAATGAGCACTTCTCCTTTGATCCAGTAATCCCAGTCTAGGGTCCCAAACATATGCTAGCAAAAATATGAAAAGACATGGGTACAAGGCTCTTCATTATACACCCTAAGAGCAAAAGTAGGAAACATTTTAAATGAACATCAGTAGAGGATTGATTGAATTAACTATGATTTATCTACCTATTGAAAGAATATTTCTAAACTGCTGTGGATGGACCTTCAGAATATAATGAAGTGACGTGTTGACATTTTGGGTGAGATAGTTCTTTATTGTGGGGGACTGTCCTTTGCATTGTAGAATGCTTAGCACATAGAGAAGAACTAATCTAAGTGATTTTAAAGGTATTAATTTGACTGTATATCCCAGCAGGATAAATCCTGAGGACAAAAATAACTACAAAATAATACTAAATTGTTTTTGAATGGCCATAATTGTAATGTAATTATATTAACAATGTTGGCATTTTTATGCTTAGGCTTTGTTCTTGTGTTTCAAATAAAACAATGAGTAATTATGATGATGTCATTGGCATGAGAAATTTCAGCATGGCAAAACAGAGATACAAATATTAAAAAAATGAAATTAAGTAAAAACTGAGATGCCCTCATTTTAAATTGGAGGTATCAATATCAACTCATGAAATAATTATTAGAAACAAAGAACTTTTGCTCTGGCCAGTGTTCCCAGTGGTTAGAGTGCCAGCAGCACACCAAAAAGTCGTGGGTTCATTCCAGTGAAGGGAACATACCTGGGCTGCAGGTTCCATCCTTAGCCCCAGTTGGACCGCATGCTGATGGCAACCGATCAGTGTATCTCTCTCACATCCATGTTTCTCTCTCCCCGTCCCTCCCTTCCCCCTTCCATTCTCTCTAAAAATCAATGGAAAAAATATCCTCGGGTGAGGATTAACAAGGAAGCAAAACACTTTGCTGATTATGTCCACTGAATAAAAGCTAGACACAATAGTAGCAATGAACATCCCTAGTACCACATCATCATCTCTAAATGCCACTTCTAACTAAAAAGTAACCAACACTTTTTGAAGAAATGGATAATTCAGGACTGGGGTTAGAAAAAATACCGGTAGAAATTATTGTAAAGCAAGTAAGCTATCAAAGACTACAGTAGTTGTGTCAAAATATCATAAGAGCCCATTTGAAGAGGCTCTCACTGACCAAGGAAGGGCCATTTGTGCATCAGTAACTTTAATAGACAGAAACATATCAGATGTGATTAAATTCAGGAGTTCATAACATTGCTTGAAAAAAAAATACTTCATTGATCACTTTGGGAGGAGCTGAAGAACCAGCTCATTATTTTTGAAATGATAAATAGAGAAAAAGAAGTATTTATGCTGCTGTTCCTACAGGAAGCGTATATCAGAGTAACCAAAGAGTTCTTTTTAGAGCGCCTCCAGCTAATAAGTGAGAAAGAAATTGTAGAATTAAAAACATTACCGTTTTGCATTTTTAATGAGTTAATGTTATGTATACAATGATCATCAATGGCTGTTAATATCACATAACCAGAGGGAGAACCAGGTATTATGTGTCTCCGAATGGAAGTACACTGTATCACTCATGAAGTATTTTTGTCAAAGAAAAAGGAGGAGGGAATTAAACTTGAATCTATCAAGCCTCCTACATCAAACTACCAATGTATAAGTAATACAGAGGACAGTAGGACCTGTAGAAAAAACCCACAGGGGTGGAATGAGTGAAATTTAGACTGTGGGAACCATAAAGATAAAATGGCTCAGTTTGTTCACTGCCAACAATAACAACATAAAAATTGCAAGGAAATAAAGGGAAAATCTATAAATCGAAAGACATCAAGCAAATGCAATGTTTGGATCTTATTTGCATATCCTGATTAAAAGAAACTATGAAATATATATACATATATATGTATAATACAAATGTACATAGCATTTTCAAAAGCAATTATAGAGAGATGAACCCCAACTGAATATTTAATAACAATAAGGAATTAGTTCTCTCTGTATAGATGCAATAATGGTATTGTGTGCATTTAAGAGTCCCTGTCATGTAGAGACACACACTGAAATTACATGATGGCTGGGATTTGCTTCAAAATAATTTGGGGGAGCAGGTGGGTATGAAACAAGGTTAAGCCGTGAATTCCTTATTATCAAAGCTGAGCAATGAATACATGAAGATTCATTAAGCTATAACTTTTATATGTGGCTGAACATTTTTATAACAAAATGATTTATAAAGTAACACAAGTTAGGAACTTTGTATTTCACTATCACGTTCTTTACTCAACACATCCCTTCCGAAAGAGCCGCCATGTATGGGCACTACAGTTGAGAAGCTCTGCTTGCTCTGAGAAGGCCACTCCTGTGTCCACTCCTCCATCCTCAGCCTCTTCTGTCCCTGTCCCCGTTCTGTCCCTGTCTCCACATTAAATCCACTATGAGGAGCACGTAACAAGAACTTGAGATAATAGGAACAGCCCTGGCTGGTTTGGCTCGATGGATAGAGAGTCGGCCTGCGGACAGAAGGGTCCCAGGTTTGATGCTGGTTAAGGTCACATGCCTGGGTTGCAGGCTCAATCCCCCAGTAGGAGGCGTGCAGGAGGCAGTTTATCAATGATTCTCTCTCATTGATATTTCTATCTTTCCCTCTCTTTTCCTCTCTGTAAAAAATCAATAAAATAAAAATAAAAAAGAGATAATAGGAACGAACCACACTGAGGTCACCTTGTGGTCTCTCACACGGTGCCTCAAGTGGCCCTGTGGAGTTGTCACCCCTGGGGGCCAGCTTAGCTGTTCAGTTAATAGTGAGAGTATTGATCAGCTGTAGTGTACGTCCCTGCCACTGTGAACTCCTGGTTTACTGTCAGCCTCTAATTACAGAGTATTTTCATACAAGAACTTCCTACACGTTGAGATAGCTGCTCCAAGCTGGGATCCAAGGACCCGGCGGGAGGAAAGAGGGCGTTGGCATTAGTCCTCAGTCTTGTCTTCTTTTAACTATAGGTATTTATCAAAGTGCTGGATAATAACGATAACGGCCCGGAATTCTCTCAGCCGAGTTACGATGTGACAATTTCCGAGGACGTGCTCCCCGACACAGAGATACTGCAGATCGAGGCCACAGACCGAGACGAGAAGCACAAGCTGAGCTACACGGTGCACAGCAGCATCGACGCCGCCAGCATGAGAAAATTCCGCATGGACCCCAGCACCGGCGTGCTCTACACTGCCGAGCGGCTGGACCACGAGGCCCAGGACAAGCACATCCTCAACGTCATGGTAGGCCCAAATGCTTAATTGCTCTCCTGGCAGGATCACTGACCCCTCGAGGCACACACCTTCATCTCCAGACGTACAAGGCCTGTCAGTTTTGTAAGCAGTGGAAAACCTGGTCTCTTCACAGCAGGGCTGCCTTCATTCTCACCTTTTTATTTCAGTGAGGAATTACTATTGTTAGGCAGCGACTCCATATTTTTGCCAAAATGAAACTTGAGATGAATTCTACAGACAGTGGCTGCTCGGTAAATGCTGCCGACAGACTGACTTGAGAGGGAGGAACAGGCCGTGTTTCCATAAATCTCCCAGTGTACATAGTATTGGTTCGCATCCAGAAGATTCTGTGGAAACGTTTAAAGGAAGTTCCTTGAGAAGTTAATCACAATGGTAATCCTTTACTGAACCTATGCCGTGCTCGGGCCTTGGAAGCATTTAGAGAATTCGTTTATTACCGTTGCTCCGGCATTGACCTTGTAGTAAATACCAGTGCACAAAAGAGAACTCAAACACACTGAAGCCTGCAGAGAGCCTTAAACATGCATGTGGGTTCACGGGGCCTCCAAGTTATTTAGACGTTGCTTTCATTTTAAAGTGGAGTTTGCCTAGTTCCTGTAATTGGGAGGTAGAGATTAACAAGAAGCCTCCTTGGTTCGTTTATGGCCTAAAATCTGTCCCTATAACCACCCAAGAACCCTAGGGGCAATTGCACAGCCTCTGCCTTCAGAGCCCTCCTGGGTTCCTTAAGACCAGGAGGGATAACAGAGGCTTAATCTCCTGTACTGCTGGGCTTTAAAACACGCCAAGAGACTACCAGTTCCCTAGCAGCTGGAATTCATGTTCTTCTAAGTGCTACTCCTCCTTCCCAAGTCCAGAAACCTCTCCGGACCAGAGGAAACTGGAGTGCCGTGCCCTTGGCGATGGTTTCCAGCTGAGACCCCAGGGAACAGAAGAGAGACTCAGGAATCATCAAGCCCATCGCTCTGACCACCATTCATTCATTCATTAGATGCTTCTCCAGCACCTAGTGTGTACCAAACACTGTGCTAGGCACCAAAGATATAAAACAGACAAAGTCCCAGCACCCTTGGGCATTCATGTGGAACAGACCTGGATTTCAGTAAGCCCCAAATACAGAGTCCAGCTTGGTCCTTGGGTGTAATGGCCAGTCTACAGACAGGGAAATCCAGCGCACTCACCAGGTTGCTTTTATAGGTATTTCTTCGGGGCAGGAACCTTAGGCAGGTAACTAACTCCATTCTCATGATTCTTCAAGTCATTTCTGTTCATTCTTTCCTTAACAAACTCAAAATTCAGTTTGGTGACCCGGTGCCACTGTCATTTACGTAGCTGAATATTTAGCGCAAAAAAGTCTTTTATGCTGCCTTTCTCCATGGCAAGCATTTTAGTCAGTTTGCTCATTCCTTCTAGGTATTATTTCTGAAAACCCCTTTTCCCTTTGATGGCTCTTCTCAGTACATTTTCTAATTTTTTTCACATCTTTCAAATTATGGTGCCTAACATTGAACAAACGGAAAGGACACATTTGATCATTGCTACATAAAATTGCTTCAGAATCATGTGGTTAAAGAGTTGTTTATTTTCAAGCTTTTGCCGTATGCAAAAGAGGGTAAACTTGAAAGCAGTCAGGCAGGTTCCTTGGTGAAGTGAAAATGGGGTCTCACATTTTAGAAGTTAAGATTCAGCTCATCTTCCCAGTGAACAGGGTTCTCTCCCAGTGCTGGGCTTCTGTCTATGTTTGTTCTTTTTGCCTGAGATACGTGCCCACAACCATCAACACCATTTTACCACTTGTACTTATTTCTGTCACCTCTTCCAAAAAGCAGAATAGAAAGTGAAGTGCTTCTCACTAGTCCCATCCTGGCACTTTCCACTGGGCCGTAGAGCTGTGTTGACTAGTTTGCATTCCCCAGTCAACTCTAAAGTTCTTGAGGTCAGGGACTGCATCTAATTCACCATTGAACCACCAGAGTCCATTCTGGAGCTTAACAGATAATAGGTGACAATAAGTGTTCAATGAATGAATGAGTGAATGAATGAATGAATGAGTGACAATGCCTAAATTACATTCATTAATTCCACTTTTTAGCTTCCTCTTTAGGAGAGCCTCCATCCACCATTCGATTAGCAGCTATTTGCACAAGTGAGAGGTGGTGGCTGTGTGAGGGGGACCAGAAGAAACTGCTGTGTTTGTCATATCCAGTATCAGTTCCATAAACACAGACTGGACACAGACCAAACATCAGACATAACACTGAGTATTAAAGAGGATGTGGTCCCTACTCTCAGTTGATTATCTGACTTGATAATACTACCATTTATTGAGCACCTACTATGTGCCTGGGATTGGGTCAAGCACTTTGTGTACATTATGTCATTTTGTTTTCACTACAGACATCACCCTGTGAGTTCTTTGCAACCTAAGATTCTAGTCCTACTGCTTCTTGTTATTTTGCCTAAAGGTCAGAGATCAGGAGTTTCCTTATCGAAGAAACTTGGCCCGAGTCATTGTGAATGTGGAAGATGCTAATGATCACAGTCCTTATTTTACCAACCCGCTGTATGAAGCATCTGTGTTTGAATCGGCTGCTCTGGGATCAGCTGTTCTGCAAGTGACGGCTCTGGACAAAGACAAAGGGGAAAATGCAGAACTCATATATACCATAGAAGCAGGTGAGAGCTGTTGCACTGATTGTAGCATAACGCATGGCACCAGACCCTCTAGTATTTATCACCTTGTCACATTCATGTGGTTACTGCTGGAACATCTCCAACTGCTTTTTTTTTGGCCAAGCAACTGCCCCATTTGCATGATGGTGCTGTGTAAAGTTCTTGGCATTTCAGTCATATGTTTTCCCTCATTGACAGCAAGGAAAGAGTTCCCTTTTATTAGGTTCAATCTCAGATTTTTCTGGGATGGAAAAGAGAGAAGAAATGTGTAGTAAACTCGGTGTCTTTTACTTATGGGTCAACAAGTCATGGTCACAGACTGAAAAAGACCAAAGCCTCGCATCATCTGAGGGCTGCCAGGCAGCTCTGTGAATGAACCTCACATGTCTTTGTTTACTTGTCAGTGGGTGGGCTGTGGGCTTCAGAGATTCCTATGCCCCGACCCTTGACACAAATTCACTTCATTGGAGGTGATCTGAGTAGCAGAGTAGTTGGTAGGTACTAAACTGCCTGCTTAACCCAACAGATAAATAAATACAGATTCACCCGGCTGGCATGGCTCAGTGCTTGAGCATCGACCTATGAACTAGGCATTTGCTGTTCCATTCTCGGTCAGGGCACATGCCCGGATTGCGGTTCTATCCCCAGTAGGGGGTATGCAGGAGGCAGCTGGTCAATGATTCTCTCTCATCGCTGATGTTTCTATCTCTCTCTCCTCTCCCTTCCTCTCTGAAATCTATAAGATATATATATATTAGATATATATATATTACATATTATATATATACCTGTGTGTGTATATATAACATATAGAGAGAGATTAAAAAATAAATAAATTAGAGATTTTTAAAAAGTTGATTTTAACATCTATAAGCAGTACCATAGTTTGAGGATAGAACACTAAAGAACACTAAAAAACATTAATGACAGAAGACATAAATGTCCAATCAAAGGATAGGACTGTGAACCTAAAAATTACAAATATTCTTTATCTACTCTCTTTTCCCTTTTCCTCTCCTTCTTCTTTGGAATATTCAGGCCACATATTTCCAAACTGTTCTGCAACATTATGTCTGTCACGCATCGTGCCAGACGCTGTCTCCTCTCCTGCCAGCACTGCAAAGCTTTCCCTTGATGTAAATAGGGAGCATTTTTGTGATTGGTGGAAACAAAAATATGAATGCTAAAATGACAGTTTTGGACTAAAAAATAGTAGAAAATGAAAAGCCAACAACCTTATTTAAAAAACCCTGCAATCTAAAATTATTCCCTGCATTAGGCATCCACATTTTTCATAAGTCAGTGCTAAACTCTATACAAAAAAATAAAATAATAAAGTAAAATAAAATATGTTGGTTCATAACAGCCAGTTACCCCCAGTGAAGTCACACATTTCTTTTCTAGATTAATAATTTTTAATATGATATTTTATATCTCTTAGTTTATTCATTCTTATTCTCTTTTCCCCACAAATAATATATAGACTTCTTTTTAGAAAAGCAATTTTTCAGTAACATCCTAGAAAATGTCACCTAATCCAATAACTCTTTATAGTCTTTCTACAGTTTTCCCCTAACATATATTTTCCCCATATTCATTCATGCATATCCATTGTTTCATGTCACTGAAATCATTTAGGTATAGGGTTGTATGTCTACTTTCCTTACTTGACTTTGTCTAAGCATTTGTCTGAGTGCCTACTTGTTGTTTATATTTGTCAGGAAGGCTACTATTATACTCCTCTCAGATAGCCAGATTATTTGTAAACCAAATTGGATGTTCTTGAAGAGTAATTTAAAAGGAAATTACCATCCAGCTGAAAGGACTGTCTCCCTTACCTTTTAACCTCTACAGAGGACAGCCTGGTGCTGTGCATAGAGAAAGAACTTGGTCATTTCTTTCACAGTTGACTAAAACTAGAGAGAAAAGTTATTTCCTTAAAACACCTTTTATATAGAACACCTGAATTTCCAGAAACCCACAGGAATGATTGATAACTCAAAAAGCAGCTTTTGAATCTATGTGTACAAAGCTAATGGGAATTACAGTGGATACAATCAATCTCAGGTGGTCGCTGGGCCCCTTCATGGATAGACAGATAGACCCACACTGACCTGGACTGGTCCTACCTGGCCAGTTTCTTCCCAGATCAGGGTAGGAGAGAGGTGGATCCTGGAGGCTTCAGCATTTTGAAGCAAATGCCAAGTGGTTGTGTGAAGTGTGCATTTTAAGTTCTCTCACAGCCCTCTGATGAGCAAAGATTTTACTCTGTTGTCTGGCGGGCAATGCATTCCCTCCTCTGCCTGGTTTGTAAGTAACTACTGGAGCTTTTTAGTTTGGCCTGAAGGACTGAGGCAGAATTCCAGTGCAAAGCTTTGGTCCTCTATTTCAGTGGTCGCCAACCGGTAGGTAGTCCGCAGACCACTGGTGGTCCTTGAGGTCCGAAAGGTTGGCGACCACTGATCTATTTAACTCGGGCACCAAGAGTGGCTCGTGTGTGGCTCTGAGACCAGGCAGTACAGGGGAGACGAGAACTAAGATTTGAGTTAGGATGGGGATGTATTGGATCCCAAGATATATACAGACAGAGAGTTAAAAATCTTTTAAACTCTCTCCTCCCAATCAATCTGAACAAATATTTATCAAGCACCTTCTTTGTGCCAGGTACTGTGCTGTTTACTAGATAAATAATGATAAGCGCAGCTCTTGCCCAGTTGCCGATGGCTACAAGAAGCTGTAGACTCCAAAGAAACAAGCAGAGGTTGGTTTCCAAGGATTCAAGTACAGCAGGAGAGAATAAGCAGGAGTGGACTCTAAGAATACAGGACAGTACGTTGAAGAGGAAAAGAGCAGAGAGCCCACTTTGGACCTGACATACGAGCAGGAGTGTAATGAGCAGCCAGCAACCATGTAACAGCAGGGTTACGAAGGTCTACTCAAGGTCAGAAGCTGGCTCCTCTTCGCCCCTGCCATGGTACCTTGCTGGGCATGTAGAAATCTGCTGTGTAGAGTGAGGAAGGACTTACCTGGAAACTCCACCGTGGGACACCGTGTGCTCACTTGCATTCATCTTTCAGGGTTGCATGCTGGTGCCATTGCTGGAAGGTGACCATTGCTCAGCTGCCTCTAAATTTTTCTCCTCTGAGGTGCTGAAGTGAAATGATTGCTGCCTCCTTGTGAGGATCTATGAATCAAAGGCCAGACTCCCACTCAGTTGCACAGTGCTGCTTGTTGAAAATTTGCAGGCTTGCTTAGGAGATCATTGAACTTGTGGTCATCACAGGATGCTCATGTTTAGGTGGCAAAGGAAGAGTCATCCCAACATGTGGGGCCTAGAATCAAATTCTTTACCTCTTTGTTCGATTTACTTCCTCTTTAAAAATAAGCAAACATCTTACAGAAACAGATTTATAGGGACATGACTTTTTCATTTTCAGACATGGAAAAGTTTATTTAGTAAGAATGAAGTAAGAAGTATGTATACAGCTGTGCTTGCTATATATTTCAATGGACACATTATATAACTGCCTTCTTTAATGATGACATTTAAACTCTCCATGTGTCTGCCATGCTGCGGTACTTCAAAAAGAAGGAATAACCCCAATATAATTGAATAACCAAGATCATTAACTTTGGATTTAAACGAATCTAGACACACAAGCAGCTGTGTTCCTTGAGAAGCATTAGGGAGGCTGATGAGAGAAGCAAAAGCGACTCGGTGAAGGATGCTGCTCCACACCATCCACCACTTTTGAACTACATTCTTTACATTCTTCAAGTTGTGTGTTCCCCATTATCTTCTCTAATTTTCCTCAACAACCCCAACCTCACACCCCTGCACGTTTCAGAGACAGAGCTCTAAACTCGCACAGTTTCCAGGTTCACAGCCTTTCCCGTTTCAGAGGTGGCCAAGCGGGCACCAGTTTTTCAGTCTCCTAAGGGTTACATCTCCAGTCTTTGGTTTGAATGTTGGTTCTAATGATCAAAAGTTTCCTATTTCACCAGAAACTTCTGAAAAATTTGGTGCCTAGAATGGTTACAGATCGGAGCAACTGCCTTATCATTATTTGTCTAGTTTTATGTCTGTGTGTGCATGTGTGTGTTTGGGGATGTGGGAAAATAAGAATCAGTTAGTCAGAAAAAATCCTCATGACTTACAAAGCCAACAGTGACTTGGAAAGAATTCTCCCTGCCTACACAAAACCCCCTCACCAAAGTAGTGTTCCGGATGAATGGGGTTTGGATAGCATGAAAAGATACCAATTCCATGTAGTAAAGCTTACCTTTAGGATAATCTGAAACCAAATGACTGTGTGGTAGTGTTCCGAAACAATTTCTACAGCTCTCTTCCTTGTAACATGGAACACAGAATATGGTTTAGGTGAAAATACCTTTTCACTAGTGACATTAGCCTGTGCCAGCCCAGTCTGGTGCTCGTCTCACAAGGCTGAGAATAAGAAAGTTTAAACAGAAAAGTCTCCCCCACAAGCTTTTATTCACCAGGTTTAAAGTACACAGTGCTATGTTGTTGTTGTTAACCTGGATTAAGAAGATAGGGATCTGAAATTCACAATTTTACCAGAAAACTCTTTTCAGTTGCTTTTGAATACTCCTAAAAGAGAAGTCACTTGTCTTATTTCAGAATGAGATGAAATGAATATGAAAAATTGCTTTTTGCTTGCCATGTTGCAGTCAAGTAGCCTTTAGATGAAAAGTTAATGATCAAAAAATGACCCAATTGTAACTCATTTCCCCATTGATTTCCTTATTTTAGGGAACACGGGGAACACATTTAAGATCGAACCAGTCCTGGGCATCATCACCGTTTCCAAAGAACCAGACATGACGACTATGGCTCAGTTTGTCCTGTCAGTCAAAGTCACAGACCAGGGTTCCCCGCCCATGTCTGCCACCGCAATTGTGCGCATTTCTGTCACCATGTCTGATAATTCTCACCCCAAGTTCGCTCACAAAGACTACCAAGCAGAAGTAAATGAAAATGTTGATATTGGAACATCGGTCATTCTGATCTCTGCGATTAGTCAATCTACCCTCATTTATGACGTCAAAGATGGAAACACAGATGGGATCTTTACCATAAATCCATACTCTGGAGTCATCACTACTCGGAAGGCACTGGATTATGAGCGAACTTCCTCTTACCAACTCACCGTACAGGCCACGAACATGGCAGGAATGGCTTCCAATGTCTCCGTCAATATTCAGATTGTTGATGAAAATGATAATGCCCCCATTTTCCTCTTTTCTCAATATTCAGGCAGCCTGAGTGAGGCTGCCCCAGTTAATAGCATTGTCAGGAGCCTAGATAACAGCCCCCTGGTAATTCGGGCCACCGATGCTGACAGCAACCGGAATGCTCTGCTTGTGTATCAAATTGTCGAGTCCATGGCCAAGAAGTTCTTCACGGTGGACTCCAGTACGGGGGCCATCCGAACGATTGCCACCCTGGACCATGAAACCATCTCCCGTTTCCATTTCCACGTGCACGTGAGAGACAGCGGCAGCCCCCAGCTGACTGCAGAGAGTCCCGTTGAAGTCAGCATAGAGGTGACAGATGTGAATGACAACCCGCCTGTTTTCACCCAGGCTGTGTTTGAGACGGTCCTGCTGCTACCTACCTACGTCGGAGTGGAGGTGCTGAAAGTTAGTGCCACAGATCCTGACTCCGAGGTGCCCCCCGAACTGACATACAGCCTGCTGGAAGGCAGCGTGGATCACTTTTTAATGGACTCAAATACTGGCATTCTCTCCATAAAAAACAACAACCTCTCCAAAGACCACTACGCACTAATAGTTAAAGTTTCGGACGGGAAGTTCTACAGCACGTCCATGGTCACCATCTTGGTTAAAGAAGCCATGGACAGTGGCCTCCACTTCACACAAAGCTTTTATTCCACCTCAATCTCAGAGAACAACCCTAATATAACCAAAGTTGCTATTGTCAATGCCATTGGAAATCGCCTTAATGAGCCCTTAAAATATAGCATCTTAAACCCAGGAAATAAGTTCAAGATAAAATCTACCTCAGGAGTCATCCAGACCACTGGAGTCCCCTTCGACCGTGAGGAACAGGAGTTATATGAGCTGGTGGTAGAAGCCAGCCGTGAGATGGACCATTTGCGTGTGGCCAGAGTGGTGGTCAGAGTCAGCATCGAAGACATAAATGACAACTCTCCAGTCTTCGTGGGCCTCCCTTACTATGCTGCTGTGCAAGTTGATGCTGAGCCTGGGACTCCGATTTACCGGGTGACAGCCATCGACAAAGATAAAGGTGCAAATGGAGAAGTGACCTATGTCCTACAGGATGACTATGGCCACTTTGAAATTAACCCTAATTCGGGGAATGTTATTTTAAAAGAAGCATTCAACTCTGACTTGTCCAACATCGAGTATGGTGTCACCATCCTAGCCAAAGATGGTGGAAACCCTTCTTTGTCCACATCCGTAGAACTTCCCATCACGATTGTCAACAAAGCGATGCCTGTGTTTGATAAGCCCTTTTATACAGCATCCATCAACGAAGACATCGGGATGGATACACCTATTCTAAGCATCAACGCCACCAGTCCAGAAGGCCAAGGCATCATATATATCATTATTGATGGGGATCTTTATAAACAATTTAACATCGACTTTGACACTGGGGTCCTGAAAGTCGTTAGCCCTTTGGATTATGAAGTTACATCTGTTTACAAGTTGACAGTAAGAGCCAGCGATGCCCTTACCGGTGCCAGGGCTGAAGTCACCGTTGACTTGCTAGTTAATGATGTGAATGACAACCCCCCTGTTTTTGATCAGCCTACATACAATACAACATTGACAGAAGCCTCTCTCATTGGGACACCTGTTTTGCAAGTTGTTTCCACTGATGTGGACTCAGAAAACAATAAAATGGTTCATTATCAGATTGTCCAGGACACTTACAACAGCACCGATTATTTCCACATAGACAGCGCCAGTGGCTTAATCCTGACGGCGAGGATGCTGGACCACGAGTCAGTGCAACACTGCACTTTGAAAGTCAGAGCAACTGACAGTGGTTTCCCATCGCTGAGCAGTGAGGTCCTGGTTCATATCTACATCTCAGACATTAATGACAACCCTCCGGTTTTTAATCAGCTCATTTACGAGTCCTATGTGAGTGAATTAGCCCCCCGGGGCCATTTTGTGACCTGTGTGCAAGCCTCCGATGCAGACAGCTCTGACTTCGACCGGTTGGAATATAACATTTTATCTGGGAACGACCGGACAAGCTTTCTGATGGACAGCAAGAGTGGGGTCATCACACTATCCAACCACCGCAAGCAGCGGATGGAGCCTCTGTACAGTCTCAATGTGTCCGTCTCTGACGGGTTGTTCACTAGCACTGCACAGGTGCATATTAGGGTGCTGGGGGCTAACCTGTACAGCCCCACCTTTTCACAAAGCACCTATGTAGCTGAGGTTAGAGAGAATGCGGCTGCCGGGACAAAGGTGATTCACGTTCGAGCCACAGACGGGGACCCAGGGACGTACGGGCAGATCAGCTATGCCATCATCAATGACTTTGCCAAAGATCGATTCCTCATAGACAGCAATGGACAAGTCATTACAACAGAAAGGCTCGACCGGGAAAACCCTCTGGAAGGCGACATTAGTATTTTTTTGAGGGCCCTTGATGGCGGGGGAAGAACGACTTTCTGCACCGTGAGGGTGATTGTTGTGGATGAAAATGACAATTCTCCCCAGTTCATGACAGTGGAATACAGGGCCAGCGTCAGGGCAGACGTGGGGCGGGGCCACTTGGTCACTCAGGTGCAGGCCATGGATCCAGATGATGGAGCCAACTCAAGGATTACTTATTCCCTGTACAGCGAGGCCTCGGTCTCTGTGGCTGACCTGCTGGAAATCGATCCTGACAACGGTTGGATGGTCACAAAGGGCAATTTTAACCAGCTGAGAAACACAGTGCTGTCCTTCTTTGTCAAAGCAGTCGATGGGGGCATTCCAGTAAAGCACTCCCTCATCCCTGTCTACATCCACGTCTTGCCCCCTGAAATGTTCTTGCCTTCATTTACCCAGTCTCAGTATTCTTTTACCATTGCAGAAGATACGGCCATTGGGAGCATGGTGGACACCCTAAGGATTTTGCCCAGTCAGAATGTCCAATTCAGCACAGTTAACGGGGAACGTCCAGAAAATAACAAAGGGGGTGTCTTCATCATAGAACAGGACACAGGCACCATCAAGCTGGACAAACGCCTGGACCATGAAGTCAGCCCAGCTTTCCACTTTAAAGTAGCAGCCACGATACCCCTCGACAAGGTAGACATTGTATTTACTGCGGACGTGGACATCAAGGTGTTGGATTTGAATGACAACAAGCCAGTCTTTGAGACGGCAAGCTATGAGACCATGGTCATGGAAGGGATGCCAATCGGCACCAAACTCACCCAGGTGAGAGCCATCGATATGGATTGGGGAGCTAATGGGCAGGTCACGTACTCCCTGCACGCAGATTCCCAGCCCGAAAAGGTAATGGAAGCGTTCAATATTGACAGCAACACTGGCTGGATCAGTACCTTGAAGGACCTGGACCACGAGACAGACCCCTCATTCACCTTCTCCGTGGTGGCGTCCGACCTTGGGGAGGCCTTCTCTCTTTCTGCCACGGCTTTGGTGTCTGTCAGGGTGACAGATATAAATGACAACGCACCCGTCTTTGCCCATGAGGTGTACCAAGGGAATGTGAAGGAGAGCGACCCTCCGGGCGAGGTGGTAGCCGTCCTCAGCACGTGGGACAGAGACACTTCCGACATCAATCGCCAAGTGAGCTACCACATTACAGGTCAGTCTACCACCCTTTGGTTTTCACTACGGGCTCTGCCTTCTAGAGATGGAAGGTGGCAGGCAGTGAGAGTAGGAGAGAAGAAGGAAGACGAGATGAGGGGTTAAGAGTATTGATGCTCTGGGGCTGAGGAAGAGATCTGAGTAGTTACGGTTGTTGGTTGTTCCTCACTCAGCTGTAATGTGGAGTTCATTGGGTACCCAGATCGGTACCCAGGCCTTGAGTCACTTTTTATCATTGCAAGTGGAGTCCAGCCAAACTTCTCAGCTGAAGAAGTGAAAATAACAGGTCTTTTTTGCTGTTATTTTAAAAATATATAAGAGATGTATTTTTAACTATATTTCTTTTCCCTACATTTTTAAGGGGGGGAAAAAAGCAAATAACTGTTTCCTCTGATAATGAAAACTCATATACGTTCACATTTACAAATTAGAGAGCCAGGTTTGACCTTCTGCTAAAAAAATAAAATAATGTTATAACTCTAAGCCAAAGATATTTCTCCTGACAGCTCATTTTTCTTGGATCCCTTTCCTGTCTTTCCAAATAGTAAGTAGCAGTTCAATGGGAAAGCCAAGATAGACAAATGAGGTCACCCAGAGGGCACAAAGTATGTCACCATTGCTCTGAGAGCCTGAGGATTTCATGTCAGAGTGAAGAAGGGGTGTCTTGATCAGGGGCAGCTTTCCGAGGTGATTGGCCTTAAACTACAAAGAGGAGAGGGTTGGTGATGTGGGAGCAGTCTTCCTCAAACTACTTTGGGGTTTTAAAACGAACATTTTGATGTTGTGACATTCAAAGGCAGAACATAAGCCAAGTGCCAAAAGATTTTAAAGAATCCATCAATACTTGTAGTCAGGTGGTTTCCCTTTAGAAAAACTACATTATTCACCGTGAAAAATGAATTAATTAGAATGCCCCCAGGACACAGAGTCTGCTTAAGTACGTTGGTGGGAAAGTTAATTAATCACTGCAGAATAAGATCCACGGGAGGGCATATGCGTCCGTGCTAGCGACTGCCACACTTCTCCGCGTTACTCCTCCTCTTCATGGAACTGTTTGCTTGATGTTTTCTGTTTAAAGCTGTTTATGCATTTCATGCTTTAGCTGATAACTTCCTTTTTATTAAAATGTATGTTTCTGCAATAAAGACACGAGCAATAGTGGTAAAGACAAATAGGTGAGTAAAGCATCACTTTGATTTCATTTGCATTCAGTTGCAGATAAAAAGCTTCTTAAGCATTCTAAGGGATACTCTTCTATTTGGAAGAACTGTTACTCAGCCTTAATTATTTATACATTGTCTCTGAATGGAAGATTTAAAGGGGCCAGCCTATCAACTTTACCAAGGTAATGAGAACAGAGTAGCTTAAAGCTACTGTTACTGTTAGCAGTGCCAACCACCAACTGATTTTAATGAGATTTAACTTTTGCTCTTGAGGTAGCACAACTTGGCTGTGCTTCCACAGATTAACAAAGGACCATTAATCATTTTATTTAACAAAAGAACAGTGTGGGCCTGCACCAGAAGCATCGGCGAGGTTAAATCTGTGCATGCTGAATATTCAACCACAGTCTAACTGAATCCTAGCCAGTGATGGAGGAAAGTGATCTCCCAGGGAGGACCCCAAGCCTCAGGGAAGCAGATTTCTCACCCTGGACACTTGACATTCTGGGCAGATAAGTCTTTGTCATAGGTGGCAGTTCTCTGCCTTGTAGGATGATTAGCAGTGTCTCTGGCCTCTACCCAATAGATTCCAGTAGCTCTACCTCACAACCCCTGATGTGACATTCAAAAATGTCTTCAGACATGGACAAGTGTCCCCTGAGGGGTGGGGGAGGAGGCACAGTCACTCCCAGCAAAAACCCACTGCCCTAGAGGAGGGTGCACCCCCTCCTTTTCTGCACTGTCTGCCTAGTATAGTCCATTCATCCGCTGAGACCCCAGACGGATCCCAACCCCCACCTTATAATCCAGTGCGCAGTCTGGCTCTCAAAATGCCACCCTTCCCACTCCATCCCCTCGACAGGACCAGCAGCTCTGCCCTGGGCTTTTTTAAAGATTCATTGTAAGAAGGCAAGTTCACTCCAGTGAAGTAGCAGCAGGATGCAATATGTTCCTTATTTATTTGTTTACTGTCAGTCTTCCCCACTAGAATGTGAGTTCCAGCAGGAGAAATTTGGGTCCGTTTTGTCCACTGCGGTAGCGCCACTGCCTGGAGCCGAGTCTGGCCCAGAGCAGGTGATAAATACTTGCTAAATGGCTAAACCAGGGAAACAGTGATGATTTAACTGAATTCCAGGCTCCTTGCCAGCTGTCTCGTTCAGTCTTCCTCCTTGTTTGAGGCGACATTATTTTCCTCTTTGGGATTGGAAGGTCAAGTATTTTCTTCCCTCCTGTTCCCATCTTCTGAAAGCCACTGTGGTCCCCATGCAACTCAGTGATGCTGGAAGTAGTATTGCTGGGACCACTGTCAGTGTTTCAGCGTCATCAAAAGCTGTTCCATTACACCTCTTCTTCTCTCCCGCTTTCCCCAGCTTTGCTCTGATAAATTTGATCTAATTGTAGTGCTTATCTTTGAACTGTACCTTAAATGACCCCTCATTAGGGCCCTTTAATACTAATGGGTCTTCCTCTGTCATACCAACTTCTCTCCCCCAAACCCCAGTCCTTATAGGGAGAGTACAGCTGTATGATAAATCTTTCATGAAAAGATTCCTTAATAGCAGAAACCCAAAACACTAATTCAAAAGAATATATGCACCCCCATGTCCACTGCAGTGTTATTTACAATAGCCAAGATTTGGAAGCAGCCCAAGTGCCCATCAGGAGATGAGTGGATAAAAAAGATGTGGTACATTCACACAGTGGAATACTACCCAGCTGTAAAAAAAAAAAGGAAGAAGAAGAAGAAAGGAAGGAAGGAAAATAAGAAGGAAATCTTTTGTGACAGCATGGATGGACCTGGAGAGTATTGTGCTAAGTAAAATAAGCCAGTCAGAGAAAGACAAGTACCATATGACTTCACTTCTATGTGGAATCTAATGAACAAAATTAACAAACAAAGTAGAAAGACTCATAGATACGGAGAACAGACTGACAGCTGTCAGAGGAGAGGAGAGAGAGGTTGGGGAGCTGTGTGGAAAAGGTGAAGGGCTTAAGAAAAAATTAAACTCATAGACACAGATAATAGTCTGGTGATTACTAGAGGGAAAGGGGGGTTGGGGAGGTAGGAGAGGGTGTAGGGGGATAAATGGTGATGGAAGAAGACTTGCTTGGGGTGGTGAACACACAATACAATATACAGATGATGTATTATAGAATTGTGCACCTGAAACCTATATAATTTTATTAACCAAAGTCACCCCCATAAATTAAAAAAGATTCTTCAATAGAACTGACTGCCTTTCCTTGATTATCAACAGCTAATGAAATTGTCTTGGTAACAAGAGCTACGGTGTATTACATCCTCTCTTGAGACAAAGTGGAAAGACGGTTGTATCATCCTGAGAAGGATTGATTTCACAGTTTGAATTTGATTGTCCTTAAGGGGAACTAAACAAGAGCTCACCTCCGGCTTCTCTAAGTGCATTTTATTCTCTTGAAAGTTACTGTTTTACTTTCCACACAAGCCAAGCATATAAATATCAGGCTTTCTTGCACAAGAATCAAAAGGAAGTGAGAATTGATTGTTGTTCAGTATTGTAAATGATATAGTTTGCGGGGCACCTGGATGACCCTACACTGGCCTCTTGCTGTTACTGCACAGCTTCAAAACCTCTTTTTTTTTACTGCAGGAGGGAATCCCCGAGGAAGGTTTGCGCTGGGGCTGGTGCAGAGTGAGTGGAAGGTCTATGTGAAGAGACCTCTAGACAGGGAAGAACAAGATGCTTACTTCCTCAATATCACGGCCACCGATGGGCTCTTTGTCACACAGGCCATGGTGGAAGTGACTGTCAGCGATGTGAATGACAATAGCCCAGTGTGTGATCAGGTAAGTTTTGTGGCTATCGCAGATAGATTGCTCCTTTTCTAAAATTAAATCAAGACCCATTTCCCTTCTCTGTTTAAGGCCAAGCTAATTTCTGCTCTGACCTGCTTAGTTAGTGAGCTCCAATTGGATATAAGAGGCTAGGAGTTGGAGTCTTGGATGAAATATTATAAACATGGAAAGAGTAGAGGAGGTAGCATGAATCCGGTACATAATTTTGCCCACAGAAACAAAAACAAAACCATGAGTCCTAAAATTAAATAATTTTAGAGGAATCATGAAGGACCTTAAAGGACTATTCTAAATCATTGATTTCATAAAAGAGAAATGGATCCCTCAAAAGCATAAATTACTTTTGTTTGTAAGTTTACACAGCTGGTTCATGGCCATGTTAGCAATGAACCCAGATCCTCAAGGTCGTCATGAGGTAGCTTTTCTATCACATAACAAACAGGACAGTCAGTGCAAGGTGCCAATACTAGGTTTTGTTTTCTTCTTATTGAAATTAAATCCCTATTCATTTACCTTTCTTCTTTTAATCACCATCTGGACCCAAAGCCACAACATTGGTGTTCTGTAGCTTAGAAAAATGCAAATAGACTTAATCTCTCATACTAATGCCAAATGCCAGTAGTGGCTTTTTAAAGAGTTGAAGGGTCCCAGGGATTCACTGGTGCTTAACAGAAAGAGGACCGTGGTCAATATGAGTCCTGCGTCATGGTTGCACAGGGGCAGGGATTTTTATCTGTTTTACTCAACACTGTACTCCTAGAATCTAAGTAGTACCGAGCACATAGTAGTGCTCAATCAGTATTTGTTGAATGAGTGAGCCTCGGAGAGGCAGGGCAAGAGACATACCATGTTTCATCCTATATTGTAAAATGGTTGGTTCTATGATATAAGAAAAAAATAGCTGAAGCTAAATTATGTAAATGCATCTAAATTATTTGAATGCATGCTAACTATGGCAGTTGCCCCAGAAATACTAATGATGTAATTACTTTTCTTTCCCTTTGACTAGGTTGCATATACAGCATTATTTCCCGAAGACATTCCCTCAAATAAAATCATCCTGAAGGTCAGTGCGCAGGATGCCGATATTGGATCCAATGGAGATATACGATACTCACTCTATGGATCTGGACACAATGAATTTTTTCTAGATCCAGAAAGTGGTAAGGTGACATTTATTCTTTGGATAAATGCCATTGTTAATCCAGGAGAGAAGTTAAGCTCTCCTATGGTCTCATCGATAGTGCCTAACTAATACACAAGAGCCTTCATATGATGCCTGGCTATCTTGGGCTCTAAGAAATACTAATTGTACATGCTCTGGTTGGTGTGGCTCAGTGTATTGGGCATCATCCTGTGCATCAGGAGGTTGCAGTTTTGATTCCTGGTCAAGGGCACATGCTTGGGTTTCAGGCTCGATCCCTGGTAGGGGGCATGCAGGAGGCAGCCTAGCAATGGTGTGCTCTCACATAGATGTTTCTCTGTCTCTCCCTCTCCCTTACTTTCTGAAAATCATTAAACTATTCTTTAAAAAAAAAGCACCACCTAATTGTGCATGGTATCTGAAGATGGGTGCTCTGGAGCACACAAACTTTATTTGGCTTATAAACTAGCTCTGATTTACTTACATTTATTAGCATCAAGTAATCAGACAGGTCTACTTGCTTCTCCTGTTTCTCATAGTCGTTGAGTTAAAGCATCTGCCCTATAAAGAGTTTAAACAGAATTACATCAGCAACACAAGTTGCCATGCAAACCAGACAGCAATGCGGAGTAAGGAGAGTTTTCCCTGTTGAAATCCCTTTTGGGTCCCTTCCCGATGCTTATTAGCACACTTGTCTGGTTTTCATTAAACATTCCTGCCTCCAAAGTTATGAGCCCTCAGATTTGCTTACACAGTCAGGTAAAATGTATAAAGTGAAAGGTTATGTACGCCACAGCAGATGCCGGCACTGAAGGCCAGGGCTAATGGAAAAGACATTTTCTATGGAGGTAAATTATTTCAGTGTTTTGCACTGGATGGTTCATCTACTGGAAATTTGTAAATGAAGTATAAAGATGGAACAACTTGCATGTTCCCAGTGTTGTCTTGGTCCTATTGAACCACAAAATATTGAGACTCCAAGAGGCAGCGGTTACTCCTTGCTCACTCCCACAGCACCTTTATTCTACTTGGAAGCACTGAGCTACTTAGGAATATACTACTTGTCCATATGTGCCTGGTGTTTATGTATTCAATAGCTAACACTCATTGGGTAGCTAGTCGACATAAAAGGACTTATGGCATATTTGTGGTAGACTCCAAGATGAACAAAACAAACCATGTCAAGGGAGGAAGACAGACCAGTAAGCTAATAATAATGATGATAATAATAGACAGAATGAAATGAGTGACCCAGGGGAGATATTAGGGGAGGTATATCTGGGCTCAGAGGAAGAAGTAGGTAATATTCTACTGAGAGGAAAGAAGAAACTGTTTTAAAGAAGAGCTGACATTTGAACGCAGCCAGGATCCTAGTAAGTCAGACAGGACCCTGCAGGGGGCAGCAGGAGCAGAGGGCGAGGCCCATCCAGGGAACGCCACGGACAGCACTGTCACTGGTGAGAGGGGCTGTAGAATGGTTTGTGACCGAAGTGCTTGCTGGATAAAATAACTTTAGCTACATCACGGAGGGTCTTGAATGGCCCAACCAAAAAACTGGCTGTTTGGGAGTAGGAGAGGGAAGTGATCTAACCTATGTTTGAGAACTGGCTGGAGCAAGGAAGCCACGGGAGGAACTGCTTTATGAGTTGGGCTGGCATGGTCCACACAATACCTGCTCATTTTATTTAAGTATAATAATACTTCATGAGTCATTCTTTACACAAAATAGCATTTATTCAGGTCTTGATGTTTAACTATTAAATTTTAAACAACCACCACAAAATCTCCAGGGGGGCTGACACCCAGCACCAGTACAGCTGTTCCAGTGGTTAAAATATATAACCTACCTCCATGTTGATTGCTAATAGCTGCTTCTCTGAGCTCCTCAAATATTCCTCCACCAGAACCCTCCCCACCAACCACAGACCCCTGCACAGTCCAGCTAGCAGGGTTCACCTGGCACAGTAGGGCTCCTTCAGGTCCTCTTTGTGCTGTATCCAGCCTCTGTTGGGATTGTTTGTTTTCCTATAAAACAGCGGCTCTCAACCTGTGGGTCGCGACCCCTTTGGCACTCGAACAACCCTTTCACAGGGGTCGCCTAAGACCATCCTGCATATCAGATATTTACATGACGATTCATAACAGTAGCAACATGACAGTTATGAAGTAGCAACGAAAATAATTTTATGGTTGGGTCACAACATGAGGAACTGTATTTAAAGGGCCAGAAGGTTGAGAACTACTGCTCTAAAAGGTAGGGCAAAAAGATGGTGGGTAACAGGAAGCAGAGAGACTGCCTGCCCCTTCTGGGTCTACAGGTTATTGACATGGTTGACTATCAGAGAACTCAGACCCTGGCCCATCCTCTGGAGACAGCAGAAACCCAGAGACATAGCTGGGGAGGTCGAAGGAGCCATGGACCTTCTCCATGTAGCCAAAAGGAGGAACCCCCGATGCCAGAGGTTTCACAGTGGCATTAATTAATTTGAAGGTCCTGCCGTTGGTTTGTTGTTGCATCCAAAATCACAGGATTTTTTCCCTGATGCTTTAAACCATATTTGTTCTATTTTTCAAAATTATGAGACACTTGAGCCCAATATCATTGGTCTTTCCTATGTTGGGATTCTTTATGGAATTGATCCTCTGCTTTTCAAAGAACTTAGACAATTTTTGAAAAGGCGGGCTATTTCTTTTCACAGGCCATTTAAAAACTTCGTCACCGCTGGACCGGGAGAGGGTCCCTGCGTACAACCTGATCGCCAGGGCCACTGATGGGGGTGGCAGGTTCTGCCAATCTGACATCCACTTGATCCTGGAAGACGTGAACGATAACCCCCCTGTGTTCTCTTCTGACCACTACCACGCCTGTGTCTATGAGAACACGGCCACCAAAGCTCTGTTGACCAGAGTTCAAGCCGTGGATCCCGACGTTGGTAAGTCAGTTGCACCAGTGGGATGTCTCCCTGTCCAGGGATTCAACACATTTTCAGGTGCTGTCTTTCCAATCATCTCATCAGCCCACTCTGGTTCCTTACCAAGAACGTGTACACTGAACCACATTTCAGCTCTTCCGATACTGTGAGTTCCTTTACTTGCAACAAAGAATTTTGAATTTGTTTTTTTTTCTTTTAATCTTTAGAATAAAAATAACAGCTTCCTTACTTGCTCGTTCCTCCTGAATGTAGTTAAAATGCTGTATTGTGTGGCAGGGGGAATTCATGTCCATTTCAGTAAAAAATTGCATCACATGCTTCAGCTGAAACATGACAATCTCAATTTATGCTAGTGCCCCATAGTGCAAAGACCAATTACGAAATGTGCTGCCTGTCCGGTGCGGACGGTTTTAAACTGCCATTTTCCAGAGCATTTTGGTCACATATAAACTGACATTTCTAGGCAGGCTGAAGGTGGATAAAATAAGAAGAAATGAGAATGAAAGTTGCTAATAAAGTTTGTGTTCAAAACCACTTTACATAATGAGATGGTGAGTTAGACAAGACTGGAGTTAATTGCCAGGTAGTCCTTCTGAGAATGAATAGGTTACTGAGGTGACTGCATGATGGAATATAAATACTAAAGGGCATATAGACAGCCTCTTGGTTAGCATTTTAATAGCTGTAAATCAGAGGACGATGGAATGATGGGGTGTGTCTGCTATGCTAAACAGGCCTTCATGTAATTCAGTGTCTTATTGCTTAATTCTGAATTGAAAGAAAAATTACTGGACTAATGGAAAAGTAAATACAGAATAATTAGTTGAAAACGAATGTAAAGTCCAGGGTCTTTGCATATGTCCCCTTAGAGAAATTAGTGGCTACACTTTAAATTAGTGCTCTTACCTCATCAGCATAATTTTCTAGGCTGGGAACCAATCCTTTAAATCCGCATATTATAAAGCTTGATAAAAATGATAAATAGGAAAAGACTCTTATTGACTTATAATTATGCAATACCTACAAATGCTCTTTTTTAAAGGAAGATTAGAAAGCATTCTCTGTACTCTCCTTAGCAGACTTTTGGGGGAAAAGAGGACAGAAATCATGCAAATGAATCTTTTCATTATTTCAATTTGACTTTGACAATGTGTAATTGCGCCATAGGTGAAATTTTAAGGTTTAATGCATTTTAATTAAAATGAAATTGAATTAAAATTCCAATTGTAGGAAACTGGAATTTTTCTATTCATTCTCTTCATGAAGGAATTGGGGGTGCTGTGCTCTACCTACTAGAAACTGAGACAGAAGGAGTCTGATTAGTGCATGTGATGTTTCAGAGGGAAGGGTGGGGCGATGTCACTGACTCACCAGGTGGTGTAGTGAAGAATACGTGATTGGCCCGCCCCTTTTTACTTCTGCTGAGTTGGCTGTCCTTGTTGGGAATCGGAGAAGAAAGGATGGCTAGACTCTGGGCCTTAAGCAGGGTAGAGATGATAAAGCCTTTAAAGGACCAAAACCAGAATAATAACCTTATCAACACTCCATCTGCTCATTTGCACTAAATGTCAAATAGACACGGAAGTTGTGAGTGCTGCTGACACCTATATATCAATGGCATTCACTGGGCCATGGTATCAGCCTCAGGAAAACTCTAGCTTAGGATACCAGATCGCGGCTCACTTTTTAGTTTTTGTAGAACTTATTAAGCTTTTAAAAATAAAAGAACTAAGCTATCTGGAGAACAAATTAACTCTTCCAAAAAACATAAACTGAGCACCTGCTCTGTCCCGGACACCATGCTGAGGAAGCCGGTGTGAAGGTCTGGGTCAGAAGCCAGTAGCGGTAGCGTGATTCTGAGCTGTAATCAAACCGACAGCCTCCAGAATTTCACTGGTGGCTTATGCCATTTTCAGCCGTGGCCAGAGAAGAACTCGTACTTCGTTGGGAACAATCCATTTCTCCGTTTTTCGAAAGGAACCACAGAGGAGGCTACCAGGTTGTGAAGTGGGCAATTCATTTCAGGGTCAAACTGAACCTCTGGCCTGAAGCTAATTTTGCACAGGAATCATTAGGCTGAATCCAGCCCTCGCATATATTTAGTATGGCTTGTATACAGTGTTCAAAAAGTTTGAATTAGTTATTAATAAAAGTCAGGAAATTTTTACATGGAAACTTTAGTTTCTGGCATTTTATAAAAACAGCAACAGCCCTCAGAAGCCTCAGCAATTCCAGGTGCACAGCCCCACAGTGGGAGGAGCCAAATAAAAGCTGCCTCCTTCACATCCGGCAGTTCTCAGCCTCCCTACTCCCACCCACTTCACCTGCTTGTGTCATTGCTGATCTCAGGGGCCTATTCTCTAAAGTGGCAAGGAAATATCTGGTTTTAAAAAAACTTTTCATTTTGCAATAATTATAGGTTCATAGGAAATTGCAAGAAAAAAAAAGTACTGCACTTTCCCCCAATGATAACATCCTGCATAACTGCAGTAAATAATCAGGGGTGTGTGTGTGTGTGTGTGTGTGTGTGTGTGTGTGTGTGTGGCGCGCGTGTGTTTCTATGTAACTTTGTCACCTGTGCAGCTTTGTGTAACCAGCACCACATTCATCCACCACAGGGCTCTAGCTTAGGATACCAGATTGTGGCTCATTTTTTTTTTTTTAGTTTTTGTAGAACTTATTAAGCTTTTAAAAATAAAAGACCTAAGCTATCTGGAGAAGAACAAATTAACCCCTTCATAGCCACACCCACCTCCTCCCTGCATTTCCTTTCTAGACTCTAGCCCAGTGGTTCTCAACCTTCCTAATGCCATGACCCTTTCATACAGCTCCTCATGTTGTGGTGACCCCCAACCATAAAATTACTTTCGTTGCTACTTCGTAACTGTAATTTTGCTACTGTTATGAATCGTAATGTAAATATCTGATATGCAGGATGTATTTTCATTGTTACAAATTGAACATAATTAAAGCATAGTGATTAATCACAAAAACAATATGTAATTATCTATGTGTTTTCCGATGGTCTTAGGTGACCCCTGTGAAAGGGTTGTTCAACCCCCAAAGGGGTCGCGACTCACTGGTTGAGAACCGCTGCTCTAGCCCCTGGCAATCGCTAGTCTCCATATCCATGATTTTGTTATTTCAAAAATTGTACTTAAATGGAATCATAGAGTTTGCAACCTTTTGAGATTGCCTTTTTTTTCCATTCAGCATCATGCTTGAGTCCATCCAGGCTGTTCAATTGGTTTTGATTCTCATGAAGAACATTGGCTACACTTGTATAAATGACAGGGCTGTTTTGTTCATGAAACTTCTTTTCTTAAGCATATTCCTTTCCCTGAAAGTAACTGCCTAGGTCAGGAATAAAATAAAACCAGAGGCAGACAATATAATTTCAATACTCATTTTAGGAGTTCTAAGAAATAGCATGGCAATTGTCTAGATTTTAGCATTAAATTCTTAGTTTTCCCGTAAAATGGAAATATCTTCAACGCCATGAACTGATGGCATGATACAACCTAGCAATTATAAAACTCAATCTTTTCAGTAAAGATAAGGAGACGTTTGCTCTTTGGGTTAATATCTTACAATTTAGTCTACCAGGTTCCAATTTTTAAGAGTTTTTTACTCTAGCAAATCCTATATAATAAAAGCCTAATATGCTAAGTGCCCAGTCGTCCAATGACCAGTCGACTGTTCAACCAATCAAAGCATAATATGCTAATGATATGCTAAGGCTGCTCAAATGCTCACTATGACATGCACTGACCACCAGGGGGAAGACAGTCGACTGGTCAACCAGTCGCTATGATGTGCACTGACCACCAGGGGGAAGATGCTCTTACCGGTAGGTAAGCTTGCTGCTGGAGTCCAGCTGATTAGGACTGAGCGAGATGGGCCAGACACACCCTGGAGCCCTCCCAAAGTCCCTCCCCGGCCCAATCGTGCACCAGTGGGGTCCCTCACCCTGGCCTGCACTCTCTCACAATCCGGGACCCCTTGAGGGATGTCGGATAGCTGGTTTCAGCCTGATCCTGCAGGCCACTCCCCTCAGGAGGGCGCCAGACACAAGGCTCATGGCTAGTGAGCACTGCTTTGGCAACACGAGCCTCTCCCGATAGGGACTGATTGGGCACGAGCCCACAGCAGGCACAGTGGGGCCAGGATGAGCAGGAGCAGCAGGTAGGAGTTGCAGGTGGCATTGGACTGTGGATTTCTGCCCAATCCCCACAGGCCACCCAGAGGGACCCCACCCATGCATGAATTTGAATTTGTGCACCAAGCCTCTAGTGGAATATAAAGCGATAAAGTTCAGAGCTAAAATCTATGACCATTTTTGGTAAAATGACATGAAAATAAAATGTAAACTTGCATTGGAATATATGCTATAGACCATGTTTTATTGAGAGTCCAATTTCCAGATTTTTGAAATGCAATAAGACATGGTTCTCCTTTTATGGATGAGAGACATAAAGCAAAGAAATGTTCCAATGAGCAACTGACTCCTTTCCCGTAATATGTTTCCTTCAAGGCACAGAACTACTTTCAGGGGCTTCGGAGGAACTTGGAGGCTCATAACACACATTACAGCTATTTTCCATTCAATTTAACAGATATTTAATGAGTAACTAGGTAGTAGGTGCTACAGAAGGAGCTGCAAGATTTGCACAGATGAGGAACAAGGAGTGACAGGCCTCGGGTCATACGCAATAGAGAAGGGCATGAGTCAGGAACACACATACATTACTAAAAGGCAGAGCTGCCAGGATTTCAATAGGAAGGCATTCAGGAAGATAAAGTCGTAAAGCTGGGAATGGTGGACCCAACTAAATGGAGAGTATCATGTTGTGCAGGATGAAAAAGGTAAATGAAGTGAGAAAAAAGTCTGGGGACTGAGGATGGTGGTTCATGAAAGGAATCATGTACTTAAAACAAGGTTGAAAAGAAATCGCTCTGGCCCATGTGCCTCAGTTGGTTGGGCATCATCCTGTGCATTGAAAGGTTGCTGGTTCAATTTCCAGTCAGGGCACATGCCCAGGTTGTAGACTCGATCCCCATTGGGGATGTGTGCAGGAGGCAGCCAATTGATGTTTCATTATCACATTAATGTTTCTCTCTCTCCCTCTTCCTTCTTCTCTTTCTAAAAATCAATTTAAAATATTTAATGAAAGAAAAGACATCATCAGCTCTAGGTTTTGGAAATGTGAACCCGATAGAAGCCTCTAAAATGTGGGTAAGGAAAGCTTGTAGGAGGGGGTTAAGGAAGACCACAAGGGCCAAAATTAGAGTGGTGGCTTTGGAATTTAGTCAATAATAGTCTAATAACTATGTATCATGTCAGATGGGTATGAAATTTATAAGGATAATCACTTAGTAAGGTGTATAATGTTTAATCATTGGGGTATACATCTGAAACTAATATAATACTAGATGTCAACTGTTATTGAAAATAAAAATGAATTTTTTTAAAAAGTGCAATGAGATATTTTAGATGTGAACTCTCTAAGTTTTGGGAAGATAAGCTAGGCAAGATGTCAAGCATGGGCACAGCTGAAGGTGCTGTATGAACAGAAACAGAATAGGTGGCCTGAAGTAGGACCTGGTGTAGAGAGAAAGAGGAAAAATTGGAGGTAATAGGGAATTAAGAATACAGTCCTTCAGAAAAAAATGTTAGGATAAGTTTGCAACTTATGACAAAGTGGGGAGGTCTTGCCTCCAAGAGGTTTACAGTCATAGTACAAATGAACATTCAAGGAATAAGGTAATAAATGTTATAATAGAGTTGCATTGGCAAAAGTAGGAATTTTCTAAGGATTAATCAGCACATATAAAATGTTAGTACAGGTTCCTTTGGGAACATTGATATGTGAGCAATGAAATTTCAACTGGGGCAACTTAGGAAGGGTCTACAAAGTGTCATTGGCATATAAGTTGGGTATTAAAGGATGGGGCTTGAATTTGTATGGGCAAGAACAAGGGGAAAATCCAGTAGTGAGAGAGAGAAAGGGGATGGGGAAAGAGAGTGAATGAGGACTGTATCAGCCAAGTTGGCTTGGCTACACTGGGGTAATTTTTTAAAAAGTCTCAGTGGCTTAGCACAGCAAAAGTTCAATTCTTTTCCCATGGAGATCTGATCTCTATCTTGTCAACACCACATTCTTGACCTTTGGTTCCCAAGGTCATCATTGCAGGAGAAAAGAGGGAAGAAGGAGACACACCAGCTCTTAGCAGCTTTAGCTGGGGGAGAAGCCCATGTCACCTTATCACTGTCCGTTGTCCAGAACTAGTCTGAGTGAGGTAGGAAAGGGAGGGGTGGCCATGGGATATCTGGTTTCAGCCAGGAAGCAGGAAGGGACAACTGCCTCAGCATTGCGACTATGTTGGCCTCAGCAACACAGCAACACAGAGAGAACACTTGACCTTAGAAATGAAAGAGAGAAGCAGAAAGGAGAACCTGATACTCAGAAGATGAAAAGGGGAGAGGCTGAGGAATAAGGAGGGAGTGGTGCCTGTGGTCTAGAAGGGTTCAGCAATCTGGAGAAGGTGCTGTGCATAAATTAAATAAGAGTCCCGAGACGAAACATAATTTTGAAAGGCATTATAGGGAGTCAGAGAAGACTTAGCTCAGTGGTTCTCAACCTTCCTAATGCCGCAACCCTTTAATACAGTTCCTCATGTTGTGGTGACCCCCAACCATAAAATTATTTTCCTTGCTACTTCATAACTGTAATTTTCCTACTGTTATGAATCGTAATGTAAATATCTGATATGCAGGATGTATTTTCATTGTTACAAATTGAACATAATTAAAGCATAGTGATTAATCAAAAAAACAATATGTAATTATATATGTGTTTTCCGATGGTCTTAGGCGACCCCTGTGAAAGGGTCGTTTGACCCCCAAAGGGGTCTCGACCCACAGGTTGGTGACCCACAGGCTCAGAACCGCTGACTTAGCTAAAGGAACGAAGTTCTCCTTGTCTCAGGACCCTTGCTTTTTATTAACACAACTAGAAGCCTGTTGCACGAAGATTCGCGCAATAGGCCTTCCTTCCCCTGGCTGCTGGCACCGGTTTTTCTCCGGCACTCGGGCCTGCCTTTGGTCTAGCCGCAGCGGAGAAGCCAAGCCTCTTCAGTCTTCAGTCTTAACTTGGCCAGAGCCTTACAGATTTTTTCTGTAAAAAATCAATAAAAATATTTTAAAAAAATATTTTTATTGATTTTTTTTTTTACAGAGAGTAAGGGAGAGGGATAGAGAGTTAGAAACATTGATGAGAGAGAAACATCGATCAGCTGCCTCCTGCACACCCCCCCCCCGGGGATGTGCCCGCAACCCAGGTACATGCCCTTGACCGGAATCGAACCTGGGACCTTTGAGTCCGCAGGCCGACGCTCTATCCACTGAGCCAAACCGGTTTCGGCAATAAAAATATTTTTTTAAAAAAAAGAAATTCTAGGGTAGGGCTCTACAAATATATATATATTTTTCTACTTGACTGTAATGCCTTGTCTGGTTTAGGAATCTTTGCATTTGATACATATACATTATTATTACTCTTAAAAATCCAGTGTCTTCCAAGCAGGGGGTAAAAAAAAACCCCAAAAACACTAGTTGTCAAATGAAATAACTAATTCCTTTCAGAAAAGGACATCTTCGTGAAACATTTTAGCAGTCAATCTTGGGCAGGAATTCTGATTTCTAGCAGTTGGTCCATTCCCATGAGCTCACCCATTCACACTGGCCCCGTCCATAGATGCCACTGGTCGGTAGTGCCTCTGAGCTGCTCAACTGGATCAATCCTGATCCAACATGCAGCAATGCAAACAATGGATTTAAGGGAGTACTAGGGTGTCTTGGGGGATTTCCACCTCCCCCTGGGCATTTTGTGCAGAATCCAAGGATCCCCCACCTTGGCTCCCTGCCTTTGCAGGGTATGACGAGGTTCAGTGGAGTGTGCTTATCAGCTTTGCTGCAGGATATACGCTCTCACTTCACCCTGTGAAGCCTCCTTGACAAGCACAATTATATTGTCCATCATCCGCTGGGAGCTCTTTGAATAACTTCCCACATATTAAAAACCGGTTCCCACCCACATACCCTCTCCAACTTGCTCCTTCCCATCTTCCTTCTCTCTCTGCAAATGTATCCATTGTTTTATGCCCAGGTTTTAGATTACTCTAGCTATAATTGTTTGTAACAGCGCTGATAATTTGCTGGTGGCTCTGAAAATAGACAGCTTCAGCTCCTGCCATTGCAAACTTCTAATTTAGCAATACTGGCTGAACCCTTTACCCTTCTGTGAGTACACCTTGCAGTTACATCATTCTCACCCTCACATGTGTTCATGTCGCCTGAAATGCTCATTCTGTTTGTCTCTTTTCCACTTCAGTACTCCTGACAGCTCCTATCTTTCTTTCATGATTCAATTCAGTTCTTCTCTTCTCTGGGAAAATTCCCTTGGCCACCCCTCTCCAAAAATCAACTATATACATGTTTGTCTCCTGAGAAATGAGAGCCATTTGAGGATCGAAGAGTGACCCATCCTTCTTTGCATCCCCAATATCTGCGTGCGACAAAGTTCTGTGAATCTTTATTGAATGGATGAATGAATGAATCAATACAATGATCATACTAAGTTAAAATCACGCAGGAAACATTTTGAATATTATTGTTAGGTAGCAGTACAGCATAGAAGTTCTGTGCATCAACAGAGATGGAGTTTTGAGCACTTAGTTGATGAATTAATTTACTTACACTTAACTATCCCGGGCCTACCAAAGTTGAAAGAATTTATACCCAGATGAACTATCTTTGTGAAATCACAGGAGGTGGTCTCACTCAGCAATGAGGCCAGCTTTGTGGGTATATAGAACGCCTTGCTTAGAAAGGCCCCTTATTTGGTTCATTGCTCTGCTGTGGCTGTGTTGAACTCTTTAACATTTTTCAAACTTTTTCCGTTGCATGGGACCTCAAAGCGTGTCGCCGATCCTACCCAGCAGAGCTGGTGCCAGCCCATCTGGCAAGTCGCCAGGAGTTTTATGGTATAGTCAGGATCTCCCCCTGGCTCTGTGACTGGTGCTGCCTTCTGTCTTTTTTTTTTCTTTTGACCATTTAAAGACTCAAGGGACTGTGGAGCCCAGAGTTGGTATTTTGCCCATGGGAAAGTGCCAGGGTTAGTCATCACCCAGTGAAAAACTTTTAAAAGGCACTTAAAACAGAAATGGAGAGTCTATTTAAAAGTCATTTCTAACTTGAGAAGTAATTGCAATTCCATGGACCTCCTCATGGCAACTTTCCGTTTTATTTCATAGCATCTGCAGGCATATTTTAAAGATAGAAACGAGCAGTCACTTTGAGTTCTTCCACTGTAATAGGATTTTACTTGCCTCCCACAGACAATGAAAGGAGAATTTTAGGCTAGCCTAAAAATTCTATGGCTTAATTTTAGTGTTAAAAAACTGTTCAAAAAGTGTATCCCTTGAGATAACTTTATAATAAGACTTTTAACAAAAATGATTTTCTAAGTAAAGCTAGTGTCTTTCTGAGCACAAACTAAAATGAGGAATGTAAATACCCAGAAAAAGGACTCTTACACAAAATGTAAGTATCTTTTTCTACAACCATTCCAGTTGGTATGTGTGGTGAGCATTAAATTAGCCTAGAAATACCTTGAAATTTATACTTCTCTTCAAAAGTGATACTAAAGAGTTATTTTCCCTGTATGTGATTTTTGTACTAGTTATTTTACTTATTACAAACACGATCTGTGTCCATGGTATAAAACCTGGAAGGACAAGCAAAAAGGAAAAACAAGTCAGTTCTAAGCACTGTTGCCATTTTGATAAGAAGGTACTTCTGCCTTTTTTTACTTTACAAAAAGTGGCTTGTAAACTAGATATTATTTTGTAACCTGCCTTTCTCACTGGCTTGCAACATACAGGGGTGGACAAAAGTAGGTTTATACTTGTTTGTAATAAATAAAATAATACTTACTTAATAATAATACAAGAGTAAACTTCCACCTACTCACAACTGTCAACCTCCTTTTGCCTTCCCTTTATTTCAGTGTCCTTATAGGTCCTTTTACACTTTCATATGATGAGGTATGTATAGTGTTCCTGTGATATGTATGTATTAGATTTTATTGAACCAGTCCTCATTCTTGGAAAATTGGGTAGTTTCCAGTTTTTTTCATAAATGCAGACATCTATTTAGCAATAGCTTATGATATAGCTGTGAAGGTTTTTATGTACATTTTTAATACGAAATATTCCTGGTTTCTCTGTGTTGCACCCTTTTGAATTTCTTCATTTCTGTAACCATGCATTTGCAGTGGTTGTGCATGCGCAGCATGCGTATCACCTCCATTCATTGCATTGGCATGCTGGTACACCTGCTTCGGTCCCCTGGTTGTTTCTTCTGCAGTTCAGCGTGCTTTGCTTTCTTACTGTGTGCAAGGCTCTGAGCTCAGTACAGGGCACAAAGACAATAAGACACAGTCCCTCTGCCCAAAAGGTACCTTAATCAAGTAGGAGAGAAGACATAGCTAATGATCATGCAAAAATAATGTAAAGGGACCAAAGAAAAGGAAGTAACTGAGGAATTAAGGGAACTGTGCCAGAGGAGACCCTGCAAATATGTAGGGTTTTGACAAAGGAAGGAGAGGAAGCGAACCTTCTGCGAAGAAGGAAGAGCGCGGGCCAAGGCCTCAGGAGTGAATGTGGATGATGTCTTCAGGAGCCCATGGAGTACTCGGTACATGATGAAAGTGGAGCAGAAAGTGACCCTGAAAGAGTGGGCTGGGACCAGGCTCAGAGGCCTGAAAGCCATTCTCAGAAGTTTTTACTTGTGACTGTAAGAAGTGGGAAGTCAGGAACCATCTTGAGCAGCTGAGCAAGACTGGATCCAGTTTTAGGACTTCACTCTGGTTAAGATTGGCCAGGAGAGGGTAGAGTCTGAAGTAGCTTGTAGTCAGGAGTCTTGCAGCAGTCTAGGTGAAAGGGGACGGGAGCCTTACCTGGCTGTGGAACCTGCCTCAAGACAGGAGGTAGATTCAGAATCAGACGGGAGGGGGGAGCTGGGAAGACATGCAGGAAGCTATTAATTTAAGTAATCCCTTGTCACATTGCTGAGCTACTAGAGCTAGGGATGATGTCTTTGGCCTCCACTTCCCCTCAACGCAGTGCCTCATCCTTATTAAATGGAAGGGTCATAGACAGTGTCTCCTGGGAGGAAGATAGAACGCTTGCACTTCTCAAAAGTAACTACTGTCTTTTAAGGAAAAGGCCGTAGCAAAGGAATGCAATGACATATTCAAGAACCAAAGCTTTGTTTATCATTTTTCTTCTAAAGATAATCCTTATAGTTTAAATAAGAGCATGCCTTAATCACCATGCCTGGGTCATAAAAGCTATGAAATCTAAATAGACTTGTGAGATTCTAAGCGCTTATAAATAGGCATTAATGAAGGCAGGAGAAAACGTTGGTTCAAAAACAAGTTATTAGGTTGCCTGGGGCATGGGATCAGGGGACTGGCTGCAATGGGACATGAAGAACTTTCAGGATTAAAATGTTCTATATCTCAAGAGGGATGTGGATTCATGGGGGTAGGCGTGTCAGAATTCATGAGCTGCACACCTAAAACATGTTCATGTTATTCTATGTAAATTATGACTCCTCAATGCAGTTCACATAAAAATGATTAGAACCAAAATTTAAGGTGTTACTGGAGTCAGCTTATTGCTATTGTTTCAAATTATTTCTTTCCCAGATATATAGAGGGTGTCGTCAAAAAAGAATACACTTTGTCTGTAGATTCTATTACATATTGAGAATGAAATGTATTTTAATAAACCCTACCTTTATCATTAGTCCAAGTGTGCATACACCCTGTATTCCATATATATTTGAACCCTTTTCTAAAGTCCAGTTTATAGCAATTTTGTATGACCCACATTTTGTGTGTGCTGCACACAAGCCAGATCCTGGGCAGTCACAGGAGGGTATGGCAATGAGTGCCACGGACAGGGCCCTGCCCTGACAGAGTCAAAGTAAGACCTCAACCTCAACGTAAGCTCTTGTTGGGTTTCTTAATTCAGGGAGCTTGATCTTTGGAGGAGGGGAGAAAACATTTTTTAAAGATCAAGTTGAAAAAAATCTCAGTGCACTTGCTGTGTTGCCCACTCCTGCCATTTGGTTTTGGTGCTGACTTTCACACCTTTAAAATCTCAAACGTAAAGCGGAGTTATTCTGACACTGGATTAGATCTTTGGGGATGATCCTCGCCGCGGGTGTTATTTCTCACTGGGGTGTAAGAGCCTTGCTGTGAGCTGTATGTGTGAACTCTGAACATTTTAACTGAATGGTTTGAATCTGCTGTGTTGAGGTTTCTTTCTATTCATAAAATCCAATAGTTCATCATGATCAAGGGGTCTGTGGACTTTTTCTTTGCCAATAGGGCCCGCTTTTGCCCAGGTCTAGCAACTTAATGGGTGGCTGGGGGAGAAGGGTAGTCCTTTGGAAATAAAAACCAGTGTCATTAGTTAAACTTGGGAATGAATCAGAGTGCTGGAAGATCCTCTTAGACCACAGCTGACCTCGGTTCTGTCATTTTAAAAATGAAGAGAACTGAGACCCAGTGAAGTGAAGCGACTCGTCCAGGTTAACTTGCGTAGTTTCGGCAGATCATGGGCTATCTAGCAGCAAGGTCTCCTGTCTTCCAGGACTGGACCAATTGACAGTCCCATGTCCAAAACACCCATCTTCCCATTTGGCCAAGTTGAGAGGAACTTCACCTCCATTTAGAAATCTTTCAAGGGAAGGAATGTACATGCCCTTGACAATCCACCCCAGGATTTCACAGCCTTCCCTACTGGGAATTTTTATGTGCTATTTTTGTCCTCCAACCTCACTCTACAGAATGCCACTACCTATTACTTCCTTTGAGCAAATAGGGATTTTAATCATTCTTCTTTTGCTTGATGTTAATCCTCTGAAGGCCTGCTCCATTTGCCACAGCTAACGTGCAGAAACTTCACTTGCAATGAAAGTCATACTTCTCTTGGTAGCCTGGCATTTCAGCATTTTAAGAAGCTAAGTAGCTCTGTCCTCATTAAATTAGGCTCAAATTGGAGAACAGAATTACATACTTAAAAACACAGACACAAAATGATGGATTAATGTTATACCTCATGGTAACACATCGTGACATGTGGTAAGAGCATTGGGCCAATTAGCGAGCGAGTCCTCTGCTCGGGTTCATCTTTTCTGCTGGGTATGTAGCAAAGGGATGGTGATTTGAAGGATGGCATTTATCAAACGCCCTTGGATAGGAAGTTTCTGCTTTAGTGACATGACCTGCATTCATTTAGCAATGACAGCACCCCATTGCCTGGAAACACAGCCCAGAAAGTGCTACACCAAAAGTACAGCCTCCGAATTGGCATTTCCACATCTGACTTTATTTCTAGAAACCATTAAAAGCCATCACAATTGTGTCTCAATTGGAGTTAATATGTTTCAAAAATAATATATACTGCTCTTTTCTTGTGAGCCACAAAATCATAAGTGATGCCATTTAGCAGGTTCGTTGGTTTGGGATCCCCCCACTCCTTCCACCTTTTGTGGTCTTGCTTCCATATCGGTCTGATTGGTAACAGAAAGGAGAGGTAACCAATAAATCTTCCAGTTCCTCTTGGTGTGGATGCCCAAGATACTGTCAAAAGCAAAATGTATGGGGAGGTGGGGGGGGGGCGGGGAGGAGTTTAGGTCAGCAACTTGGGGGGAGGGGATGGTTTTTCTGCGTGGTAAAGCAGAAAAATCCTGTCACTGAGTTTAAATGAACAGGATCTGCCCGGAGGGGAGCCATGGTCTTTGTGTGGCTGATTAATGTCAGCCTTGTAAGCACAGTGCCCCAGCAATAGGGCTGGCCGGCTGAGCAGACACGGGAGAACGCAGCATCTCCTGCTTGGGGATCTGAGCAGAGTCCTGTGCCTCTGAATGGGGCTGGACGAGAAAGCTGAAGACCGGGAACATGGGAGATATTTTTGATATTTCAGCTCCCTGTCCCAGGGAAGGGGACACAGGCACCTTCCCTTTAGGCCTTGCGTATGTTAAATCCAGCCCCTGTCTCTCCCAACTCAGCTGCTCCCAGCACAGGCAATCCAAAAGGACCTGCTTCCTAAATGATCTTCAGGCCTGAAGAGGAAGTATGTCCAAGAGCAGAACTTACATCCTTAAAGGGATTGAGCAGGGAGCACTGGGAAAATAGGACGTTGGCCCTGGTGCTTACCTAAAAATGCTAGTGGCGCCAGGCAAATCCATCAGCCTTGGCTGATGCATCAGTGGAGTGCGTTTTATAGTTGTCAGTAAATGCTCAGAGGAACGCCCCTGCATGAATCTCCTGCCCCATCTTATTGTTGGGAAAACCGGTCTTCCATGAGTTGGGGGTGGAAGTCAAATCCACAGGGAATGTGTGTGATTTAAAAACCTGAAAACTATTTGATGTATTTATGTCCATTGCTCATATGTTTCCATAAATTCACTCTTGTGACTTTGAGGGGTGTCCTGTGACCATCCAACTAGTCAAGGCAGCTTCTGGGGCAGGCGACCTGCTCTGACACCCAGGCAGTGTTACTGTGTTTCAGGTGCAAGCTTGCTCACCTGCACAACCCTCTGTGCATTTACCCTAGGGCCTAGGAATTGATGGTGAAAAATTAAATCTTCCAGACACTCTAAAAATAGCCCCAAACCATCCCGAAAACCTCTGCTCTGGGGCCTGATTTCTAGCGGCAGCAAGGGACGTGGAAAGCCTTTTTTTTTTTTTTTAAATGTCACCACCAATAAAAGCAGAGGTTGTGTTTATGTATTATACGGTGGTTGTTTTGAGAAATAAATTAAAGTAAATGATGAAACTTTAGAAAAAATGGACTCTCTGGAATGGAACCAAGAACAAGCTCTTAGTGTTGACCTTTTGGTTAAAGCCACATAATGCAATTTATGTCATCCCCTCTAGATATATTATTTTATTGGTTTGCTGGGAATTTTGGCTTAAGGGAAATTGTACAGTGGAGGAGTTACTGCCAAATGTCCGTCCCCATGGTGAGGTGTTACCATAGAAAACAACACAGGCTTAGGCCCTCTAAGTGCTTCTATGCTGCAGGTCCGTGATTCACAAAAGACACTTTCAGATGTTGTCATAACGGAAGTCGTGACTGCTGACTGTCCTCATTAAGAGTACTTAGGATCCAAGTGGTGCTTTTTCAGCCTACACAGCTTTTAAAATTTTATTCTTATAAATCTTAACGACTGGTGAATTTGAGGTTTATAAACCTTGTTGCAGTGCTGAGATCCTCGGATGAAAACAGTTAAACTGGTTTTCAGAACCAGAAGTCAACCCAGTCATCAGTCACTAACTTGCTGGTTGTTGATGGGTATTTCCTGGTTGATATGCTTCAGCTTTCGTATATATTAAGATAAAATTGTATTCTGGCAACTAAGTACATTGCTTTAAATTATAGAGCTGGAGGTCACCCTCTGACTAGATCTCCCCCCTTCTTTGATGGGGTGCCCCAGGCTCACTGGCCATTAGGTTTCTTTTACATTCCCTTATGACCTCATCCATTCTCCTGGCTCAGCGGGCCATCTGAATGCTGAGGACCCTCCAATTTATAGCGCCAGCTTGAACCTGTCTGATCTCCAGCCCCCTGCACTAACTTCCTACTTGAATCTCTACTTAAATATACTAGTAAAATGCCCATCCCAAATTTAATTTGTCCAATATGCGGTTCCTGGTCCATCCAAATCCTCATCCTCTTTCATCCTCTCCATCTCGACTGATGGTAACTCCCTCTTTTCACTTGCTCAGGCCAAAACCTAAGAGTCACCCTGGAATCTTCTTTTTTCTGCCGCATCCCATAGCTTGCCAGTGCCACAGTCAGAAAACAGTCATATCTCACTGTTAAGGGAGAAGGGGGTGCCTCGTCTTCCCCTGTTGCTCATGGGTGTGGGCTTCTGGGGGTACCGCTGGAATAAGCATTGCCAGGGGCCCCACAGGAGAACGCTATATAGTAGAAAGCTTTATTTCTGTGGAATTACACCCCTGGGTTTCCAAAGTCCCAGTTTCCCTTAGTCTAGTCATAGAAGAATGTAGCTGGGGTTTCAGCAGAGCTAAAATCAGAGCCAGTGTCCTGAGTTTCCTTTCCATCTCTGTAGAGTCCAATTGTTGCCTCAGGCTAGCCTAGCTTGTGTTTCCCGCTGCAGCCCATTAGTCTGCTATGTGGGGGTCCTCGTGGCTGAGGGCCACAGGGGCCAATGCAAGAGAGTGGGAGCAAAAGAGCCCCACAAGCCAAGAGTCCAGCGCAAAAATCGAAGGAATTTCTTAGGCGAATATGTATTCCCAAATGTCCACACCCTTGCAGTGGCCACGCCCATTGTGACCAATCATCTCTGTCCCCAGGTGTGATTGACAGGAAAGTACCTTCCCTATGTCACCCCTCCTTTACTGGGCATGTGTCTATCTTCCCTTTATTGGATCCTTCCCCCATTGTTTTGCTGGGAACATGCTTCTAGTGTCTGGTCTTCCCTTTCTTCCTTTCCTGTTATGAATAACTAATTACAACAGTATCTTCACCACCTACATGTTCAGAGTAGATCTGGAACCAGACCCCTTCTCACTTCTCATCCCTTTCACCACCACCTTGTTCAAGCTGCCATAGCGCATACCTGTATTCCTGCGGGAGCCTCCAGCTGCTTCCTCTCTTACCGGCTCTTCATTCATGAGTGATCCTGTTAAAATCTAAGTCACATCACATGACTCCCCCAGCCCTCCAATGGCTTCCCACCTGACCACCCCACCCACAGGATCTGCCCCCTGATCTCATCTTCATTTCTCTCTTCTTGGCTCCAGTCACACTGTCTTCTCTGCAGGGCTCCACAAGCACCCAGATGGGCTTCCCCCTCAGGACCCTCACACTGCCTGTTCCTCTGCCTGGAGTGTTCTTCTGCAGACAGCTGCACTGCTCACTCCCTCCTCTCCTAGGGGGTTTTTACTCAAATGTCAAGGCCTTCCCTGACCACCGTATTTTAAATCACCACCCTTCCCTCCGTCTCCCAAATACTCTCTCCCCCCAGCACTGCTATGCCCCCTTATGGCTTTATTTTTCTCCCTTTTTACTCCCAAACATGCCATTTATTTTTATTCTTTGTTGCCAATCTCTTATTTACTCCCACTAGGATGTAAAAATTTCCACAGCAAATGTTTGGCTTTTGCCCATTTCTAGAATCGCTGACATCTAGAATAAATAGTGCCTGGTAGATTCTAGGTAAACATTTATTGAAGTGATTAATTCATTAATTTTGTATTTCTCTTTCTGTGGCACTAGCATAAACAGTGCCTGATAGGCTCTGGGAAAACATTTGTTGAAGTGATTAATTAATTTATTAGTACTTCTCTTTCTGTGCCACATCTTTTCACACATGTATTTATTGGCATCTTAGATATTCTCCTTCAATATCTGAGGAATATCCAACTATTTCTGATATTTGTTGCCAATATTTATTTCTTTACTATTTAATTTACTTCATATATATTTACAAACTGAAGTTGACATCTTTGTAGGAGCAAATCTGTGGGTTTTGATTCCATAGTTGCTGTTTTTCTTGGTGTGGTCCTTTGGAGTCAGCACAGCCACAAGATTCTCGAGTTCATCATCAGGCTGCATTTCCTTGCGCTCACGCTCTTGCGTCTCCCGCAGGCATCAATCGGAAGGTCGTGTACTCCCTGGCAGACTCGGCCGATGGGTTCTTCTCCATTGACGAGTCTTCCGGCATCATCATCCTGGAGCAGCCGCTGGACCGAGAGCAGCAGCCCTCCTACAACATCAGCGTGCAGGCCACCGACCAGAGCCCCGGGCGGGCCCTGTCCTCTCTCGCCACCGTCACCATCACCGTCCTGGACATCAACGACAACCCCCCTGTGTTTGAAAGGAGGGACTACCTGGTGACAGTGCCTGAAGACACCTCCCCTGGCACCCAAGTCCTTACCGTTTTCGCCACCAGCAAAGATATCGGCACAAATGCTGAGATTACGTATCTCATTCGGTCTGGGAATGAACAAGGGAAATTTAGGATCAACCCAAGGACAGGTGGGTAAACAGCAGCCCATTTAGAATTCAAGGTTTCATTCTGTCCTGCTTCCACTCCCACCCCCTAACCACTTTTCTTGGTGGGCTCTTTCTCCTGCCACTTCCCTGGCAGCAGAAATAAGACTTCACACAGCAGGGCAAGCTGGCAGATCCCAGAGTGCCCTCTGGCACCCTGCTTCTAAGGATGCCCTCCTCAGTTGGAAGCCCCTGCTGTGAGCTCACTTGGCAAATACTAGACCCCCAGGCTGTCTCCAGGATTTCCCAGGAAGGTTGGGAGCAGTGATGTGCTTCCTAGCTGGGGAGAGGAAGTATTTTTTGCACAGCAAGCACGGGGTTTGTTTATTCCTCTCTCTTTGCTGTTTGTTTCTTGGTTCTGTAACTTGGATCATGAGTTTTGGAAGTGCTCCTGGAGATGAGCATCTGCTCACCACCATCCACACTCAGGCTGCCTCTCTGGTACCTGCCAAGGCAGACATTGATAAGTGACCTGCAGGTCCTCCCAGCCGCACCCGTGTTAGCTGGAACTGGGACCGTATCTGAACCCTGTCACTGCTCCTGGTCACAACATAGTCATTTCTCACCACACGCTTTTGAAACCCTGGGGATGATGTGGCATCATCTAGGGCAGCGGTCGCCAACCTTTCGGACCTCACAGACCACCAGTGGTCTGTGGACCGGTTGGCGACTGCTGATCTAGGGAAAAGGTGCCCAGGAAGAAACAAGAGAAACCCCTAGGGCTTTTGCATCAGAGAGTTAAAACTATTAGGGGTAATTTGGGTAAATAAAGGTGGTAATTTAGAATATAAGCTTAGATGTTTTTGGAAGAGTAAATATATTCATCCTTGTATTTTCATACAGTGTGTGTATTAATATTTTCAAAGTAGTCCCATTTTGCAAATAAGAAAGGTGTTACACTTCCCAGCCACTGGACATAATTCCCTCATTACTCAAGGAATATGCACTTGTTGAGCAAGTTAGCAAAGGAAGTCCATTTGGGTAGTCCAGTAAATATAAACTAGAAACTATGATAATTAGCAACACTCACTAACATAGCAGATGCACTAGATTCCTATTACATCATTAGTTATTTCTCATGTTTTCCATATAAGGAAAAACAGAGCTTCAAAGAGGTTAAATAATTTCCCAGGGTCCACCGTAAGTAGAGGATCCAGGATTTGAACTCAGATCTTCCTGACTTTGGAATACCTGCTTAACATCTAAATTACACTGCTATGCTATGGAGGGTGCAAAAAAATGGAGGAGATAGAGTCCCTGACCTTGAGTATAGGGAGATGGAAATATTGACGGAAGAATTACCTTAGCGGCTTCTCCCAGCAGTAACTCTGTTTATTAAGGTCATTACCTCCAATTAAAAGGTATGGGGCTTTTCCTCATTTAAATATGTATTAGTCTTAGCTGGTCTAACTATGATATTCTATATGGACACCGTGGGGAAATGGGTAAGTACTGTTTACATTTTGCACTGGATAACGAGACCTGAAGTGCTAAGGGTGATGACTGCTAAGAAAACTTAATTATGGAGAGAAAAAGGCTCCTGTCATTGGTATGACTTCTGTTTCTCGCCTTAAGTGAAGGGCAGCCTTCGCTCCTAGAGAAGTTGGATGTGACATACTCACCTTGGTCCTGCTGGTTGCTTTTCAGGTGGGAAAAGGGGTCAGTGCCCCTGAGAGCTGCTCTGCAGGTAGTACAATGACCAGTAACCAATGGCAGAATGAAGGCAGGACGGGGTTGCCTCACCACAAAGGGCTGGGCTGGGAGGGAAAGAGCTCTCATGGAACTTCCCCCAGGGGAGGCACCCAGCAATCTGCTTTCACCCGTTCAATTTGCTTAATTTAAATACATCTGTAACAGGGTCATGACCTCTATCCTGTAGTTGTGGACCCTGAGCTCACACTATTTGGCCACTGATTTCTAGGTATTTCCCTTTCCACTGTGTCACGATCCCTTGGCGTTTCTGAGATCCTTGCCCTCTTTGTGCCATCCTAGTTTTAGATAAGCACAGAAAGCTGAAGGCCCGGAACATTGGAGCTATTTTTAATGAGATTTCAGCTTTCTGGAAGTATTTACTTGCTGACGAGGGATGGGATCATACACTCACACCCACACATCTCGGCTCATTCTTGGTCAGCCCGGGTCCACGTGAGGAGTCATTGGGAGACATTTATCAGGGGTGTGGTTCTTGTCCCTTCTGCTTACTTGCATGAGGGCGACTAATGCCAGAGGCTTTCCGGCTGCTTGAGAAAAGCACTATTGCAGAAACACGCAGAGACTTGACGCCTTCAGCGTTGTGTCTGATGGGTCACTCTGTTTTCACTGACAGCATTCATCAGACTCCAGGTGCTTTCAGAAGGGCATTCAATAAACAAATTCCTGAATGGCTAATATTCTTGGCTGGAGATGATGTTATAAATACTTCAATTATTGTGGAACTGCTTACCACTGTTTTTTCCTAATCAAGTCTAAAGCTTCCCATTTCTCTTCAAAGGGGGTATTTTAGTCTCTGAAGTCCTGGACTATGAATTATGCAAAAAGTTTTACCTGGTGGTGGAAGCTAAAGATGGGGGCACCCCGGCTCTCAGCGCCGTGGCCACCGTCAACATCAACCTCACCGATGTGAATGACAATCCTCCCACGTTCAGCCAAGATGTCTACAGCGCGGTCATAAGTGAAGATGCCTTGGTTGGGGACTCTGTCATTTTGGTAGGTGCCAGTGGGAGGTCCAGATGTCTGGGGCTAATAATCCTCAATGGAGTGAAAAAGTGAGCCAAGTCTGTCTTGGGTTCTCTTCCCACATTCCTTTCAGTGTCCTTTTAACCCCAAGAACCCTAGTGAGGCACCAGTCTTCCAACTGTTCCTTCTCCAGGGTGTCTATTAGAAAGGGTTTGAAAAATGCATTTCTATCAAGGTGTAAGTGACTGATAATCACTGTCCTCCCAGGAATGTGTATTTTTTGAGAAAATAAGATACACCATGGAATGAAGTTGTAATAATAATAATGGCTCCTACTACTAGAGACTTTAGATGATATTAGGTAGCTAAGGAAAGAATAAAATTCCTCCCAGCCCCTTACAGAGAGAGAGAGAGAGAGAGAGAGAGAGAGAGAGAGAGAGAGAGAGAAATTGGAGCAAATTTAAGATGAATAGGCCACTCGTAGAGCTCTTTCCAGAGGGTTTTTTTTCTAATAAGAACAAATCATGTGTTGAGAGCACACAGGCTCTCGGGGACTTACCCATTACATTTTGGAAACAGTGAATCCCGTCCGTACCATGCTCATCATCCCTAGGTTGGGCAGGTCCTTCCACTCATCCTTATCTCTGGCTCTCCCAGCACCAGGCTGTGGGTGGGCTTCCCAGGCCCTCTCTCCTTCCTGGACATTGTGAAACTGTTCCCACACATTTAAATCCCAGCAACACCAACATGAGCAGCAGACCGTGGGGAGTATGTCGGCCAGGTGGGAGAGGGAGTTTTCTTGGGCTTCCATAACATGGAAATGCATAGGTTGAGAATTGGAAAAGGATCACAAGAGTATCCCTAACAGTTAGCTCTGGCTCTATCCTGACTAGCTCCGGGCCTGAGGAAAATCAGGACTAACTAGCAGCAGGCTGTCGGCAAGTAAAAACTAACAGAAATAAAATGGCAGCTCCAGCATTAGTGGCTTCTGGAACCAAACCCATCATGTCTTCCTGGGGTTATGCTCACTGTCGCTGCTGATCATAGCGCCTACGAAAACCACCAGAGCTGTGTCCATTTGTGCAGACCTGGAACCCTAAGAATAAACCTTTTGTGTCATGCCTTTCCTCTGTTTTGCTTGTGTCCCATCAAGCTAATAGCAGAGGATGCAGATAGCCAGCCCAACGGACAGATTCGTTTTTCCATTGTGAGTGGCGATCGGGACAATGAATTTGCTGTGGATCCTGTCTTGGGACTTGTGAAGGTTAAGAAGAAATTGGACCGGGAACGGGTAAGCTAGTTTAAGCCAGCTCCCCTCCCACCCACTCCCATCCACACCCATCCCTCACTGGAATCGGGCACTGGCTCAATGAGTAGCAGTAGGAAGATTCTCTGCTCTAAATGCTGAGAGTGAAAAGGGAGGGGCTAAAATGCAGCACTGTGTATTGGCGTTAGAACTTTGAAAGAATTTTCTGCCAATAGATGTTGGCAGTTTCTTACTTTTGAATGTTTTAAGGAAAAGCAAATATGTGTCTTCCTGGATGGTTTGAAGTTTGGTCCTTCCTCCAGCGAGGAGGCAGAAAAGCATCTTGAGCACTGGGATCCCGTGGTACAGAAGGACCCCCTGAAGGAATCTAGGTCAAAAAGAATGATGCAGAAAATTCCTCTGTCCAAGGTTGAACTAAGTTTCTAAACATTATCTTTTTAGCCAAAAACTACTATCTTCAAGGAGAAATTAAATATGGGAATAAAGGTGCTCTAGTAGTGATGCTAACAAGCAGAATGACCTCATTCGGTGATATAGACCCCTAACTCCCGAAGTATCAAAACTGATAAGGTAGATCAGTTTTGACAACGGTCCTGTCTGAACAAAGGCCAAGCGCTGCGATGCTAACCAGAGATGGTTTTGCCCCCAACCCTGGGAACATATGGGTACCCCCCCACACACACACCATATGTTTGGAGCCTGTCAATTTTCGGTTGTCACAAATTGGCAGGAGGTGATACTGCCTTCTAGTAGGTTGAGACCAGAGATGCCCCTAGACATTGTACAAGCACAGGTCAGCCCCCAATAAACAATTACCTGGCCCCAATGGTGCCAAGGTTGAGAAACCCTGGTTTAGATTCTAAGAGGAGAAGGCTGAACTTCAACAAAGCCGAGCAGAGCCTGCAGCGCCTCTGAGTTTGTGCAGAAGGAAGGAGACACTGCACTTCTTCACTGTCAGCTCTCTGTGCTTCGACAGGTGTCCGGATACTCCCTGCTTGTCCAGGCAGCAGACAGTGGCATTCCTGTGATGTCGTCAACTGCCACCGTCAACATTGACATTTCCGATGTGAACGACAACAGCCCTGTCTTCACACCTGCTAACTATACCGCTGTGATTCAGGTGCGTGAATCGGGCCTGTCGGGCACTTGTCTTGACACACTCAGCTTCCTTTCTCTGCTGTTACTCGGCATGGTTTATTACTGTTTTTTACCTGATATCAACTCACCCAGGCACAGGGCTGGTATAAAAAGAGTCTGCATTTTCTATTGCAACTGATTCACAGATATTGAGACGTGCAGTCACCAGTGGGGTTCTTTCAAGTGCCAGGTACTTTCCACACACCGTTTGTCCCCACCCCACCCCCGTGAAGTGAAGGAGCTAAGGATCTGAGGAGTTAAGTAGCTCACCCAAGCTCGTGCAGCGAAGTGGTAGAATCAGGATTAGAACTCAGATCTGTCTTTGGCAAAAACAGTTTTCTTTCCACGGAGGTTGCGTTTAAGCTACTTTGTACTATCCGGCCAGGGAGGGAGATTGATACTAACTGGGTCATCAGTCAAAGGGAGACTGGAATTCAGGATAGAGCCGCTACTCACTAAACCCACTCTTCCATAAGCAATGTGTTTAGCACTTCAAATCCACTAGCTCTTTAACATTAGATGGAGTATCTTCTGGCATTCTACAATCAGAATGACTCTCTTTCCCATCTTTTTTTCTCTTATTCAAAAGATATTTAATTAGCACAGTAGTAGGCCCGGAGCTACCTCCACTTTCCCGTGTTTCTAGAAGCTGGAAACTGACCTCAGGAGGTTCAGGAAATCCAGTCCAGGAATACAGTCAGTGTGGAGGACTTAGCAGAGACAAGATTGATATCCATGTCTTGGGGGGACCACAGATAGTCTAGAGCAGTGGTTCTCAACCTTCTGGCCCTTTAAATACAGTTCCTCATGTTGTGACCCATCCATAAAATTATTTTCGTTGCTACTTCATAGCTGTAATGTTGCTACTGTTATGAATCCTAATGTAAATATCTGATATGCAGGATGGTCTTAGGCGACCCCTGTGAAAGGGTCGTTCGAACACCAAAGGGGTCACGACCCACAGGTTGAGAACCGCTGGTCTAGAGAATCAGCTTCTGCTTGATCCAGTTTGGCCTCAGATTCACCCCCCATGAGGCCCAGGGCTTTGTGGGTAGAAGGTAAGATGATAGTGAGCCAGGTCTTGAGGGGCCCGTTTGGAATAACATTCAAGACTTTGAGTCTGGCCATCCATAGCCTGCACCCCTGCACCACTGAGCTAGGAATCGGGCGAGAGGCAGTCATAAAGCCAGCAGCTTGCTGCTTCATCCCCCACCGCTTTGCCAGAGAAACCGGATCCCTTCACCTGCTGGCCTTCTGGGTTTCCTCTCCTCTCTGATGCTTTTTCCAGCAGCTGTGCATTCTCGTCTCTCTCCTGCTCCCACGGAGCTTCACGCAGGGTCTGCACCTTCCTCCCATCCTCCTCCTCTCGGACTGCTCTTCTCTGAGACTGTCACCACTGGGCTCTCTCTGCCTCTCCCGCCTCTGGGTGCTCGCCCCTGAACAAAATGGGCTGTGCCTACTCAACGTTCAGTTTTATGACACACATCCATCAGCTTGACAGGCTGTTTCACATGCACAACAGGAAGTCGGCAGTGAAAGAACCTCCACTGTGAGCAGTGGCCCTGGCTCATATCTGCAGCGAGGGGCCTGTGTTATATTTCACCCTTCTTTCTCTGATGGTGACCCGGGGGTTCTCTCTCTCCCTCTCTTTCCCTGTCTCTCCTATGGAGGAAATGGCCTTGGTAGACTGAGCAAACAAACCGATAAGTCTTCTGTTTTGTGTGGCACTGAGTATGCTGCCAGTGTGGAACACGAAATCCATGCTGGGCAGAGGCGGTTCCGCGACTGGTTCCAGATGGAGGCCATGTCTCGATCCTGATGACCAAAAGCCACTTGAGGCAAAGGGGCAAAGTAAGAGATCTCTGAGGTCCTTCTCTTGTTCTCCTACAAAAAGTGTTTCTCCCTTTTTACAACCCAGAGTAGTTTTCTTATTCCAACACCTGGTTTTTATAAGACTAATTCAGCACATGAAACAAGTGTCCCGGCCCCGTGCGTGACTCCCCTCCAAACTGCTGCATATCATTGTCTTCATCTCTGCAACCCAAGCTCATGTAACCCCAAATCGATATCATCCGAGGCCTGAACTAATGAGACTGACTTCAGCCCTAACCGTGGTAATGCCGAAGTCTAAACAGCGTGGGGCAGGGGAACCAGTGGCTGAGCTGCAGAGGAATTTGACTTGGCCTTTTCAAAGCGAGGCTAGCCTTTGAGCCAAGAAAGGATGACAAAGACCTTTGTGTTTCTATTTTGGGGGAAGAGGCAGAGAGGTTCCACAAAATAATGCTCGCATAGTAACTCCGGGGCTTCCAAATATTCTGATAAAGTTGAGAAATATTCCACCCACCCACCCCCTTCTCTTTCCTCAAGAAACATGGCAAAACTTGAATTCTGAGGTGTGGGGTGTGAAGCCCATTTCCCATCTGGCATAGGCTTTTGTATATTTACTGGGAAGTTGCCAGGATGTCCTCTCCCCGCTCCCCCCAAGTCCAATGTTATGACATTGTGTCACCATGTTGGGCCTCAGCATAATCATGTTGTGACATGATTATGTCACATCCCAAAAGGTTGATGTTTTCTTGGTCTGAGAGGAGTGTTGATGTGATCACAAAGGCCAGGGAGCACCGTGTATTTCCAGAGCTGTGCATGAACTCAGTGCATCCCCAGCCTAGCCAAGGGCAAGGTGGGGCAGTAGCATCCTTAGAACCCCTAGACTTGCTCAAGGTGCAGTCCTGTGTTCTCACCTGCAGCCCATGGTCTCATCGGGCAGCTGTGGGGAGGCGGCCGAGGACTGAAGCACGACGCTTTCAGACACCAGCGTATTTTCAGAAGATGAGATACTATCCCAGGGAATCCCTTCCTCTAAAGCCCTGTCTCCTAGCACAGCGCTCTCCGCCGGTAATGACAGGGCTTCTTAAAATGTGAACAGAGGTGTAATTTTATCTCCCTTTTCTTATGTACTCTTTTATTCAGGAAAATAAGCCAGTAGGCACCAGCATTTTGCAGCTGGTGGTGACAGACAGAGACTCCTTTCACAACGGGCCTCCCTTCTCCTTCTCTATTTTGTCGGGAAACGAGGAGGAGGAGTTCGTGTTGGACCCGCACGGGACGCTGCGGTCAGCCGTGGTCTTCCGACACACGGAGTCTCCGGAATACCTGCTGCGTGTCCAGGTGCGCCTCCCCCTCTCTGGCCACACCGGGCCCGGCTGCCTCTCCCCCAGGCCTGTTCCTGGGCCCATCGCTTGGTTTTCCTTTGTGGAGCACGTCAACATAATTCATTACCATGCAGGCATGTTCCCCTTTTAATCTCAAATTCAATTTCACACCAATAAAAGCGGCCTGTGTGTGTGAAATTGAACAGGACGGAAGGGAAGCGTCGTAGTTCAGCAGGGACATGCCTGCAGAGTGTGCCAGGCAGCAGTCCCAGGGCCGAAATCTGCATTCCGAAAACTCCTGGGGTTCTAATTGACCCCCAAAGTCGAGGCTTGCCACTTTGTACTGAGTAGTGTTTGCCATGCCGCCCCACTCGGGGAAGCTGCCAGTCTTGGTCCTAACGAGATGGAGCCAAATCAGGCCTCTGATTTTGAAGAGACCTCTGCTTGGTAAGTTTCTCAGTGAGACAGGAGGGGATCAAGTGCTCAGATGGCAGTGGTCTCCCTACATTCCTGCTCCCTCAAGGTCATTGGCCTGTGTACAATAAAACGGGACAAAGAGGTGAAAAGGGCCGGGCTGGGCAGCCTGTGGATAGGAGCAGGAAATGAGAGAGCACCCAAAAGCCCTATGTTTGAATTTTGGCAGAACAAGATTTGGGCCCCATCAGTGAAACTGGGTGACCATTTTTTAAAAATATGTTGTTGTTGATTTTTAGACAGAGAAGAAGGGGTAGGGAATAGAGAGATAGAAACATCCATGAGAGAGAAACATGGACTGGCTGCCTCCTACACGCTTTCTAGTGGGGATGGAGCCCACAACCAGGGCATAAGCCCTGAACCAGAAATGAACCAGGGACCACTTGCTTCATGGGTGGACACTCAACCACGGAGCCACACCAGCCAGGCTGAGTGACTATTTTTATACACAATTGGGCAACCTAAAGTCATTGTTAATGGTGGAAATCATAACCATAGTAATTTTTTGTATTTGTACAGCATTTAACTGTGTACATCGTTTCTTTTGATAAGTTATGGCTTACTGTGCTCCATAAAACCTTCCAAACGAATGACTTTGGGCTCTGAGCATGTGAGTGAACTCTGCAGTTGCCATGCATTCCTCCAACTATATTATGTGGTTTTATATCACAGTAGAGATGCTTAAGGGCAAGGAGATAGTTGTAGTGCCTTCTCTCAGAAGCGAGTATGGTTCTTTGCCTACCTTCTCTGATTATTGGAGAGCAGATTCACATCTCAGACTTCGAAAATACTGTAGAAAGCTTTCTCCTCCCATTCCTCACATTAAACCACCACCCACCAAGTCCTGCATTTTTGCCTTCCCAAGGTCCCTGTGTGCATCAGTTACATTCCCTTTGCCACCACCCACTTTATTCTAGATGGCCCCATGCTCATACTATTGCAGAAGCCTCGTGGGTAATTCCTCCAGGTTTAGCTGCATTCTTTTCAGATCCATCTCTATACCACTTCTAAATTAATCATTCCACTTTGTCATTCCCCTACCCCAGGGGTCAGCACACTATAGCCCCTAGACCACATCATGCCCTCCACCTGTTTGTATCAATAAAGTTTTATTGGAACACAGCCTGGCCCCTTTGTTTACATATGCTGCGTGGCTGCCTCCATGCTGGAATCATAGCTGTGCAGTTGGCAGAGATTGTATAACCCTGAAAGCCTAAACTACTGTTTCTTACCTTGCCCTTTACAAAAGAGGTGTGTCAACTCCGGCCCTAAACTAAACCATCTGCAGGTTCCCAGTCCCTGAAAATGTGTGGCCTGCAGGCTCAGTTCTGGCCCAGACTCTTTCAGATTCTGAATTTCAGGGTCTTAGGAGGACATGACTGTGTGGTCCTCAGGCCACAGCAGCCCACTAGTCTATCACTTTACACCCAGCGGCTTCATGCCTTTCTGTCATCTCTCTGGCCTCAGACATTTGAGTGGGCAACCTCTGGCTTATAAAGTCCAAACTCATCACTGTCCTTTGAGACCCCCCCACAGTTTGACTCCAAGTTCGACCTACTTTGCTAAACATATCCTTTCTCCATGAATTTTCCAGGTCAGCATCTCTGGTTCACAAATTCCATTCCATAAAGCATGTGAGGAGGGTAATAAAAGTAACTCTCATATACGAAGCACTTCTGTGGGTCAGGCCGTGGCTAAGCACTTGGCAATTACAGTGTCTTTTAATCCTTACAATGCAAGACTCCTGTGATGTAAAAACTACTATTTTACTCATATTAAAGATACAAGAATTGAAGCTCAGAGAGGATAAGTAACTTAAAGCCAGACATGAGCGGCAGGACCAAGATTTGAACTCAAGTCTGTGGGATGCCCAAGCCTCTGCTTTTAGGCTGCCTTCCCCTTACAAGGACACACCTCCCCAGATCCCATCCGGCTTGCAAGGTCTACTTCAGCCCTGAATCCTCAGACACCTGCCCTGGGGACCCTGCCTGTGGGAACCTGCCCTTCATTGAAGCCCCACAGCTCTGACTACCTCCATGTTGCCTGTGGCAGGTGCTCAGTGAAGATCTGTTGTCAGAGTGGTTGTTCCATCAGCTGACATAAAGAAAGAAGACAAAAAAGGCTCTAGTTAGGCTACCTATTTTTCCCTTCCATACACCACTCTTTATTCTAAACCTTAATATTGTGCAAGTACCACTTAAATAATGCTGTTTCTTAAGTGTGCAAAGGGGTGCCATCTGTTCCAATCAAAAGGAAAGAATACAAAGAGAACAGGAAGTTTTTCTCTGCCCTGGCTGGGTAGCTCAGGTGGTTACCTGCTCACCCCATGTATTGTGGTTAGAGCATCATTCCAATGTGCCAAGGTTGTGGATTCAATCCCCAATCAGGGCACATACAAGAATAAACCTGTGAATGCATACATAAGTGGGACAACAAATATCTCCCCCTCCCCCTCTCCCTTCCTTTCTCTCTCTCAAATAAATCAATAAAAATAAAAAATAAAAACATCTTTTTCTTCCAAGAGGGAATACCAGTTGATGAGGTTCCCTTATGGCTTCTGTCCAGAAGTAAAAGAAGGCCAGCCTATTGTGGGTATGTTGGATCTCACAGCACCCTCTAGCCTCCTTCCCTGCTCACCCCATGTATTGTGTTGATACTTTTCAGTGTCCATAACAAAGCGGACATGTGGGAACTAAAGGTAATAAATCGCTCCTCTTAGTTAAGTGCACATCTTCAGTGTTTTTGCAGACCGGTGGCAGGGGATGAAGAAAGAAGTGAATGTGGTTAAAGGAGCAGAGATCTTCTGAGTTTGTGTTTGTTTTTTTAATGACTATGACTTTTTTTCTTCATTCCTTGCCTTTCTCCCTCCTGGTTGTTTTAGGCTAAAGACTCAGGCAAACCCCAGCAAGTTTCTCACTCCTACATCCGCGTGCGGGTCATTGAGGAAAGTATCCACAAGCCCACGGCCATCCCTCTGGAGATTTTCATTGTCACCATGGAGGACGACTTTCCGGGTGGAGTCATTGGGAAGATCCACGCCACTGACCAAGACATGTATGACGTGCTCACGTTTGCCCTGAAATCGGAGCAGAAAAGCTTGTTCAAAGTGAACAGTCACGATGGGAAAATCATCGCCCTGGGAGGCCTGGACAGTGGCAAGTACGTCCTGAACGTGTCGGTGAGTGACGGCCGCTTCCAGGTGCCCATCGATGTGATCGTGCACGTGGAGCAGCTGGTGCATGAGATGCTGCAGAACACCGTCACCATCCGCTTCGAGAACGTGTCCCCCGAGGACTTCGTGGGGCTGCACATGCACGGGTTCCGGCGCAGCCTGCGGAACGCGGTCCTCACCCAGAAGCAGGACAGCCTGCACATCATCAGCATCCAGCCCGTGGCGGGCACCAGCCAGCTGGACATGCTGTTTGCCGTGGAGATGCACAGCAGCGAGTTCTACAAGCCGGCCTACCTCATCCAGAAGCTGTCCAGTGCCAGGAGGCACCTGGAGAACGTCATGCGCATCTCGGCCATCCTGGAGAAGAACTGCTCGGGGCTGGACTGCCAGGAGCAGCACTGTGAGCAGGGCCTGTCGCTGGATTCCCACGCACTCATGACCTACAGCACGGCTCGCATCAGCTTTGTGTGTCCGCGTTTCTACCGGAACGTGCGCTGCACCTGTAATGGTGAGTGCGGCCTAGAGTCCCTCCCACCTCACCTCCTGAGATTTAATTAGACTAGGCTGCCATTCCTGGTAAGCATGCATTTGTTCACTCGCTCACTCCACAGTACATTTACTGACCATCTACTATGTGTCTAGCAACCATGAGAGATTCTGGGGCTATGGCGGTAAAGACAGGCCCTCCTCCCATCGAACATATGGCTTATGAGCAGCCCAGACATATAAACAGGCCAGCTTGAGCACCTGCAGTCAGTATTGTTAGGGGAAGTACAGTCCTTCGGGAGGACCCAATCCGGAGGTAAGGTTTCCTAAAGGGAGTATGTCTAGGGGCTGAGGTGAAGGGGGAGTAGGGATTAGGCGTGTGAAAACAGGTAGGGGAACGAGAGCATTCCAGATGGAGGGTGCCTTGCATGAGAAGGCTTAAGGGCAAGAGAGGAACCTATACTGAGGGGATTGAAAGAGATTTCCTGTTGCTGGAAGGAGCGGGGAGTGATGACGGGTGCGACTTGTGAGCAAGCCCCGGGGACCACACAGGGCTAGCCAGGATGAAGATTTTAGAAATGATCCCGGGGCAGCAGGAACTGTTGGCTGATTTGAAGTGAGGAAGTGACGAGATCAGCTCCGTCTTTCACAAAGAGCGTGCTGGCTGCAGAGGGGATGGATTAGGCTGGGCCAGGCCAGACGCAGGGAAACAAGTTAGGGAGCCATTGCAGGGGGCACGTCAGCTAGATTTGCTTCAGTGAAAAACAGAGGCCAGATGTCCGGGAGCACAGTCAAGGGATGGATTCAGCCCTCGGGGCAGCAGAGATGGACTGCTTCGTGTTCGTTGATGTAACTAGAATCACTGAACCTTGACCTTTCCTGGTCAGAGGCTGTAACTGCACAGGGTCACATGCCCACAGCGGTCAGGAAGAAGCATTGCTCCCTCCCTCTTTTCCTCTCTGTGACATGTGGAGCCATAAATTCATTGCCCTCTTCTAGGAAAATTGCACCCAGTCCTTCTAGCCAGTGTGAACTTGGCCCAAAGGGACTGTGGCCAGAAGAAAGGCCATTTGTGAAACATCCCCTTAGGTAATGGGGGACAGGCAGGGCCTTGGCCTCTTCCTGTGTAGAAAGGTTTTGGTTGCAGTTTGGAAAATAAGTTCATCAGAGGAAGACCGCAAAGATCATAGCTCCCTCTGAGAGACAATTCCACAGCCTCCCAGCAGCCCAGACGAGTTCCAGCCTCTTACTCTCCGGTACCCAGTGAATTCTGTTTCTGTTTTCATGGGATAGATGCAGTGATGTCTGACCTGTTGAATATGCAAATTAGTTCCAGAAGAACTCAAAGCATGACGCTAGGTGCAGTGTCTTTCTGGCAGATGCCACCAACATGCAGGATTTATGAATGCCAGCTGTCCGGGCCTCACCTAGGTTCCTCTGTAGGCAAACTGATTGATGCCCCAGAGCTCTGCCAGGGCCTTGGTGAGACAATTCACAGCAGAGTTCCAAAGGCATTCACCACAGGATAGGGCAGACCCTTTGGGAGAAACTAAACCAGCTAATTAAGCCTTGTACTCTGAGAACTGGTTTCATTCAGCAAAAATCGGTGGAGGCAGCAGAGTCCTACACACTGAAGATTCAGAGTAAAAAAAAGGCACAGTCCCTGCACTCGGGAGCTGGCTGTTGTGAAGTCACTTGCAAGTACCTGTTTGCAATGAAAATGTTGCAGTAAAACTTCTGCTAGGGAGTAGAAAGGACAGATTCCCTGTTGTGGCCACAGGAAAGCTTTCTGTGACATTTGTACATGAGAGATTACCTAGGTACTGGCCCTTGAGGGAGGGGTATGAGTTCATCAAGAAGAGACAGGGCAGACTTGGCAGAATTTCTTTAAAGGAGGGATTTAGTGGGTTGACTTTTATTGGGAGGGGCTTTCTCTGCATTTTGCATGAGACACTAATGTTTTCAATGCAGTAATTTTTGGGGTGGTGTCATTGCCCAGGACTCCTGTTCTCTGGTCCCCATTAACCTTTCTACTCCCCATAAATGCAGAATGTTGGAATGTTTTGTGATTCAGCCCACAGACATCCCCCGAGCAGCCTTGGTTGGAAAGCAAACATTTCCTTAATGGGAGCTCTGTGCAGATTCAGGTCCACCCAGAGCCTCTTCTCACCTTCAAGTCATTCTTATAATCCTATATAATAAAAGGCTAATATGCAAATCAACCAAACAGCAGAACGACTGGTCTGTATGACATGCACTGACCACCAGGGAGCAGATGCTCAATGCAGGAGCTGCCTCCTGGTAGTCAGTGCACTCATATGGGGGAGTGCCGCTCAGCCAGAAGCCAGGCTCATGGCTGGAAAGTGCAGTGGCAGGAGCCTCTCCTGCCTCTGCAGCAGCACTAAGGTTGTCCAACTGCCAGCTTAGGCCTGCCCCCCATAAGAAGCAGGCCTAAGCCATCAGTCGGACATCCCCTGAGGGCTCCTGGACTGTGAGAGGGTGCAGACCGGGCTGAGGGATCCCCCCCACCCCAAGTGCATGGATTTCGAATAAAATACTGGATTTTAATGCTAAAAGGACCCTAAAAGGTCATCTTGTCTCAGCAGGTGATATATGATCAGTTCTGCTTTGTAAATATGATGCCTCTGTGCCTTGCCTAGGGCCATACAGCTGGTGCAAGGGGCATGCTGATTCAGTGAAGGTTCATTTGGGGCCCCTATTTTATTATCTGCATTTAAGAACAGGGACTCTTCCATTTTTTTATGTGAGTCATAACCCCAGTGCTGTGTGCTCTGTAGGAATACTCAAATAACCCCATTTTCCCAGCAGACTAATGCCCAGACTCGCCATACCACCTCAGGATGGCAGTGGGTTTCTCAGCCTTCAGTATGCACAGGGCTTACAAGAAATGCTCATGGCTGAGCCCCACACTCAGATATATCAGGAGGTTCTGGGTGGAGCCTAAGATCTATTTATGTAGCCTGGGTGATTCTAATGCTAGTCGTCAGAAAATCAAGCTTTGCGAGATCTCACAGCAAGATAAAGCAGAAAGAATTTCCTCCAGGTTCAGGGGGCAAGCTTTTAGTTGTAATAGTAATAGCTCTCTTACTTCTTATAAAGCATCCTCTGAAATAAAATACAGTGAAGAACTATTAAGGAAAACATTATGCATTTTAGGCATCTCATTTATTGGAAAGGAGAGGTAATTAAATTCCATAAATGCCCCTGCATCAGACACACACACACACTAGTATTGGCTTGCTTACCCTGGAAAATTGGCAGATTCACTCAATGGACTTTCTAACCACGTGGTGGAATAATCAGGATGATGAGGGCTGTAAAGTAATATTTATACAGATTTGGCCTCAATATTTATCCCTCTCCTAACTTCTTTTTCTCGTGCAAATGTTTTGTGTCTAATTAACATCATTAGCATCTTGAACCAAAATGCCAAGTTGCTTTGAAAAATGAGAGCAAACTTGAATTTTAGTGACATTGAATTCCAGCCCCCATCCAGCATCATGTTTGAACGGAAGTTCAAGAGATATAAAGTTCTGATGTCATGAGATCGCCCCTGGTAAACTTCAGAAGTCCAATGAACATTGGCACTTCACTGAGGAAACCTGACACCAACTTAAGCGAGGAGGGCATTGATAGATGCCCTTGAGCCCCCTCAGGGAAAGCAGGCAGACAGTGCATGAGGGGCAGTCTATGGAGCTGGGCTGATTGTCTATTTTGGAAAATTTTCACTGATTTTTCAAAAGTCTGATATAGAAATATATCTAAAAGGAGACATTCCTTAGCTATGTCTCTGCAAATCCCTCATCCCCAGCACCTGAGTCCCAAAATGTCAGGAGAGGTTTGGAGGTGGCCAGCTTCTCAGTGTCTGGGTATCCCCTCATATATTCAGCTCACACACAACTGCCCCAGAAAAGTTGTCTTTAATGAAACTTCACCTAGCCCTTAGCAAAATCTCCCAGAAAATATGGCTGAGCCAAGAAAACACACTCACACGTGATTCTGTGCTTCTGAAAGAACCTCAAGGGACCATTTCAAAGCCAAGAGACCTTGGGAGAAGGTGTTTTAAAATGTCACGCCATCCAGGAATTAAGATGGAAGGTAAATGACTTCTGTGGCATTTGCCAAGACATGACAGCTTGGCAGAGCACATGCATTCAAGGTGTTTACCATTTAGTTACTGGATTCTCAGTATATTGTTTACCATTAGTTATTGGATTCTCCGTGTAATGAGGCAGAAACATGCATCAAGAGGTTGAATCAGCTCGAAGTGGCAGCGATAATAATCTCAGCTAGATACTGATGTGCTAGCTGAAGGCATTGACTTCATGGCGGGGGGCCGGGGGTGGGGATGGCTATGGGAATGCTGGGGAGATGAAGAGAGGAGAGTCATTAACTATGGTAGCGAGAACCTTCTAAAACCTCAAGAGGATTACCTTTCTCCTCCCTGCGGTTTCCAAAGCTCTGAAGCTGCTGTTGGAGTGAGTTGCATGTTGTTAACTCTGTGGAGAGTGACCTAAATTTCTGTCTGAGCCAAACTTCAGAAGGTGGAAAACCTTCTTTGGGAGAATGGCTACACTGTGTGCACGTTTCTCCTCAGAGGGAGACCAGGAAAAGCACACCTCCAAGGTGGTGAAGGGGCTCCCACAATGCACGTGGCCTGTGACACTGATTCATAAAAAGCTCCAGGCCTTATTATTTTGTGTCTCCCATGTACCTGGTATTTCACTTTACCTGTCAATTTGCAAATGCTGAATTGGACCCAGAAAGGACAGTAAGGAAAAGATTGCACTTGAGTTCAGGTCTCTGCCATGTTGCTGAGGCAAGCTCGTGTCCCCAGTTTGGGGACTTTGTCATAATTTGTTTCTACTATAAGTGTTTGTTTGTTTTTCCTTGCAAGTTGCTTTCACATACATTATCCCATTTAATTGTTAAAACTCTATGAAGAATCATTATCCTCATTTTTCTGAGAAACAATTGAGACCCAGAGACATCACGGGACTTGTTCAGAGCCATGCACTCAATAAATTGAACAACTGAGTCAGGGCCAAAATCCAGGTCTGCTGCTTGTCAGCGCAGCACCGCTGTCGATTACACTACCCCGCCTCCCAGAGGGGCCCTGGGACAGGAACAGAGCTTTCTCTGCCTGCTTTATGTTCTGGCAGTTGCTAAAAATGTCTGCTCCTCCTGTCCTGCTCTGACGTACAGCAAACGGCGTCAGCTGGTTTGATAAAGTGGGACCCTTCTCCCTTCATGCCCATTCTGGCATCAAATGGATGGGTGCCTGGAGATGCCAAGCATGGAGGTCTAGAGTTCCCACCCCCCAGGCTGTCACGGATCACAGCACAAGTTCATAAGATAACTTCCTCCCAGAAGCCAACAGGAGCTGACACTGCTGTCTCTTCACTGGTCCTGGAAAGCTGATCAGGCACTTTCTGCCGTCAGAGAGAGGGTCTGTGAGGCTCTTTACGATGACGGTAGGTAAAGGGGGTGACATAAACATGGCTTCTAAGAACGAGTTAACTGCTCAGCGTCATTAAAAGTATACTGGCGTTTATGTTGCTAGAGACTTTAAGCCTTTGCTCAGAAAGATGCTCATTATCCCCAGGAATCTGTCCCCAGGACCCAGACCTGAGCACATCTGAGGTTGAGGGACACAGGACATTGTTCAGGTGGACATTCAAAGATCAGGTCTCTCTGACAATATATATTTCTTATCATGGTCCATAGAGAGAGAACTACAACACTGCATATGGGAACTATTTAGTTCTGGGAAACCTGTTTTTCAGTAACTAGAAGTATTTATCTACTCAGAATAGATTGCATATTTAAAATTGATTTGAGAGAGAGGGAGAGAGAGAGAGAGACATTGATTCGTTGTTCCTCTCATTAATGCATTCATTAGTTGATTCTTGTATGTGCCCTGACTGGAATTGAACCTGAAACCTTGGCATATCCAGATGACACTCTAACCAACTGAGTTAGCTGCCCAGCCAGGGCCGAGACTGTATTTTATGCACATGCTCACATCTGCCCCCAGCTAAGAAGCCGTTGTATTTACACGGACCTCCAGATGCTAACCTGCCTTCATACTTCCTTGAACCACAAGAGAGTGGACAGTGAGCAGAGCGAACAGACAGTTGCAGCTGGAGCCCGGCTGTTTATGGCTCCTCCCATCTCGGCCAGGACTGGGGACGAGGCCCCGGAGGAATTTTAAGCATCAGGAGTCGAGTCAGATTGCTTGCCAAGAACAGTCCCCATTACCTTAAAAAACCTATTGGAAAAAGAAAAAGAAAGAAAAATAACCTATCAGAGTCAATTGCTAGAATAAATAGAAGTGTACATTATTATATACCTAATATATGATTAATTTTAGAATACACGTATTATATTTGTATTAATATATTTTTACAAATCCTCCACCTAGAATTTTCATAATGGGGACTGTCTCTAACATAATTCATTAATTTACTGGATTTAATTATATGGGTTCTATGGTTATGACATAAGGAAAAAGGAAGAAAAAAAGCTGTGATTTTGAACTTCAGTTGTGGGTCTAAATGGCCTTGTGCTTTAACCAGCATAAGAGATATGAGTGAGCTGTGCCGGCGTGGCTCAGTGGTTGAGCATCCACCTATGAACCAGGAGGTTGAGGTTCAATTCCCAGTCGGGGCACATGCCCGAGTTGCAGGCTCGATCCCCAGTGTGGGCATGCAGGAGGCAGCCGATCAATGATTCTCTCTCATCACTAATGTTTCTATCTCTCTCTCTCCCTCTCCCTTTCTCTTTAGAACAGTGGTTCTCACCCTTGGGCTGCACATTAGAATCACCTGGGAGTCTTTTTAAAATCCTGATTTCTGGGCCCTCATCCTCCAGAAATTGTTTCTTTGATACTAAGTTGTGGCCCCACCCCCATAACAAAGAAACCAGAATTTTCGGAGGGTGGGGCCCAGAAATCAGGATTTTAAAAAAGATTCCCAGGTGATTCTAATGTGCAGCCAAGGTTGAGAACCACTGCTCTAGAATCAACAAAAATATTTTTTTTTTCAAAAAAGAGAGATGAGTGATAAAATGAAAAGCCCTGTACTAATTATCAGGGCAGGACTGACAGTCAAAGAAAAGGTCAAACATATGAATAAAAGAGAGAACTACTCAAATGCTATATTTATTCTGAAATACAGTGTTTAGTTTTTATTATATGCACTTATAACTCCTTTTTAAATATATTTCTTTATTGATTTTAGAGAGAAAGGGAGAGAGAGAGAGAGTTTGAAACATCAATGATGAGAGAGAATCATTGATCAGCTGCCTCCTGCACGCCCCCCACTGGGGATCGAGCCCGCAACCCGGGCATGTACCCTTGGCCAGAATTGAACCCGGGACCCTTCAGTCTCCAGGCCGACACTCCATCCACTGAGCCAAACCAGCCAGGGCAAATTCTTTTTTTTTTAAGTTACCATAGTTCTTATAGGAGAAAATAGCTTTTCTATCATGGGTCTGAAATTATCCAGCCCTCTTGTCCCCTTGGAAACAGTGGCTTTTAAACTGGATTTTTGATAATGCAAAGTTTCTTAGCAATGCAGCCATTGCGTTAGAGCAGAAAAGGTTATGAAGATGTGTCTCGGAAATGCAGAAATATCTGGAAAGGACGTCCTTAGGCTGTTTAAAATAGGACAAGGAAAGAGGTGTGTCCGTGGAATGGGACGTAACAGATTTCTTCAATCCTAAATTCCTCTTTCTGTGTCTAATTGGAAGGAACTATCCAGGTAATCTAGAGTTACAACTATGTCATGTGATACATTTTTTTTTTTATTTCTGCACATTGCCGCCTCCATGTAGCAGAGGTTAGCATTGGGCTCCGTTTGCATTTTATTAGCATACTAGAGGCCCGGTGCACAACAGCTGTGCACTAGGGGGGTCCCTCAGCCCGGCCTGCGCCCTCTCACAATCTGGGACCCCTCAAGGGGTGTCTGCCAACCACCTTGGGCCCCATCCCTCCAGCAGTTGGACATCCCTCTCTCAGTCCAGAGCTCTCGCAGTTCGGAACCCTTCATTCCTTACTGCCAGCCTGCAGCGGAGGCGGGAGAGGCTCCCGCCACCACCACTGCGCTCTCCAGCCATGAGCCCAGCTTCTGGCTGAGCAGTGCTCCTCCTGTGGGAGCACACTGACCACCAGGGGGCAGCTCCTGCATGAGCGTCTGCCCCCTGGTGGTCAGTGTGCATCATAGTGACCAGTTGTTCTGCTGTTTGGTCGATATGCATATTAGGCTTTTATTATATAGGATACTCACCCGTCAACATCTAGGAGCAGCATGGAAGTGTGCAGGGCATCAGAAACGGAAAGGAAGCCACTCATGGAGACAGCAAAGGGTCAGCTGGTAGAGTTGTGAACTTTCCATGAATAAACTTAAACACATGAGTGCAGTTAAGGACTATGGTTGGTTCATTCCCACGAAACACAGTTCCTTGTTACTCAAAGGATCTCATCCTTCAAGCCCAAGTGTAAAATGCTCCTTTTCTATAGGAGACTGACATTCTCCCAGGAATCACACTTTTCCTTCTCTGGTACTTCCGTTGCACTCACATATCTCTATGAAAGCAGTTTCCTCATTGTGTTGTAATCATGTGTTTGTGGGTTGTTACGTAGGAGAGGAAGAGACACAATCATTTCCTTTCATCTTTACATGTCCGGGCCTATCACCTCATTAGCCCTGAAAAATTATTTGTTGAATGAGTGCACCAAACGTTATGTAAAAACTGGTTATCAAAAGCCTCTTGAGACAGATCATAAGGTGGTTGAACAGCTTTTTGCAAATTCCATAAATATTGATACATCTGTGGCAGGAATAAAGATGTTTTTGAATGAAAATAGGAAGATGTACTTTATGTCTTTTTAGAACCGTTTGTAGGGTTCATTCTAAATTTTCAGTTAAAAATCCCTTCATCATCTAACACTATGTAAGCTGGACCATTGCCAAGGAGTATCGTTTTGATACTAAGCTGAGCTCTAAACCAGTGGAAAATAGGATTTATGAATTCTAAGTTTGCTGGCGCTACTTATATTGCTCCTCTCATGGATTACAGTGTTTAAAATGTTTATAAGTAGTTAGCATTAAATTCTTGCTTTCACCGCCCTAGCCAGTTTGCTCAGTGGATAGAACATCAGCCTGCAGACTGAAGGATCCCGGGTTCAGTTCTGGTCAAGGACACAGACCTGGGTTGCAGGCTAGGTCTTCAGCACCGGTCAGGGTGTGTGCGGGAGGCAACCAATCAATGTGTTTGTCTCACATCGTTGTTTCACTCTCTCTATCCCCCTCCCTTGGACTCTCTAAAAATCAAAGGGAAAATATCTGGGGGTGAAGATTAAAAAAAAACAAAAAACTTTTTGCTTTCTCCCAGACAAAGAAATGACTGTATAATGGAATAATATGCTTAACGAGGAGGAAAGAGTTTGGATGGAGAGGAGTATGATAAAGGACCAGATCCTGCTGATGCCCAGCCTGTTCTAGATTCACAGAGGCGCTCCTTTCGGCCTCTGCTAACCTAGTTGTGGCTCATTTTGAATGTCTCCTTTTTTATAATCCCGCTACCACGTAAACTCTCCCGAGCTGGGAAGTGGCCTAATTGCATGTGAAGTAGCCAAGGCCTTTGAAAAGAGCGCTTCCTTCAGTGGACCCGTGTTTGCCATCGCTGCAGTTCTGAAAAGACTCACCTGGGCCCCGAATTCTGCCTCAATCACTTAATCTGCTTTCCAGGATTTCCTCCGTGAGGGATTAACCTTTCATCTCACTGAGCTGTGAACATCAAACAAGTAGGAGGGAAGCCTTCCTTTGCCAGAGAGAATTCTGCTAGCTTTGAGAGCCGGGAGGGCATGTTTACAGCTAATCAATACAATAGCATGCAGCAGGAGGGATTAGGAAATAACATTAGTTGTGCTTTTACAATTTAGCATTAGTCATGTAGTCATACTTTTCTTTAGAAAAGTCTATGTCTACCCCTAGTTTTCCAGGGCAGGAGAGGAGTGTAGAAGAAATCTAAACTCAAGTGGTGCATATAAATGACCCCAGGTAAGCAGGCACCCACTCCAAGGAAGACCACCAGAGCCCGTGTGGTAAGATTTCTTTTCAGCTGAAGTTGGTCTAGTCACAACCTTACCATATTTTAGCCTCAGCGGAGGAGTCCCATTTACTCTTTGTGCCCAACCTACTTGAGCTTTTGGCAGATCCAGGGACGTTTGATGGGCGCCCACACCAGGTGAAGCCCATCCTGGCGCTCCTTCTTCGGGCAGCCTGTGGAGTCCAGCTCCCGCCCGTTCCTGTACTTCTGGAGTATAGAGTGATTCCCTTTGTGCTGATCATGCATGTTCCCCCTTTGTCACAGGAGGACTGTGCCCGGGGTCCAATGATCCTTGCGTGGAGAAGCCGTGTCCAGGGGACATGCAGTGTGTCGGTTACGAAGCCAGCAGGAGACCATTCCTCTGCCAGTGTCCACCGGGGAAGCTCGGAGAGTGCTCAGGTGCTGAGTGGGTTGCCATGACGAGGGTCTAAATTCCTAGTCCTGAAGCACTTGCCCTTGAGTAAATGACACTGCCCTAGCCCTTTTCAGAAGACATTTCTGCCTGCCGGCAATACTGTCCAGAATGGACCAGCACTGACATCCACCCTCAAACACATTTGGCATTCATGGCAGCTGCAGCCTGTGTGAAGAACACGGGCAGTGACCGTGGACTCCTGACATAATGGGGAAACCACACATGTGTTTTCAATCATGTTGCATGGATGGTATGGGTGTGAAACTATGGAACATACAAGGCTATTGGTTGGCAGAAGAGTGAGTGTCTGTGGCATGACCTTTGATGTTGAGAGGGCTGCACAGACCCATAGTCCCCAAAACAGAGACCAACAGAAGGTAGAGCTGAGCCAGTCCAGTTGCCCTTGCATGGGGTTAGCCCAGCCTAGAGCACCAAGTAAGCCTCTCCCCTGGAGATGTCTAACTCACTGCATGTTCCCCGAACTGTAGGTGCTCACCTCTGTTTCTTAAAGAAAGAAAAAAAATCCATATTTATATTATTTCAACCCAAATGGCCCTCTGTGTCTGATCTTCACTCAATACATTTGATTCATATATTCTCTACCTCTTTTTTCTTCTAAAAAGAGTATTGTTCACTTTAGGCACCAATAAAACCCTCTCTTTGGTAGAGGATATATTTAAAATACAGGTACACTGATGCCAATTTTGGAATCCAAGGACTAGATTGAGTAATGATTGAATAGTAATTATGGTGATAATAGAAAATTATTATGACTATTGTGTGCAAGGCACTTTGCTAAGCAGTGGGTTCCAGAAATAAATTCAGCCTTTGCAAAGAGAAGCACTGTTCTTAGAAATGGAAGCCAAAGCTCTTTCATAGCTGATTTCAAGAACAGAGCTGCCCGTTAAGTGAAGGGATCACCAGTGTATTTTCTTTTGAAGTCATCTAAGGCTTAGACTTGAAAGATATTTATGCTGTCCCCCCACCCGCACACATGCCATGCACATAGCAGGTGGGGATGCAGGGTGACAATAAGGCCAAGCCTCCTAACTTTAGATGTCACTTTCTGCCCATCTCCTTTCTCCTCTCTATATAGAACACTTTTGATTGTTCACAATTATCATCCATTCGGTGTATTTCACACTTTGCACCTTTCCTCCCAGCAAGACAGCTTTTCAACCATTACTTTGCTTGTTAAAACATAAAGTTGGAGGCAATAAAAAAAAAGAGGGTAAACTCAGAAGTGAACGATGTGAATAGGGCTAAAAATTCTGAGAAGGGGAGCCTTGAAATTAATAGTCAAGGTAGAATTGTGACTGCATATGACATGAACTCCCTTTCTATCCGTTACCTTTTTCTAACGCTAGTGCAAATGTCATGATTTGGCTATTTGGCATTAGGATAGGTGGAGAATACAGATATTCTTTGAAAATGTTTGTGTCTTCCCTTAGTTCCATGGAATTGAAAGTTCTTAAGTGTCTAAGTGATGGGGATGGGCATGATGGGTTATCCTTTAATAGGGCTAATTTTGGAAAGTGGGAATTGGGAATTTAGTGACACTAATAAAATTCTGGTTATAGAATTTACCAAGTTGCCCTTGTCATTAGACAACTAAGATTTTTTTTTAGCATCTGGACTGATTAATATTTGTTTTCACTTTGAAATTTGAGTGTGACCTGAAATGGAGAACCAGTTTTTAATCAAAAATGGTTTCTCCTCAATGCCTTCACTAACTTCCCGTGGTCTTTCATCACCTTGCTTGGTAGTTGTTGGGTGATTTCAGGTGTCCCTGCTCATTTCTGAAAGTTAAAAGCCTGTGTGTCTTCTCATTATGATCTTTTCAGGGCACACTTCTCTCAGCTTTGCTGGAAACAGTTACATCAAATACCGGCTTTCTGAGAAGAGCAAAGAAGAGGACTTTAAGCTGGGTCTGCGCCTGCGCACACTGCAAAGCAACGGGATTATCATGTACACCAGAGCAAATCCCTGCATAATTCTGAAGGTAATTAAAATGCGTTATCTGTTCCTGCAGTCAGTTCTCATGTTAGTCTTTTGGCTCGTGGGTTGGGGGGCTGCTGAAATCGTTTTGTCTTTTAAATTCAGAAGACCAGAAGCAGACTTTAGGACAGAGGGAGCAGCAGCAAAACTGGGAAGTGTGCCAACACCCGTTTCCTTTTGTATATTCGGCTTCGAAACTGGCTCTTGGCAGACAGGGGATCTCTCTCTAGAGTGGGTTCAAGGGCTGGCCTCCTTGGAGCTGTAATCACTCAACAGCTCATTAGAATGTATCTCCTAATCAATTCCATGGCAGGGTTAGTCCTTTAAAAAGGTTGGCTGTGTACTCTTCTATCCCCACTGACCTCTGAGACGACTTCTGTCCTTGCTCAGAGAGAAGTTGGAGATGCAGGGAATGGAAGATTCCATATGTCCGATCTGACACAAGTAGCCCAATTTTTTAAAGTAATTTCCAGCTCAGAAACCCTCCAAAGGCAGCCAGATTTCCTTTAGAGCAGGTCTGGCATTTGTGTTCAGTTCAGAGCTTCTGGTACCTTCATGACAACAACAACAGCAATAGTACTAAAAGCTTTACACACATCATTTTGATTTTTATTATAAAATTAATATAAATTAATAAACTTGTTATATATGATCGTCCCCATTTGATAGAGAAGATGGAGGTTCAGAGAAGTTAAGTAAGTTACCTAAGGTTGTACAGCTAATAAAAGTGGTAAAGCCTGGACCCTGGACCTGCACTCCAGTCTCTTAATGTCCATGCTCCCCTAGTTCTCAGTATTGACACTATAACTTATTTTATCAAAAAAAAACCCACAAAAAACACTCTGGCCCTGGCTCACTTGGCTAGAGCATCATCCCAATATGTCAAGGTTTCGGCTTTAATGTCCTGTCAGAGCACATACAAGAATCAACCAATGAAGGCATAAATAAGTGGAACAACAAGTCTCTCTCTCTTCCTCTTTCTCTCTAAAATCAATCAATCAATAAAATTTTAAAAAACACATTCTGGGTGTCTATAGGACAGATTAATCCCTCCAGTATTGTGAGGAGAAGAAATAAGAATGAGGAAGACATGCTTAATCAAATGCGTTTCTTACCAGGTTGCTACACCAGCCCATTGGAAGGGCCTTCAGAGATATATAGTCTGTCCAGCAGGAAGTGCCCACCCAGGCAGAAGTGGCTGACAGTGTTTCCTCCCTAGGATTCTATCACTAGGTTTAACTGGAGTCATAGTGGACCTTCCTAGCTTCTATCCTTTGATTGTTTATAGGTGACATCCAAGTTGATTAGGTGGCCCAGACTTTAATCCTAGGGGGAGAGAATTGAATGCCAGTGGCTTCCCCTGTCACATAGACTTTTGCCAGGTGTTATTGCCAGGTATTACTTGGTGGCCAAGAGTGAGTGATCAGGGAGTTGAAATTCAAACGTTGGCTACTTTTGAGGGGAATCTCCCACTGTCCTTACTCATTCAACTCAGAGAATAATTTTAGCTCTGCAAAGGAAAGCGCTGTGTTTAAATTTTTTTATTTATTGATTTTAGAGAAAGAGCAAAGAAGAGAGAGAACTCAGTTTGTTGCTTCACTTATTTATGCATTCATTGGTTGGTTCTTTTCTTTTTTTAATTCTCACCCAAGGGGAGGGAGGGGGAGAGAAAGACAGAGAGACAGAGAGAAACACTGATGTGAGAGAGATACATGGATTGGTTGCCTCCCACATGTGCCCTGACTGTGGCAGGGGATCAAACCTGCTACACAGGTATGTGCTCTTGATGGGGAATCAAATCCGTGATCCTTTGTTGTGCATGTTGATGCTCTAACCATTGAGAAACACTGGCCAAGGCTTATTGGTTGATTCTTGTATGTGCCCTGACTGGAGATCAAAAAACTCACTCTGGCCTTGGCCAGTGTGTTCAGTGGTTAGAGCATCAGCCCACACACCCAGGGTCATGGGTTCAATTCCCAGCCCTGGTTGGGGCTCACCTGGTTGGGGCTTGTGCAAGAGGCAACCAATCCATGTGTCTCTCTCACATCAATGTCTCTCTCTCTCTCTCTCTCTCTCTCTCTCTCTCTCTCTCTCTTTCTCTCTCTCCCCCCCCCCCACTCTCTTTGAAAAAAATCATTGGAAAAAAGATCCTTGGGTGAGGATTAACAAAACAGCAACAATAAAAATCTCATTCTGGAAATGCATTTTTAGAAAACAGTGACTTCAAATCAGATATTAATGGTGGAAGAAGAAAAATTCAAAGACCTAACTCCTGTCTTTGTTCTCTCCTGGCCCCAAAGCATACTGCCTTCAACCCATAGATCACGTTCTAAATAGCCCTGAGTGTGGAGGTTGGTTTAATCGCTTGGGAAATGCTCTGCCCTTCGAGGTGCCAGCTCCTGGTGGTTCTGCTTGAGTGTTACTGACCTTCCTCTCTCCTCCTTCAAAAGGGCTGGTGGGTGCAGAGCATCCTTATGAGGCAAACACTTTCTATTAGCAACTCTCTCAAATTGCGTTAAACTTGAGAAGAAAAATCTTGGACCTGGATGGCTTGACCCTAAAATGGAGCTTGTCATTTGACACGTCACTGGAAAATATCTAAAATGTGCAGCTCCCTGAGGATGGCAAAGAAGAATTAAACCTTTTAGGCAGCTCTAGCTCCTAAGGCAGATTGTATTTCATGGAACAAGCGTGTTTCTGGAAGTTGTGTAAATTGAATCTCTATAAATGGAATTCTAATAAACTCGGGATGGTTGCCGATTGAAGGGACTCTCTCCCATTAATCCCTTTGTGATGTGAATAATCACCCCCAATCTGTCTGTTCTCTATGTTTGCTTTTCATATGTTGGGTTAGCCCAAAGCAGGACACAGCTGTACTGAACTATTGCAGATATTCTCCTACGGTCGCCAGGAATATCCACTTAGGGGATTTGGATCTGTTTGCTTAACATTTCCAACCTCGTGCAAGATTTAATTTTATTGGTCTTAGGTACGGTGTGTGGCTTGCACTTTGGTTCAATGACTACGTTGAAATGCTTTGTTTAAATTGCACTTTTAGTTGTTTATATTTTCCCAGTTAGAGCACATTCTCTAAACAGTATTTAAGACAGTCAGTGGGGTGGAGGGCACCCCTTGCATGGAGACCTCAAGAAGTGAAAATGCTCATGGGCAGGGAGTGCTGCTATCTCCAGGCAGCAGTGAAGCGGGGGCATTCATCTGTTCAACATGGACACCCTGTTTCCTTCCAAAAGATTCCAGGCTTAACATAAACACCCAAATGCAATAAAATTGGAACACCATTAAGAAAAACACACACAAAAGAATAAGAGCCAACCAATGAAGTGGGGAAGGGCAGAACATCATCCCTACAATATCTAGATCTAGGGTTGCTACTTCAGTGGAACAGAAACCATAACTCTGAGTTTCCTGGCAGCCAATGCAAGAATGAAAATGGTGGAGTGGGTTCTGTGGCTGTCCTTGAACCTGTAATAAAAACATGTCAGATCACCAGGAGAGATTTGCCAGATACAAGTAACGTTTCCCCTGTGCCCGTCTTTTAGGTCCAGTGTTAGAGCAAAAGCACAAGTCCTTGCTTATTCATTTAGAGCGGTCACATTTTTTAGCTTTTGGAGAAGTTCTAGATGATGCATTGCTTTATGTTGGTGATTCTCGAACATGGCTAGCTTCACACCCAGGGTTGAAAGGAAGATGGTCAGGGAGAGTTCCTTTGGTTTTTAAAGCTTATTTGGCCACTTGGAGAATCCAGGTCTTTCTAACATAGATTAGAAGAATAAAGAGGAAGCCCCCCACCCAAGATCCCAGCGTTCCAAGTGTCTGCATCAGAGTATCACTAAGAAGGGAGTTAACATATTATAATAATGACATACCTAAACACTTACCCTTGGTGACTACTCTTCCGCCGATGAAGAAACCAGGGCTCCGAGAGATTCAGTGACATACCCAAAGTGAAAGCTGGGGAGTGGTAGGTCTTGGCTTCTGACAGAGGCACACAGGTTGAGGGCACTACAATGTTTATAAAGAGAAAAGATTTGGAGGGCTGGGATGATAATTGATTTATTCAAAATGTATTTTTGAGCACTTACTGTGTGCCAGATAGCTAGTAATGGCAGCCGTGAAAATAGGTTGGTTAAAAGTCCCCTTTTCAAAGAACATGTAGTAACCCCCTTGCAAGGTTTATTATCACACCGAAGATCCAAAGCAGTAAGACTCTGTGTCACAATTTAAACTTCTTTGCTCAAAATTCTACATTCCTCCAAGAAGACTTCTTACAGACAACTTGATATGTTGTCTCCCAAGCCTCAAGCCACAGAAGACCTGAGTTAAAGCATATCACTGATTTGAAACAACCCCGAGAGCTTAAATGTTTTGTAACCTTAGGGCAATACTCTCTGAATTATGCATTTCACTGAAGAAATTGCCTCCTTCCCCCACCCAGCACATCATTTCAGATCATTGCTATAAACTTTTTTTACAGTTTCATGCACACCTCAAATTCTATTAAAATAGCTTGCCCTCTGATTTGAGAAAGCTTTGTTCTCTTAAAAGAGAGATCCTTTAAAACTGGGTTAACCCTATTCTGAAGACAGAGAAAAATAAATAGGATCAGAGTGTAATTTTCCAGTATGAGAGAATATGAGAGCATTCTTTTCTCTCCCTGGCGGAATATACTCGTGAAATAGCAAAAGATTAACTCTTTTCAAGGCAGCTTTTGGCATCAGCATTCTAGTTTGTCATCTAAACAAGGCTTATAATTTCAAACTCCTGGAATTTTGAAGATACAGATGAGTTTTCTTTTCAAAAAGCTGAGGATCATGTAGGCCTCTGGCTTCCTGTTCATTCAGTAGTGCTGCTGCTGTTATTTTTTTTTTTCAACAGGAAAGAAAAAGGTACACTTAGCAGTGCTCAGTGTTAGTCTGGGATACTTTTATGATTCTTAGTGACAGAGCTTCAGTGTATGAGTACATCAGAGCCACATCAGTTCTCCTGGGTGAATTTGTAACTTGGTTATTATCCCTAGAGATAGGGGGGTCGGGTTGGGGAGGGGAACAGACCAAGTAATATATTAATTGAATACTTCCTTTTACAGAGCCTTACATGAATTGTACCCTCACCACCAGATTTCCCCTGATAGACTAGGGACACCGCTTTGTAGCCACAGAGCATAACAGCAGATGGACTGTGCAGAAGGTAGTCCCCGAAGTCACATTTGATCATTTTATGACTCACATCGAAATAAAAATATGGATATTTACCCAGGAGTTGTCACTGAGCAAGTATTCTGGTATGATTTACAATATCCACTCGGTCCATTTTGTTGAACTGAAAAAGTAACAAAGACAGCAGCATAGACTACTCACGCAAGCTCTCTGAAAAGAAAAGAAATATTTATCTGCCGTCTTTTTTACGTCCATACATTTGCGTTACACAGCAGAGTGTGTATGTACTAACTGTGCATGATGTGGCTAAACATTCTGCAGGGACCTAGTCTTCTGGTAAAATAAGCCACCGCAGATATCTCTGCTCCACAGATAAGGGGTCAACCAGGTGGCCCTCTCCAGGTGACCTGTGTAACACAGGACAAAGCCCCAATTAGATCCTCATTCCTAACTTCCCAGGGCTCTGCCGGTTCATAGAGCCTCCCACCTTCTATACATAGTGTACATGCTTGTGTGGCATGAGCCTATCAAATTTATGCCAAAAAAAAGAGGTACCAGGGAATCCATGAAGCCACAGAGGTGGAAATGAGAGTCCCCATGAATGAGCGAGTGGAACATACTGGAGCACAGAGATGTAATCTATTTGTGAGAATGAGTGATGCTGTGATAATCCCTCACTGTCTATCATGAGTCAAACCTTTCGGAAAGACTGGCTCCGTCTGTTTCTGTGAATTCATTTGCCATTCGTATCTCCCTAGCTCTTAGTGACCTGGAAGGTCTATGTTCCTTCCCTTCCCCTTCCCCGTTGGAGGTCAGGGTGTACAGAATGTATTGCCTGATGCATATTAAAAAGCGCTTTGGTGTCGTCCCCCGCGCAGATCATGGACGGTAAGCTGTGGTTCCAGCTGGACTGTGGCAGTGGCCCCGGACTCTTGGGCATCTCAGGCCGCGCAGTCAACGATGGGAGCTGGCACTCGGTCTTCCTGGAGCTCAACCGCAATTTCACCAGCCTGTCCCTGGACGACAGCTACGTGGAGCGGCGCAGGGCGCCCCTCTACTTCCAGACACTGAGCGCCGAGAGTACCATCTACTTCGGGGCCCTGGTGCAGGCGGAGAACGTCCGCAGCCTGACCGACACGCGGGTCACGCAGGTGCTGAGCGGCTTCCAGGGCTGCCTGGACTCGGTGGTGCTGAACAACAACGAGCTGCCCCTGCAGAACAAGCGCAGCAGCTTCGCGGAGGTGGTGGGCCTGACCGAGCTGAAGCTGGGCTGCGTGCTCTACCCTGACGCCTGTGAGCGCAGCCCCTGCCAACACGGGGGCAGCTGCGCCGGCCTGCCCTCCGGGGGTGAGTGTGCCGGGTGCGCCCTGAGCACCTTGCGGGGGCAGCGGTGGATAGAGGGGTGGGGGCGATAGACTTGCAGGGGGCCTCACTCTCACGTGCATAGCCATCCCAAGTGCTTGCCCAGAGACGGTATTCATCCAAGATGCTAGCAAAGCTTCCTAACCCCCTTGTGGGGACTGAGTGGTTGGCAACTACAGGAGTGTCCAGTTTGGCCAGTCCATGTGCAACATCCCATAGGCCAGTGATGGCGAACCTATGACACGCGTGTCAGAGGTGACACACGAACTCATTTTTTTGGTTGATTTTTCTTTGTTAAATGGCATTTAAATATATAAAATAAATATCAAAAATATAAGTCTTTGTTTTACTCTGGTTGCAAAAATAAAAAAAATTTCTATATGTGACATGGCACCAGAGTTAAGTTAGAGTTTTTCAAAATGCTGACATGCCGAGCTCAAAAGGTTCGCCATCACTGCCATAGGCAGTGCAGGACCCTGACCACAGGAATCTAGAGATGCTGTCACAGATGCCCCCTCCCTCTCCCGCCCCACACTCCCCCAGGCCCCAGCCACTTGGAGGAATCGGACCCCCTTTTTGAGTTGTTGCCCTCTTGAATCTCCTGCATGTCGCTGCAGAATAACTGGTAGCAGTCTGAGTGACGAAGACCATATGGCAGCAGGTACACAATCCTTTCACACGTAGACATATAATTTTACTGGAAGCTAAAGGGGTGGGGCAGGGGGTGAACCCACTTCCCAGGAGTAGAAATATAGCGGAAATGTTTTGGAGCATGCTTTAGAATGTGTGTATCAAAGATGAGTCTAGTGACAACTCTATAAAGGAGTGAAAAGTCCAGAATAAGGAGAGGGCAATTGACCTGAAATCTCCAGATAGTCAATGAGGGTTTGGTGCTTTACTCCAATAATTTTCCTCCCAAAGATACATCATGAAGATTATAAAGAAAGAGCAAATAGGGTGCCCCCCTCCCCAAACAAAAGGGTGGCAGGACTTACAGAGGGTTTCTGTTGTTTGAGGGAAATGCCAAGGTTATTGCAGTCCTGGGAGTCTGCAGATACAGGAACCCCTGACATTACCCAGATGCAGTGTGCATTCATGCAAACCGGGCCAGGCCCTTCTGGGTTGGAGCCGTTGCACCTCCCTGTGGCTCAGCCACTGATTCCACGGCAGCCCCTTTTCGGACTCTCCCGGCGGCATTGTGATTAGCAAATTTAAACCTTCCTCACAAATCACTTAGAGATTCTGCTGTGCACATTACCATCTAATGTTCGTGAAGCCCAACTCCAAATTTAGAGTCCATTTTATTATTAGAATGGTATAAACTGTCCGCGGAATGATGCACGGCCGAAATACAGACACCAGCGTTATTTAGACTTGCATATGTTACTGCCACAATGAGGGCCGAGGGCCCTGGGGGGAATTTCTGCAGGCTCGATTTAAGAAATCTATTTGCTGTTTTTACTATCTCAGCAGTATATGTAAATAAAGGGTTGTTATGGTGCCATAATTCCCGAATGATGGGCAGTAACTATACTTCAGTGGTTCTATAAACCAGCCCATTACGACAAGTCATGGCCAGTTTTTCACCAGGCAAAACAATTCTGCGAGTGTGAGCCATCTAGGATATATAAAAGGAGCATATAATTAAATTGGGTTGAAATAGAACACCACTCCATGTCAAATGCTAGGTACACAGCCACAAATTGTAACATACTTTTTAACGATGGCAGGACATGGTTTCTTCTGTCAGAGCTATGGGCTTCCACGATGGGTTAGCTTTAAAAATAATAATAATCACTGTATTAAGGAAAAAGCCTATGGAATCTTGCTCTTCAGGGTGCGTTTTCATTTTTTTTTTTAATTGCCATGAAATCCTTGAGCTAAGTATTCAGTGCAGGTATGTTCGTGAAATGACTGTAACCCACATCAGCAACAGCGATTTCCCCGTATTTTTTTTTAATCCCCTTTTGGTTTAACCAGATTCTAGCACTGAGGACCCGCCTGTCAGATACTTTTCACATGGCCCAAAGAACTTGCTTTCCAGGGACCCAACCTTGCCCACTGTGGTCAAGGTCAACCTTGCCTACTTGCTCTCTCATGCTCCTCTTTGTCCCCCTGCTCTCCACTCCCACCAATGATCGGGTCTGGGATTCCACAGCAGGTGCTCCTTCTTCCAAAGTGAGAGAGCCTCTAACCTGCTCAAGTCTCTCCTTTGGACCTGGGGGCATATGTTTTCCTAAAGCAAAGAAAGTATCTTTCCTCACCTCCATCTTCACAACCTACTTCTCCCAAGCCTACTCCTCTGTTGAATGGAGGGGGCCCACTGGTTCGTATCTCAGCGGCCCCCAGGGCATGGTCCAGGCGGGGCAACCTGGGGCTTGTAGGCACAGCAGTACTGAGCCCAGGGAGAGCGAACTCCTGACACTCACCAGGAAATCCAAGAAGAGGGCTTCCGTTGCTTCCTGTGGAATCAAAGGCACAAGATTCCTCTTCTGATGTGTGAGGCGGCACCTACCTGCTTCCTGGCTTTAGGGATAAGGCCTCCACTTCTAAGGAAGGAGGAGAGAGACTCCATTTCCTTGCCCCCCATTATCTGTTCATATTAGAGTAATTTTTGCCAGGTCCGGGTATCCTATCTGCAGATTCCCTCCATTGGTGCCAAATAGTAGGGGGCAGGGACAAGAACAGCAAGAACCAACAATCTGGCTTTTAACTCAGCTCTGTGAAACTATGTAGCTAATTATAAGGTTATTTAAAATAAAAAGCATCTTAGTTATGATAGTTTACAAAGGACAATAAGACTGAGTCGTTCATGAAAGAATATTCATGCCTTGGAGGATTCCTTCTGGCTGCCAGGAGTGTTTAATGGCAGGGAGAGAGTCTTGCTTCCCCAGATCAAAGGCTATAATGCATGTGGTATCCAAAGAGGAAATTGGGGCTAGAGAGAATAGAGAGAAGTCATTACAATGTGACTTCATGCACAGGAGAATGTTGATAGCACAAGTTAACTGTTTGAACATCTCACTGTTGTGGGAACCCTGTGTTACCATGTGATACTCTAATGTTGCAGGACACGTATTTAGCATAATCATTCTCTCAACCACTGGAGAATGCTGGGATACTGTTGCTCACTGGCCCTCCCGATGGCCCACTCTCACACTGTGGCCATCCTAGCACATTACTGCAGAACACTCAGAGTTCTTACAGCAGGCAATCCACAGCAAGAAGCATCTTCTGTCAGAGGGAAAGGATTCTGCTCTAACCACTTCCAAGCACAATCAGACTCTGGCATGAAGGGCACGGAAGCCACGCCTGCTAACTCGGAATGCCATGGTCAGCGGGTTTGACCAGTGTTGTGACTCTGGCTGTCCCAGGAGCAAGCCGTGGGGTTCCCGGGGGACTCAGAGGCCAGAACACGGACTTGTAATAAGAGTGTAAATATGAGGCTGTAGAGCAACCACAGAGGGAAGGCTCTCTTTTGGTAAAGCCTTCAAATTATATATATTTCATAACGTGAACTGGAAATAGCAACCATTGTGGAGAAGAAATGGTCTGGTCCCACTCTGACCCCTGCATTTCCAGACCCAGTGGGTAGGGAGCGGCCCAGCGAGCACCAGTCTGAATCAGGAGTCCTCAGTTCTCCGTGCCTTCTCCTGATTAGCTTAAGCCCATTACCGGAAAATCTAGTGGAGGCTACTCGAGGCCAAACTAGTCATCCAGACAGCTTTGCATGAGACTGGAAGTCTAAATCTTAAAATGAAAAGCTGGTAAATTTTTAAATGCTAAGAACTACTGTTTGTTAAGCTCTCACCATGTGCTTGGCACTGTGCTAGACGCTTACCTTGCAAATGCTCATACACTGTGACATCATTCTCGCAACAATATTCTGGGATCCGTGCTATTTTTCTCCCCCTACCTGCATTTTACAGATAAAGAAACAAGCCAGAGAGGTTCAGTAACTATCCCAGCATCACACAGCTAATAAAGTTTGTGGAACTACCCAGCCTATGCTCTTGTCCCGTCACTCGAAGTGTGTTCCCGGGACCAGCAGCATCGACATCACTGGGAATAGAGGTGCAGCATCTCAGGTCCCACCCCAAACCTACTGAATCAAAATCTGAATTTTAACAAGATCCCTAGGTGATATACTGATCTCTCTCTCTGTCTCTTAACTGCCCCGAAACCTAGGAGAACTTGTTCTCTTTTGTTTGTACATATTACACATCGTGGTTCTCAAACTCCGAGGTGCAGCTGCATCACCGGAGGACCTTATTAAGATAAGACTGTGTTAGAGAAGAGTCTCTTGATTGTTAAGGGAAAAGGAACATCTGTTTACTCGCCTCCATCATTTGCTGCCCCGGTCAGAGGAACCTTCTGCTAGGTCACTGAATTGTACTTGCAAATTTCTGAACTTCTCACCAAGAACAATTTCTCAGTGCAAAGTCCGTGGGGTAAGGGAGACTCAAACATACAAGCCGGAATCTCAGAATCTGCACAGGTAGGGATGCCGGAATCTCTGTTTTTAACAAGGCTCCGGGGCACCATGCACATCTGAGTTTGAGGACCCCTAGTACTTGGAAATCTCAGTAAACTCTGTGTGTGCAGGAATGGGACTCGGTCAATTCCAGAGGAGTTAAGTAGTCACTTAGGAATTGGTGTCAGATGCTCATCCTGCATTTATATAATTGCTTCCACATTAAGATTGAGCTTCATTCCCCAGACAGTCAACAGTCTGGAGTCACCCTGAGCTTCCCTTCAAAGATAAAGGTAACAGTGTCTTCCTAGTTTCTCTAAGCAAGTTGCACAAAACAGCAAGTTCTTAGATGTTACAAATATTTGGGCATAGAAGTGTTGTCAGCAACAAAGCTCCCCCTGCTACTTTGGGTGATGTTTTTTGTTTGTTTGTTTTTTTAATATTTTTTATTGATTTCAGAGAGGAAGAGAGAGGGTGAGGAGGGTGAGAGAGATAGAAATATCAATGATGAGAGAGAATCATTGATTGGCTGCCTCCTGCATGACCCCTACTAGGGATCGAGCCTGCAACCCGGGCATGTGCCCTTGACCAGAATCGAACCTGGGACCCTTCAGTCCGCAGGCCGATGCTCTATCCACTGAGCCAAACCGGTCAGGGCACTTTGGGTGATGTTTTACTGAGTGTTTTGTGTCCCTGGCTTGTAAGGGTCTAGATAAATGCAGTTGGTCAAACTTTAATTAAATGCCTGGTTTGTGCTGAGCTTTATGTTAAGTTCTGGGGTCCCATTGCCATTTCTGTGACCAATGGACTGAACTGTGTGGTCTCCGTCCCCTCATAGTTGGCTTAAGGGGACTGAACACACTGGTCCACTGAGCACAGAGGGCAGAGAAGGGAAAAGCCAGGCTCCCGTGAATATACTGTGAACATAATTTGACTGAACTTTGCAGCTTATGGGGGAAAATTTTTTTTTTCTGAGTGGCGTTTAGAGTTAAACTTTTCCTTCATACTTTTGAAAAACCTCATGGTAGCGGCATAAATAACATCATATCGATACGAATAGAGAAACTCAAAACCCTAAAACAGTCAGGTTATATGTGGACACAAGAGAACATGCTAGCAGGTGAGGATTTACTATGTGCTTAGTGTTGTTCACACATTAAAGTTTCCAGATCCTCAAAGAGGCTCAACCCAATATACAAGATATGAAACGTGAGCCAGCTTTCCTAGGGGAAGTTACAGGCCAGCCTTCAAAGGTTTTTCTTTTACAAGGTCTTAGGTATTGTGTGTCCTTGGTTGGTGAGAGAGAAATGTCCGTATGCCTACACATTGAAACGGTGACGTAACGACAGAGGCTGTGATCAGCAGCTGTGCTGGCCCCACTTAGGTTTAGCATCCTCTAGTTTTTTCACACTGACAGACTAGAAATTTCAACGTTTTCCAATGTCCAGTCTAAAGAGGAAAAAACTCCCATCGCTTTCAACTGTTTGGTTTATGAGCAGCACAGAAACTTCAGAATCCATAGTCATTATAATAGTCACAACAATAAAGCATCTCACGTGTGGGTGCTCTGTTGTGGTTGAGGAATCCAGAAACCTTATTTTCCTCTGTGAAATGGGTATTGGTGAGGCTCAATTATCAGATAAAAATAGAGGGGTTCCTAGAGGTCAGGCAGCTCGGCCATGATCATGCCTGGCTCCTGGGTAACAGACAGAACATATACTTACATCCGGGGCCTCACCCCCAAATCACAGCTGCCTCCCCAAACCATGTAAGTCCTCAGAGTTTCTAAATGAAACCCGTAATTCAGCGAGCATAGTGGTTGATGCCGGCTCCAGACCCTAAGTGCTCGTTGCACATTTGTCATTATTTCTCCCTTTGTGCGGCAGGCAGATGTTTCCTTATCAAGGCAGCCAACCCCGATCAGAATGATGTTCACCTAAGCTGGGGAGCACGGCCGAGGGGTGAGGCCATTACCTGAATGAATCAGGTTGGAAAACGACTAAGAAGTCACAGAAGTAAGATAGGCATTATCTTGATTATTTGCCTACACCGCCCAAATGCACTCTATAATTGCTCAAACCACTTCTATTTTTTGCACTTAATAGGTTTTTCCATGTTCTTCTTTGAGCGGGGAAAGGAGGGAGCATTTTACATTCGTCCGGATGCAGATTTCAAAACCATCTGCCTCCACTGTAACTAGAAGGATTGTAAACAAGAGCACAGCTTTGAGGAAAGGCGATGAAATACACTTCTCATCCTGCCAGATTTGAGAGGAGAGAAGCTATGACATTATTTTGAGGGGTTTTTTTTGTTTGTTTGTTATGTTTTGTTTTTTAACATGTATCTCAATACTTGGGAGGCCGATTGTCTTTTTTTTAAATCTGGGAACTGGTATAAAGTAGCACCTGCCACTGAATTGACTGTGTAACTTTGGGCAAGCCAACTTATTTACGCCACGGTCCCTTCATTTGTAAAATAACTATCATAATAGTATTTATACCATAAGGTTGTTATTAAGAATTAAATGAGAATAATGCGTAGGAAGTTCTTAGCATTTTTCCTAGCACCTAATAAGCTGTTGTTCTTGCTAATGATTTCCTTATTTGACATTCTCCCCCAACCCAGAGTGGGGAAAAAATCTGCTCTTTTTAATAAGATTTTGAGATCATCCACTGAATTTTATTTTTCTTTTACATTTACAAAAATGAAAATAATGTGTGATCAAATAATGCCCGGATATCTCTTGAAATTCTGTTTTTATTTGTGTTTTATAATAACATATGGTAACGCTTGGGAAGAGGAGAAACTTTATTATGCCATTATCTTTATTATTTAATGATTATTTGGCTCCCAGAAAGGGTGTCTGATACTGTTCATCTCAGTGTGGCTCCTCAGCTCCCTGGAGAGCTGTGGGGAGTAACTCCGAGCCCCTCCTTCTTATTCCTAGCAAGTAATGAGCTCTGGCTCACTGACAAGTCCCAATGCCGATACAGTCTGGTAGAAAGATTAGAGAATCTGAAAGCCTGGATTCAAGTTCAATCACTTACTAGCTGTATGTCCTTGAACAAGCCACTAACCTGTCTAACACCCCATGGAGTCGGGATGTTAATGGGCCTCTTATTTTTCCTTCTTCGGATTATTATTATCCTCCATAGAATGATTGAAAGTGATTTAAAAGCAGTAAAGCATTAGATAACTTGGTATCATTATAGCAGACTTACTGATATTATAAAAATTATTAATAATAGTGCCCAGGCTGAGATAATGAGATCATAAATAACACTTTGTGAGAACAAGTTAATTTTGATCAACATACAGCCAAACAATAGATCACTCTTCTTTCATTTAAAAAAAAAAATCTGACCACTTTTTAAAAAATCTAATTGCTTTTCCCTCTCACTGTGTTAACATAAGAACTCCTCCAAATTTAGTTCTAAAAATCAAGATTTCTTCCAAAGGGTCTCTCCTTTGTCCCAGGGGTTTGAGATCATGAGAGCAGATCCGACACAGTTTCCTGTTAGCTAAACAGAGAAATCCAGGTAGAGGGTGTAATGAAGTGTGATGTATGGAAATACAGTTCAAGATCATACTGAACAGTTCAGGCCTCTGATGGCAGACTGCCCCTGTTCAAATCCACTCTGGGTCCATGGCTGTGAATAAGTCATCAACTTCTCGTACCCCAGTTTCCTCCTCTATAAAATGGGGATGATAATAGTCCCTTTGTCATAGGCATTTTTGGAGAATTAAATAAGTTAATATATATGTAAAGTCCTTAGAATTATTTAGCACATAGTAAGTGTCATGTAAGTGTTAGCTACCGTCATCATCATCATCTTCAAAATGGACAGCAATTTCTCTCAGATGCAGAACAGAGCTCCCCAGTCATACATGTTTTTTCCAGCGCAGGCCCCAGGTCCCCACTCTGTGCTCCCATTGCGCCCTGTGCCTGCTCTCAGGGCAGTTTTGGAGCTATCTGAGTGCTCATGCTGTCTGTAATTTTCCTGTCTTTGTCTTCCCAGGGCCTGCCATAGTCCCTCATCCAGGGGTGTGCTGGTAAGCCAGCTCTCTAAAAATAAAAGCCCTGATTTGTAGCATTTACTGATTTCTGTGGTGTACATACTCCCACCTTGGCTGATGCCAGGCTACCCGTTGTTTAGTAACGGGCCTGCCAAATTCCCCAAATGTTAACAGCTCTCGCGCCCTGCCTGAGCTGGCCCCAACACACCACGGCCTATTGCTTAGGCACTCAGGCAGTGAATGGGTTAACCAGCCAGGCTGGCTGCTGCATCAGGTAGCACTGGAGAGCCCACAAAAGATCACGACACTGACAAAATGCAGAAAGAAATGTGTGGGCGTAAAATAGTGCACTAGAGGTAGGGCCTCGTTTTAAAGTCTGATTTTCCAGGGCCCAGAGACATCAAATCAAAGGAATCAAACCCACGACCCTTGTTAGAATCCAGTTTCCCTGATAGTGATTCAAATGTCCCTGTTTTCCAGACAGTCCCTCCTTGTCTTTCCCTTGCTACCGACTACTTCTGCTTTATTTTATTTGAGCAATTGCCAGAATGGTGCCAAAAAGGAGCTGGAGAGGGAGGAGTGGTACCTGAGCTGACCCCCTTGCCTTAGATTGCCCCTTTGTGACTTCCCCTCTTCCTCACCATTGATGTGCTTTCCAGAATCCTGTACTGCAGCTGCCCCACCCCTCCTGTTAGTCTAAAAAAGGAATCTAGTTCATCCTCACACGTTACTCTACCTCTAAATGGCACACTATCCTGGCCAAGGAGTGCTGGTAAGCCAGCGCTCTAAAAATAAAAGCCCTGATGTGTAGCAGTTATGATTGCTGTGGTGTAAAGGAGTAGCCAGGTGACACAAAGAAGCATTTTCCCCAGTCCCAACTGCTTTCAGCAACCCTCAGTTCCATTTAGGTGAAAACTTTCCAAATTGGAAAAGAATAATCCCACGTCAGCATTCTTTGAAGCAAGCATATCTCAGCCCACTGCACCTGCCCTCAGACTTCACGCTGGCCATCCGCAGACACAGTTTGCGTCAGGAATGGTCTTTCCTTATAAGTTCGTTCCCTGGAATTTCATCGGTGTTGCATTTAGGAGTGTGTCTCTCTGAGCCTCCGTCTCTGTGTTTCTTGGTGCCAGCGAAGCTGGGAGTTCCCTCCTTGTTAGAATGTAAAGTGCTCTCTTGCCTCCTGAAGATGAGTCTTTCTCTCTCTGAACGATGAACACTCACACACAATCATAATGTCCTCCTGTTCAGGAGAGCTCTCTGTTGTGTGGATTCGGGAAAACGTTGATGAGAGTATGTGCTGTTTCCATCTAAAGATTATTAACTATCTTATAACTTTAGAGATCAACCTACACAGTCGCAACATCAGTCACTGACCACTGGGGGAGCAGAGATTTGCCCAAGACCCCTTCACATTAGTGAGGATGGTTATTTGCAGGGTTTATGGAGTAAGTAAGTATGATGTGCTCAGTGGATGCTGAGACCCACGACCCCCCTTCCTCTACCACCACCCAGCCCCCCCCCATCCCATGTAAAAAAAAACAGGCCTTTGAACCTCCCTCTGTGAAGATGATAAAGGTAATTTGAAGGGAAATTGACCACATCAAAAGTACTGACACAGTATCATCCTTAAGCCTCACTCAAGTGCTTAGACTTCCCCTCAGATTTCTAGTTTTTACCTCCCCATTCTTCACTGTGAGCTGATAAGCCAGGATTACCAGACAAGGAAGGAACTCCTCTAATTTGGAAGACAGAGAATTTTTTTATGGTTCTCCAGAGAAACAGAGCCAATTGGATGGATGGATGGACGGATGGTCGGACAGATGGATTTTAAGAAAGCTGCTCATAGGATTGTGGGGGCTGGCAAGTCTGAAATAGGGCAGGCCAGTAGCCTGGAAATTTATGTAAGGGTTGATTTTGCAGTCTTGAATTTGAAATCTTCAAAGCTGGAAACCCAGGCAAGATTTCTATATTGTACTCTGAGGCAGAATCCTTTCTTCTGAAGGCCTTCAGCTGAATGGACAAGACCCAGCCACATTCGGAGGGCAATCTGCTTGCCTTTAAGTCACCTGATTGTAAATGTTAATCACCTCCACAGATACATACCCTCATAGCAACGTCTGGAATAGTGTTTGACCAACAACTTGGCTCCATAGCCTAGTCAGTCTGACACATAAAATTTACCATCACAGAGACCAAAACACAGAAGCAGAGAAAAGCAACTTGGAGGAAACTATGCTGGGAGAAAACTTCATAAAAACGTTATTAATATGTTTAGAGATATAAGAGAAAATATGGGAAGCACAAAATAGAAGCCGGGTGCAATATGTTTAAAAAAAAAAAAAAAAAGAAAACCTCAGCAAAGAGCTGTTGGAAAATGACAACATAAATGAAAATCTCACAAAAGTTTCAAAAGTTGAGAAACACTTTTAGAAAATAAAGCAAAAACCCACAGGGATGTAATATAAGAGAGACAGACCAAATTCAAGCAAGATCCAAAAGATCTGAGCTGAAAACCACAAAAGTTCTATAAAGACAGAACAGAGAGAACCAAGGGAAGGAAATTGTCAATGTGATAAATAAAATTTCCCAAAGTTAAAGGACAAGAGTTTCCAAATTGCAAGGGCCGACTGAGTACTGATTGAAAGAAACCCACACTGAAGTACATCATTGTGAAATCTCAGAAAACTGGGGACAAGAGAACACACTCGAAGCTGTTATGAAGAGAAACCAGTTCACACATAAACGAGGAAACAAAACAACTTCGGATTTCTGAAAAGTAACATGGAGGTAATTGCTTAGAACAGCGGTTCTCAACCTGTGGGTCGAGACCCCTTTGGGGGTCGAACGACCCTTTCACAGGGGTCACCTAACACCATCGGAAAACACATAGATAATTACATATTGTTTTTGTGATTAATCACTATGCTTTAATTATGTTCCATTTGTAACAATGAAAATACATCCTGCATATCAGATATTTACATTACGATTCGTAACAGTAGCAAAATTACAGTTATGAAGTAGCAACGAAAATAATTTTATGGTTGGGGTTCACCACAACATGAGGAACTGTATTAAAGGGTCGCAGCATTAGGAAGGTTTAGAACCACTGGCTTAGAATTACATACACAACCTAACTATCAAAGAGGCATAAGGGTGAAGTAAAGATATGTTCAGCTATGCAAGGTCTCACAACATTTACCTTTTATACACAAACCTCTTCTCAGGAGGCTGATGACATGGGCATGGTACCTGTGATAAACTCCTATCTGGAAGCATCCTGTCCTTTTCAATAGCAGTGTGGTGGGAGTAGCATCTCCCTCCCCATCCTGGTCTCTGCTCTTGGAATCTTGGGTGTTCCTTGGGTGTCTCTTACCATTCTCACAAGCATTCATATATGTGTTTAATGAAGTGAATTTTTGAGGACTTGTGGGATACCCAAACCATTACATGCATTTTTGTGAAAAGCTGTGCTCCAAGTTCAAAATAACCAATTTACTAATCATCTTTGGAATTTGGGATCTGCCTTTGATTTGGTTCGGAAGGATTAGGAGGACATGTGATAACCAAGTCTGTGCACTCAGAGTGTTACCAGTAGCATCCGTGGCTCATGAGGTCCTCTGTTTCCCCAGGCTATCAGTGTTCCTGTCTCTCACAGTTCACTGGGAGAAACTGTGAATCGGAGATCACAGCCTGCTTCCCAAACCCTTGTCGGAATGGAGGCTCCTGCGACCCCATAGGAAATACTTTCATCTGCAGTTGCAAAGCTGGGCTCACTGGAGTCACGTAAGTGAGATTGCTCAAGTCTTTTATGCTGTTTCTTGTTGCTAAGAAGACAAAGCAGTAAACAACTAACTGGGATGAAATATTTACCAGTGATAGGCCAGGCAAAGGGTTAATATCTATAATAAAAGTGTAATATGCTAATTAGACTAGACAGCCGAACAACCTTCCAGACAAAGCCACAGTGGTGAGGGGCCAAGGCAGAGGCAGTTAGGGTTGATCAGGCAGGCAGGCTAGCAGTTAGGGGTGATCAGACAGGCAGAGTGGTTAGGGGCAATCAGGCAGGCAGAGGGGTTAGGGGCGATCAGGCAGGCAGGCGAGGGGTTAGGAGCAATCAGGCAGGCAGGCAATCAGTTAGGGGTGATCAGTCAGGCAGGCAAGTGGTTATGGGCTATCAGACAGACAGGCAGGCAAGCGGTTAGGAGCGAGTGGTTAGGAGCGAGCAGTCCCAGATTGCAAGAGGGATCCTGGATTGCAAGAGGGTGCAGGCCAGGCTGAGCACCACCACCACCACCACCACCACCAGCCCCCCCACCCCCCCCTGCACAAATTTTGTGCACAGGGCCTCTAGTCTTTCTATAAAGAGTGCTTACGAGTGACTAATGTTAACAGGGATTATCTCTGGGTAATTTATATATTTTACTTTATACTTCTCTATATTTTCAAATTTTTATATAATTACTGTGTCCTGTAACCAAGAAAACAATTCTTTTAAAGAAGGTCATCACTGACCCCTCATGCTTCCAGTATAATTCTGAGGCAGACATACTATCCATTTCCCCAGAAATTATTACCAGGACTCTACTCCTTAGCATTTTATGATCATTCTGAGAAACTAAAGCCTACCTTTCCTTTGCAAATCTTCTCTCTCCCACTCCCAAGAAATAGGGAAATTAAAGTGTTAGTTGGATGAAAAGGAAATATTTTAAATTTTTACTAAAATGCCACCTTCATCCATCCTTGATGGATTTAAAAGTCTATGCATATAATCTCAAGCAAGTGATAGACTAATTACAGATCAGTCTTATGTATTCATTAAAGCAAATCTCCCGAGGACTTTACCAGGAAATACTTAACTGACTTTGAGTCTTTGGATGCAATTTAAAGTAATAAAGCTGCATTTATTTTTTTAAATACTCAGTGATTCTGACTAATTTCCAACTGACCTGACTTCAATCTGTTCAAATTAGGGACATTTGACTACATTTTAAGAAGTGGATTACCAAAAATACAGGTGATGGGGCCTTTTAAATGCATATAGCGGAACAATTGCTGAATTACAGAAAAGGGAAGGAAAAATGGCTCTGTGTTCTCAAATAACTTTAAACTAAGAAATAGTAAGAGTTAAATGTTTGCCTTATAATTATACTCAAAGCAAGTCTTGGCTTGTTTTAAAGAGAATAAAAGTAATTTAATTATATTTCACTAGAATGTTTTAGTCATTTTTTCCTAGTCATCTGCATTAGCATTACCTTTTTTTTTTTAAATCCTCCCCCGAGGATATGTTTTGTTTGTTTGTTTTTAAGGATGAGAGGGAGAGAGAGAGAGAGAGAGAGAGAGAGAGAGAGAGAAATCAGTTGCCCCAACTCTGTATGGAACCAACAACCCAGGCATGTGCCCTGACGGGGAATCAAACCTGCAAACTTTTTGGTGTAAGGGATGATGCTCCAACCAACTGAGCTGCCCAGCTGGGGCTGCAATTAGCCTTAGCATTTAACATAGGCATAAAATCTGAAGGTATGTAGACATGTAGCCCTCCATGCACCTACCCACTTATTAACCTATCACACCCCATTACCCCAGTTGCACAAAGGCCAAAAATGACTGTAACCATTACAGGAAATTGTCAGAACTAAAGACTTCCTCCTCTCAGGAAACTCCATATAGGGTATGTAGAGTTTCACAGGTCTTTATCTGCAATTCTACAAAATCCAAAGCTCAGAGAACTGACAGGAATGTGGATAAATTAGTGGCAAACTACTTTGGTGCTCCAAATAGCCAAAGCTACTATACAACTATTTCTGGTCTTTATTTCTTTCATTTAGTGTAAATATCTATATGTTTTACTGTGGAAACACTGGTGTACCAGTATTTGATTTTGGGTTCTATGCCTGTTTCTGGGGTGGGGTGGGTATGTTACATACTATAAAAGATAAGTACTATATGTCATTTCTAAAATTGCAAAATTGAAATTCTGAAATGTGTCTGGCCCCAAGAATTTGGGAACCAGTACCTCGTCCAGAGCATCCATTCTTTCTCGTTTTCCTCCTTCTCTCCCAAAACAGCCTTTATTTTGCCCCAGGGTAGGGTCAGACTACCTGGGAGAGACTGGGGAGAGAAATACCTTAATGCATGCTGATGATGCAGGCCACCTCCCGCACACACTATCACACCCTTTACGCGGTCCTTTCTTTTTAAGACACCAGCTTTCAATGGCGCTCCAGGGCCGGAGCCTGCGTGGTCAGGTCCGCGGCTGGAGAGGGGGCTTGTGTGTGTTTGGCCCCGCAGGTGTGAAGAGGACATCAACGAGTGCGAGCGGGAGGAGTGCGAGAACGGCGGCTCCTGCGTCAACGTGTTCGGCACCTTCCTGTGCAACTGCACGCCGGGCTTCGCGGGCCCGCACTGCGGGCTGCGCCCCGTGGTGGTGCCCAACATCCAGGCCGGCCACGCCTACGTGGGCAAGGAGGAGCTCATCGGCATCGCCGTGGTCCTCTTCGTCATCTTCATCCTGGTGGTCCTGTTCATCGTCTTCCGCAAGAAGGTCTTCCGCAAGCATTACTCCCGCAACAACATCACGCTGGTGCAGGACCCCGCCACGGCCGCGCTGCTCCACAAGAGCAACGGGGTTCCCTTCCGGAACCTGCGGGGCGGAGGGGACGGCCGCAACCTCTACCAGGAGGTGGGGCCCCCGCAGGTGCCCGTGCGCCCCATGGCCTACACCCCCTGCTTCCAGAGCGACTCCAGGAGCAACCTGGACAAGATCGTGGACGGGCTGGGAGGCGAGCACCAGGAGATGACCACCTTCCACCCCGAGTCACCGCGCATCCTGACGGCCAGGCGGGGTGTGGTCGTGTGCAGCGTGGCCCCCAACCTGCCCGCTGTGTCGCCCTGCCGCTCGGACTGCGATTCCATCCGGAAGAATGGCTGGGATGCGGGGACTGAGAGTGAGTAGGAAGTTATGCATCATTATCTATTATCTATTATCTATTATCTATTCCACTGGCGGTCATGAGAAGCCACAGGTGTGTGGGCACTTGAGAAGGGGGTTTGGAGAGGGAGAGAGAACCCGCAGAGACACGCACTCGTTATGACATGTTCTGATAGTGTGTTCACAGAGCAACCCTCAAAAACTGGTCTAGTTCTTATCCCCATTTACAGACGGGGAAAATGAGGCTCAGAGAGCATCATAAGATGCCCATGGTCACAAGGCTAGTGAGAGTCTAAAAGCTAATGAGAGGGACTGCAGTGCAGGGCTGCCAAACCCTAAAGCCCATGCTCTTCTCACAGAAGCACACCACTGGCGGGAAAGCAAGCAGTGTAGCTACAGGAGTGATGCCCAGAGAGTGTGCTCTGGAGGGTCAGAGGAAGAGTGTGTTTCCGGTCTTACAGAGTGAGGACTTGAGAAGAGCAGAGGCCTTTGAGTTGGATCCTGGTGGATTATAGATCTGGAGAAAGGAGGACATTCCACATGACCAGAAGGAAAGCAAGTCGTTTCATTTGACAGGAATGCAGGGTCCGTGAAACAAGACAGTGAACCAAAGGCAGGAAGAGAGGTCTGGGCCAGATGTTGGTGTTTCCCACCCCTTTGGCCTCATGCAGCAGCAGTATTCTAGGCAAAGGGAAGAGCCACAGGTTCAAAGGCCTCGGGGAGGGAAAGCCCTGGGCATGTTGAAGAACATGGAGGAGATCAATGTAGTTGGAACTTGGTGACCACCAGAGGGTGTGGGTGCATTTTAACAGCAAGCCTAGTGCGGGTTTTGAAGCAGCTGAGTGCCATAATCTAATTCATATTTTTAAAAGATGGCTCTATTCCTTGGAGAAGAGACTAAATAGGACCAATGAAAGAAGAAAGTAGAGATGGCGTTTGTGAACATCTGGGTGAGGGCTGGTGATGATTTCCCCTGCCCTAACATCAGTCAGGATGAAACTAAGACAAGCTCTATGGTAACCTGTAACTTTTCATCAGGCCAAATAGCTTTCTATTTGAGTAGCAGGGACACCCTGGGTGTACTATGATGTGTGTTGGGGAAGAAGGTAGGGAGAAAAGACAGTTTCAAAAGAAGCCAGAGAGCATATGCATCTGAGGAGACACTGGGCGTCCTCCTGGAGGAAAGGGGCATGCCTACTGGTGTTGAGCATGTGTAAGACTTTGGTAGGAACCTATTGGAGAGGGCCTTCCAGAAGCAGTGAGCATCTGGACCAGGGGAAAGGACACACGAGGGGTGTCTGGATCTGTTGTTCAGGAGATAGGTGAGGCTGGAAGTGGACACCTGCATGCAGGGGGGTTGAACCTCTAGGAGGGTGAGCTCCCTGGGGGAGCAGGAGCAGAGAGGATGGTTGAGCTGGGCCTGCAAAAGAACCGTGGAGATGCCAACATGTAGGAGATGGATAGAGGGGAAAGGCCAGAAGGGAGACAAACGTGTCTCAACAAAGAGAGCACAGAAAAAAGGAAGGGGCAGCCATGCAGAAGCCAACGATATCAATAAGGTCTGCAGGGCTGAGTACTGTAAAACTGTCAAGGAGGACACAGGCTAAAATCTGAATTGCACTCAGCGTTTAGAAGATCTTAATGATCTCAAGAGCGTTTCGGTGAGTTACCAAGACAGAATCCAGAAGGCAAAGGTTCAAGACAAAGAGATTTGGTGAGAAAACAGAGATATCAGATAAACCTAAAAAGCCATCACTGCAGCCCTGGCCAGGTGGCTCAGTTGGTTAGAGCATGGTCCCATACACCAAAAGGTTGTGGGTTCGATTCCTGGTCAGGTCACATACCTAGGTTATAGGTTTGATCCCCAGTTGGGACAAAGAGCTGACTGATGTTTCTTTCTTCTCTCTCTCTCTCTCTTTCTCTCTCTCTCTCTCTCTCTCTCTCTCTCTCTCTCTCTCTCTCTCCCCCTTCCCCTTAAATCAATTTTAAAAAACACGCAACCTTGGATGAGGATTAAAAATAAAAATAAAAAACCATCACTGCAGTGTGGCGATCATCTTAAATCTAAATAACTTGCCTAACAGAAAGTAGCTAGCAAGAGGGGGAGGTAACAATTCAAACCTGGTACCCCAGAGTTCAGAGCCTGTGGTCTCACCAACACTGCCCTTGGAAGCTATAGCAGGAAGGAGGGAGAGGGACGTAAGAGAGAGAGCATCCCTTGCTAGAGGAGGAGGGCCTCTGTTCTATTCTAGTGCTGCCCCAACTGTTCTAAATCTACTGACTCTGGTTTTCTGGAGACACATTTATACTTTAAGTTGATGTCTTTGGTGGACTTTTTACCATAAATATATTCTCTCCAAAATCATCTGTAAAGTTAAACTTGCCAAGCCACTAGATCAAGCATGTCAAACTCAAAGGCTAACACGGGCCAAATAAATGAAGCATGCGGGCCGCAAGTTTGACATGCTTGCACTAGATAAAGGAAAGGCTCATTTTTCTTTAACAATGAAAAAGCGGGGTTTGAATAAATGGAGACATGCAGAGAGCAGTTTTATGCACAGCACTATACTCACCAGGGTAGATCATTTGTCATTCTTTCCCTTGTGTTCAGGGCTAAGCCTGGTGCCCACTTCATGCTTTTCAAAGGCACATCTTCGTATTGTCTGTGGTGTGGCTGTTGGGAGGTGAATTTCTCCCTGGCGGGCGTCTCTCTCCACTCAGATGAGTTGTTTAGCTAGCTCATCATTTTGCTGTGTCTTCAGCATCTGACAGCAGGGACAGAGCCACCGTGCTGCCCGCTACTGCCATCACCCTTTGTGGGAGAATCAGGGATTTCCCCAGCCATGAGCAGGAGCCACTTTTCCCTGAGTCACGGGTCTCCATCTCTTCATACCATCATGCCATCATCATGTTACAGGGTGATGTGAAGCTTTTCCTGGTGGTCATTTCCCTCCACCCGCTTCATAATGTGACAGCTTTATTTCCAGAATCCACCTCAGGCCAAAACTCACATCCCCCCCCCCCCCCGAAGGATTATTGGGTTTTTATTGAATACATTTCTTTCTTTGTTAAGCAAGGCAGTTAGCTGGCGAGACAATCTCCAGGTCGCCAATTCATTTTTCACTTGACAGTTTCAAAATATGGGTTGTTTTTATTGTTTTCCTTAGTCCATCAAATAAGAAGGTAACCCTGGGGAGGGAGGGAGGGAGGGAGGGAGGGAGGGAGGGAGGGAGGGAGGGAGGGAGGGAGTTAGTTCAGTGTGTCTTTGTATGGCAAAGGAGGAAGTGTGTGGATGAGGGCACCTCTACACCACCAGCTGCCCTCCTACCTGAGTGCAGAACATGGTCATTCCCAAAGCTGATGCGACACTGCCCTCTAGAAGGCAGTGCTGAGAACTCCACTCGCTCCCAGAGAGGGAAGTCAGGATAATGCAAAGGCATTCTTGCCTATAAAATATGTATACCCCTATTTTAAAAGCAATCTCATTTAACCCGGTGTTGACACCACATGGGTTCATGTAAATGATTTAAATTAACTCTGAATGGCAGAGAGCAGCCCCGACACTTCATCCCGGTTCACTCTTCAGTTAGGCTTCCCTTTGAGGAGGGAGCAGCTACTTTGGGCTGTCAGCTCTTTGGAAGCTCATTTACCAAGGGTTAAGGGTTTGAATCCATAATGTAAATCACTTGATTGACAGACGGACCTTTGCCCCCAGTGGCACAATCAATTCTCTGCTGTGGAGCTAAATTATTTTCTCTGAGCAAATGAAAGAGCTCCGAGGAGTGAACTCCGGGGGTGGCCGGGCTGGAAGTATGCACGAGGTAACCAGTGTCATTTCTGCTTGTTCTCTCGCTGTCCACCAAGACAAAGGAGTTGATGACCCGGGAGAAGTGACCTGCTTTGCAGGCAGCAACAAAGGCAGCAACTCTGAAGTGCAGTCCCTGAGCTCCTTCCAGTCGGATTCTGGTGACGATAATGGTAAGAAGTCATGGATCTGTCTCCCCGGGGTGGCTTCCGCTTCCTGTGCTGGGATCAGTGGTTGAGAGGAAGGGGATGTGACCAGTTTGGGTTCTTGACCTGATCCTGGGCATGTGCACGTGTTCACCAGCTTTCTGGTTGGCTCCGTTGTTGGGCCTCGTTGCTGAAGGAGCATCTATTGAGCTGCAACTGTGAGCAGGCCCGGGGATCTGCATCAGGGGTTGTCGAGGTTCCCCTGGGCCTCCAGTAATGCATCCTCTTTGATTTGGTTCATGATGGAACTGCCTCATCCCAAATGATACCCACTAGCAAACAGTGTAATTTATTTGTGTGTGTTTTTTAAATTTTACTAATCATTATCTCTTCACTATGCATCCAACCTCCATTTTATTAGAAATTAGTTAAGAGGCAAGACCTCCCCATAGAAACTCCTTCCCACAGAAGTGACATCTTCATTCAGTTGAACCCCCTTATGATCATTTGGGGTCAAGGGCCTTTGCAGAATCTATTGAATACTATGCATCAGCTCCTTAGAAAAATGCACATACACCCAGAAGTTGCATGCAATTCCATGTGGTTCATGGACCTCCTTGGCACTCCAAAGCAGCTACCTCTGCCTTTTGTGAACTTACATTAATGAAGAGGTTGCTGGACTGGGTTTCCAGAGCTAAGGAACCAGCTTTGGAAGATGGGTTATGCTCCTCGTAGCAGAAATGGTCTTAATACAGCCAGAGTGGTGAACTGAGAATAATTTCAAATAGTCATCCACAGAGATAGTTAGCCTTACCTGTGTCATTTTCTCATTTATAAGCAACTAGAGGCCTGGTGCACGAAATTCATGAACTCGGGGAGGGGTCCCTTGGCCTGGCCTATGCCCTCTCACAGTCCAGGAGCCTTTGAGGGATGTCTGACTGATGGCTTAGGCCCGCTCCCTGCAGGAAGCAGGCCTAAGCCGGCAGTTGGACATTCTTAGCGCTGCTGAGGTGGAGGGAGAGGCTCTCGCCACCACCGCTGCGCTTGCGAGCCGTGAGCCAGGCTTCTGGCTGAGCGGCACTCCCCCTGTGGGAGCGTACTGACCACCAGGGGGCAGCTCCTGCATTGAGCATCTGCCCCCTGGTGGTCAGTACATGTCATAGTGACCAGTCATTCCACTGTTCGGTTGATTTGCATATTAGCCTTTTATTATATAGGATTGGCAAAAGTTGAATATTTATTACTTTATGTAATCGTTCAACCCATAAACCCTTGTTGAGTTTCTTCTGTGTGCAGAACCCTATGCTGGACATTTTGTGCCCAGAAGTACAAAATGAAAACAACATTGTCTTTACCCTCCAGGTAAACACAGGAGCAGGTGAGCTCGAAGGCCATAGCAGTCATGGAAATAAGATAGTCCACTTTCACCACCACTACCCAAAATCACTTCCACCCCAAGACCTGGCACCCCTGAGAGCCTCAGTTTATCTGGCTGCTGGGATGACATCCTATATAACAGTGCATTTTCTTCTGGCCATTTTTAGGAGGTCAGGTGCCTGCCTCTAGGTTTGCCTGAGTGCTCATTCCTTTTCTCATCCCCAGCCAGAGGAACAGCTGTCACCGGTTTGTGTTCTGTAGAGAAGCAACCGAGAACCGATAGTTTCCAAACTCCAGGCAGCAGCTCCCGCAGTGATGCCAAGTTGACTATTCTCAGGGGCTCTGCTCTATGTGCTCTAAAGTCACACGCTCAGACTTACATGTTTAATATCCTGGATTGGTCCTGACTAAAGCAGGCAGTACTAGGAATTCTCATTAGTTTTACCAAGTTGCTGGTATCCAGTGTTAATGCAACTCTTATAGAGTACAGAAATCTCCTTCCCGGATTCTAACTATTTCAGAGGTCAAATGCTGACGTCTGTCTACACTTTACTGGAGAGAACTGGGCCTTGGATCATTCTAGGCTACAGTGGCATCATGTGAGAGTGAAGCCACCAGTCCTGCAAAGGTTATCCTCCATCATGGCACTTGGTCATGGCGGCATGGCTGATCAACAAAGAATTCTCTTTGGGAATAGTGAGGTCTCCTCTAGAGGTTCTGGGAGTTGCTAATGAGAAATTAGCCTGAGCTTGATGAGCCATTGCCTTCCTAGATGGATTTCACTGGGCCATGAAGTGTGAATGTATGACCCAGCAATCCCTGCCCATCCTGCCTTTCAGGAGGAATGTCCCCGGATGTGTGCCATTTCCCTTCTCTTCCCAGAATCCTGGGACCCTGGAAAACAGTGTCCACTGGATCACTGCCTACTGGATGGACTGTGGGAAGGCTCTGGGTGTTTGCATGCTGCACCTTTGTTGTTGCTATTGCTGTTGTTAAGAAAAAATAACGTATGTGTAAAATACATAACTAACCTGAAGCTGTCCTTCCCCTCCCTCCTGTCTTCTTTTCCTGGCCACAAGCATCCATAGTGACTGTCATTCAGCTTGTCAACAATGTAGTTGACACTATAGAGAATGAAGGTATTTACTTTTTTTCTTCCATAGCATTTCTTTGTGTAAAGAGTTATCCTTTTGGGAATATGGCATCCTTGTTACTCTGAACTAGGGGTGATTTTAATCAGCTAGCAATAGAGACGGCAACACACAGGTGCTTTCAAGGGAGACGCTGGATATTTCTCTAGGAATTGGGGTAAATTTTAAAATTTTGAAAAAAAATCGAGTTTATAATTTTTTCAAATACATGGGATGCTCTTAGATGCAACGTGTATTCATTGAGCACCTACTATGAGTGGGAACACTTAAGAAATCATTCAATATATTGGGAATCGATTTCAATCAGGTAACTTGTATTAGTGTCATGATACAATTAGGGCCTGGTGTGGATGGGATTTGTCTTTTTATTTCCTAGATAATAGTGGGGAGAAATAGAGGCATGTTTTTCAGTCATCTAAAATGTTCTCCTTTGCCCCCTGCACATGGCTTGGATGATCAGTTTTACCTCTCACTTTGTGTTTAAACAGTGTCTGTCATGGACCAAGGACAGAACTACAACCGAGGTGACTCTGCTGTGACCCAGCATAACGTTTTCCTTCTGTGTTCTGAATTGCTGAGTTCATTCTTACCCTGTCCCTCTCCCTCCATTTTTCTTTGATCTGAGTTTTGCATGTTCCAGGTGTCTTGTGAGCTTGGTATTGGAGGTGAAAGCCCTGCCCACATCCCCCCTCCCCCAGCTACTCCTATGCGTGCGGTTCGTCCATTGGCGTGCACACCTCCCTGACTTTTGTGGTCCACAGGACAGCTGACGCCTATCTCTCTGGGAGCATGTTGCCAGCCTGGCTCTGCACTTGGCGTAGGGATAGGAAGAGAGGATGGGGTAGGGGCTCTGTGATCCTCAGCATGCCCTCGCTGGCCATCTCTACGGCATGGCTGGGTGTAAGGTGCTGCAGCTCCATCTCTCAGAGCTGCCACTGCCTTGCTCCCCCAGGGCCAGAGCATGGGCTGGCCCCTGATTGAGCCTGAAAGGAGCATGCACGTGACTTGGCTCCTTAGGGTCCCTCGGATGTGAGTTGCATGCCAGGTCCCTTATCTGCTCCTTTCCAAACCCTGCCCCAACTCCAGCCTGGAAGAAATTAACTCTCAGGGCTTCTCTGCTCACAGCCTACCACTGGGACACCTCTGACTGGATGCCGGCCGCCCGCCTGTCGGACATAGAGGAGGTGCCCAACTATGAGAACCAGGAGGGAGGCTCTGCACACCAGGGCAGCACGCAGGAGCTGGAGAGCGACTACTACCTGGGCGGCTACGACATCGACAGCGAGTACCCACCCCCTCACGAAGAGGAGTTCTTGAGTCAGGACCAGCTGCCCCCTCCCCTGCCCGAGGACTTCCCGGACCAGTACGAGGCCCTGCCACCCTCCCAGCCTGTCTCACTGGCCGGGACCCTGAGCCCAGACTGCAGGAGGAGGCCCCAGTTCCATCCCAGCCAGTACCTCCCCCCTCACCCATTCCCCAACGAAGCAGAGCTGGCGGGCCCGCCTGCCGGCTGTGAATTTAGTACTTTTGGCGTCAACATGAACCAGGGCACCGAGACCGCGGGCCCGGCAGACGGTGTGTCTCTGTCCTTGCACAATTCCAGAGGCACCTCATCCTCCGATGTGTCGGCCAGCTGCGGCTTTGAGGATGCCGACGTAGCCATGAGTGACTACGAGAGCGTCGGGGAGCTCAGCCTCGCCAGCCTTCACATCCCCTTTATGGAGACTCAACACCAGACCCAAGTGTAGGGGACGCGCCTCGGTGCTTTGCGCTGTTGGGTTCGGAAGGAGACTGGCTGGGCTGTGTCTCCACGCAGAGCAGTGTGTTGAGCGGAGGAGGAAATGCAGGTATTTCCCACGGGGACCTTCTTCACAAGTCAAGCTGTTTCAAGCCAGTTGGGTGCAAAGGAAAAGGCTCAGAAATTGTTTCTGAGAGGGGACTGATCGCCCTTGCAGTATGTACCTGCGTTCATGACCAAGAAAGCTCGCCGAGGTTTTAAAGGGGGAATACATTGCACCCCCTAAGTTACACCGTCGGTCTTGTATGGCTTTGTGCAGTATTGTGCTCTGGAAAGTATTCCAGCATCAGCCCTTGCAGTATTAATAACTGGCAACAATGAGCAAAGAGGCATGTAATTTTTCAGCCAATGGTGGGGGAGAGGGAATGAAAATACTAGTCATCATTGTTGGAAAAGTTAGTCACTTAGGCAAAAGGAAAGAAAAACAGATATTATTAAACAAACAAGAAAATGGGCTGGAGCCTTTAAAAATCAACTTTATTTTTTTTTATAAGCTGCCCAATTTTCAGCTATAAAATTAGGTTTAGGTAACCTGTTTAGTATGCTTAGTTATTTTTGTTTGTTTGTGTTAAGCATCCAATATTATATAGTTGGGTTTTATGATCTTCGAGAAAGGTATAATGAAGAGGAACAAGAGGATATTTGGGTACCACTGTGTGGGCTGGGGACGTTAACATTGTTCAAGCGTTAGAAAGAATGTGATTACCTGTTTTCCATGAAACATTCCTGGCTGTAACTACAATTTTAACACTCCTGCAGAAATTGGCCTTTCTCCTGAGAATCAGGAAATAAAAGGGGGAGGGGGAGTTATATTTTGGTACTTTATTCTCTAGAATGAGAGATATTTAGAGGTTTAAGCAGAATTCACAAATTTAGTGGGGGGGGGGGGAATCAAATATAACACTTTCAAAGTGTTCAGCCAGATAATCACAATTCTTAATAATGCAAATACAATTTGAGTGTTGTTCTAAACTGGTTCGCATCATCACTATAAATGCAATTGTGTTTTTAGAAAAGTACATTCGTGTTTGTGTATAAATTATAATAGTGTGTGTGTGTGTGTGTGTGTCTGGGCCTATGTACAAGCACGTGCTTGCACTCAGTAAGGCTGCTCTTGAGGACCGCGAACGTGGACGTCTTAGGCTATGGACTACGTGGAAAATGCTGCCTGCGAGGCGGACCTTCCAGTTTCTCTATCTCTGTGATGTCAGAGAAACACCAAACGCCATATTTTACTCCGGTTCAGTTAACTTTATTTTGGTACTGCCATTTATATTAACTTAAAGCAAAACTGTGCTTTTTTAAAAAAAAAACAACACACAACAACAGTATTTTGTTATCATTTTCTGGAACTAAACTCTTGTTTGAAAAATGTAATGTTTCATGACACCCTGGGGTTGTCCTCTATCTGACATGTGGACTTTGGCCGTGAGTTTCCGAAACTGACAGGGGAATCATCCCACGGGAAGTACAATAACTCAGCACTCGAAGCTGAACGTTGACTCGTTGAGTGACTTTCCTCTTTCGCTTCAATCAGATGATGGCTGCGTGTGTGGTGGCCATGGTAAGTAAATGCATATTTGCACTATCTGCTTCATGAGCAAATCTGTGTCCACAGTTTCTGATGACACATGACATTGGTGTGTAATTGTGCCGTCCCGAGTCTGTGTATCGCCCACTCAGACATATTTTTATTTGTTTCAATGATGTCGAATCCACTTCTTTGTAGGAGTCAGTGTTCCTGAAGTTTGTTGTAAAAAAAAAAATTCCTTTTCATTGTCAAGCTTCCTGAGTCCACGGATACATTTCACAAATGTTTCGGCTTTTCTCCTCTGCCTGTCTCTTGCTTAGACCTACTCACGGAAGCATTATCTGCACCGTGGGCTTGAAATGCATGAATTTCACCCTGGCTGCTTTGGAGGATAAAAATCTTTGGTATTTTTCTTACGTAAGAAGCACATTTTTCCAGAATCATGGAGAAAATGACAAGCTAATGGTCTAGAATGGAATCACTGCTACACTTTTAATGATGCAATGTCATAAAAACCATCAAAGTAAAACCAACAATTCATTCCTCGCCCCCAGGAAATATTAGAAGGAGATTAATGCCAGTGAGTCACTATTGCTTACACAGCATCCCCTCCGGGGAGAATGCCTGACTGACACCATAATGAAGGAATAAATAGAACCTAATGCAGTTGTGAAGTCACCCAAGAAATCCGTGCCCTCCCTTGGCTCTGACCTATATAAAATACCTCTTTCATCAGAAGAGCTTCCCCTGGTTTTCTGCAGAATAGCTCTGCAACTAAATGCATACCAGACAAGCATGGTATGTTTTTATTCATTACCCTGTGAACACGTAGCTTTTCATTTTTTTGGAAAATTGGACTTCCCTGTAGATTATGAAATGGTTTTCAGTCAGATGGAACTAGGTGGGATGTCTGCTGATTTGAAGATCTGGAAGGGTCCTTAAGATTTGTCCAACACTTTTATTTGTATGAAAGAGGGAACGTGCCCAAAGAGGGGAAGGCACTTGCCCAACCTCACACAGGAGGTTAAGTAGCTGAACATCCATTTGGCCAATATTCTTTCCATGTCACAGTCACCGTTACACTGCCTGGGACATGGCATCTGCTGGACCTTCTGACTTCCCACCATTCTTGCTGTGGAATATGCTAGAAATCATGGAGATTATTTCTTTGGAAGCCTCATGACCTCATGTTTGCTAGCAGCTCCACTAGGGAGCGTACAGTTACAGAATTCACACATTTCTTTGAACATTTATCAAAATGCTGCTTTCACCAAATGAATGTTTTCTAAAATGAGGATGGAATGATAATTACAGAATGGAACCCAGGCTAGTCATCCATTATGGTGACACTCGGTTTATAAGATGATCGACTGGGTGCATTGTGGTTTTTCCTTTTTTTCCCCCATACCAGTCCTGGTGTCTGTTCCTACTCCCGCCACTGTGCTGAACCACGTGGATACGATGGAAGCCAACTAGTGTTTTCCCATTTTGCTCACATGTATGTGCCGCCTCCTGGAAGCCAATGCCATAGCCTGTTGTAGGCACTTTACTTGTATGGTGCACATTCTGGTTAGACTGGGTGTTTGTCACATGGGAAGCAGAGCTCTGGGCCTGTAAAGGGTGAATAAAGTAGGTGTTTATTCAATGTCTTGTACGCGCCTTGTTGCTGCTGAGTTCCATTCCATGCCAGCTTTCCATGTACTCACATCCTGCCCATTCACAAAGCGCCACTGGAGAAGACTTAGCAATATGAGTAGGTCAAGTCCATGCAATTGTTTGCCCTATCAGAGAACCAGTGTGAAGGCCTGGAAAGGGAATTTATGCTGCATTCCTGGAACTTCCCTGGGATTCCCCTTAGGAATCACTATTACAGCCTCGAAAGAAGCAAGTAAGATATACAGGGGTGAGTAAAAGTAGGTTGACAGTTGTCTGTATGGAAAAATATATAATTCAAGAATAAATAATAGTACAAGGATAAACTCTGTTTCACATACAACTATAAACCTACGTTTGCCCATTATGTGTGTGTGTGTGTATGTGTATGTATATATATATACTGTCAACCATCTCCTATTTACTTCCCCCCCACCCCACCCACTGTCCCCATTAATGCTGTGTCTACATAATCAAATCAGGAAATTGAGGAAAGATATAGCAAAATAAATCATTCAGGGTCCAGAAAACGCTTTCATATGAGAAAATTCAGAAAGATTTAGTGTTCATTTTGCAAGGGTTGCCCAAATAATTATCTCTTCTCTTTCCTCTGCTGCCCTTCCAAGACACAGGTATTGATAAAGTGATTAGGCTTTTATGTCTTATGTTTTTTAGCTTCAAACCATGGGGCATGGGGATTGGGAAAGGCATTTCTTCAGCATCATCGTTTTGTGTGGTCTTTGAGCAGGTGGTTCTGTGTTTTCCCTGGGTTTTGTCCTGCAACGTTCAACTGCACATTATTCTGGTGAAAATCCACAGTGTCTTTAAGCTTCTGGTTGTATAATTCTAGGGTTTAAAGTCACCATTGGTGGCTTTGGCATCGGTTTCTACTTAGCCAATTGGCTAAGAGATAGGAAAAGAATTGAGATTTTCTTTCCTTATGTAATAATGAAAGCAATAATTACAAGTATGTAATATTACACAAAGGCCATAATAAGTTTCTTCCAATGTTTAGGATGCACTAGAGAATCATATAGTCACCTGGAGCGTGTTTGGACCCATTAGTATGTACTGTAGTACCCTTCCAGCAAACCAATACCTGAATTGCTACTATTGAACAATTTCATGAGCCCATACTACTGCATTTCGGAAAGTGAGAAATGTGTGGGGAGTGGAAGCAGTCCTTTCTAAGCACTGTATTGGAGAGATTGTCTTGTAAATTTACCTGTTGCAAACAGGCTGGTTTGTAAAAGATGTATGTTTTGGTGTTTAAAGTGTTTATAAAATTGTATATAATGGTTTCAATTTTCCAAGCTTTTGTAGATACTGTATTTGATGCCTTTCAGGATGCTTTAATTTGGGGGGTCGAATACAATTCTAAGTCATCCATGCTGTTGGTCTGCAACCTTCTGAGGTAAGGACACGCAATCACATAAAGGATTTGGGGTTTGAAAATGGTGTTTTTTAATCATTTCAAAATGTACTGTAAACATTCTTTGGTTCTACTGTTTTCATTCCGCTTTCTCTGTTTTCAAGCAGATGTTCTTATTGGCATTTTTTAAATGAGTGTGTTTTGCCCAGTTACTCAGTCCCTAATATCGATGCCATTTCAGATTCAGACTAAAACATATCATTTCTCCACACACATGTGCACTCATCTAAACTTGCACACACATCACACGCCAAACCTTATGCAAAGGGGAAAGCTAACACTTGCAGTAAATCTTGCCCCTGATGGAAACGGAGTGTTTCTGCATATATTGCTGTTGGCAGGATTAGTCTGGTGTTCTTTTTCTAAAAAATAAAAAATAAATAAATAAAATGAAAGAACAAAAAAGACAGCCAAAAAAAAAAACAAAAACCCAACAGTGTACAGGTTTATAACTTACAAAATTTGATGGTTAAAACAAGTTTTCAAGTAAAAAGAAAAAAATGAAACTAGTCGTTGTGTTGACTCTTCTTCAGTGTCTCCTATTTGTCTTCAGTTATTGAGCACGTGGCCTGTGGGCAGTCAGTCTCCACAGGGCAGGTGGGTTTTTTCAGAGACTTCTCACCCCCGGAAAGACTTCTGCTGTTTCTGGTGCACATGTGCTGGAAGCGCATGCAGCTCCTTCCTGGGCACATACCCTGTGGGGTTTTTCCAGATGAAAATGAAAACAGTGCTGGAGCCCTGACCAGTTTGGCTCAGTGGATAGAGCATCAGCCTGCAGACTCAAGGGTCCCAGGTTCGATTCCGGTCAAGGGCATGTGCCTTGGTTGTGGGCACGTCCCTAGTGGGGAGTGTGCAGGAGGCAGCTGATCGATGTTTCTCTCTCATCAATGTTTCTCTCTATCCCTCTCCCTTCCTCTCTGTAAAAAAAATCAATAAAATATATTTAAAAAAAAGAAAACAGTGCTGGAGACTAGGACAAAGGAGGATCATGGCGTCCCGCCTCTGCAGAAATCTCTGCTAGACACAACCCCACACCTTTAAGGCAGCCTCCCTTACTGGAAATCCTTGTTGTGCTGGCAGAGTTCAGTGTGCGGCACCCCTCTGACCACCTGGCCATCCCCACTGTGGTATGCAGGTAAATGCCTAACACCAGATGAAAAAGGGCACCAATTGGTTGCATTTACCAATTTCTATGATCTAAGTACTCCTATCATGGTTGGTTTCAAGTTACCAAGGTAATGTGAACCTGCTCGCAATATTTCTAACAGTGGCCCTTACAAGCCAGTATGATCCACTTTCAGCATACCACTGCCTGCCCACCAAGACCATAAACTACTTGAGCTGTGTCTTCACTATCTTGTTTTCCAGGTTCCCAGTACAGTACTGACCCTCATTAAATGTTTTTGATTGAAAAATAAATCAATGATGTCTCCAGCTAACTCCCCTTGACCTCATAAATCCTTCCTCATTTTGGTGAATTTAGAAACTGCAGTGAGAAGGATTTCAAGAGAGGTGAGTGCTAGAAGTCTTCTGCCTTTCCACCCAACACTACAGTGATGTAGTCAGGAATTAAGCAGGAAAATATTTCTCCAGGTCTTTTACATGGCCACCCGTGGCAGAAAGAGAGTTAGTTTACAGTTCCATTCATACCTCAGAAATGGTAGAGCAACCCAGAGATGTCAGTTAAGAAATTGCATTGGGTCCTAGCTGGTTTGTTTAGTGGACAGAGCGTCAGCCTGCGGACTGAAGGGTCCCAGGTTCGAATCCAGTCAAGGGCACATGCCCAGGTTATGGGCTCGATCCCCAGTGTGGGGTGTGCAGGAGGTAGCCGATCAATGATTCTCTCTCATCATTGATGTTTCTATCTCCCTCTCCCTTCCTCTCTGAAATCAATAAAAATATATATTTTTAAAAAATTATTTTTTAAAAAATTGTATTGGTACATTGGGGGAAGGGGAAAAGAAAAGTATTTTCATGTCAATCTTTATTCTCTGCTGGTTCCTGAGAAAAATGGCTGGTTCCAAGCTTGGAAATAGGTCTCCGTGGAAAGGTCCCTTTTGTGTGTGTACCTGGGTCAGGGGTCCCCAAGAGCACTCCCAGGTTCGATTCCCTAGGAGGACTCAGGACCCAGCATATAGTTGTGCTCATGACTATTGCTAATCTGGGAAGCTTATTACACTCTCAGCACCCAGAGTTTTATTAGAGTTAGGTCTTGTCAGCAGCCTTTGCCCGGGGTGTACCAACATTCCAGACTCCCAGGAAGAATGAAGGTGTTCAGCATAAATGATACCAAGGTGGTAGGAACACTCTCAAATTCAAGTTCTCAGACACCAGCCAAGGGCCAACCCTATAATCAGGCCTTACAGAGGATAGCATTGGGCCTTCTAGTCTCTGCCCAGTCCCTCTGGAATTTCTACCTGAAATTTCTACCTGGAGTGGACACTCCTGTTTGCCCAAACTCTCAATAATTAACGATTTCCATTTTTCGTGGACCCTTCCATGCAGCCTGCGCAGGAGCAGAGGAGCTAACCAACACAATTCTGCCAAAACATCCTGGGTGAATACAAGCTGGTCAATCAAATGTTGCTATTCAATACTGATTTGAGCAAAAAGTATCATTTTCAGTAACTAGTTCTGAATAATTGCTAGCTTGGGAGCATAACAAGGCAGTTTCTAACCTAGATATTTGTCTTGAAGCATTTTGGCCCATTTCTCAAAATTCTTACATTTTTGTCTCCATTCTTTTGCTTTTAAATTCTATTTAATTTCCAGCCAATTATGCTTGCTCTGTTCTGTTTTTAATAAAGAAGATTTGGAACAACCTAAATATCTAACAATAAATGATAACTTGAAACAACTGGCACAAACATTAAAACAGCCTAACAAGCAGAGCAGGAACAAGTAGGTTAAAGGTAGAAAATTCAAGCCCTGGCCAGTGTTGTTCAGTGGTTGGTGCACACCCCAGGGTCCCAGATTCGATTCCCAGTCAAGGGCATGTACCTGGGTTGCAGGTTGGATCTCTCTCTCTCTCTCTCTCTCTCTCTCTCTCTCTCTCCTCCTCCTCCTCCTCCTCCATCCCTCCTTTCCACTTATTCTCTCTAAAAAAAAATCAATGAAATAAATATCCTCAGGTGGGAATTTTTTAAAAAGTAGAAAATTCAAAAATATTTTTAAAAAGTGTTCCCTTAATTTTTCTGCTGCTATTTCTCCCCTCCCTCTTTCTTTCTCTTTCCTTCCTTCCTTCTTTCCTTCCTCCTTTTCTCTTTCTTTCTTTCTTTCTTTTGTTCTTTCTTTCTTCCTTTTCTTTCTTTTCCTTTCTTTCTTTCTAAAGCAGCACAAGGTTATTACAAACATGAGAAAATGAAGACAGGCAAAAGAAGGTCATAAAGAACCCCTGTAGGGTGCCTTCAAAAATGCTCAGATAATGAAGACTCCCCATGTATGTGCATAGATACATATGTAGATGGGAGGGAGTTACATAATCAGATCCTATTTTACATATTGTCCTGAAACTCGCTGTGTCCCCTTAACAATCTAGCTTAGACACCTTCGCAGGTCAGTGCTGCTATCTTCTTAATGGCTGCATTGTTTTCCACATTATGGTCATTCCATAATTTATTTAACTGTGCCCTTATTGATGGACTGTTTTTAATTTTGGACATTACAGATAATGCTCCCAGGAACAGGTGGGCACATATGCTAGGGTTTCTGAAGAATAGATTTCTGGAAGCAGAATTTTTAGGTCAAAGAGTATGTCCATTTTTAAGTCAGAGCATTTCTCCCATTTTAATTGCCTTCAAAATGGCTTCATCCAAGACTAACCCCACCAACATTTCCACATAGTATGTAGCAACTACATAGCTCACTCCACCAAGTGCATGGAACTGGCCCATGTTCCAGAAGCCACACTCCACAGATTCTTAGGACCTTCGGTTGTGGACTGCTCTGGCAGCTTACCTTCACCCTGAGAACTGACGCATTAAGTCTCCACTTCTACAAACACTGTCACCTGTGATACTCTCTGCCTGTCCAGGGCAGGGCTCACCGAGGAGGGCTGATGGCTGGCTGGCCAAACCACCAAGAACGGATTCTCTCTGACACACTAAATGCCTGGCTCCCGAGTCATACATTTAGACAGGAGGGTCCAGGCAAGACAGATTTTGCCAAGAAAAACCTGAGCACATTCCACAGAGCTTGAATGCTGAGGTTCTTATAATATCAGGTGCGTCTGAATGTTTGTTATTTCACAACCTTTAACCTTGAGAATGTTCATTTCTGCAATTTAAAAAACAAACACACACAAGGACTCCTTAAAATGTGTCTTTCCATGTGAGCTTTTGTCAGTCGAAAAGGAAAAGGGAACATTAAGAGGAACCATAGTGTATTACTTTAGAGCAGTGGTTCTCAACCTGGTCCACAGACCAGCAGCACTGACCTCACCAGGAGCTGGTTAGAAACACAGAATCCCAGACCCACGGAGTCTGAATCAACATGTTAACAAGTCCCCCACGTGATTCGTATGCCCGTGAGTATCTGGGAAGCACGCTGGGTTTTTGACGTGGACTCCGATACATACCAGCCATGTGGACTTGGGTGAGTTACTCAGACACTATGTTCTTTGGTTGCTTCATCTACAAAATAGGTCAGATCCAATGATGCTATGCCTGCACAGAACTCAGTACAGTGCCTGACAAATAAGAGGCACTCAAATGGTAGCCACGTGTCGTTTTTCCTCATTTTCCTCCAAGTCCCACTGTGTAAAGGAGCTTTCTCCCCGCCCTCTTTCTTTTCATTTCCAGGGGTCCCATCCAGTGTGGCTGCTGGAGAAACAGTTCAGTCATAATGATTCAAAGTATTAAGAAAAATTCTTTGAATTAAAGCTCAGGTGTTCTCTGGAGTCATGCTGGCTGAGAAAGCCCTTTGGGGCCTTATCCAGCGTCTCATTTAAATAAACGTGTTTTGCACAGATAGGAGGTTCGGGGCTTTGATGCCGTTGAATATCGTATGGAGGCTCATCGTTTCCCTCATCCAGTCATTCTCTAATGAAGCTGAGCCCCTGATCAATTTCAGGAGCTGCTTCCTGCGGCAGAGCCTTTAATGCTGCATCATTGCTGTGACCCAGAAAGAAACGGCATTTAACTCGGTCACTGCGGAATTAGGTGAAAGGTGACCCGATCTTGGTGTGAGGGAAGGCTACCCGTCCGGATGCTTGTTCCGAATGGTAGGAAATTGACTCTGAGAGGAATGAGATTAAAATGACCAAAAGGGCAGCGGCTTCTGGGACAAAACTGAAATGCGGTGATGAGATGCACTGTGTAAATGTAACTCACCTAGCTCAGAAAAAGGCTTAGGATGGGCTCTGAGCACAAAGGGACTTTTTCACGTCTCAATATAATTAATTAAGAACTCAGGATACAAGGTAATTAGAAAAACCATAACCTGGAGGCATGCCACTGAATTATTCCAATCATTTTAACAATGAGAAAATGTAAGTCTCCCATCTTCTGCATAGATTTCAAATTTGGATAATGTGAAGAGCAAGGTTCACACAGTGCAGTCAGCAAATTAAGTTATTTCTTTTGATTTTGGCTTTCCAGTAAAAATCGGGATCAAATAATTCAATTTAAATCATGGAATGATCATCAGAGTTGAAAAATACTTGAGAGAAAAATGTACAAATTGCAGTGGAATCTCATGTCTTCCTTAACACTAAGTTGCTCCCTTTGTGTGTGTGTGTGTGTGTGTGTAGATCTATTTCATTATCTGATGTTATGTGCTGGGGTGAGGGGAATGAATAAGTTATTCCTATATATATAATGGAGGCGAACTCGAGTTACCAAGAAATCACACTCACTTTCCTTGACAGGAAGAGGCTGTCAATTTTTAGTCTCCAATTAGTACTCATAGAGTTAAAAATTTAAGAACTAAATTCACTTTTGATGAACCCAGCATTCACAGAAAATGTGCTGCAATCTACTGTGCTTGAATTACCCACTTTTCACATTATTTCAACAGTGATTATTTACATATTTTCAGGTGCACTTGTAATGCTTTAATTAAGGCATCAGTTATCTAGCCTGCATTTTCAAGACTGTGAGGATGATTTTACAGTCTCTGTTGCCTCACTTTGTACCTATAAAATCCCTACTTTAATTGTGCATTGGAGATCTCTCAGGGCCCCACCCAACAGCATAGATTTGGAGACAGAGAGGCCTGGGTTTGACTCCCTCTGCTGTGGGTTGAATTGTGTTCCCTGAAAAGGTATGTTGGCCATGGCTGGTTTGGCTCAGTGGATAGAGCATGGCCGGCGGACTGAAGGGTCCCAGATTTGATTCTGGTCAAGGGCACATACCTGGGTTGCAGGCTCAATCCCTGGCCCTGATCAGGGCATGTGTGGAAGGCAACCAATCGATGTGTCTCTCTCACATTGATGTTTCTCTCTGACTCTCCCTCCCTCCCACTCTCTCTAAAAATCTCTAAAAATCAATGGAAAAATGTCCTCAGGTGAGGATTTAAAAAAAAAAAAAAAGGTATGTTGAAATATTAGCCCCACCCCCAATGCCTGTGAAAGTGACCTTATTTGGAAATGGGGTCATTGCCGTTGTAAGCAAGTTAAAATGAGGTCACACTGGATCGGAGTGACCCCTAATCCAATATGACTATTGTCCTTATAAGAAGAGGAAAAGAGACACAGATACATACACAAGGGAGAATGCCATGTGAAGATGGAGACAGATTGAAAAGACTTGCCTACAAGCCAAGGAACACCAAGGGCTGTCATCAACCAGTAGAAAGTAGGAGAGAAGCAGGGAACAGATTCTCCCTCAGAGACTCCACAAGGAACCAGCCCTGCTGACTCCCAGATTTCAAGAACTGGTTAACAAACCACATCTACCTTACAGAATCCGGGGTAGTGGTTAAATGAGATCCCGCTGATAGTCGCAAATACAATAGGTGCTTGGCACATGCTAAGATTCTAGTTTCTAGTTCAAGGCGGCCTAGAGAAAAGGAACAAGCCCAATAGAAATAGACAGCCCCGTGCTTCTCATCCAGTTTTCCATTTTGACTGACACATGTTCATTGACAAGCAACTGCAGTGCTAAATAAGCTTTTTCTTTTCTTTTTTTTCCTTTTATGTTTAAAAAAGCAAACCCCCTCTAAGCTTCTTTATTCTCTGTTATGTTTCAGAATTCTATTGCTCTCGTCCCACTAAAAGAAGAGTCAGAGAAAAGCAATCCATAAGTACCCCACAATTAACCCCTAAATTCTTTTTTTTAAATATATTTTATTGATTTTTTACAGAGAGGAAGGGAGAGGGATAGAGAGTTAGAAACATCGATGAGAGAGAAACATTGATCAGCTGCCTCCTGCACACCCCCTACTGGGGATGTGCCCGCAACCAAGGTACATGCCCTTGACCAGAATCGAACCTGGGACCTTTGAGTCTGCAGGCTGACACTCTATCCACTGAGCCAAACGGGCCAGGGCAACCCCTAAATTCTAAAGGAGGCCCCGCCCCAAGAGAATGTGGCCTGGTACCCAGGCCAGCTGCACATGCCCCTCAGAACTAAATAAACTTTTATTGGTGGCGAAGAGAACTCAACACACTTCTATCACCCTAACAATTTATCTTTCTTTTCTATTATTACTTCACAGTCTCATTCATTTGTATAATTGTTCACAGTTGTAATCACAGTATTGACATTATTTTGTACTAGAGGCCCAATGCATGAAATTCATGCAAAGGGCTTGGCCCTCACAGCCCCTGCTGCCTCGGCCCTCGCAGTCCTGGCTTTGTCTGGAAGGTCGTTCGGAAGGTGGTCCGGACAGTCGTTCCACTGTTTAGCATCTGGTCTAATTAGCATATTATGCTTTTATTATTATAGATTCTATTTATTCACTCTGTGTAAATAAGATTTTTCTTGCTTTTACAAAGTCATCGAACTTATGTTTTGATGATTTGTCTTCAAATCTAAAAGATAGTCTGCTGACAGAATTCCCTCTTGCTCTGGGAAGGCCAGTCATTTTTCTATTAAAGGCCTTCAACTGATTAGATGAGACTCATCCATATTATAGAGGACTAGAGGCCCGGTGCACGAAATTCATGACCAGGTAGGGTCCCTAGGCCTGGCCAGTGATCTGGGCCGATTGGGGCCTTCCAGCTGCTGGCTGCCGGCCAGGGCCTTCCTTCATTCCGTGCTGCCCCTGGTGGTCAGTGCACATCATAGCAAGCGATCGGAGTCCCAGTCTCCCGGTCGAACTCTGGAGGGGACACTTTGCATATTAGCTTTTTATGTATATAGATAATCAGTTTTATTCACAGTCCACTAATATAAATGTTGATCGCACCAAAAAAAAATCTCCACAAAATAATTTTTTACCAAAATAATGTTTGATCAAATACCCGGACACTATAGCCCAACCAAGTTGACTCCTAATGCTAACCATCACACTCCTCCAGGGCAGAAAGTCATGCCTTCTTAGTCATCTCTGAATGTTCGGTGCCCAGAACTAGGGAGATGATCCATGTTCTTCATACATTTTTAACTATAAAAGGAATCTGTACACATTTTTTTAATATATATTTTATTGATTTTTTACAGAGAGGAAAGGAGAGAGACAGAGAGTTAGAAACATCGATGGGAGAGAAACATCAATCAGCCACCCCCTGCATACCTCCCACTGGGGATGTGCCCGCAACCAAGGTACATGCCCTTGACTGGAATCGAACCTGGGACCTTTCAGTCCACAGGCCGACGCTCTACCCACTGAGCCAAACCGGTTAGGGCAATCTGTACACATTTTAAATCAGAAGATAAGTAAAGAAGAAAATGAAGGTCTTCCTTATCCCCAACTTACTTCCCAGAAGCTACCCAAGATAGTATTTTGATGCATATCCTTCCAGTCTTTCTTCTATGTATATGTAAAATTTACAAATATGGGATCCAACTGTACACACTATTCTGGAACTTGCCTTTTTCATTTCATGGGAGTCTCTGGACATTCCCCTTAGTCAGCATATTCTTTTAGCAGCTGCATAATATTCTGATGTGTGGATACACCCTCATTTATTTAATAGTCCCCTTTTTGATGGACATTTTTCATTGTTTCCAGTTTGGGTCTCTCATATACAACACTGCAATGTATATCATTGAACACATCTTAGCAATGCTGTGCAAGTACATTGTATGATAAAAACCTAATACTGAAATTGTTCAATCAAAGGGTATGCCCACTTTTAAATACTGCTAGATATTGTCAAATTAGTAGGTGCTTAAGTAGTGTTTGTTGAATTTCTCTGAAAATAATCAGAGTTCTTAAGCAAGGACAGTAAAAAAGGAAAGGAGAGAGATTAGGAAAGAGGTGGAGAATGTTTTGATACCAATTTGCATTTGGCTCTGCCAGTGTTATAGATAGTCCATTGTACCCGTGAGGGTTATGCAAAATGCCTCCCGTGGGGTGAGCTCCAAGAAGACAGGGCTCTGTCTTGTTTTGTTACTGATACAACGCAAGCTCTTAGAACAGATCCTGATACGAAGAAGATATTGGATAAATATTTGTTGAATAAATGAATGCATGAAAATCAAGACTCATAGGACATTAAATAAGTTATGAGAGGTATCTTGCATGTCATATTCACTCAGTACATTGTAGCTGCCTTTATAATAGTAGACACAACATTATGCTATCAGTATTATAACAGTTAATAAAACCAAGTTTGCTACCTCCAAAGTAAGTGACTTTCCATTGCCCCATATGGGGTATCCATGGCTAAGAGACATCATCTAGAAAAAGTGGGATTCAAGTTCTCTGCTTGGATTGAAATTCACACAGGGGCAGGGTGGAATAACTGAGAGCAGCACGTTTTGGAGTAATCAGGCGGGGGTGGGGGGCTGTCCTGAAGGACTTAGGCATGATCTCAGGCTCCATTTTTCACTTGGGCTCTGGTTACTAGCTGTCTGGGGCATGGGGGAGAGAATACAAATATTTTCTTCTGGAGAATTTCCTCTGACTATGCACAGCCCTGTTTTCCTCGTGGCGTGAAGAGAAAGTGGCACGAACACTGCGTAGGTTCTGCCACGCACACTGAAGCCGTGGCAATTACACCATTTTGGATAATTGTCTTGTAATTGCCACTGTGATTTAAAATCTAATGTTATCCTCCAATTGTTCTGATGTCTTTTCACGAATAATGCAATTGTCCCATGAGCCCTCTGCCAGTTTCTCATTTAGATTGGCCCTGTATTTGAGTTATGCACCATTGTCTCACACACCATCGTCTCACAAAGCTAATATGGCAGAGACAATACAGGGAGTCATTAGGACTTGCCTAATTATGGGGAATGGGAATGGAAGCGAGTAAGGTATAAAGTTCTTCTCTGGATATTTCCAACCTCCAGTGGGCCTATAAGTAAACAGGATGGGGGGAGGCAGATTTTTCTTTGAGGGTATTAGTCTGCTGTGCTATATGCGTAGGCTGGACATGCTTGCTCTGTCTGATGTCCTGTGAGTTTGCTTTTCGGAACAGAAGGAAAGCAGATTTTCCCATAGGGTGACTTTTCTCAGTTGTATTATGTTGTCATCAGCAAATGCAAACAGCTCCGTAAACATGAGCTGGTGTGTCTCCATCCAAGGCCAAAAAACTAATTGTTTATATGAACAGGCGGTGGCATCTTGGATTTCTGTTTCCAGTATCTGGGACTTGGTTTAATGGCACAAGAGAAAATCAACTGTATTCAGACAAATGACAGCAGAGTCGTTTCAGAATTTCAATTTCGCTTGTACCCCAGGAAGGGATTGTCTCAGTCTGGTAGCGTTTGCTCATTCATTTCATGCCAGTGACATGGATGCCCTCCTTACTAGGCCCTCTCAGTCTAATGGAAGTGGGAGGGGGTACCCTGACCACATAGCAGCGAATGGAAGTGTCAGGTTTGGTCTGTCATCGTGTTTATTTTACATTAGGGCCCCAGTGACGTTTCTGAGACAGCTCAAAGCCTGCACTGCTCACTGAGCGGAAAGGTATTCACCTGAGCACGCTATGGCGCCTCACGTCCATCTCCACCACGTCCAGACTCCCTAGCTCGACACCAAGGCCTCCAACGACCTGCCCATTCTTGACCGTCCCCATCTGCAGGCCAGCCGTGCTGCCCTCCTAGGCTGGCTCCCCTTTGGGCCTTTGAACATGCTCTTCGTAGAGATCAGCATTTCTAAGACGTTTTCTCTGATTCCTCAAGCTTTGCTGTTGCCCCTTTTACATTCTTCCACAGCCTCCTGCAGTTAGGCTATCACAGCGTTTCTCAATTCATGTTATCATTTCCTAGTCACTTGTCTGTCTCCCTTAGAGACAGATAGCTGGGTGGGCAGGACTAAGTGTTCAACCCAGCTCAACCATGCTTGTCATCCGAGAATACCTGATAGAAGACGGAAGGAATGCCTGCATGATAGGTGAGTGGCTCCCGCCTTCCTGGCCTCAGGCAGGTGGGGTAAGCAGGTGTCCACAGTAAGTCTGCAGGATCAAGGGCCACCGCCATGGCCTGGAGTGCTGAGGGGCTGGGCCCTGTGAGCAATGTGTGTCAGCTCCCTTCATGCAGGTGCAGACCACCCAGGGAGCAGGTTGGGAGCTACAGGGACTCCTGAACTGGCTGCCAGAGATGGCCCTACAGCTGACCGGACAGGAAGCTGCTTTTTTTGTTATTGTAATCCTCACCCAAGGATATTTTTTTCCCTTTGGTTTTCAGAGAGAGTGGAAAGGAGGGAGGGAGGAAGGGGGAAAAAGAGAGAAAAACATCGATGTGAGAGAGACACATTGATTGGTTGCTTTCCTCATGGGGGCTGGTGCTCTAACCACTGAGCCCCACTGGCCAGGGCAGACAGGAAGCTTTTTAGGCACTGGAATAGGATAGATAGAGGAGAGTGCCCAGAAATAATGGGAGCCAGGTACTTCCTTTTGGGTCTGAGACAGTCGGGCCAGCTCTGCCTCCAGGGGCTGCCAGAGGTAGCTGTGGGTACGGCCGGCTTTCACCTGAGAGGGTGGCTCAGTGGCAGCCCGAAAGCTTCCCCAGCACTGACCCATGACTGGAGGGAAGGCTGCTACCAGGGAAGCCAGTCAGGGTTTCTGGAAAGTGGAAGGGAGACTGGGTTGGGTTGTGTAATCTCTCAGGAAGAAGTGGGCCCAAGGACTTCATACGGAGTCTGAATATGACATGCGGGGTCTGTAGGATAGTTTTATACACAGTGGGGGTGGTTGTTTAACACCTGAAGACCCCCAATTGGGCCTACACACTCTATAGGTGGTTATTTAGCATCTGACTGAGTAATCAGAAGCCCCCACAAGCTTGGACAAGCCTCAACCTTAACTAGCTCCAGTCAGCACCAGAGGGTTGTTGTTTGTCACAATGAATATTAGTAGAGGGTTTTCCCTGGCGAAATGAGTACGCTGACATATGAGTTGACTAGAACTATTGTACAGGCACCTTCCTGGATAAACAGGTGAGCCCAGCAGCCTCCACCCTTTGGAGAGGCAGCCAGGGCCTAAGGGATCTAGCCTGTGTTGAGTCACTTCCAGAGGATTATCTGCCACTGGAAGGCTAGCTTAAGCCTTCTGCCAGGTGCTGTCCTCTACCTGCACATGAGATGCTCCTCAGAGACTGAAAGGGAAAATTGCTGAGACTTAATCAAACCCTACAATAGACATAGGACTATTTTATGCTAATAGAAGTATGTGGGGGGCAGGAGGGGGGGTGAGAATTCAGTCTGAGACTTGCTTCATTGTACCAAATGGTCTCAGGGACAGGCATGGGGAGAGCTAACAGGAGGAAGTCACCAATACTTGTCAACAAAGAACCTAGTAATTGTGACTGCCCAGCATGCCTTAGATCCATTTGCAACATGATGTTAAGGACTAAATGAGGGGGCTCTGGGCCAGCAGGCATTACTTCTCAAGTAAAATGCCAGAGCTCTTACATGCAAGTCTGCACTGCTGTAGTCCAAAACGCTGGTCAATTCTTGCAGCTCTTTGCAGGGCTGCAAAGACATGGTCTTGGAGTTTCTAATGAGAGGAGCTTACCCCACTTACCAGCAATGTTTGCACTGGACCTCCATCTTATACTACACACTAAAATTAACTCAAAATGGATTAAAGCTAGAAAGTAAGACTTAAAATCATAAAAGTCCTAGAAGAAAACGTAGGCAAGTAAACTTTTTGATATTGGTCTTACTGATGTTTTTTGGTTTGACACCCAAAGCAAAGGCAACAAAAGCAATAATAAACACTTGGGACTACATCAAATGAAAAGCTTCTGCACAGCAAAAGAAACCATTAACAAAATGAAAAGGTAACCTACTGAGTGGGAGAAAATATTTGGCATATATCTGATAAAAAGTTAATAGCCAAAATATATAAAGAAATTATACAATGTAATAGCAAAATTCCTCCAGGCAATCCAATTTAAAAATAGGCAGAAGATCTAAATAGACTTTTTTTTCCTGAAAACACACACACACACACACACACACACACACACACACACACACGGCCCTTTACACTCTCTCTAAAAGACAATGGGAAAAATAACAACAACAACAAAAAACAATCAGAAACCAGAGCTCTTGTTAGGAGTTGCCACTCCCTACCTTGAGGCCAACGTCTCAGACGTCTGCCTGGGCTGATTGGATGTTTGGAAGAAAGGTGGGTGGGTGAGACCCAGTATTAGTTGTTTAATTAAATTGCTGGGAGGTTCGAGTGGTGATGGGGGAAAAACTGGAAATTTAAAGGTGAGATGGGGGAGAAAATACAGAATACATTCTTCGCAGTGCCAGACTTTGTGCAGGTGACTCTCCAAGACTGAGGTGCAGAGTGGTAGCTAATCATTCATTCACTCATTCATTCAGCATTTATTGAGAAAAGCAGTGCCCAATGCAGGGAGATGCTGAGCACCCCAAATTAGGGAGCAGGCCACCCCAGGTTCCTGGAGAAACAGCAGGGTCTGCTGAGACTTCTCCAGTTTTGTAAAGATCTGTTTGGGCTGCATTGAGTCTGGTTGTGGCTGTTGGGAGTTTTCTCTGAGGCCAAGTGTCTTAGCCTTCCCTAGGAAGTCGTTCGCACAGATCAATCCCACATACAGTAAATGCTCACTGTTTTCTCCCGCTCTTCGCCCTAACTCATGCCAGTTGTCTGGACTTTCAGGGTTCCTGGTTTCCCTGAGGCCCACCTCCTAGGGCAGTGGTCGGCAAACTGCAGCCCCTTGAGTGTGGCTCTTCCACAAAATACCACATGCGGGCGCGCACGTACAGTGCGATTGAAACTTCGTGGCCACACTCAAGGGGCCAAAGAGCCGCCTCATGTGGCTCGCGAGCCGCAGTTTGCTGACCACTGCCCTAGGGCATACTTCTCATTCTTAAGTAGTCATTTTCCTCCTTCACCCCTAAGTGTCTGTATCTTTTCCTTATCATGTCATCTTCTAGAAGACACAATTTGTTTAGCCAGTTTATTCCACTATCATCTGAGAGTAACCACGGCTTGGCTATGCTGTGGGAGCTGTAGATGGAAATATGAGGGATACAGCCCCTGTCTTTGAGGGGTTCACACTCTGGTAGGGGAGACAGAATACAAATAAACTAAAATTGACCTTTCAATGACGTAGGTTTGAACTTGGCGAGTCCACTTATACCTGGGATTTTTTTCAATACATAGTATCAATGTATTTTCTCTTCCTCATGATTTTCTTCATAACATTTTCGTTTCTCTAAGCTTCCATTATGGTCAGAATGTAGTATATAATACAGATACCATACTGAATCTGTTTTTATTGACTTTTTATGTTATCGATAAGACTTCTGGTTAACAGTAAGCTATTAGTAGTTAAGTTTTGGGGGAGTCAAAATTAATATGGGGATTTCAACTGTGAGTTGAGGGGAAGGGTTGATGCCCCTTACCCTGGCACTGTTCAAGGCTCAACTGTATTTCAATGTATTGAGTGGGTCATGAGTGCTTTGAGTGAGGTTATTTCGGGTGTGTGAGGAGGCAAGGATAACTTCATAGGAAAATTGTGGTGGGTCTCTAAGACAGTGAGCCTGCCAGGGCCCACTGGAGCAGGAGGGGTGCCTGACAGAAGAGTCAGCTGAGCATTGTCCTGCAGTCAATTTTCCTGGAGGGCAGCAAATGGGAGGGAGAAAATGGTGGCTAAAGAGATTAGGGAAGGTGGGGTGGGGGGAGATCATCATGCTTTAACTCCTCAGAGTTTAATTTTTCTAAACTGTAAATTCAATTATGTAATCACCCTGCTTAAATCTCTTGATTAGTCTTTATTGCCCTCGTGGGAAAAATTACTCTATTCATTAAGTGGTGAGAAGCTTGGAGAGACCGAGAGCGGAGGCAGGGTGCTCCTCAGGAGGCCACTGCAGAAGTCCTGGTGGAGGTGACGGGGCCTCAGCCAGGTAGGGCAGATGATACATATTTGACACAAGGAGAAAAGAGGGTCAGAGAGAGGAAAGTAGCAAGAATTTTAATGGGGGTACATGCCATCAGGATGGGGGGTGCATACATTTTTCAACATCTTCTCCTTCATCCCAAAGTCATTGTCAAGCCCTTGATGCAGCAACCTGAAGACTCTACCATGAACTCTAAAGGGTCAGAGTTTAGACCCCTTCCTGACACTATAGCCCACTCAACTGATGCACTTGAGCTGGCCTGGCCACTTTTTTTTTCTTTAGATTTTTAAAATTGATTTTTAGAGAGGGAGAGATAGAGAAACATCGATGTGACAGCAAAACATCCATGGGCTGCCTCCTGCATGCCCCCTACTGGGATCAAGCTCACAACCCGGGCATGTGCCCTAACTGAGAATTGAATCAGCAACCTTTCAGTGTGCCCAACCAACTGAGCAACACCAGCCAGGGCCAGCTGGTCACTTCTTGCTCTGGGAGTGAAATTGCCAATCTGAGCCTGAGACTATATTTCCATCTTTGGTATTTCGGCCTCTGAAATAGCAGAAAGGCAAATTAAATATCTAAGACCATTTCACCTCAGGGTCATATGGACCTGAGTCTAAATCCTACCCCTACTACTGACCAGCTGTGTGAACTTAGTATCTTTGAGCTTCAGTTTTCTTGCCTATAAAATGGAAATAATACTGATTTCTTGCTTATGAGGATTAAGTGAGAGCCTCCTGCACAGTGCCTGGCACAGGACAAGTGATCAATAACTGCTTTCTGCTAATGAAGACACAGGACAATACCTCTCCGCCCAGTGGGTTTCCAGGCTGCTTCTGAGCCAGATGGTCTCCCCATTAGGAATTATTACTACACTTCTTCCATTTGATCCATTTACATAATATCTCTGTGCTGACTCAGAACTGCAGGAATAATCAGAATCAAGAGGTTTTCTGACATTGAAATAGGCTGAAGGATAAGTGTTCCCGTTAGAATGACTTTCCCTGCCTGCTGTAATTGGCTGTTGCTAGGGAAATATTCCCAATATTTACAAATTTGAAGGGACTTGGCAACTCACTCTCATTTTATTAGAATGGTATTTACAATTCATAGATGTAAAGTTATCAGAGCTTCTGGGATGGGATGGTTAAGAATTAGAAATGAATCTATAGTGGCTGTAATGCAGACTTCAGGCAGTTAGGATGAAATAAAATCATTTAGAACAGCAAGCACAATGCAATGAGAAGTCACAGAGAGAAACGAAGTTACATTAGCAAAATGTGCTGGTTGGGCAACTGCATCATACAAGGAGAAGTGACTTTCTAGAGAAAACCCAACATGGAGGATCAATGTGTAAAGGACTAAATGATGTCACCAATATTGGCATATGAATTAAATACATCTATCAATTAATTGATCTCTCTAAATGACTATTAACCAAAGTCCCTTGGTCTCTATAGTTAGGGAGCAGAGGTGTAGCCATGAGATTCCCACACTCTGTCCAACGTTCAGGACAAAACTCATCGCAGACATAGACTGAGTCTGCACAATAATACTAGTATATTTGAGAAGAAACACACAAAATGAAGCAAACTGAAGTTAGTAATGAGGAACTTTGATGATGACCGTTCAACACGCAATGCCAAGAAATTAGAAGAGCCACAGCAGTTTGTTTTTGTTGAGCCATGCAAATAGCCCTAATTTAAATAGTGATGAAGTTACTGCACTGTAACTTTTGTGTCTCTGGTAGGAATAAAACCATTCTGTTTGGTGCCAGTTTAGGTTAAAATAGGGGTGTCTTCCAGAAGCGGTTAGGTTTTGAGGTAGACCTGGGGAAGACCTCCCTTCCCAATTCCTCCTAGTAACCAAGCTTCTCTTATCCTAATTTATAAAATGGATTTTTTTCCAGCTAAATAATTGTTCTGAAATAGTGCAGCCCAGTTTCAAGTGCGTAGAGAAAGCCAACTCTCCCAGGGTCTGAGCTGTTACCTGGAGAAGGATATATCCAGTTTGCAGACCTGCAGAAACAGGAAACCAAATTCTGAGTAGAAGGAGTTATTTCTTTGCAACAAATGCTTAGAGAACATCTTGCAGGGTGCAGTCTTAGAGCGTGTGCAGACCATGACACGTGCTCCCACTGAGTCAACAGTGGAAGGTGGAGAACAGGGATGGGTCACCCACACCGCACCGGGGAGCTGGAGTGGCAGCACTGGAGGAGGAGACAGAGGACTTAACACTTTAGTGACTTTAAATTAGTGATTTTCTGCACAAGCCACCCTTGCTGTGGTGGGGAATGTCCCAAAGCTTGACAACTTTAGGGAAAAACTGTAGGATGGGTAGTTTTGGTCAAAGCCCATTAAAATGGAAAGCAGGCCAGGCCAGTGTGGCTCAGTGGCTGAGCATCGACCCATGCAACCAGGAGGTCAGGGTTCTATTCCCTGTCAGGGCACATGCACGGGTTGTGGGCTGGATCCCCAGCACAGGGTATGTGGGAGGAGTGTTTCTCTCTCATCGATAGACCTTTTATATCTCTCTTCCTCTCCCTTCCCCTCTCTAAAAATCAATAAAAACATATTTTTTAAAATGAAATGGAAAGTAGTTCCTCTGAACTATCTGAGCATCATTTATTCAACAAATATTTCCTGAGCTCCTTTGTTAATGTGTCCTACCCGCCCCCCCCCCCCCAATGCTGTGGATGGACATGTTTGCCTTCATTTACAGATGGCTCAGAGAAGTAAAACGATCAGTTTAAACCACACAACTAGTACATAGGCAGTGGACCTGGGATTTTAATCAGGACACGTTCTTTTCTAAAAATGACATTCTTCTCCCAGCCAGAACATATTTCATTTTTAGAAGTCCCCCGGGCATCATTCTAGTACAGAATCTTCATCTTTGATGTGGAATCTGAGGCTCAGGCAAGTCTGATTCAATCTGATTTGAGTCCATAAACATTTACGTGCTAGGCACTGCGCAAGAAGGATCCATGCCTCCGGGAAATCTCAGGCCAACTAGGGTTACACCCTTATCCCCACACACTGCAGGCCATTCCAATACACAGGCAGTGGGATCACACACCCTCCCTGGGTCCTGCTGATTGATTTGACTGACCACAGGTGCCTCTCCTGAGCATCCATCCAACAAAAGAAGCCCCTGGTAATATTTGCCTAATTGATTTTCTTCTCCAGTGCTCTAACAGCAACATCTCTTTCTGCCAGGTTGCAGTTCATTTTGAAACTCCCAACCTCTACTCACTTTGGATCACAGGCCAGATAGGAGTATAAATCCAAAAGTAAGTAGATTCTGAACTTCAGAGGCAGGGCAGGGCACAGACGGAAGACTGAAATTGTCAAAGCTGCCCCACCTCTAGCCCCAGGATCTCCTCAAAGGAATATCTCAGGAGAAGAATTGGAGTAAAGGAGGGGTTCCTTTCCTCTGTGGTTCAATGGGGATGGAGAAGGAAGCAGGATGAGGTGGTGATAAGGTTGGTGGTAACAAGAGAAATGTTAAGGACACAGTTAAAATTAAATTTTCCAGGGTCCCTCCTTTAAAGACAGCAAGTATTTGAGAAGTCAGTAGAGGATATCAGAGTAGAACTTTCCACTCATTCATTCATTTATTCCATCAAGCATTCATTCATGTAGCAATGGAAAAGTACATGCTTTCAATTCTAACTTTTTTCATTGCGAAGCATGTGACGTAGGGGAAGTCAGATTGCAGATGTCTCATATTTGTGAGCACCCTCCCCTCCCTTGATTCTAGAGGTCTTAAATTCAGGTTCCGCCTCTCATTTTTCACTGTAATAAGCTACTGATACTCTCTGAACCGTGAGGTCTTCACCTGTAGAACAGGTCTGAAACCATCCCTGCCCTGTCCCTCTACTAGTCCTTAAAAGGATGCAATAATGGGTTGGAAGTGAAGCTGTAGGCTCACAGAGCACCTATACTCAAAGTGAGCAGAGACCGAGAACTTTAAACTTAACTCTGCAGTGCTGGCAAACATAGATGTTATTCCCAGAGCACCAGAGGAGAAAAGTGATTACGTAAATGTTACCAGGTGCTTCCTTTGTTTGATGGGTGTTCAGGGATCATGACAGACTCGGTCAGTGCTGTTTCACAGTGATTTGCACAGAGCCCATTAATGAAGGACCGAATGAAGGGCTCAGATGTCTATTAAGTGTCCATTTATTAGTTAATACTTAAAGCACCTGATACAGTTGAATGCAAGCTATCAGTCCATGAGTACATATATGTTTTATGAATACCTTGGTTTTCTTTGGAAATAATTTCATTTGAGAGTAAGACACAGACACATTTTAGAGAGCAAACCAAAGTTCTCCTTCTTCAGGGATGCTCCTAAGGTAGGTGTACACCCCCCCACACACACTTAGTTCCCCAGACACACATCTGCCCTTTTTCAGATGCTAATGCTCCAGAGTTGACAGTACATCAGGTGAACAACCAAAATATTATCCCGAGAAGTGTCAGATTCTACTGCATTGTGCTTATAATTTAACTGTTATTTAGCATTTATGGATAACACACACACACTTACAAATTGTTTTACAATCATTTTATAGTTGCTGTGTGAGAGATAATTAAAACAAAACCATTTTAAATGAAGCTACTCCACGGGACAAAGCTGTTGTGCCAATAATGTGCTATATAAATGCAAATTACCAAGATTCGTATTCTAGTGGAAACTGCTTATATCATTTTTCATGAGACCAACATGTAAATATTACAATAGTTCCCTGATTTATAGAGCACTTGTCTCCATAAAAGATAACCATACATAGCCATGCATTTTTAAAATATATTTTATTGATTTTTTACAGAGAGGAAGGGAGAGGGATAGAGAGTTAGAAACATCGATGAGAGAGAAACATCAATCAGCTGCCTCCTGCACACCTCCTACTAGGGATGTGCCCGCAACCAAGGTACATGCCCTTGACCAGAATCGAACCTGGGACCCTTCAGTCCGCAGGCCGACGCTCTATCCCCAGAGCCAAACCAGTTAGGGCTAGCCATGCATTATTAAACAGATCTTCCCAACTCCCAGGGATGAGTAAATCCGTTAATTCATTGATCCTTCAATCAGATCCTACAACAGTGTCCAGCTCATAAAAGTCCTCAGTGTTTAACAATTGACTGACTGGCTGGCAGACTGACTGAATAAGGTAGCATTTTAACAAGGTTCATAGCCCTGGCTGGGTAACATAGTTGGTTAGTTGGTTAGGAGCATTGTCCCAATATGCCAAGGTTGCAGGTTCTATCCCAGTCAGGGCACATACAAGAAGCAACCAATGAATGCATACATAAGTGGAATAACAAATCAGTGATTCATTCTCTCTCTCTCTCTCTCTCTCTCTCTCATCAATCAATCAATTAAAATAAATTAGCAAGATTCATAAGCATTATTAACCTTCATGCAGAGAATGGGAGGAGGGTATGGTCATGAAATAGAAAAAGTCAAAAGTATTTGGTAAATCACTGAAGTCAAAACAAAAGACTTGGCAAGAACAGAAGGCATGAAAAAAGAAGGAACATGAGCTAAAGTTAGTCAGGTGAGCTGAGGCTATCATCAACATACAGGAATCTATATTTCTTTTTTTAATTTATTGATTGATTTTAGAGAAAGTAGAAGGGAGGGAGAGAGAGGTGGAGGAGAGAGAGAGAGAGAGAGAGAGAATGATTTGTTGTTCCACTTATTTATGCCTTCATTGGTTGCTTCTAGTATGTGTCCTGACTGGGGATCGGACCCACAACCTTGGCATATTGGGACGACGCTCTAACCCACTGAGCTACCTGGCCATGATGAGGAAATCTATATTGCTAATGCTCTGAAAATGAAACCGAAAAAGAAGAAATAATGAGAAAATTTGCGAGTAATTGATGAGGTTAATGTTCTGGAGAAGTAACCCCAACTGAGCAACAATATGTACATTTTAGGTGCCCAAGAAGCCAATAAAAATGTAATCTCGGGGGAATTGTGTCTTCATTAGTAGGGATAAAGCAGCAGCCTCATCAGGGCTGTGAACAGAGCAATCTACAGTTTACATTCCAGAATCCCTGTTTCATAATAAAAACAAAGCTCATATCACCACATATTTAGGGAACCCTGTATTAGAGGCATACTATTAACCACTCATGGAACTAATGTACTGAGAAATACAGTTTGGAAAATACTGGTTTAGAGCACAGAAAAATAGAACAGAAAAAGCAGTCCCCATGGTGGTTGCATTTCTCATAAGGAAACAAGTCACACTCCTGTTTATCTTTGGCACTTAACAATCACAAGAGATTTTGAAACCTTGAATCCCCAGATTTCTGAATGCCACCTATAGCATACCATTTTTTTCTATACAATAGTGTGACTGTATCTGGGGCATTTAAATGACCCCTTTGGCCTTTATTGATTCTGTAGACCTGAGAACAGTCTTTTTAGTAAAGCCATTGCTGTCATTTTTTTTCACATCATTAGAGAGCAGAGCAGTGCCTATCTCTGACCATTGGATCCATGTGAACTATGCCTCGGCAGAGCTGTGAGTCCCACACTCCATACAGCCACTGTGGCCCTGGATTGGGACGATGACGAATGCATGCCGCTGACGGATTTTGATGATAGTTGAACCAAGCAAGAGGCTGACTGTGTAAACTGCAAAGATCATCACTACAGTTGCCACACCAATTTGCTTCACTGTAAAATAACAAAAAGAAAGAAATAGCCTTGACCTTCTGACAGATTTGAGCACTTTTCATGCATTGCTTCACTTCATCCTCACTACAGCCCTATGAGCTGGGCACCATTACAATCCTTTCCCCAGGGAGGCTACTGAGATACAGAATCCCTTTGGAATATTGCTTTCCTAGTATAATGCAAATGCCTTCTGCTATTCCCAGATTTTTTTTTAGTTCATTTTTTTAAATCCTTACCCAAGGATTCCATTGAATTTTAGAGAGAGTGGAAGAGAGAGGGAAAGAAATATCGATGTAAGAGAAACACATCGATTGGTTGCCTCCTTCACATGCCCTGACCAGGACCAGGGCCTGGGAGGAGCCTGCAACTGAAGTACGTGCCCTTCACCAGAATTGAACCGAATGGTCTGCAGGCTGATGCTCTATCCACTGAGCCAAATCAGGTAGGGCTGCTATTCCCAGATCTTTATGGTAAAAGTGGCATTTTACTTTGGCCTTTAAAAGAATGTTGGATATTTTCAACCGTAACAAGTAGGCTGGGACTCTAAGCAAAAGAAGGTTTAAAAGATCCCTTGAGCTTGAAATGAAAGTCACAAGGTCAACTTTCGAAACATCAATAGTCCTCTTCCCTCCAATAACTTAATCAACTTATGGCACAGAATTGATCAAATGATTGTAGCTTTCTTTCAAGTCTGGCCTGAATGAAAAGAATGATTTTTACATTTTGAAATGGCTGAAAAAAAAATCAAAGGAAGAATGGTGGCTTATGTGTGTGAAAATCAGATAAAACTAAAATTTCAGTGTTTATAAGTAAGGTTTAATTGGAACACAGCCACATCCATTCATTGACATGTCAGTGGCTGCTTGGGGACTACCCCAGCAGACATCTGGTCCATAAAGCCTGAACTATCTGAACTTTTATAGGTAAGTTTGCTTGATTTAGAGCATTGTGCTTTTTAGTGTTCGCTCATCAAACATTTTTGAGTACCACTCTTTCCAGGCACTAAGGAGATTGAGATCCAGGGAGGTAAGGAAAAAAAGTGACACTAAACATACAGCATCCAAAGTGCGTTAGTAGAGAGATGAACACACAGCCAGGGGAGTGTCGGAAGGAAGTAGTAACAGGAAAGAGGTAACAGTCCACCAGGTTCTCCAACATAACAGTCACACAATGAGTGATAGGGCAGACCATCTGCAGTCACTATTTTGCAGATGAAGATACAGAAGCTGAGAGAGGCCAGTGGTTTGCTGAAGAACAACTGGAAAAGCAGGGTCAGAGCAAGGCTAGAACCTACTTCCAGGCTTCCCATGTCCAGGCCCATGTGACCTACAGAAGGAGGCTGCATGACAACAAGGGAATAAACATCTGGGCAACAGGGTGGGAGGGCACCCAGAGGGGAAAGGTCAGGTGACTGCCTCAAGGAGTACTAGTAGATCAGTTTCAGTCCTGGAGACTAGTAGTAGGAACTGAAAGTGCTTGCTAGTCCGGGACAAATGTGACTTCTGAATGACCATTCAAAAATGTAGGCAGTTTCTTTGAGCTGGAAGTTACTGTTCCGAGAAGTTTGTGCTTGTTTGTGTGTTAGGAAAACTGGTGCCAAAGCCTGGATTTTGTTACCTGCTTTGATATCATTGGGAATAGCCCAAGTTTTCTGTCTGGCTTATTTCCATCACTCTGTTTGGGACACATCCATGGAAGCCTAGAAGGGGAGGGTTGTCCTTTTAAGTTTAGCCATTTTCCAAGTATTTTTTATTTGTTTTGTTTTGTTTTAGCAAATGTGTTAAATGTTTACCATGTGTCAGAAACTTTTACATTACATCATTTCAATAAATCGTGGTTAGGGGTAAAAGGCAATTGTGCTGAGCATATACATATTTTATCTCATCTCATTCCTGTAACAAGCCTGTGAAATGCAGGTTTGTAAGTTTGGAAGTGGAAGATCAGGACAAGAGTGGGAGAGGAAAAAAGAATTGACCTTAATTGAGTGCCAGTTAGAGAATTCAGAAGGCATTTTCCATTTTTTTCAATTATGAACAATGGGGCAGAGAATAACATCCTAAAATAACACCAAAATAAAAACATTTTATCAGGCAAAAATATTTATCTAAACTGTTGATTAGCATTGATACCACGTGAGACTACCCTATATTCCTCCAGTGGCTCTGAATGTCCCCAGGGGAGGTCATAGATCAAGCTGATACTGAGCCTGACCTTGGTAATGGCACCCCTCCCTCCACCTCCTGCTCCCCTTGGGAGAATGTGAGCACCTATTGAAAATCTGGGGACATAGTATTCTGTTGACTTCTTAATCTTGAGTCCATACCCTCCTTTCTCCTTCTCCCATCCTAGTCCCCACAATCTCCAACTCTGACCTGGCTTAGACTGCACCTGGGGGTCCTTGGAGCTTGATGCTGGTGATCCCATGGCCTGAGAGAAGGAAAGGGATTCTCTACTTTCACTTTGGGGGTTGGGCTTTTCCTTTCTAACAATGGAAACTAGAGCATTTGCAGAAAGTCAATATTCTTCCTAATTAAAGTTCACAGCATGTGAAAAATTCACCGTTAGGAGCTATGATTTATTTTCCCATCCAGGCCCCTTGATGCTGTAATTAATAAATGAAAATCCAATAACTTTCTTTACCACAAGATGCTCTTTGTCTTATCTCTGCATTCCTAAGTCTACAAGAGGAGACTGAACGTAGAAATTAGACATGGGAATATTAGTCAATTCCAGAATTTGATTGATAACTAGGGGGCACACAGGAGGACTTGTGCTTCTGCATACACCACAACACATGGTACTCAAGCTGCCTGGGATGTAACTCCAGTTTGCCACTCTCTAGCTGTGTGATATTGGGCAAGTCATTTAATTTTTCTGAGTCTCAGGTTTCTTCATCTGTACAATGAAGATGATACCAGTACTTATATTTAGATACCAGTACCTAGGATCATGAATATTAAATGAATTAATCCATATAAAGGGCTTAAAGCAGTGCCTGAACATAAGCTCCCAGCAGATATTAGCTGTTACGGTTACTTACACTTGTCACTGAATTACAGAAAGGATGCATCAAGTAAGAGCTGCCCTGAGAAGGAACATGTCATCCTTCACAGATTACTCACTGGGCAACTGGATCTCCACCTCAAATAAGATGTATTCGCCATTGAGGGGATTGATGTCCATGAACCATTCATCTGTGTTTTTCATCCAGACACTCCATGTGGCAAATGCTGAGATCCAGGGATGAGATCTATTCATTCATTTATCAGGCTCTAGGCTAGAGTGCAGAGGTCCACATAGCATGTATACTAATAAAAGGGTAATATCATAATTAGACTGGACATCTTCCAGACATCCATCCGGACGTCCTTCCGGACAAAGCCACGGTGGCGGGGGTCCGAGGCAGAGGCGGTTAGGGGCGATCAGGCCGGCAGGGGAAGGCAGTTGGGGGTGATCAGGCGGGCAGAGGAGCGGTTAGGCAGCGATCAGGCAGGCAGGCAGGCATGTGGTTAGGAGTCAGGGATCCCGGATTGCGAGATTGTAGAGGGTGCAGGCCGGGCTGAGGGACACCCCCCCCCCCACTCCTGTGTACAACTTTCACGTACCAGGCCTCTAGTATGTCTAAATATTTAACGATTATATCAAGGTAGCAAATCATTACATAAAAGGTTTTATCCTAATTTGAGAAATTCACTTTCAAGATGACCTGGAAAGCCAGTACCGCTCCCTTCCCCAATTACCATAGATTATGCAGTGGAGTTTCCCACATCTGGGGAAATCACATATCTAGAGTGCCTTGCTCTAGGAAAACCACATTCATGATCATGGTATCTCCCCTGCCCTGCCAGGTAAGTATTGGAAATCCAGGTTTGAATTTAGAATTCCTGGAACTCTTTAGCATTCTGTGCTCAAATGTGGCAGTCAACGCAAGGATTGCCAACCCTGACCCCCCAACTCCCCCTCCCCTCCCCGCCTATGGCCTGGCACCTTCTTTTCCCACCCCAGTTCAGTTCTGCACCTGCGTCCTTGCACACTGGCATGTGGATGCTCTAGCTTGCATGTCCCAGCTCTATCTACAGCTCACCCACCTCAGGGATTTGAGGCTTCCAGTGGAAGCCCTATACAGTCAGCCCCTACTCCCAGGAGGGCCCATACGGGTATAGGGAAAAGACTACTAGATCTTTTTTCTTTAACCACCATTTAACACAAAATTTTTGTTGATTGATTTGAGAGAAAGAGAGGGAGACTATGTGTGTGTGTGTGTGTGTGTGTGTGTATGAGAGAGAGAGAGAGAGAGAGAGAGAGAGAGAGAGGGAGAGAGAGAGAGAAACACATCCATTTGTTGTTCCAGTTATTTATGGATTCATTGGTTGCTTCTTGTATGTGCCCTGACCAGGGGTAGAACCCATAACCTTGTTATATCGGGACAACGGGGTCAGGGCTTAGCAGTGATGGCGAACCTATGACACGCGTGTCAGAGGTGACACACGAACTCATTTTTTTTGGTTGATTTTTCTTTGTTAAATGGCATTTAAATATATAAAATAAATATCAAAAATATAAATCTTTGTTTTACTATGGTTGCTAAGATCAAAAAATTTCTATATGTGACATGGCACCAGAGTTAAGTTAGGGTTTTTCAAAATGCTGACACGCCGAGCTCAAAAGGTTCGCCATCACTGGCTTAGAGACTACTGGGTCTAGAATCCTAATCTGGGTTCAAATTTTCCATCTTCCACTTGAGAAAAAGAAGTCATGCTGATGGAGGGGAACTGCTCTGAGCCTCTGCTTTGCTCCCTGAAGAGGACAATACTATGGCCAGCCGAGTACACAGGGCTACCTCCTGGAATTTCTAATATTCTATGAGTCAGCCACTATTGTGAGCATGTCTTATATTAACTCAGGTTAGCCTCAGAACCCTCTGAGAGGGCACTGTTTTCATCCTGTTTTGATAGATGAGGAAACTGAGGCACAAAGATGTTAAGTAATTTGCCCAAGGCCACCCAGCTCGTCAGAGCTGAGCCAGTCTGTGCAGAGCCGGTGTGCTCACCACCGGCTGCAGCTGCCTTCAGGCACCAGGAGATGTCCCACTTACGGAGAATCGCCCACCCTAAATGCTAGGGACAAGATGCAGGTAGGACAGGGGCATTTGTATCTTCTGGCTGTTTTTGTCCTGGGGAACGTGCCTGTTGAGAGGTGAGAAGCGGAGGTGCTTTATCTTGTGTGCGGTGCTTTTGCCCTCTGTAGACGCTGTTTTGCTTAGTGTAAGTGGAGGCTCTAGTCTGGGGCGTTGGTGAGAGATGCTTCCTTCCTGACTTCACTGCCTGTATTTCCCTTCTCTACCACTGGGGGTCACAAGTGCCCACAATAAGGTACCGCCTCTTATTAAGAAAGCCAAGTTCTTTTTCCTGAATGAGAGCTGTGCCTGGCTGAAACAAGCTAGTTTTGCTCTTTTGTTCATGAGAGATAAAAGGAGTAAAGGGTTTGGGGGGACATGGGTATAGGGATGGGGTGGGGAGAATAAGGAGGCAGAGCTTGGAGTCACAGGGCAGGGAGGTGTGTCTCCTCGCAGGGAAGTTGCCACCTCCCTCTGGTGACCCCTTAGGGTGGGAGTAAGTGGGTGCTAACGTTAAGTGTGGGGAGTGGGAATAACTGCCCTGTGTTAACCCCACCTCCACCCCCAGGCTGAGTAGCCTTCCTGTGTGCGGCTAATGGGCAGCCAGGGTGAAGAACTGGCTTAAGGTGAGGTTGTATTCTAGAGGAGAATCAACTTAAAGGAAAATATTGAATAAGAAAAGGTTTGGGATGTTCATGTTTATAGCCGATGGGTGAGTGATTGAAGCTTGGGAAACAGTTAATTTTGTTGGCCCAAAATTCCACTAGGCTGGGAACCTGTGTTTTCAGACTTTGTATTCCGTCAGCTGATGGTTGTTGGCACCAACAGGAATCCCTAATTTGGGATGCGGTGAAGAGGGAAATTTCATTCTGTGCAAACAACTCAATTGCGATACACCATAGCTATGAGAACAGCATGGCTTGGAACAGCTCGACAATGTTACAGCTCAATTATGGAGCAGCGTGGCTGTGAAATAGCAGGGCTGCTAGGAGGTGCTGGGGCAAGGTGGCCCTGGGTGAGGCGGCCTGCAGCCAGGTCCCCCTCCAGCAAGGCAGCTCTGCTCCCTGCCTGCCCGTCTTCTCTACCCTGTACTGGTCTGCTCTAGTGAGATATCTTTGGTGTTTCAGCTCCAGCAAGAAAACAGTCTTCAGTCTTCCATGAAAAGAGAAAGTGAGCTCATTGAGCCAGCAGGGAGCTGAGTTATATAGATAACTAGGAGCCCTGTGCATGAATTCGTGCACCTTGAAAGGAACTGTGGGCCAAAAGGCTGCGGTGGGCACAGGGGTGGTTCTCCCATCCTCTGCACCCCCACCTGGTCCCTCCCACCATGGCCCCTGGTCCTCTCTCTGTCGGCAGCCCCTCCTGCTGCCACCGCTCCCACATGCTGACGGCATGGTCCCCACTCACACCCGCTGATGGCGTGAAGCGATTGGGGCCAGTGCCAGCAGTGGTGTGAGCGGGGCTGGTGCCATCATTGGGTGCGAGTGGCAGCTGCTGCCCTGATTGCCCCTCAGGAGCAGGGGGAGGTGGAGAAGCCCTGAGGGGCGATTTGGGCCAGCAGCCACCCCTGGCACCTGCTGACAGCACTGAGTGATCGGGACCATTGCCAGGCACTGGCAGTGGGTGCGAGCAGTGGCTCCGGCGCCAGCAGTGGATGTGAGCAGGGCCAGCATCGGCAGCAGGTGTGGACACTGGGCAGGACTGCAGTGTGCGGAAGCAAAGAATTTTCAGTAACCACCAGAGGCTCGCCCCTATGACAGCGACCAGTGCCCCACCTTGGTCTGGTGCCCCCGCTCACCTGCTCCACCATCCCGCCGCAGACTGCCTGCCATGTTCCACGCTCTGCCGCCTGCTGCCGATGCCAGCCAGGGTCCGTGTGCGCCCCCTGGTGGTCAGTGCACATCATAGCAACTAGTTGTTTGGTTGTTCGGTCTATGTGCATATTAGGGTTATAGATAGATAGATAGATAGATAGATAGATAGATAGATAGATAGTTCCTGCCCTTGGTCCCTGATTGGTCCATCCTTATGCAAATTAGGACTCCAGATCCTCACAGTTTAATCCAAAAGGGACTGTCTTGATTGGTCAGAATTGAGCCTCTTTGATTGGTTGGTGAAGATATAGATGACGGGGAGTAGATTGGATGGGAAAGTTTCAGTCCTATTGGTTGAAATGAGATTCCAGAAACTCCTTTGTAAGGACTGGCTCAGATGGCAGGAACATAGTGCAGCCAGAAGGTGGCAGGCAGCTTACTGCTCCTGAAGTGTGGTTTGCATGAGAGCCCTGCATAGAAATGGCTGCTAGGCTCTGTTTTTATTTTTTTGTTTTTGTTTTTGTTTTTTCCAATTTGAGCCCAGTTAGCCACCAGGAGCCCTTCTTAGTAGGCATCTTCTTTCTTAGGGTCTACAATTCCCAGTGCCTGATGTAGCTCCTGGGCCATAATAGACACACAGTAAGTACTAGAAGGAAGCAGTGAGGGAGTGAGAATGGACAGGGAAAGGAAGGAAGAATGAATGGGAGATATGTGTAGTAGATGGCCACCCGTGTTCTGGCATCCATGTCCCTGAGTAACCTCTTCCCTTCATGTCTAATAAATACAATATTGCAAAAGTGATGCCTTTTGTTGCCTCCAAGATTAGGTTTAAAAAGGCTGTAGCTTCTGTCCTAGCATACTTTCTTGCTCTCTCACTCTTGCTTGAGGGAAGCTGCCAAGTATCAGCTGCTCATTGGGAACATGAGCTCAGAGACAGGGGCACAGGGTGTGGGTGGACACAGCCAGTGAGACGGGGTCACAGGGAAGTGTGCTGGGATCCAGGCAGAAGCGAGGGTCAGGCAGGTGTGGGCTGGTAGGAAGAGTACTGGATGCTGTTTTCCTCTTTACACACATGGATTGTACATACAGGTATTATACTGTCATTGAAAGGATTTAATAACCCAAAGAGCTCTGCAACCTCATGGCATTTGCTCCAAAGGTGGCTTTTGCTCCAAATGTCTAATGAAGCTAATGAAGCCTTGGGGTCCCAATCAGATGCTTGCAGGAGCCAGGCAGGCACGATGGGCAAGTAAACCAGCTTAGGTCGGGCCTGAGGCACAGCCCTTCCTCGGAGGGCAGCTGCCATGGAGGCTGCACTGGGAGTCAGGCCGTGGGTATCGGAGCTTCTGATTTCTAAAGAGCAGCCACACAGACCCTGTAAATGTTGGCTCAGAATTTTTTTTACACTTCCAAAAGGATCATAGCTGCCAGCAGCGGATTGGGGGATGGCTTGGGTAAATTCATTTTTAAAGCATTCAGGATAAAGCGCCAGTGACTGGTTTGAGGTATGGTGTGAGGATATTTGAGGGCGTCCATCAACAGCTGGGTTGGTCCTGCATGGTGGGCAGCGGGCTGCATTCAGGGGCCCGGTTTCCAGGTGGCTGCCCCTCCTAGCCAGCCCACACCCCCAGGTAATGATGATGCTCATCTACACCCCTTCCTTTCCTGAGGGAAGAGCCCTGCCCTCTAAGAAACATCTGCCACAGCAACTGCCTTGGGGAAGGGCTTCCTCCTCTATTTGAGGGCAATAAATCCTTTCTGTGAGTCTCCCAGACTCAGATGTGCAGGAACTGAAGGGGGAAAAACTGGAGGCAGGGCTGGCCTCTCCCTTCCAGTGTCCGCACGCCACTCAGTCTCCACACGGAAGAACCGTGAGAGGGGACAGAGCGATGGGGGGTGTTCCAGCCAGTTTCCACTCCAGAAAAAAAGAGTTTCATTCCTTCAAGGAGCATTTTTAAACACGCATGTTTGAAACCATGTCAGGCACTAATGGGGCTAAAAGAGGAAACAGAAGGCACAGTCCATCCTCAAAGTGTTCTGGTCTAATGAGGGAGAGAGTGTACATTTGTTAGAACCTAGTCGGGAGCCAAATGGGGTCTAAAATAAAGGTGAGGTGGACTGGAGAGAGATGTCAGCACAAACGAGAATGAAATCAATATTCCTCCGAGGATACTCATTCCCCCAGCCCTGGCATCATCCTTCCACCTTGGCCTCGGGATTCTCTGTCTTTCCCAGGGAGCATCAATTGTATTGGAAAAGGAGCTAAATGGTTTTAACTATCATATTTTCTAAAACAAAAAATCTAGAGAGGTGGTTAACAATAACATTTTTCTCCCTAATTCTTAAAATTATTTATATGAGAAGATATATGAAGGCACACCAATTAGATCACATCTGATTACCCAACTCACAAACTGTCTGCGTTGGGAAAGGTACGGTTCGGTGGACTGGAACATCTGGAACGGATGGCCTGACTGTCATTTGCAGCTCCGTCAATGCCTACCCTGTTCCCCCTTGGCATGACTGCCACAATTTGGCCAATTCTCTTTGCGAAAGGGGGCCTAAGCTGAGTAATTTAAAAGATCCTAAATCAATCTCTAGACGTAATTGACTGATCAAAACCAGCCAATTTAGTCCAGACACTGGGCTGTTTTTTTTCTCCTTATCCTTGGCTTTTAATAACCTGTAATTGGGAACTGCCATGGTTTATGGATAGACTGCTGCTAAGATATTTTTAAAATATCTTAGTCATTGGCTTTCATAGTCATTGACATGGCAGAAGATTTGGGACTCACTGGCCCAAAAGGGCACTCCAAGTTTTATTGGGGGACTGAAGAGGGGCTACTTCTCCTGGGCCACAGGAGGGAAGAAGGAAGGAGAGTGCAGTAGGGCAGGCATGAAGCTTCTTTGAGGCTTCCTGTGGGATTTATTCCCTCCATTCCAGTTCTTCTGGAATCATGAGACACCTGCCACACATCAGCACCAGCACCGAGAAGCTAGGAAAGGAGTGCTCAGTAAAATGACCTCACAACTGCAAATGCTTACAGGGAGCTGCCAGGTAAGATCAATGAACTAGTGGTCGGCAAACTGCGGCTCGGCAAACCGCGGCTCGCGAGCCACATGCGGCTCTTTGGCCCCTTGAGTGTGGCTCTTCCACAAAATACCGGCTCTTCCACAAAATACCGACTTCTGCGCATGGGCCACAAAGTTTCAATCGCACTGTACATGTGCACCCACACACATGTGGTATTTTGTGGAAGAGCCACACTCAAGGGGCCAAAGAGCCACATGTGGCTCGCGAGCTGCGGTTTGCCGACCACGGAACTAGTGGGTAGGTGCAAGGAGCACTTAGCACCCTACGTCTTTCATTTACCCGAGTTGAAAATATTAAATTTTCTATTTACTATAAGGAAACAGTACAAGCACGATGATAGATGACAGTTGATTCTACTCTGGTATGAAGAACGCAGTAGCAGGAGTGGGGAGGGGGCTGTGGGACCCTGCATGGTGCAGGCCCCATTGCAGGTAGTTGGGGTGGCAGCTTCTATTACCCTTGTCAGGCCAGGCATGCCAAAGCTCCAATTTTTCAAGAGAAGCCAGATGTCAATATTTTTATGTGAGATCTTCATATACCCAATCGTTGACATCTAATCAAAATATTTATGAGTGCCTTATGAGCCATCATTTTGTGGTCAAGCAAAACTGATTTCATTCCCTGAAGAAATGGACCCTGTTCTTCATTAAGTTGCCTTATTCCTGGATGGCTAATACATACTAACTTGAGCATGTAATGAGAATATCTCTGGTATGTAATGGGTCTTAACATATATTCAAACATTGTCCCTTCTTTCCCATTATAAGACAACTAGAGGCCCGCTGCATGAATTCGTGCATGGGTGGGGTCCGGCCGGCCTGCCCCAATTGGGGTGGGGGGGTAGTGGGGGCGGCCAGGGGGAGGGGCCACAGGCTGTTGGCCAGCCATCCACGCCCCTGGTCAAACTCCCAGTCAAACTCCCGGTGGAGGGGACAATTTGCATATTAGCCTTTTATTATATAGGATATTTGTGGAGTAGGAAAAAATCAATCATAGGTTTCCTATATCTTTGGTATTAATTTCTAAGAAGGGTGGATTTTCTTCCTCCAGGTGAAGAAAGAGTGGGCAATAAAAGAATCACTGGGAGTATTCTGCTGGTGAGGATGATGGGTAAGGGGCTAGCAGAGGGCTACATTCTCTGCTCAAGAATGGACTCAACACAGAAAATCTGGAAAGGAAGAGAAAGGCTGGGGCAAAGGAAAAAGAAAGCAGGAGAGAGAGATTCAGGACAATTGCTGAAGGCACAGTCCATCCTCAAAGCAACTTTAGAAAAAGAGGGAGAAGCTTAAAAGGGTCTTAAAATCTTTTGTCAAGAGTCATGTACATAATCTCCTGCCCTGTATACTCAAGACATTAAAAAAAGAAATCTACAGTGCTCTTCAATGTGCTTGTAGTCATAGCTGTGTTTGCTCTGAGGTCGAAGGAGACAGCCAGGCTGGGTTACCTTGGTCTGTGCCACAAGGTAACATGCACTTGAGAGAAGGTGAATTTTAAAAGGCCCACACTGATTTTTTTGAAGCCTTTGAGAATTACGGTAAATGAGGAAATCCATTAGTAGTCACTTGCTTAAAGTATTTGGTCTTAGCAAATATGCTAATGAAATTGGGAGTAAATCCATTTGACTCACAGAAGGCCAAACCGTACTGAAATTCTCACCATGATGAATTTGATAGGAGGAACCTATACTCTAATAGAGCACCTGAATTAAACTGAAAAGTAATCATATTATTTTAAATCTTAGAACACATATACTTATGTGAATAGGGGGTTAAGTTTATTATATTTGGATAAGGGGTTACATTTTTCTTAAAGTTTCCTTTTCAAGGCCTGTGTGAAGCGATTGAGTAGGTGACTACACTGTGAATCCAGCAAGCAGAACCAATAAGCATGGTCAGGCCAACCCACCAGGAGTCAAAACATCATCTTGTCAACATCATCTCAACAACATAGTCTCATCGCCTGATAACTACAATAGCTGACATCTGTGGACCCCCCAGGCCTGCACATATCTGCATTCCTCACTCCAGCCCCTTCCCCTTTATAATCCTGGCCGCTGCACCTTGCTGGAAGGCAGGATTTGATGCTTATAAGCACCCTGTCTTCTTGGTTGACTGGCCTTCTCAATAAACGCCTAATATGATTCAACCCTGCCTTCATTATTGGACACAGCTACAGGCAGTCTGAGCCCAACCAGGGGTTTCTGGTAACATATTTAGTAAGTGCTTATCAGAATAATTACTTCACTAAATTTGAAGATTCTGAAAACAAATCACAGCAGCATCACGGAGGACCCTTTCATAAGGGCACACATTAAAGAGCTTTTGTGAAACATCAGAACACAAGTGCTCATTAAATTAATTAAACCTTACACAAGAATACATACTCCTTTTATTCCTAAAGAGGTAAGCATAGATGTAGCTGATGTGGAGAGCTTGCTGGTGCACTGCATATTGGATAACACTATTCCTGGCTGAATTAATCAAGTCAAACAACTCCTTGAACTGGATCATTGGAGGAGGGATGGGGCCGGATATACTGCACTAGATAAATGCAGTTGGCCTCCGCCAACCAGACAGGGGATTAAACCTGCAACCCAGGTACTGCCCTTGACTTTGATGGGGAATCGAACCTGCAACACTCTATTTTGCTCTCTCCTAATGGTGAAAGTAGATCTTGGGCACCAGAAAGATCCTGTGTAGAGGAATGGAGGCAGGGGCCCACAGGGGTGATAGGTATGTCTTGGGTAAAATAATGGGCAGTGAATTCTCAGGAACTTCAGCCAAGTGCTCGGCTGCTCTTATGATGTCCCCAGGCACTGGATGAATAACTCTGTCTCCTATTGGGACGGACCATATTCCAGATCAAAGATAAAACCCTCCATTCCCCAACGACAGGTCAAAGGGAGCTGACTGATTGATGGATGAGTGTTGGTGGTCTGCCTCTTGCCTGACGTGCAGGCGATGACAGGCCTTTACAAACAAGCTGGTTTTCCATGTTTAACACATGTCTTCTATACTGACTCACGAGGCTTGTCTGGGATGGGGGGCTTTGGAGACAAAGATAGAGACATTCCCACACATTAGCAAGGAGCAAGCTCAGGAGCAGACTCAAATCT